>NC_133526.1:94272089-94939589 GCF_048544455.1 Silene latifolia
GTTGTGTAGCGGACTGGTGGGATTCTTACGGAGACGATTGTCCAGAATTAAAAAAATTTGCAATACGTATCCTAAGCTTAACATGTAGTTCGTCGGGTTGTGAGAGAAATTGGAGTGCTTTTGAGATGGTAATTGTGTTTATATTAAGTAATATATAGTTATTTACAATCTTATGATCTTATCTTTATGGTTTGATGCTAATACATTGTATTTACAGGTTCATACTAAGAAGAGGAATCGCCTTCATCAACAAAAAATGAACGATTTGGTGTTTATAATGTACAATCTGAGACTACAACGTAAAAAACAGAAGCGAGCTATAATACAAGAATCCATTATATTGGAGGACCTACCTTCCGATGATGAGTGGATAACGGAGAGGGAGGAACCTCTTCTTCCTTTTGATGGGGCATGGTTAAATGCGCTAGACAGAGCAGCAAAGAGGTCTGCACGAGAGAGAGCATCACGAATTGAGGAGCAGAACAATTATGAAGACTTGACTGCAACTAGGTGTCCAGATGAAAATTTAGAGTATGAGGAGATAAGTGACGATGACATTGAAGAAGTCGCAGCAACTCTTGTTGGTTCCAATGAATTTGATCATGTCAATGATTTTGATATGCTGTCCAGTGGTCACGACTTCGATGCCATTTATAAAAATGAGAATCGCCAAATAGGCATGGGTACTACTGGTGCTGACTTGGGAAGTGATGAAGTGGATGACAGGAACTTCGGTTATGAAGACTAATTAACTAATGCTTTTGTGTGTGGCAGTAATTGAACCATAGGTGATGCATCATTTTGATGAAATTTCAACATTGTAAACCATGACTTAACATGTATTCTTGGTTTCAGTATGTTGTCAAGACTCCAAGTTGTTCTTGTCACCTCTTTTTTCATCGTTTTACTTCTTAATTGTAGTAGTGGTAACATTAGCGGTTGAAATATCGCTTCTTTTGTTCCAAAACGCTATTGTCGCTTTTATAATTATAAGATTAGTACTTTATTTATGTTTTTTTATAGTTGCTTTACATATTTGTTAGATCCCTTCCATCATTTATAGCTAAATTAGGGAAAATCGTAGGATCTTACGATCCTACGATCCGATCCCACGATCCGATCCTATGAGATCTCCACGATCCAAAGTAGAATCCCGATCCTGACAACATTGGTTTTGTTTGTTGATGTTTCTTACCAGTTTCAGCTTGGGTGTGAGGGTAGAGTATGATATGAAAGAGAGTTGTATATGTTTTCGTTGTTGTCATGATATAGTGATATTCTGTTGATGGGACATAGTTGTGAGAAGTTGTTATAGTAATTTTGATCTTGTTTTAAGATGAGGCATCGGTAGTCATAGTCATGGCAAGTTATTCGTGGAACATGTGTTGTAATGATCTGAAAGCGGCAGGTGGTTCATAATCTTTTGTTGAGATAGTGAGTGCAGGGTATTGGGAATTAGTGTCATGTTAAGTTATGTATGAGTTTTGCGGTAATGAAAGAAAAGAACTTGAGGATCTAGTGTGAGTGTACGTAACAAGTGTGGATCGTGAGTTATGCTTTTGACGATGGGAGTTTTATATAGTTTATATAGAGAGGTATGTCCTGTTGCGGTAATGTGGAAGAGTTGAAGTTTTGGGTTAAGCTAAAGATTTTGAGGTATAGGTTAGGTGGTGTGACGAGTGAATTGAAGTATGAGAATTGTTTAAGTAAGAGAGCCTTGGATATATGCATGGCGAGTGTTTAGAGTATAGGTGGTTATTTTTGACATGCGGTGGTGATGAGGATAATGAGAAGATATAGCTAGGATTTAGTATTAGTGAGTTACGAGGACGTAACATTTGTCTTAAGAGGCGTAGGATGCGATAAAAGAGATTTTGATGGTTGTACATATGGTAATATATTTGGAAGTTTGAGTCTTGATGTAGAATAAATGATTGATTCGTGTTGTGGGTGATTTTATTAAAGGTCATGACCGTGCTTGTAGTAGCGTGATGTTTAGGAGTGTGAGAATATTTCACTAGTGTTGACAGTTGGATGATGAGGTTATGAGTGTGAGTAAACTTCGAGGACGAAGTTCCTTTTAAGGGTGGTAGAATGTAACATTCCGTTTGAGTCTATGAGTGTCTTGATATGGGATTTGGTAGTGGATGATATATTATGGAGCTAGCAGCGTTAGAGGATGGTAGTTGGTAGTGTATGGAGTTAGTGTCGGGAGAGTTTATGATGTAGTTGATACGACATCGTGAGCGGTGTGTGGAGGTAGGAATAGTTGGTGGAGTTGGTGTTAAGAGTTCATGGTTTCATGTTTTATAAGTTGGGGTTTTGTTTTGAGTTCTTAGTAGATTTGTTGCGTCTTGACCGAGTTAGTATGTTTTTTTTTTTTATGTATGGGTTGAACTTCGGGGACGAAGTTCTTTTTAAGGAGGGAACACTATAATACTACGGTTTTATGAGTTTCTGGGTACTCTATCGAGTAGGCCTTATGATGTGACCATTATTTGCGCACATTTAGTCCCCTAATTGAGCCTATTTTGCATACCATTATAGCATTTCATGGCCATTTTATCCGTCAAAACCTTCCTATTTGCTTTTCTATCGCATTTCATATGTTTTGTAGAAAAGAAGATAATAAGGCGGAAATTCCCGTCTTTCGTGCATATTTGGAAGCTAATTGATGATATTAGATGGACTAGTATGAAGAGGAGGCAAGAATGATGACCAAGTATGTAGGAATAAAGTGTATATAGAAAGATCAAAGGGTTAGAAGCAAGGAGGAAAAGCAAGGAAGGCATTGCATGAAGAAATTGCTCGGAACCCAAACCAAGAGTTGCTCTTTTGGCTCTGAAAATATGCTAGATGGAACGGCGTCGAAAAAACAAGCGATCTAGGCTTTTGAATCACTCCAATAGGAGTCCGGATGAGAAAATGACGTCCGTTTTACAATCCGAGCTCAAACAAAGAAGCTGTACAGCAATCCGCGCGTCTTACGCTGAAGACGCTCGTCCCCTGCTATAATCCGCTCGGATTGCTCCTAATCCGCTCGGATTCCCTTGGTACAATCCGAGCGTCTTGCTCCAAATCCGCTCGGATTCCCCCTCAACAATCCGCCCGGATTCCTCAGAATCCGCTCGGATTCCACCGCCCAAATCCGTCCGTCCCGACCCTATTCCGCCCGGATTTCTTCACAGCACGGATTGTCTTCTTCAAGCTACGAAAAGAGATGCCCTTCTCTCAGAAAATACCGGAGTCTCCTTGCTCAACTTAAAAAGTGTAATTACTAGTTTAGCCCTTAGTTAACCTAATGCATCCCACCTAATTTCCACTATAAATACCCCATCTTTGTAATTAATCAAGCATGAAGTTTTTAGATTAGAAATTCCTCTTAGATTAGATTAGGAGTAGATTAAAATAAATTACTCTTTAATCTTTCCACAAATTACACATTAATCTCTCCTTAATTATTGTTCAAGTTTATTATTCAAGTTTATTATTGGGTAATTGAAGATTATTGGGTTATTATTGGGAGATTGACAACCTTCCATCAATCATCAAGTTTCTTCTTTTATTCTTGCTTTATTATTTGGAATCATCTCAAGTTTGGTATAATTCCTTTACTCTTTAATCTTTATTGTTCATTTCTTCGTTCTATTATCATGTTTATACTTGTTGTGATGATTGACACCATTAATGACATGTTTCCCATGATAATGAGTGAGTAGTTTCTTTAGCTAGGATTAGTGGGTAATTAGGGGAAACCAACATGGGATTGATTCATGCTTAATCTAATATGTTCACATGATTAAATTGCTTGCTTGTTGTGATGTCAACTTTATGCACATGTTATGTTTGATGAAATGCTAAGCCTATGAATCCTTGCATTTACAACCATCTCTTATCTATTCAACTTGACTTGTAAGATATAAACCAACTCGAGTCTTGTTAGACCATGCATTGAAGTTGATTAGGAGGAAAGTAAGTCGACTTGTAGGTGTTGTACAATCTAATCGATTCGGCTCCGGGACCCAACTCTTCCTAAGAACCGTAAGATATAACCCAACTCGGTTTCTCCACAACATTAATTGCTTGCAACTTTGTAAACATGTTTGTATGATCAACACCATGAATCCCCTATGATCCCATGATATCCTAGCACTTTTAATCATTCGTTTACATCTTTCCTTTTATTGCTTGTTTTACCTTATTGCTTGCATTAGTCTAGATACAAACCCAACCAAATCGTGACACTAGCATAAATTGAGATAGATAGACTTAGAACCCAAAGCACACCGTCCCATGGATCGACCTCGACTTACCGCTAACTAGTTGTTTGTTGAGTATTATAAATGTGTTTGATTGGATGAGTGACGACATCGTCCGGATCAAAATGGCGCCGTCGCCGGGGACGGTGCTATGTGATTAAGTTCTTACTTGTTTGTCTATTTTAATTGTGCTTTCACCTTGAGGAACTTGTTCCTCAAGGATTGTTCTTACCATTTTTGTGTAGTTTCCATGCTTGTAGTTGTCTCCTTGTCTTAGTTATGATGACTCAAGACATGTGTTGTGGAGTATGTGGTGGATCTTTTGAGTATGACTATGGGTATGGGGAGTTTGAGGAGCAAGTCAACACAAACCTACCTTACTATTTGTACAATGAAAATTCTAACCACTACCCCAATGTTTCCCACCAAAATCACCACACCCAATATCAACAACAACCACCCACTCAATACCCATTTCGCAATGAACTTCAATTGCCACAATACAACCATTTTCACACCCACCCACAACAAAGAAATGAACCCATTCAAAACATGATCCTCCAAATGATGGGAGACCAACAAAACTTCTTCAAACAAATGCTAGAAGAGAGCCGAAAAGAAGAAGATGTTCTTAAAAACATCGCTATCCAAAGAAAGGAATTGGGGATTCAAATTGCCCAATTAAAAGAATTCCAAGCAACCCCTCACCACCGCTCTTTGGATATCGAGCATAGATGCGAGTTTGAAGTAGTGACATTTGACATGGAAGATGAAAAGTGAGAGGAGCCAAGTTCCTTGAGCTCTTGTGACTATGAGAGTGTCGTGTTTGATGAAGAAGACATGAGGTTGAGCAAACCAAATGTTCTTAACCTTTGTGAGTATGAGGGTGTGTCCTTTAATGTGAACGTTGAGGTGTTGGAAAACGAGCTAGATAAAGCCCCCATTCATGATTTACGTGAAAATAGCAACAATGATGATGAACCTAGAGGAGGGATTCACAATATCACCTTGCTTGAGGAACCTATCCTTGAGACATTTGAGATACCCTATCACGAAGAAGAACGCCCTTCCTTTATCCTTCATGAAGACCACTTGGCACCTACCATGGAGCCAATAATCATTGAAGAGGATATGTTAGATCTTCTTCAAAAAGCCAAAGTGTCTTACAAGAGTTATTTGGTGAAAAAGCTCAAAGAGAAAATTGCTCGTGAGGCTACATGTGAAGATTTGGCACCCATAATCTCAACTCCCATGGTATCCAATCATCAAAGTCATGAAGACTCTCCTTCCACCTTGGAAGGATTGAAGAATCAAAATGCTATCATCATCACCAAAATTGAAGAAGAAGTTGGTAAGTGGAAGTCCACGGATGAAAATGAACCACACTTCACGCTCAATCTTAACAAGGATCATGAATATGTTTACTTGAAACATTGGGAAAGCTCTAACGCTAAGGAGGAGACAAGAGAAAGAGCATTTTACAAGCCTCCTTGGCCAAATTTCATTTTCAAATGGAGCAACTCATACTTATGCTTGTTTGGAGCTTGTTCACAAGCTTTTGACCTTTTGTTGAGAGCCTTGAGCTCTATGGATAAGAATTGTTACATATTGAACTAGTTTGGTGGAGTCCTACCTCAAACCACCATTTGTAAGATATTTCTTGAACCCTTTTTTTTGTATAATATTGTACATTTTATTTTTGCATTTAATTTCTTACATAAGAGAGAAGAGAGAGAGAGTCATCTTACATGTTTCCTAAGCAAATTTCAGAAAAGGATAAGGAAAAAAGAGGAAATCGGTGAAAAGGGGTTTATCATTTCACGAAAGGAGAAAGAAGAAAGAGAGAAAAGCAGAGACGCTCGGATCCAAGCAAATCCGCCCGTCCAGGCCCACGGGAGAGAAAAAAGCTGAAATTGAGGAAGAATCCGAGCGGATTCAAAGAAATCCGCCCGTCCCAGACAATCCGTCCGTCCTCTTCACGGGACGCCCGTCCCGTATGACGTCCAGAAGCAAGATTTTAATCTGTGCCAAAATCAGTGCGGATTATCAAGAATCCGCCCGTCCTGGTCAAGCCGTCCGTCCTTTGCGAGAATCCGCCCGTCTTTTCCTCGCTTCTCAACCAACAGATTTCTCTCGTTCTAGAATCCGTGCGGATTCTACGTAAGACGCCCGTCTTCCCCATCAAGAATCCGCCCGTCCCGACCGCAATCCGCTCGGATTGTACTGTTCACGCGAGAAAAACGGGTTAGGTCCAACCCTATCCGTTCGGATTCCCTTCTTCTTCTATATAAACACCCCCCCTTCTCCCTCATTTCCTCATCCTACCAAACCCTAAACACTCTCTCAAATCCTCAAAAACACCCACATCACCCCCATCACCAACATGAGTTCAAAGGGAAAGGCCAAGAAATTGATTGAATCGATCGGGAAGAGGCGCAAGGGATCATCCTCTTCAACACCACGAGATGTGATAATGAGGGGAGGTATTGAACAACTCAACAACTTCCAAGAAGTGATCTTCCTATCCGACGACCAACGCGAAAAATTCGTCGAGCTTCTAGGTAAGAAATACGAACCTACTCAATTTGTTGACACTAGGGTGTTGGAAATTCTTAAGATAAGGTACCCTACCGAGATGTTCTTTAATGGCCTTGGCATTGGGAACTTTTTCCATGCTCATGAAGAGACTTACCTTAGTCTCACCCTTGAGTTCTTGAGTAGCCTTCGCATTATAGCGGATGCCCGCAACAATTTAGGCATGGAGTTTAGGTTATGCAACCGAGACCATGTTCTTTCTCTTGAGGAATTTGCCTATGTTTTTGGTCTTGAAGTACCCACCGCCTATACCGAAAAGCCCGATAATTTTCATGTGGATTTTCTTTGGAAAGCTATCTCCGGGAGGGACTTTACCCATATAAAGCGTTGCTATACTTTTGCTATCCAACATCCGGTGATTCGATTCACCGAACGCTTTGTAGCCGGGTGCGTCAATGGGAGGTACGAGCAAGATCGGTGTACTCTCATCGACTTAACTTTTCTTGAGTCTTATTTGAATGTTCGTGCGGTGAGGCGTTATAACTTCAATACGCCCCTTGAGATACTCACTAGGTTCCATGACTTTGCTCAAGGGACATCTCAGCTTAAGACCTTCGTGATGGGAGGTCTAATTACAATTTTGGCTAAACACCTTTGTCCCGGGTTCAATGCCCGAGGAACCTATATTCCTCTTGAAGGGAGGACTTTGATTGATGAGCATACCATCTTCTATAGTCACCGATGGTGCAACTACACTCAAGATGGGAGTGTGGAATGGTACACCAAGGGTTGCACTTCAATGATCCTTGAAGGATGGAAGATACCGGGCATTGACCCAAGATTGAGTCCATACTCCCCTCCACCAAGCTACCTCCTTGATATCCAAATTCTTGAAAATCCCCCTCAAAGGGAAGAGCCACGCCGTCAACCACCTCGTGGAGGGCCGGGTATACAAATGCGCCCACCTTCCTACGTCCCTATACCACCTTACCCCACTCCGTATACCGAATTTCAGCCGGCAATCCCCAATACCCCGGGCATTAATGATTTGATGGCACTCATGAATAGAGTAGACCTTGGGGTGCATAAAGGGAGAGAAGACAACTACTTAGCCCTCTACCCCCAATACTATAACATGGCTCAACAAGGGTATATTGACCCCAATGGTCCTAAGCCTTCTTGGGCACAACCGGAGCTCTTGTTCCCAAACTATGGGGACCAAGCTAGAAGTCGCGGCGATGGAGGGCATTCTAGCCAAGGTGGAGGGTACTCGGGTCAAGGAGGATGTTTTGACCAAGGAGGATATTGGGGACAAGCACCCGGACATGATCAAGCCGGAAGCTCTCATGGTTATGGCTATGACCAAAATGAGGATGACGAGTGAAAAAGGCCTACTTCACCACTTCCATTTGTATGATACCCATCTCTCCCTCTCTCTTTTGCATTTACATTTCATTTAGTGTAGCTTTAGCTTGCATTTGTATTATATTTCATATTGCATTTACATTAGTTAGTTTATATAGTATAGTTGCATTGTATATATCTCACATGATTCATGTAGATAGTTGCATATAGATTAAAATTCATGCATAGTCACTAATGACCAATCCTATTCTTTTCTACACTAGAGATAGTGTTTAAATCGGTTTGGGGAGGTTTGATCATAGGTGACTTAAGCATTAGCATGCATCATATAATGTAGTTTAGATTGCATTCATTTGTTATATATGTCATATAGAATTGCATTTAGTTAGAGCATGCATTCATTCACATCATATCATTGCATTTGTACTTCAATTTCCAAAAAACCAAAAAAAATCCAAAAACATGTATTTCTTTTTCATTCCTACTCCTACATGTACATTGAGGACAATGTCCAAAATAAAGTGGGGGATGGGAATTTATATTCCAAAAATGCATAAAAATTGAAATTTTTTGAAAAATCCCAAAAATATGTTTTTTAATTTCATAAAAACAAAACCCATAAAAATTTGAAAAATTTAAAAATCCAAAAACAAGTTCATTTCCTTTGTAGTGTAGACTTGTATATATTGTTTTGTATATATTGTGTTTGTTCATCCTTTTTCACATTGATTGACTACGCCACATCCGAGACATGAGGATATTGAAGACCGCATGGTATGATCTTTCCAATCTCCTTTTTTCTCTTTATGTTAATGACTATGTGGCTTTATTTTGATTGATGCGGTATAACAATGTGAACTTAGGATTGCATTTAGTTTATTTGGCATATTAGTTGGTAGAATCATTTGCATTAGGATGTGTATATGTTAGTTGCATCATGACATGTAGTTTGCATGTTAGAAAAATTTTGCGAAACCGTCTATTTGGGAAGCTTGACAAGTGTATATAGGCCCTAGTAGATGCTTTTTATTCTTAAGACTTTGCTTGTTAGAATACTTGTAAAACACCCTAGGATGTGTCATGCTAGTATCCTTTGACCCACGGATTAAGGCCGAGTCAAGAGTACCTTGTGGTGTGATAACTCCTTGGCTACCGTTTATTCCAAGGTGACCCTTGGAACCATGCACCCATACATCCATCATCCATGTTCTACCATATTTTTGTCAACAAAAGGGAATGGGCACAAAAAGAAATCAATTTGAGTTCAATGAAATGAAAAGTGAAAGAAAGTTTGCAAAAATGCATCAAAAGAAAAGAGGAGCAAAAATAGACTCCTAAAGCTTCAAATACAAGGCACCCTCGTTACTAATTGGGGTGACTTTGAAAATGTTCAAAAGAAATGCAAAGAAAAAATTCAAAAAGTTGTCAAGTGTTGAAATTGCCAAAAATCAAAAAGAAATGGCAAAAAGAAAGTGTTCTCAAATGTTATATGCCACAAGAAATTGGGGGGAAAAACAACAAAGCAAACTCCCAAATGAAACTCAAATTCTATCGATCCCTTTATCCATCGTATCCATTTTTGTGCATGGTAGAGAGGGGACGACCCTTCTTCTTGTCTAGGCAAGAGGGGGAATTCCGCGATCCTCCAGTGTTTCTAACACCATAGGGAGTCTACTCTTGACAAAAGCATTTAACGATTGAGGACAAAGGTACCCTAGCTTGACACAACTTGGAGGTGATTTATTGGTATCCTTCTAGGCTTAGTAGTTTGAAGAAATTGCATCTATGAAGGAGTGTGTACCCTTGAATTGCTTCCCTTGTAGATAATTTCCGCCACTTAGATGAGGAAAGTGGCTATTCTTTTGTAGATGCATCCATTACTTGATTTTGTGTGCTTAATGTTTGGATGTGTCGCCATTTTGGCAAGACCCACCTTGCCTTGCAAGAAGGCATCCTACCTCATGGTTGTCTTGTTGTGAGTTGAAGGGGCGGAGTGAGACCCGCTAATTGTCTCATATCGGCTATATTATTAGGTTAGTTTAAATAAAGGTCTAGTTTTAGTCACCTCTTTACTCGGGACGAGTAAAGGTTCGGTTTGAGGATATTTGATGTGACCATTATTTGCGCACATTTAGTCCCCTAATTGAGCCTATTTTGCATACTATTATAGCATTTCATGGCCATTTTATCCGTCAAAACCTTCCTATTTGCTTTTCTATCGCATTTCATATGTTTTGTAGAAAAGAAGATAATAAGGCGGAAATTCCCGTCTTTCGTGCATATTTGGAAGCTAATTGATGATATTATATGGACTAGTATGAAGAGGAGGCAAGAATGATGACCAAGTATGTAGGAATAAAGTGTATATAGAAAGATCAAAGGGTTAGAAGCAAGGAGGAAAAGCAAGGAAGGCATTGCATGAAGAAATTGCTCGGAACCCAAACCAAGAGTTGCTCTTTTGGCTCTGAAAATATTCTAGATGGAACGGCGTCGAAAAAACAAGCGATCTAGGCTTTTGAATCACTCCAATAGGAGTCCGGATGAGAAAATGACGTCCGTTTTACAATCCGAGCTCAAACAAAGAAGTCAGTACAAAGAATCCGCGCGTCTTACGCTGAAGACGCTCGTCCCCTGCTATAATCCGCTCGGATTGCTCCTAATCCGCTCGGATTCCCTTGGTACAATCCGAGCGTCTTGCTCCAAATCCGCTCGGATTCCCCTCAACAATCCGCCCGATTCCTCGAAATCCGCTCGGATTCCACCGCCCAAATCCGTCCGTCCCGACCCTATTCCGCCCGGATTTCTTCACAGCACGGATTGTCTTCTTCAAGCTACGAAAAGAGAAGCCCTTCTCTCAGAAAATACCGGAGTCTCCTTGCTCAACTTAAAAAGTGTAATTACTAGTTTAGCCCTTAGTTAACCTAATGCATCCCACCTAATTTCCACTATAAATACCCCATCTTTGTAATTAATCAAGCATGAAGTTTTTAGATTAGAAATTCCTCTTAGATTAGATTAGGAGTAGATTAAAATAAATTACTCTTTAATCTTTCCACAAATTACACATTAATCTCTCCTTAATTATTGTTCAAGTTTATTATTGGGTAATTGAAGATTATTGGGTTATTATTGGGAGATTGACAACCTTCCATCAATCATCAAGTTTCTTCTTTTATTCTTGCTTTATTATTTGGAATCATCTCAAGTTTGGTATAATTCCTTTACTCTTTAATCTTTATTGTTCATTTCTTCATTCTATTATCATGTTTATACTTGTTGTGATGATTGACACCATTAATGACATGTTTCCCATGATAATGAGTGAGTAGTTTCTTTAGCTAGGATTAGTGGGTAATTAGGGGAAACCAACATGGGATTGATTCATGCTTAATCTAATATGTTCACATGATTAAATTGCTTGCTTGTTGTGATGTCAACTTTATGCACATGTTATGTTTGATGAAATGCTAAGCCTATGAATCCTTGCATTTACAACCATCTCTTATCTATTCAACTTGACTTGTAAGATATAAACCAACTCGAGTCTTGTTAGACCATGCATTGAAGTTGATTAGGAGGAAAGTAAGTCGACTTGTAGGTGTTGTACAATCTAATCGATTCGGCTCCGGGACCCAACTCTTCCTAAGAACCGTAAGATATAACCCAACTCGGTTTCTCCACAACATTAATTGCTTGCAACTTTGTAAACATGTTTGTATGATCAACACCATGAATCCCCTATGACCCTATGATATCCTAGCACTTTTAATCATTCGTTTACATCTTTCCTTTTATTGCTTGTTTTACCTTATTGCTTGCATTAGTCTAGATACAAACCCAACCAAATCGTGACACTAGCATAAATTGAGATAGATAGACTTAGAACCCAAAGCACACCGTCCCATGGATCGACCTCGACTTACCGCTAACTAGTTGTTTGTTGAGTATTATAAATGTGTTTGATTGGATGAGTGACGACATCGTCCGGATCACCTTACTCTGTCGAGTAAGGGTGTTTTGCATTTTAAAATAGTTTCTGACCTGTAGGGTACTCTATCGAGTAGCCTTAGGTACTCGATAGAGTGTCCGGCACTCGATCGAGTAGGTCAGTTACTCGATCGAGTAGCCCGGTTTACGGGTGATGTTTTGTCGGGTTTTGTTAATAACACAGATTAATATATATAAATCTTTCCGTCATCTTTACAATACACTTTTACAAACATAATCACATTGAAAAGAGATTCAAATTACGTTCTTCACATTCATCCGTGTTACTGACAAATCCCGGAGCTTGAGAGGTCGGATTTCATCGTTCTTTGTATCATTGTGATCCTTGCGTTAAGGGTAAGTACTACGTACCATTTTTATAGCATTTGGTTAAGGTTGTTTAAACCCTAATTTTGGGATTGGGGGTTTTCTATGTTTATGTTGATGTGGTAGTGATTGTATGGTTATGTGTATAGGAGAAGGGTTCGTAGATGAAAGGTTTTGAGACAGCTGCTAGATCGTCTGATGTTTGTGTTGCATTTCAGGTAGGGTTTCCCTACTCAGTATTGGCTACATAATGTGTGGTGATTGTTGTTGTGATTATTGGTTAATTATATTGTTGGTTGATTTTGACGGTTGTTGGGTCGTATATTGTTGATTGATTGTGTAATCGTCTGTGTTCTTTCGGGCGCGTCCCCCGGCCGAGTGGAGTCACTTGCGGGAGTGGCTTCACGCCCATTATTCGCCTTCTGTGGAACCCGCCACAGAAGGGATGTGCACATTAAGGAATTTGGGTTTATCGCTCGATGGAGATGAGCGGGGATTTGGTGGGTACGGTGCAGTCCCCCCACCGCGGCGTGGAGTACTTGTTGCGATGGGTACTCTGGCAGGGCTACACACTTTAGTGTGTAGTCAGTTGTGTGGAGTTTGGAGATGGAGACTGGGGATTTGTGTGAACTGCTTGAGCTGTTTGTGACGTTGTTTCTTCGTGGCATTTGTTTTTATGTAATCAGTACTGACCCCGTTTAATGTTTTAAAAACTGTGGTGATCCATTCGGGGTGGTGAGCGATTATTGAGCAGGTATTATATGACGCGCATGGGATAGCTGGGATGAGTCATCACGTGGCAGTTAGAAGTCTTCCGCTATGTCAGATGATGTTTTAAAGCTTTGATAGTTTTAGTAGTAGACCGTCTGAGGATGTTGCATTTCAATTTATCAGTTTTGGTTTTGATCATGTAATCATTTAAATTATATTTACTTTCAAAGTACGTTTCTTTATTGTCTTATGATTATCATTGCCTCGGGTAACCGAGATGGTAGCACTTCCATGCCTTAAGTGGTCCTGGTAAGGCACTTGGAGTAAGGGGGTGTTACAGTACCCTTAGTGAAGGTTCTATGGAAGTGTGGCAATGTAGAAGAAGAGACGTGGGAACCGGAAGCTTCTATGCGTATCAAATACCCGGATTTGTTCTCGTGAGGTAATCTCCCATGCTTCAAGTTTCGAGGACGAAACTTTACAAAGGAGGGATGATTGTAACACCCGCGCTTTTCATCATGTTTTAAATATTTTAAAATAATTTTTATTTAAATAATTATAATTTAAAACTTATTTTTATAAAATATCGTCGTAGTCGTATAGCGGTAGTAATAATATAGATAACGATAATAATATTTTCCGTCTTGGGTTATAGTAGGCTTGAGACGTAATTTCTAGTAGAAATTGACCCATTTAGAGTTGTTGGGGCTAATATGCCTTATAGGCCTTTTTCCTTCTCTTTTATCTTCACAAAACCCTCACATAAACCTCACAACGTCATCTCCTTCACTCATAATTTCTGAAATTTTGCAACAAACACACCACCATTGTTACCCCATCTCCACTCAACCCTAAAATCATCATATCTCACTCAATTCTTCGCCAATTTCGTCCATTCTCGTGCCATTCTCCTCCTCATCTCATTCTCCTTCTTTCTAAGTAAGAAAGATGTCAATTTTGCTCATATTTCGAAATTCTCATCTTATGAGGTTGTGAATTCTTGACTTAACCCTTTCATTTTTGTGTTTAGGGGAAGGTTTAGACAACCCGAAAGAGGATAGCTACATTGTTGACGACTCATTGGAAGATTGAAGTGCAAAAAGGTAACGGTAATGGGTTACTCGGCATTTATGTTAAAATTGTGTGAATTATGTGTTAGTAGACTCATTTGAATGTTAAAATTGGCATCTTTCATGACTTGTGGCAATATGGCGTTGAGTAAAGTGCTAGTATGACAATTCTCACATGTTAAATGAGTAATTTCATGTTTTGTTATACTATAGTGGTGCATAAGGCTGTGTTAATGAAATTCCCACAAAATTGCATGAATGAATCTTGCTTTAAAGTTCATAATCAACACCATATGTTAATTACATCTTGAATGTGGCAATTTTTTAAAGTATTTATCATATTAGGAGAGTATAAGACAATTGTAGTTAAGATTGATAAGCCTTGAAATCTTTCGATGAGTGTTTGTTGAGTTCTCGTGTACAGTGTCCCTCTGCTGGTGGGCCGGCAGGCGGTCACACAACTGGCAGCGAGACTTTGTGCTTTTATTGTTGTAAAAATCTTGAAAATTAGTCACAATGTGTAATAGCCGTCCTTTTAGGGACCCGTTGACCGACATTGACCGGCCTTAGACACTTATCTTGACCTTCGGAAACCTTACGAGTGATGACTGGTGACGATGTGAGCCTTGGCTTGTGTGATACTCGATCTAGCTGAGGCTACTCGATCGAGTAGCTTGGGAACTCGATCGAGTAGGGGTCACACGATCGAGTAAGTTAGTTACTTGATCGAGTAACGGGTTTGCAGCAGGGAATTATAAATCATGTTTCGTGAAACCTCAAATCATTTTCGCACTTCATTTCCTAAACCTAGATGCCGTCACTCTCCTTCTCCTTCACCATAGTCCTTGCCTTGAGGTTTTTGGAGGGTGCTTACACCATGGGGATGAGATGTTTGAGTCGGGTAGCGGTCTTGACGCTAGATTGCTATGTATAGGTATGTTATCATCACCATCATCATCATCATCATCATTGTTTTCATTTAGGGTTGTAGTGATAGTGATAGATGGTTGTACTGTTTGTATAGGTGTGTTGCTTGGTTGATCGGTATCATGTGATTGGACGCGGAATCGCTGCGGTGCGCTAAAGATAGGTTCGCCTACTCAGTACTGTTGGTTGTTTAGAGTGTCTTTGATGTGGTTTGGTTGATTAGTGTCGGTATGGTTGGTTGATTGTGATAATCGGTTGGTGTTGTGTTGTTTTGAATATCGTTGTTGTGGTACGGCTGATTGTGATTGTTTGTCTATGGTTCTCGAGGTGCGTCCTCGACTGAGTGGAGTCACTTGCGGGAGTGGCTTCACGCCCGTAGTTCGCCCTTCGTGGAACCCGCCACGGGAGGGGATGTGCATATTAATGGACATGGGTTTATCGCTCGGTATGATGAGCGGGGCTTAGGTGGGAACGGCTGCGTTCCCCCACTGGCAGGGCTGGTCCAGTGGACAGTCGGTGACGGTGATTGATTGGAGGAGGTGTGGTGTGTGTGTACTGTTGTGCTTGTTTTGGTGCCTGTGATTGCGTCTCTGTTTCCTCAGCTGCTGACCTTGTGTGGTTTTGTTTTGTTGTTTGTTTCTGTTGTGTCTGCCGTGATCCACTATGGTGAGCAGTCTGTCTTAGCAGGTGTTGTTTGTATGATAGCTGGGTGCTTGGAGGGACGAGTCTATCACGATTCACGACAGGAGTAGTTCACATAGCTGATAGTGGTTTTAGAGTTATACCTTTTATATATCTTTGGTTTTGTTAATCACTTGTAATATAACTTAATTGTTCTTTTATCGACATTTGATTATTACTGTCCTTGAGCAACCGAGATGGTAACGCCCTTATATGCTAGGGAAGGTCTTGTTAAGGCTCCTTGGTATATGGGGGTGTTACAAAGTGGTATCAGAGCGACGATTTTGGAACATGTAACAAATGAGTCTAATGAACGTAGTGCGTCTAATAAAATGAACCTGGTGTATGTATATTGGGAGCCCCAGCTGATGCTAGATTTTGGGTGAGTAGGCGCCCTCATTTCAAAATCATGGCCCCATTATGCTTAAGCCAGTCACTGGTTATGGGATATCGAGTCGGGAATTGTGTGCCTAGTGTGTATAACGGTTATGATAGAAATGTTTGTGATGGAGTCTTTATGAATGCTAGTATGTGTAATGGTGATGAGGAACTGTGTACGGATGTAGTTGAGTAGAAACGTGTATGAAAGTAATGGAAGTGGTGGAATGTTTATAGTACGTGACAGTGTTGTGTGATGTGGTGATAGTAGCGTTTTCTAAATCGTTCTATGCGTGTTGGTTATAAAGGAGTTGTGAGTCTTGCAAGTGGTGATGATAGTAAGTAGTAAGTTTGCATTAGTTGTAACATTTGTCAAGTAGTATTTGATAAGTATGATGGATGTATGGTTGAATGTTTTCATGATATGGCATAGTTGAGTTGAGTAACCTAGCTGATAATTTATTGTGACATGGATAAGTTATTAGTAAGCTTGGATGGTAAGTGATGGCTTAATGTTAGATGAATGTTCAGAGTGATATAATTATAAGTGGCATTGTTGAAATTGCAAATGCATGATTAGAGGTAAAAAAATGTGTTGAATACATGCATGAGGAAGCTAGTAGTGTAGTCAATTGTTCGCGTAAAATTTGTTACAGAATGAAGTAGTATGTGTCCTGGTTGAATGAAACCGTTGCGTTTCATTTGAGTAGCAATAATACGTCATGAATGAATATAATAATCTGTGACGATTTCCAATTTTACTTTGGAATCGACACGAGTTGTTGTTTTGCAGGAACCGTTACTTAAATTCGTGACTTTTGACCTCGTTCTTAAACTTGCCCGACTGAGTAAGAGTATCTACTCTATCGAGTAGACCTCATTCGATCTAGTTAGGGAGCCACAACATCGAAAAAGTTGGACCTGCCAACAAAAACTCGACCGAGTTGCTCCAACTCGATCGAGTAGAGGCCACTCGATCGAGTAACCTACTTACTCGATCGAGTAAGTGAACACTACCCGGAGAATTGCGGGATTCATAACCCCTCTTCTCTATTCTTTTCTTCTTATTTCTTTTCATTCACCTAAACCCTAATCCTCTTTATCTCTCTCTAATTTGCTATAATCCTTGTTTTTGGGTGCTTGAATCTTGGTGTTTTACTTGTTTAATTCGTCATCTTTACTTGCCAATCCTTCAAGGTAATAATATTCATCTCTTTTTGTGTTTCAATTAATTAAAAACATGTATAATAGTTTGTGTTTGATGAAAATTCGATTTATATGTGCCAAATCTTGCTTGTAATTGTTGCAACATGATCTATTTGCTTCAATTTGTTGATTATTGTTGTTAGGTATGCAAAAATCGAATTAATTTGGGGGAAAGTATGTGTCGAAATTTCTAGGGTTTGAGATTTTGAATTGAATTTTGGTTGTCTTTTGTATATAAAAAGGAGAAAATTGGGTAGTGTATGTTATATATATCATGTTTAGAGTTGATTTTGATTGTTTTTACTTAAAATTTTGCCTTAAAACTCCGTCTCAAAAGTGCCCCAAACTGAAATTCGTCCATATGAATTGTGAAACATGTCTAATTGTGGAACTATTTTGAAGTTTAGTCTTTAAAACTTGTAGTTGGGTGTTAATTGATACCATGCTTGTCGTAATTAGTTGTAGCTGTGAGACCGTCTGACGACCTTTTTAGAGCTTATTATTGTAATTTTTGGATTGTTTGGTGAAAGTGTGTACATAGTGATTCTTCTAAATGTCCTTATATGAAGGTTTATGTGTTCCAAGCATGTGTTGTTGTGTATCTAAAATGTGTGTTAAAAACAGATGCCGAGACTAACTGTGGGAACCCGTCAGAGCAAGAGGGGGAGGGCTTCTGAGCCCGAGGTAGGTGAGGGGAGTGGGGGACCTACGGTCCCAGCAGTGCCTGAGTACCCTTCCGTTGTCTTTGTGGACTTTACGCAAAGAGATACTTTTGTTGCTTTGCAGAGACGTCGTATGCGACCCACCCGTTGTATCACGCCATTCTTTTGACTGACCTGGGGATTGAGACCGATGTTAGGCATATCTTCGAGACCTTGGGTATGACTGGGTTGTACCATCTCCGGAAAAATTCCTATGCTTTTCTAACCCTTGAGTTTATGAGTTCTTTCAAGTATGATGCGGTGGAGCAGACCATTGAGTTCCGCCTTATGAACACCAGTTTCTTCCTTACCATGGACATGTTTGCCACCCACCTTGGCCTTACTAGACCTGCGAAGGGAGCTCTTAGGAACATCCTAACTGAGTGTGGAGCTAGTAGCCTTATGCCTTGCTTTACCGGCAAACCCGCCCTGACCTCTAGCAACATGTTGATTAATGATGTTTAACATGTCACCTTAAAGATCTTTCTCCGTAATTTGACCTGTTTGCTTTATGAGAGGAAGGATGTGAGTAATCTTAACTCACACGAGGTGATGTTTCTTGCGGCGTACCTCAACCCCACCCGATCCCAGAGAGTTACCTTCAGTGCCCCGGACATAGTTTGTGCCAGCTTGGCCTTGATGGCCTCCTCTGACGCCGTTTTCTGAGCTGTGGAGCGATTGCCACTCGGTTGGCAGAGAGGCTTACCACCTTTGAGGCCTCCTCGGCCTATACACCCTTGACTCCAGCGGTCCCTACCTTGGACCGTGAGTACTTTCTTGACCTCAAGTGGTTGAGGACTTTGGAGGATGCTGGGCTAGCATGGAGAGTTTGGGGAATGAGTTGGATGCGGATACCTGCTCCCGAGCACCTTCCCGAGACCAAGCCTTTACCGGCGGCAGTCGTGGCTGCCAATTCTGATGATGAGGATGAGGAGGTTCCAGAGAGGCAGCTGTACCTCATTGACCCGGATATCTTGGAGGTGATGCCTGAGCCGACGAAAGGGGATCGTGTGAGACCTGCGGATGCTCAGCCTAGAGTGGGAAGAGGACCGCGGCGAGTGAGGGAGAGGACGGCTGAGACCCAGCCGGAGCAGCCTGTGCCTCCACAGTACCAGTACCCCGGTTACCCTCCCTTCTATAGCCCTGAGATGAGAGTGAGCGAGCTCACGGAGAGGGTGTCTACTACCTTGACACTCCGGAACCTCCATGAGATGGTATATGTGCAGGGCATCGGGACCGAGGCAGCGCAGCCCGTGTGGTGGAGGGGCGTTGGGGACGACAGTTGAGTTTTCCACTCTTATGGCATGGAGAGGTCTACTTGGTGGTGTCGCAGGTCATGATGCAGCTGGAGCAGGCACGTCAGGTGGTGATGGTGGTGACGAGGTGATGGATGATCAGGATCTGGAGTGATGATACTCCTTTTCTTTTTATATATCGTTTCATGGATTTGTAGTTGTTAGTACTTATTTTGTTGGTACTTTGTTAGACTTTGGTATGTATGTTGGCCATAAGGCCGTATTTTGAGCACTTTTTAGACTGTTATGCAGGATTTTGGGTCGGGAGAGCGTCCCAACTCGTGTTTATATGATTATTTGGTCTTAACATGGCGTTTTAGGGGGAATTTTAGCCTGTGGCTACTCGATTGAGTGCCCCTCACTCGATCGAGTAACTACAGGGGTGGCATTGTGGGAGTGTTCTAATCTCAGCTTACTCGATCGAGTAGCTGATGAACTCGATCGAGTAAGCCCAACTCGATCGAGCGCCTTACCAACTTGATCGAGTAGCACTGTTACAGCTACTTTCCGTTTTAAAATTTGGTTGAATCATCATATCTTTAAATGTTGTTATATCATTTCTTGTTGGGGGTGTTTTATATCATTGTTTAGCATCAACGGTGGTTATATTATCGCGTGTGGTCGTGCAATATATATACAATTTTCAATACTATGTATATCGGTTAAAACGATAAATCAAATTGCTTCAGGTAACGTAATGTCCAACGGTTACAATTCTTGTTGCGTTTTGGTATGGTCATATAAGGGAATAATTCTTGCCATGTTTGATAGTTGGTGAGAGGTGTTGGGTGGTGTTGTTCAAGTTACTAATGGTTACATATATATATATATATATATATATATATATATATATATATATATATATATATATATATATATCATGTGAGTCATGTTTGCGTAATGCCAAGAAAGTGTCGTGGCTGTCATGAGTGGAACATGCATGTTGGTTAATTTGTACAACTCTCGGAGGTATTTATATTATTTTGTATACTATTTCAAGCCGCCTTAGAAAGGTAGTATACAATGATTATAATTTTGTTGCATAGTTGGTGTGATCATATAATAAAGTAATATATAACTTGGCTGCTAGTTGATAATATATCTTGTGGTGTGATACACGCTTTCAGTGGTTTTATGTTTATACGAGTCAAATTGGGAAATGACAAAAAGTATATTGTGTCATCATGAGTCAAGGTTTGCCTTGCGGTTTGTACGTAATGTCAATATGGTATAATATGTAATCGGTTTGAGGGACAGGAAAGTTGTTTGATGGTGAACTTCGGGGACGAAGTTCCTTTTAAGAGGGGAAGAGTAATGTCGCAAAGGGAAAATGGCGTAATTATAATAATTTTACAGTATTTTCGTGATATTTTATAGTATCTCCATGACATTTAAAGTGTGCTGAATATTTGCTTGGATAATTCTATTGTGGTTATTGTGTAATTGAGTAAGAGTTATAATTGTTGAATGGAATAGCATGGCGTAATACTTCATTTTCAGTTAATTACTCGTTATGTGATCATGAGAATTAGATGTTAGCGGTGGTAGAGTCGTTACTTGTGGAGTTGTGTTGTGTGGTTGAAGTGATAGAGTGGAATGAATCGTATATCGTTGTGAATCAATGGTAGAACCGTTGTTTTGTATGTTTTGTATTTGGTAATCGTTGACAAATAATGGATGAAAGTATAGTATAATAGTTCGTTGGTGTGCGTTTGAATAATATTATGTAGTAAGTGCAAGTGATAGTCGAGTTAGTCGTTCTTGTGGTTAGTATGTGGTTAGTGATTCAAAAGGAAGTTGGTGATTCGCTGAGAGTCGTGTTGTGTATTGTGTGCTAAGGTGGATGATGATGATGTCTGATGAGCATACATAGGGGGATGATGTTCTTAAACGATAATGTCGACGTGTGTCGGGTAAACGGTGGTGTTGACCTTGGTTTCGTTGTCATGTGTCGCGGAGGAGGATGAGTCGAACTTCGGGGACGAAGTTCTTTTTAAGGGGGGAAGAGTGTAATACCCGTCTTTTTAGGGACCCGTTGACCGACGTTGACCGGCCTTAGACACTTATCTTGACCTTCGGAAACCTTACGAGTGATGACTGGTGACGATGTGAGCCTTGGCTTGTGTGGTACTTGATCTAGCAGAGGCTACTCGATCGAGTAGCTTGGGAGCTCGATGGAGTAGGGGTCACTCGATCGAGTAAGTTAGTTACTCGATCGAGTAACCGGTTTGCAGCGGGGACCTATAAATCGTGTTTCGTGAAACCTCAAATCATTTCCGCACTTCATTTCCTAAACCTAGATGCCGTCACTCTCCTTCTCCTTCACTATAGTCCTTGCCTTGAGGTTCTTGGAGGGTGCTTACACCATGGGGACGGGATGCTTGTGTCGGGTAGCGGTCTTGACGCCGGATTTCTATGTATAGGTATGTTATTGTCACCATCATCATCATCATTGTTTTCAATTAGGGTTGTAGTGATAGTGATAGATGGTTGTACTGTTTGTATAGGTGTGTTGCTTGGTTGATTGGTATCATGTGATTGGACGCGGAATCGCTGCGGTGCGCTAAAGGTAAGTTCGCCTACTCAGTACTGTTGGTTGTCTAAAGTGTCTTTGATGTGGTTTGGTTGATTAGTGTCGGTATGGTTGGTTGATTGTGATAATCGGTTGGTGTTGTGTTGTTTTGATTATCGTTGTTGTGGTGCAGCTGATTGTGATTGTTTGTCTATGGTTCTCGAGGTGCGTCCTCGGCTGAGTGGAGTCACTTGCGGGAGTGGCTTCACGCCCGTAGTTCGCCCTCCGTGGAACCCGCCACGGGTGGGGATGTGCACATTAATGGACATGGGTTTATCGCTCGGTATGATGAGCGGGGCTTAGGTGGGAACGGCTGCGGTCCCCCACTAGCAGGGCTGGTCCAGTGGACAGTCGGTGACGGTGATTGATTGGAGGAGATGTGGTGTGTGTGTACTGTTGTGCTTGTTTTGGTGCTTGTGATTGTGTGTCTGTTTCTTCAGCTGCTGACCTTGTGTGGTTTTGTTTTGTTTTTTGTTTATGTTGTGTCTGCCGTGATTCACTATGGTGAGCAGTCTGTCTTAGCAGGTGTTGTTTGGATGATAGCTGGGTGCTTGGAGTGACGAGTCTATCACGAGTCAAGACAGGAGTAGTTCACATAGCTGATAGTGGTTTTGGAGTTGTACCTTTTATATATCTTTGGTTTTGTTAATCACTTGTAATATAACTGAATTGTTCTTTTATCGACATTTGATTATTATTGTCCTCGGGCAACCGAGATGGTAACGCCCTTATATGCTAGGGAAGGTCTTGTTAAGGCTCATTGGTATATGGGGGTGTTACACAGTGCGTCTCTTGCCGGTGAACCGGCAGCCGGTCTCCCAACCGGCGGAGAGCCCACGCATATTTTGTGCTTTTTATAAGGTAAGAAGGTCCTCCTGCCGGTGGGCCGGCAGCCAGTCTCCCAACCGGCAGAGAGGCCCTATACGTTTTCTTGCACTTTTTGTAAAGTAAGAGGGATCCCCTGCCGGTGTGCCGGCAGCCGGCATCCCAACCGGCAGCGAGCCCTTGAAATTCTTTATGCATCTTTAAAACAAGGAGGATCCCCTGCCGGTGAGCCGGCAGCCGGTCACCCAACCGGCAGGGAAGCCCTGAAGGCTTTTTTGTTGACTTTTGACTTCGAGCTTGAGTGCCCAGCCGGTGGGCCGACAGCCGGTGCCCACACCGGATGGAAGCCCCTGATGTTTGTTATACACATGTGCTTATACATACTTCATATGAATTGTTTACGTTGTGTTTGTGCAATCATTGTGGCTCTTATTTGTGACCCAAGTGTGACGTTTTACATTGTATGACGACTTGACTTTCCTTATTTCCGCTTTCGGACCTTTGGTTACGGTATGTGTACCATGTTTCCGGATTTGGATACCCTTCCGCCTCTTTCGAACCTTTGGTTACGGTATGCGTGCCATGTTTCCGATTTGGGGTTACTCGACCTTTGGTTACAGTATGTGTGCCATATTTCGAGTCTTGGATGCGGATTAGTTACCGCATGTCGAATCGGGTGACGTCCATCCCGAGAGTCTGGATCCAGGTTTAGACTAGGACCGTATTATTATCGTCGTCCTGCTAGGAGGTTGGAGTTTAGGTTGTTTGTCTTGTCCGTCTATATTTTGTATATGTCTTACACTTTTGAGTCAAGTCAATATGTGAACGGATGTCTTAATTTATTCTCTTCTCATGGGTGCTACTCATTCTTATTTCACTATGCCTACTAATTATGATCTATTGATACCTTAAGTATTTACCTTTGTACTTGTTTACTTAATTGTGTTCTTAATTACTTGCATTTTGACATATTGTGGCTGGGAGAACCATGAGTTACTCCTCACTGACTGTGGCGTTCATGTTTACATGAATGACAGGTTCGTGATGCAGATTATATGGGGAAAACGTGTGGGCTAGCGAGATCTTTGACCCTTGGACCCTATCTATCGTTTTTCTAGACTCGCCTATCTTTAGACTTGTGTTCATTCGTGGCATATCTTTTCTCCAATAAATAGACTTATTTTTGTAACCCTAAATTTATCTAACTATGCTTAATTATCGTTGTTAGTGATACCTCGCATTCGACTTCAATAGATCAGAAGTCTCAAAAAGTTTTAAAAATCCCGTGTTTTCCGCTGCATTTTACTATTTACTTCCGATGCCTTAACGAGGGGTGTCACAGCTGCACTATGGGTGACTTTTTCTCAGTCAGTAAAGCTTATGACAGCCGACGACACAGGTTCCCAGTACAACCTGCCTATAAGGCAATTAAAACAGGGACCATGACCTCTAGGCACCGAATAATCCTTATGTCGGCAGCACAACAAAAGCTAGCAACTGTGGACCAGCTTGTCAAAAGGGGCATACAGTTGGTGAATAGGTGCTGCATGTGTAAACAAGCTGAGGAGAATGCCACACACTTATTCTTCAATTATAGATACATTAATGGCCTACTCTGTTGCATTAAGCAATGGACTAAGATGAACACCATCAATACTAACTTAAAGTCTCTCCTACTATGGCTCAATCAGAGGAAAAAATGAAAGCATTGGAGAACCAAATGGGCAAGCTGTAGTGTGGGATGCCTGGTGTATGAGATCTGGCAGGAACGCAATATCAGAATTTTTGAAGGCACGGAAAGGACTATCCACGCTTTGTTCAAAGCTATCCAAGTCATAGTTAGCACGCTTCTTTTGTATACAGTTACTGAGCAGTCTTATATAGATGTTGTAGAGGCCTTAAACACATAAACTAGCTACTGGTAAATCCATTTTTTGTGTGTATACTTGTATACATAAGGGGGGGAATTATATTGTATAGAGGATATATTCTTTGTAAGAACCTCATGTAATCCTCTTTTAGGAAATATATGAGAAATACCATTCTTGCAAAGAAAAAATACCATATATTAAATAGATACTAAAATATAAAATTTCGGTGTCAACAAATGCCCCCTCGAGACTGGTTGTAAAGATTTTGATGTCGGCTGCAACCTTGTCTCAACCTTGTCTCAAAACGTGCTACTAAACTTGACCCTTGGAAAATGGAGATGAAGAGAGAAAATCGTCCCACCGGGCGTGCCAATTTGTAAAATATAAAATTTACGAACCTGCAATAATAAATAAAGAGGACAAAATAATATGGAAACGGTTTCTATTTTATTAGTGAAAGATTAAGGGTTACAATTTCCGTAGATGTAATACTCCGTATTTTAATTAATAGTTTATATTTATATTTATGTGAGTAGTCGTAAATAAATAATAAGATGAATAAATATTAAGTGGAATAAATAAATAATAAATAATAAGTTGTAGTCGTAAAAGAAAAGAAGTAATAAGACGAAGTGGGGACCACGGGTTGGACCGTGTGAGGGAGCCGTGTGGGGCCACGGTGGGATAGAGGTGGCAATCGGGTCACTCGGGTCGGTTACGGGTCGGGTTGAAGAGGGTCGGGTCATATCGGGTTCGGGTTGTGTCGGGTTAGCGATGGGTCGGGTCGGTTACGGTTCATGTCGGGTCATCTTCAGGTCGGGTCATCAGCGGGTAGCAAGTCGGGTCAGGTTAGTATCGGGTCCGATTATAAGCATATATTTTCTCTTATGTATTTAGTTTTAGATGAGTAATTTTATCTTTAAACACCGTGTAGGACTATTAATTGTAATTTTAAGTGAAAATAATTAAGATTAATGTCAATTTGGTCTTATTTACAAAATTATTAAGTTAATTCATTATCAGGTCATGTATCGGGTTGAGTCAATATCAGGTCACGGGTCGGATCGGGTCAGTTCGGGTTCGGGTTGGAAAAAATAGGGATGTTATCGGTTATCGGGTCGGGTCGGTTCGGTTTCGGGTCACCCAATTTTCGGGTTGTATCGGGTCGGGTTTCGGGCGGGTCGGATCGGGTTCCTCGGGTCGGGTCAGCTTTTTCCAGCTCTACGGTGGGACCAAGCTTAAGGAAGATGGTATTTGGTTTGGGAGTTACCTATGCTTTAAGATATTTTCATTATTTTATTATTAAAAGGACTTTCCTAGAACCTTCCTACTTCTCCTACCAATCTATATAAATACCAACCATATGCCTCACAATCATAATTATTCTTCTTCTAAAACTCAAATACAATTGTGAGGAGAGCTTTTGTGAGACAACTTTAAGACGGAGTTTTCACCTTGCGATAATTAAATTGTGGTAAGATATCTAATCATCTAATATCAATTATGTACGTTTCAACCTTGACCCGTTTGTGGCCATTGATCGTGACCGTTGACCGAAGCCGTGGTGGCTGTTGACCAGCGGGTTGACCACCGTCGGTTGGCCGTGAGTGTTGGGGATCGTTTGTGGCGTTTTGCGGGATTTGTTTTGGGTAGTTTACATCTTTAATTTATTAATAAGATTAGTTAATAATTATATATAATTCAATTATTATTTAGGTGGTGAATTTGTTGAAGAGGCTTTTTGATTAATTGATTATTAAGAAGATTTGCTAAGAGGTAGGTTAACTACTCAACTATACTATATTGGTAATTGAAGAATTGTTGAAAGATGGATTATCGTTGCAATTGTTGTCTTGAGCATATCGTCGTAATTGTTGTCTTGAGCATATTATTATCGTTGTTGTCTTATGATCATATTATTATCTTGTTGGTTGGTTCTCTGTTGTTGATTGGTTGTGAAAGAGATTGGCATTGAGATTGGCATTGCTATTGAGATTATTTGGTCGGTCAGGCACGGGGATGTGCAAGTGCCGTTGGCATATACGTATGATGGTCGGACAGGCACGGTGGCGTGAGGAGTGGGCCGTGGACCTGAGCAGTACACCGTGTGGTGTCGGATTGGAAATCATCGAATGGTGCGTGTGTGTGGCACGGTCAAGCCGTGTGTGCAGTGTGTGTGTGTCATGTGTGTGCCGTGTGTGTATGAGCACGACGGTCTTGGTTTGGATCGTTGATTGTATTGCAGGCTGATGTATTATTAATAATGTTATTGTTGTTTGGTTATCCTACTCAACCTCGTGGTTGACTGTGTATTCGTGAACACCTATGATGAACCATAATGGGGAGCAGATTGATTTCAGTTTAGCTTGTGTGAAGTGCTGGATGCTAAGAGGGGAGCTTGGGACGAGTTCACTTGAGTCTAGAGATCGCCTTAATTAATATTCAGACACTATTTATTTTAATTCTGATGCAGTTGTTTAAGTACTCTATAATATTTATTTATCAAGTTGGATGTTGTAATAAACCTTTTTAGGCACTTTAATAATATATCTTTTTAAAGTACTTTGGTAGTGTTTCTCTTTTATACTTACTACCTCAGACAGCTGAGATGGTGACATCTTTATTTATTTGGGAATGTCTTGCTAAAGGCTCTTAAATAAATGGGGTTGTTACAAAGTGGTATCAGAGCGAACGTTCCTAAGGCCTAAACTAATGAATTTAATGAACTTAGGATGAGTCTAATAAAATGAACCCGGGGTAGAAACTGTTTAGGAGCCCATTTTCTAGGTTAGAGAGACGTCCTTGATCTGACCCTTTTATGTTTTGAGCCGGTCACCTCGAGGAAAGATAAAGAGAGAGAAGGGTGGTTAGTGTGGATGCTTTACCCTAAGGGTCTAATTGTGTCTTGAAGTTGCAAGAAGTGGTAATTTTATTTGCAAGATAAGAACAAAAGGTAAGAAATTTTGAGACGGATGGAGGTAATAGGCGTGTGGCCTAAGTGATGGGTAATAGGCGTGTGGCTTATGTGGTGACAGTATGGTGATTGAAATTTATTTTGAGTTTGTTCTAATTCATAACATGATTACGTATGAAAATTTTCTTGACATATCATAAATGGCATGAGACAGAGAAATATGAGTAATGGATTGTTGCATCTTCACATGAATTGATTGTATGTATGTGAATTACATGTTTAGTAAAAAACAAAATTTCATGTCTAAAGATATGCGGAATGTATTGCCCTGAGCCTGTAAACATAGAATTATGAGATTGCATGAATTAAAGACTAAACATGTATAAAAAATAATTAATTGTGAAAAGAGAGAAAGAAGGCCGTGGGGGCCGTGATGCCGTGATGCCGTGATACCGTGGTTGGTCGGGCAAGACCAACTCGATCAATCACACATTCTTTTGTATGCAGGAAATTTTATCTTCTACCTAATACCCAAAAACTTCTTGGAACGGAAACTTATGTTTCTTATTTTATCTTATTAGAACCCAAATGGCACCGAAGAAAGCTACATCCACAGCTATGACCCAGGAAGAGATCGATAGGCTCATTGCAACCAATGATGCGCTGATTGCTACTTTGAAATCAAAGACTATGACAAAGGATCCTGCTAAGATGAGTGCTGTTATTGCTCGTCATAATCCAATGAAGTATGATGGACTTGGTGAACCTTCATTGCTGGGAGATTGGTGTAGGGAGTTTGACAATCTTTTCGAAGTATTGAATTGTCCTGAGGAAATACAAGTAGATCAAGCTGCTCACTACTTGAAAGGAAAGGTTGGGTTGTGGTGGAACCGCAATAAGGCAGTAATTATGGAAGCATAGAAGGAGAGTGATGAACCGTTTGTCTCATGGAGAGGTTTTAAGGATACCTTGAGGGGCACGTTTGTACTTGAACATGTTAGGAGTAAGATGAGGTCGGAGTTTGATTCATTTAAGATGAGGGAGGAGATGACCATAGAAGATTATCATAACAGATTCATGGAGTTAGCTGAGTATGTGACGGACTTGAATTATGGAGAGGAGGTGTTGGCTTTAAGGTTTGAGAAGGGTTTAACTACGCGTATCAAGAAGAGATTGGAAACTGGAGAGCCAAGTACCGTAGAGGAAGTATATCAAAGAGCGGGACATGCTGAGAGAATTGCCGACATGGTGAAGGAGGAGAAGAAGGACAAGGGTGAAAAGAGAACGGTTGAGGCTACTAGTGAAGGGGTTGGAGGAAATAAGAAGCATAAATTCAATCAACACCGTTCATTTTCTGCCGGTGGAGTCGTGAGTGGCGGCGGTTTCGGCCATGGTAGAGTGACAAGCGGAGCGAGTGGTGCAAAGAGGCCACAGTGCTATGGATGTGGTAGTTTTGGTCACAAGATCGTGGAGTGTAGGACTACTGCGAGAAGGAATAGCATGAATAATATGAATAGAGAATTTGGTGGTGGAAACTTTAATGGATTTAAAACACCAGCGCCTAGCTATGGAAGCAATCGTTTTAATGGATCATGGAATAATCAAAGGAGCTATAACAACAACTTTCAGAATCGCTTTAACAATAGCCAAGGCAATGGAAATGGAGGGAACCAGAATGGCACCGTAAAGCAAGGAGTGGCGTCGACATCTACGGTGCAGGACGGCGTGAAGAACAGTGGCAAGTTGTTTGATGCGGTCGTTTCTACACCAAAAATAAAATACCTAGATTACTGCTAACGGAAGTCAGCGGCAAGTAGGGTCGATCTCCACAGGGAGGCTAAGTTGCTAAATATCTGTCTAATTCGGTCCGTCAGGTGTCACAGTGTGGGGGTTTGAAATTGATTTAACTAAACTAGAGATTAAAGCGAGAGAAATAAACAAGAGAAATTAACAGCAAGAGAGAAGGGAGTATGCTAGAAGTCGGTACACCGTGGCAGCTATTAGATCTTATATTATCATGAATACTAAGGCGATTAGACTATTGATAAGAAGAGCTATGGTCGTCACCTTTCGGTCCTTAAACCGCCCTAGAGCGTAAACAGCTTAACTTTCGCCCTCACTGCAATACCCTATCGTAACTAAGCAAGCCTTCCCTTCCAATCTTTCGATCCAGGTCGGGGTTAACTAGAATTATGGGTCTCCTGCATGCATACATTCGACCAGATAACAATTAAATTGCCTAATACAATTTCTATCGCAGGTCTAATCTATTTAATACAATTAAAGCATTGCTACCACGGCTTCCCTAATCCTAACATACTACGGGGAATTAGCTATGCATAATTAAATGAGAACAAGAAATAAATAAAGAACGAATAATAAACATTAAGTAATTAAAGAGAAGAAGGGAAAGAAATTACTGTAAATAAATGATCCGGAAATTAAGAGTAAAGTAACAGTGTATCGTTCCAAGAGAAAAGAGAGAGTCCGAGTGTCTCCGGATAAAAGGAGATGATCACAAATGACAACCCTTACTCCTATTTATAAGAAAATAGGAGTAGGATTAAACCTAATGACGGAATTAAAGCTAAAAAGCCCAGCCCGTAGCAAAGTCCACTCGATCGAGTAGAGAAATCACTCGATCGAGCAAATTCAGCCAGGAAACAGATCGATCGAGGAAGTACACTGTTCGATCGAGCAAGACTATAAAAGAAACTAGTCGATCGACTAGAATAGAGCTCGATCGACTGATTATTGACTCCTAAACCACTCGATCGACTAGAATAGCACTTGATCGAGTGGATCTTTGACTTCAGCAGCTTGAAATTTGATTAGTTCGCCTTGACTCGTCCTTTTAGCTCCCGAAACACCTTCACGCATCCCAAGACAGCTATAATTCCCGCTCCAAATCTACTCTTTCTCCAAATGCATGCTAAACGGACGGTAATTGGCTTGATTTCCGCTACTTTCTGGTTCATTCCTGCAAATAAGACAAAATAACCCAAAGTAGCATATTCGGGGCATTTCGTAGCGTAAAACCACGATAAAGGCATAGAAATACGTGCATAAAATAGGCTAAAAAGACTACATAAAATGCATGTATCAAATCTCCCCAAACCAAACCTTTACTCGTCCCCGAGTAAACTAGAATGCAACTAAAGGAACGGAAAAAGATAACTCAGAGCCAGCTACAAATGCCCACTTAAGCCAATTTAATGCAAGAAAACTAACACTTATAGCTAAACAGTCAAATGCAAACGAGTTATAGGATGTTTATAAATAAAGCTGAACCGTCGACCTTGCAAGATCTTTAACAATGGACTCTCACGGGTCACTCTTTCTCTCATGAAGCAAAGGGCAAGCATATATATGTAAGAGAGGAAGAAAAATAGTCGCTCACCTAAACTACGACCCACATAACATGCATGCAACTAATATGATAGACAATTCTAGCTACCGCACATACATTCCAACCAAACAAGGTCCGTCACAGCCGAGGGCTTACAGAAATATGGTAAAGTGAGGCAATGGGTAAGAAAAGGCAAAACATTTATGGGAATGTGGAGGTATAGGTGATCAAGCTAGTACCTAAACAGAACCATATAACAACATCCGATTCCAACTCAATTATAAAATTAAGCACATGCCCTTCAATTGGCATAAATCTCACCAAACCAAACTGATAATACTCCTCAAATGATAATGATAAAGCATAGGAGTAGAAACCGTCAACCATTTTTTTTCATTTTTCTTTTCTTTCTATATTTCTTTCGGTTCCTTCTTTTTCATTCATTTTTCATCTTCTTTTTTTTTTCGATTCTTTTTTTTTCTTTTTTCATCACGTTTTTTTTCTTTTCGTCATCCTCCCTTCCTTTCTTCATAGATTACCAACTCCGATTCAATAGAATATGCGCCAATATTTGATACAATGAAATATATACCGCAAAACAACAATCTAAACTAGCTTGACAAGGCAGGCTAAATTTGGATGTAGCTAAGGGTCAACCGGCAAATTTGGCTAATGTGGAGTTTATGGGTAAAAATGAAAGAAAGGGAAATGTAAGCACCTCCCTGCATGTGACACCAACCACTAACCCGAATGTATGACGGCAAAAAGCAATTGAATTTCATATATGTGCAAATTGATGATACATGATATGCAAGGAGTAACTACTCACAATCCTACATGAAACTGGTCATAAATGACACCAGTTTATAAGGCTCTAAATCTTAGAAATTATAAGTAGGTTGCCAAAAATTCAGGTCAAGTCTATTCGTTCAGCTAAATTAAACATCAACTCGTAGATATGCAATAAGACAATGCTAAAAGATAACAGTTAAATGCAAGGCTTAAGCAAAAAGACAGATGCAGTGCAATATCATCATTGAAATCTACCGTTCCGACTCAACCTATATGCAAAAATAAACGTGAAATTTTTTGAATTTTTAACAATTTTCTGATTTTTATTGAATTTTTGAATTTTTATGAAATAAATAACAATGCAAACAGAAAATAAATGTGATAACTGAAATGCAATAAAAACAAGATGCAGACACAGATATGGATGCATAACCTCCCCAAACCAAACTGTACAATGCCCCCATTGTACCAAAACATGGAAAGGAAACGCAAACTAAAAGAAGAAGAGAGAGTAAGTGCGGAAAACTTACAAGATAGCGCGAAATAAGAGGACCTCCCCAAACCGACCATGAAATGGGAGGTTGCTAAGGGCCCGGAAAACCGTCTCAGGAAGCTAATCCAAGTTAATAACACTCGATCAAATAGCAGCTAATCGAGTAGAGTGGGCGTCTAAAACTGCTCGATCGACTGGGATGGTGGTCGATCGAATGGTTTTCTTTCTGCAGGCACTCGATCGAGTAGGAAACCGCTCGATCGAGAGGATTTATCAGACAAAGTACTCGATCGAGTGGAAAAACCACTCGATCGAGTGATCCTCAGCGTGTACCTGCAAAACACAATGAAAAACAGCCCGTAAACTAACTAGAACAAGCTTAACTGAGACCGTCTATGGTATAAAAACCATTTATTACAACTGAAATAAAATAAAATGTAAAATAAAATCTCCGGGTTGCCTCCCGGGTAGCGCTAGCTTCAGTCAGGTCCCAGCTCGACCTTCTTTTTCTTCAAGCCTCTGTAATCGCTACAATCAAAACATTTCAAAGCGCGCAACAACTGTCAAAAAAGGCTGCGCATGTGCTACACAACAAAGATAAGTAGCACCAAAGTGGAATAACAGAATAGGAAATTAAAATAGTAAACCGTTTAAGTCTAACAAATTTCCTATGAGCGCTCCTAAATTTATCCACAAAATATAGGAGCGCGGGAGCAATTGTCAATATATGGGGGTCCCGATTCAGATTAGCAAACTTGAAATGATAAGGACGGTGAAAATTCGTTAATTTATGCGTCCACATATGAGGGGTATAGCTTTGAAAAAGGAAGCATGAATAAGACGAGGCAATTTACAAATAATAATGAAATTACCGTTTACTACCTCAGGTTGATCACTCTTAATGACGGAATCATAGATAAAAGAATTCATTACCTCTTCCGTGCTAGGAGTAATTACCGTCTCAGCTGCTTCTTCATCAACCTCCTCAGTGGAATCCATCCCGTAGATCGCAGCTTCGAGTGTATCCGACTCGGCTGTGAATAAGGGAGGTTCACCGTAACCTTCATCATCGTCAAACTCGTCATCCAAAATGAACCCAAGTGACGAAGTTAAGCTCCCCATGGCCAATTCAGTCGATCGAGCAGAATAATCACTCGATCGACCACTTTCCTCCCGCATCTCACTCGATCGAGTAACAAAACCATTTGATCGAGAATCATCCTCCTGCATTCCACTCGATCGAGTGAGAATACTACTCGATCGAGGGCTTCCTTCTGAAATTTCACTCGATCGACTAGTTTTAGTCACTCGATCGAGTGATTCTTCCTGCATAGGGCTGAAATCTTCGCGTGGGGCAGTGAAATATGATAGGAACTCGTCGTCTGAGTCATAGAAGTCATCCTCATCATTGGGCAACACGGTTTCCTCGGGAGAGAAAACCGCTCTCGGCGAGATAAACCTCTTCTTCTTGCATCTCACTTTCGCTAATCGAGCTATTTGTGACTTCAGCGCATGGATTCGAGTGTCCATATATCTATCATTCTCTTGCATTTGGGATACAAGGGTCCTCATTAAATATGTCAGCTCCGCGATTTCTTCTTTCTCCATCTCAGCTGCTAACCGAGCAACTGAAGACTCGAGCTTATCAACTCGCGAGACATACTCTTGCGCTTGGAATGCAAGTATCTCCATCAAGGATTTCAGCTCCGCAATCTCTTCTTCTTGTATCTCAGGAGGGTCTTGTTGCGGTGGCCATTGATAGGACGGATGTGGCGGCACAACTACAGCTGCATTGTGCTCAGCAGGACCACATCTCCCGTAGCAGATCACCGGATGTTCCATATAACGGGACATCGGTGATGGGTCAAAGGTACTCAAGCCTTCCCTTTGACTGTCTTTCACCTAGAACTGTCTAGGTAGTACCTGTAAGGCCTATCAAAACAGCACTAAACAAAAGATTAAACGGCCTCAAGGGAAAAATCCCCTGAGGCTACAAACAGATAAAATTAAACAAATAAATAAATAGATTGCCTCCCCGGCAACGGCGCCAAAATTGGATGCGGTCGTTTCTACACCAAAAATAAAATACCTAGATTACTGCTAACGGAAGTCAGCGGCAAGTAGGGTCGATCTCCACAGGGAGGCTAAGTTGCTAAATATCTGTCTAATTCGGTCCGTCAGGTGTCACAGTGTGGGGGTTTGAAATTGATTTAACTAAACTAGAGATTAAAGCGAGAGAAATAAACAAGAGAAATTAACAGCAAGAGAGAAGGGAGTATGCTAGAAGTCGGTACACCGTGGCAGCTATTGGATCTTATATTATCATGAATACTAAGGCGATTAGACTATTGATAAGAAGAGCTATGGTCGTCACCTTTCGGTCCTTAAACCGCCCTAGAGCGTAAACAGCTTAACTTTCGCCCTCACTGCAATACCCTATCGTAACTAAGCAAGCCTTCCCTTCCAATCTTTCGATCCAGGTCGGGGTTAACTAGAATTATGGGTCTCCTGCATGCATACATTTGACCAGATAACAATTAAATTGCCTAATACAATTTCTATCGCAGGTCTAATCTATTTAATACAATTAAAGCATTGCTACCACGGCTTCCCTAATCCTAACATACTACGGGGAATTAGCTATGCATAATTAAATGAGAACAAGAAATAAATAAAGAACGAATAATAAACATTAAGTAATTAAAGAGAAGAAGGGAAAGAAATTACTGTAAATAAATGATCCGGAAATTAAGAGTAAAGTAACAGTGTATCGTTCCAAGAGAAAAGAGAGAGTCCGAGTGTCTCCGGATAAAAGGAGATGATCACAAATGACAACCCTTACTCCTATTTATAAGAAAATAGGAGTAGGATTAAACCTAATGACGGAATTAAAGCTAAAAAGCCCAGCCCGTAGCAAAGTCCACTCGATCGAGTAGAGAAATCACTCGATCGAGCAAATTCAGCCAGGAAACAGATCGATCGAGGAAGTACACTGTTCGATCGAGCAAGACTATAAAAGAAACTAGTCGATCGACTAGAATAGAGCTCGATCGACTGATTATTGACTCCTAAACCACTCGATCGACTAGAATAGCACTTGATCGAGTGGATCTTTGACTTCAGCAGCTTGAAATTTGATTAGTTCGCCTTGACTCGTCCTTTTAGCTCCCGAAACACCTTCACGCATCCCAAGACAGCTATAATTCCCGCTCCAAATCTACTCTTTCTCCAAATGCATGCTAAACGGACGGTAATTGGCTTGATTTCCGCTACTTTCTGGTTCATTCCTGCAAATAAGACAAAATAACCCAAAGTAGCATATTCGGGGCATTTCGTAGCGTAAAACCACGATAAAGGCATAGAAATACGTGCATAAAATAGGCTAAAAAGACTACATAAAATGCATGTATCAAATCCATGATAGGAAAAGAGGCAGGTGAGGGAGATGCTCATGTGGTTTCGGGTACTTTTTTAACCAACTCTAAGCCATCTTATGTTTTATTTGATTTAGGAGCGACCCATTCATTTATATCAAGTGACCATGCTAAGGTGTTGGGGTTAGTTGACCAAGTAGTAATAAAAGATGAAGTAACCATACCTTCTGGGGAGTCGATATCTTTTACCCGTGCATATAAAGACGTGAATATCCTTATAGGTGAAGTTTTATTTCCTATGGACTTAATAGAATTTCCGTTAGGATGTTTTGAGATTATTTTGGGAATGGATTGGTTGAGTAGAAATAGAGCTTTTATAGATTGTTATCAAAAGAAAGTATCTTTGACAGGACCAAAAGGAGTAAGAGTGTCTTATAGGGGATTCGCGGTGAAACCCAAGGTAAGACTTATATCGACAGTTACCCTGAAGTCGTGTTTGAGGAAAGGAGGAGAGTTGATTTTATGCCACATATGGGACACGCGTGAGACGGTGAAGGGCGCGGATGAAATTTCAGTGGTGAGTGAGTTTCAGGATGTGTTTCCAGAAGAAATTTCGGGTTTACCTCCGAAGAGGGATGTGGATTTTAATATTGAGCTTAAACCTGGAACTGGACCTATTTCTAAGGCACCTTACAGGATGGGGCCTAAAGAATTAGAGGAGTTGAAGAAGCAGTTGGAAGAATTGCTAAATAAGGGTTATGTGAGACCAAGTGTGTCGCCCTGGGGAGCGCCAGTTTTATTCGTTAAGAAGAAGGATGGGAGTATGAGATTGTGTATAGATTACAGAGAGCTGAATAATGTGACGATTAAGAATAGATAACCTTTGCCTAGAATTGATGATTTATTTGATCAGCTGAGTGGAGCTGGAGTTTTCTCTAAGATTGACTTAAGGTCAGGATACCATCAGTTGAGAGTTAAAGAGGAGGATGTACCTAAGACTGTCTTTAGGACGAGGTATGGACATTACGAGTTTGTAGTTATGCCTTTTGGTTTGACTAATGCACCTGCAGTATTTATGGATTTGATGAATAGAGTGTTTAGTCCTTACCTTGATCAGTTTGTAGTAGTCTTTATTGATGACATCTTGGTGTACTCTAAGGATAAAGAGGAACACGAGAAGCATTTAAGAATTGTTTTTCAAACCTTGAGGGAGAATGATTTATATGCTAAGTTGAGTAAGTGTGAGTTTTGGTTGGATAAGGTAGCATTTTTGGGACATGTAGTGTCAAAGGAGGGAGTGTCGGTTGACCCAGGTAAAATAGAAGCAGTGTCTAAGTGGGAGAAATTGAAAAACGTGGCGGATGTGCAAAGTTTTCTGGGATTGGCTGGCTACTACAGGAGGTTTGTGAAGGATTTCTCTAAGTTAGCTAAGCCTTTGACTGCGTTAATGAGAAAGGAGAATAGGTTTAAGTGGGATGAGAATTGTGAAATGGCTTTTCTAACCTTGAAGGAGCGTTTGACCACAGCACCTATATTAGGTTTACCGGAAGGAAGTAAGGATTTTGAGGTGTATATAGATGCTTCGAAGAATGGATTGGGGTGTGTGCTAATGCAGATAGGGAAAGTAATCGCTTATGCTTCAAGACAATTGAAATCGTATTGAGGAGAATTATCCAACGCACGATCTGGAGTTAGGGGCGGTCGTTTTTGCTCTTAAGTTATGGAGGCATTATTTATATGGAGCTACTTTTAAGGTATTTTCTGATTATAAGAGCCTTAAGTATATTTACACTCAGAAGGAGCTTAATATGAGACAAAGAAGGTGGATAGAATTGATTGGAGATTATGATATGGAGATAATTTACCATGAGGGAAAGGCTAATGTAGTAGCAGATGCCTTGAGTAGGAAGTCGGTTCATGCTTTATGTTTAGCTATGTCGCGGGTTAAGTTGCAAGATGAATTAAGAGAAATGGGAATTTGTGTGATAAGAAAAGGGGATTCAGTTGGAGATTTAACGATTGAACCAGAATTGTATGCTGAAATCCGAGAGAAGCAGAAAGGAGACCCGAACTTGAAAAAGTGGCGTGCGGCCGTGGAGGAAGGCGTGCCATCGTGGTTTGTTATAAGGGAAGATGGTGGTTTGAGATTCGATAGGAGGTGGTGTGTGCCTAATGACGAGGAATTGAAAAGAAAGATTTTGACTGAAGCACATTCTACGCCATATTCTGTGCATCCTGGAGGGGATAAGTTATATAAGGATTTGAAGAAGACGTTTTGGTGGCCAGGCATGAAAAAGGAGGTTGCTGAGTTTGTTTCTAGATGTTTGGTTTGACAAAGGGTGAAAGGTGAGCATAAGAGACCACAGGGGAAAGTACAGTCTTTGGATGTGCCTGAATGGAAGTGGGAAAGTATTTCTATGGATTTTATTGTTGGATTGCCCCGTACTCAGAAAGGGAATAATATGATTTGGGTGGTAGTAGATCGTTTGACTAAGACAACCCACTTTATTCCAATGAAGGATACTTGGAGTAAGGCTGAGTTAGCTAAAGATTATGTAAGAAGTATCGTGAAGTTACATGGAATTCCAAAAGATATTGTATCTGATCGTGATTCAAGGTTTATTTCTAAGTTTTGGCAAGAATTACAAGAGTGTTTGGGTACGACTTTGAAAATGAGCACTGCATTTCATCCAGTTACAGATGGACAGACGGAGAGAACTATCCAGACTTTAGAGGACATGTTGAGAGCTTGTGTTTTGGAGTTTGGAGGAACATGGGAAGAAAGGTTGGATTTAATAGAATTTTCTTATAACAATAGTTATCATGCTAGTATTGGTATGGCACCATTTGAAGCTTTGTATGGGAGGAAGTGTAGGAGTCCAGTTTGTTGGGACGATGTCACTGAAGCCGTGACACTGGGTCCGGAATTGATTCAGCAGATGGTTGAGCAAGTGCATGTAATTAGAGAAAAGATGAGAGCTGCACAAGATCGACAAAAGAGTTATGCAGACCTGAAGAGGAGTGAGATTGAGTTTGCTATAGGAGACAAAGTGTTGTTAAAAGTATCACCAATGAAGGAGGTGATGAGATTTGGCAAGAGAGGAAAGTTTAGTCAGAAGTACATTGGACCCTATGAGATTTTAGATAGAATTGGTGAAGTGGCATATCGTCTTGCACTTCCACCAGCTTTGGCAAGTGTTCATAATGTTTTTCATGTTTCACAGTTAAGGAAGTATGTGAGTGATCCTACTCATGTGTTAGAAGCTGAGACAGTTGAAATGGATGAGAATTTGTCTTATGAGGAGGTGGCTAAGGAGATTTTAGACAGAAAAGTGAGGAAAACTAGAAATAGTGAGCTCATTTTGGTGAAAGTTTTATGGTCTAATCATAATATCGAGGAAGCTACATGGGAGGTTCAAGATGAGATAAAAGAGAAGTATCCTCATTTGTTTACATAAGATTTGTTAGTTACGAGGACGTAACTCTTTTTTTTTTTTACGGGGGTAGGATATAACACCGCGTTAATTTGTGATCATTTATATTAGTAGTTTATCTAAGCGTGTGTGTTCGTTCATAAATTAATTGGTTGGTTGAGTAGTATGGAACGGTGCACTTCGGGACGAAGTTCTTTTTAAGGAGGGAAGACTGTAATACTCCGTATTTTAATTAATAGTTTATATTTATATTTATGTGAGTAGTCGTAAATAAATAATAAGATGAATAAATATTAAGTGGAATAAATAAATAATAAATAATAAGTTGTAGTCTTAAAAGAAAAGAAGTAATAATACGAAGTGGGAACCACGGGTTGGACCGAGTGAGGGAGCCGTGTGGGGCCACGGTGGGACCAAGCTAAAGGAAGTTGGTATTTGGTTTGGGTGTTACCTATGCTTTAAAATATTTTCATTATTTTATTATTTAAAGGACTTTCCTAGAACCTTCCTACTTCTCCTACCAATCTATATAAATACCAATCATATGCCTCACAATCATAATTATTCTTCTTCTAAAACTCAAATACAATTGTGAGGAGAGCTTTTGTGAGACAACTTTAAGACGGAGTTTTCACCTTGTGATAATTAAATTGTGGTAAGATATCTAATCATCTAATATCAATTATGTACGTTTTAACCTTGACCCGTTTGTGGCCGTTGACCGAAGCCGTGGTGGCTGTTGACCGGCGGGTTGACCACCGTCGGTTGGCCGTGAGTGTTGGGGATCGTTTGTGGCGTTTTGCGGGATTTGTTTTGGGTAGTTTACATCTTTAATTATTTAATAAGATTAGTTAATAATTATATACAATTCAATTATTGTTTAGGTGGTGAATTTGTTGAAGAGGCTTTTTGATTAATTGATTATTAAGAAGATTTGCTAAGAGGTAGGTTATCCTACTCAACCTCGTGGTTGACTGTGTATTCGTGAACACCTGTGATGAACCATAATGGGGAGCAGATTTATTTAAATGTTAGCTTGTGTGAAGTGCTGGATGCTAAGAGGGGAGCTTGGGACGAGTTCACTTGAGACTAGAGATCGCCGTAATTAATATTCAGACACTATTTATTTTAATTTCGCTGCAGTTGTTTAAGTACTCTATAATATTTATTTATCAAGTTGGATGTTATAATAAACCTTTTGAGGCACTTTAATAATATGTCTTTTTAAAGTACTTTGGTATTGTTTGTCTTTTATACTTACTACCTCAGGCAACTGAGATGGTGACACCTTTATTTATTTGGGAATGTCTTGCTAAAGACTCTTAAATAAATGGGGCTGTTACAGTAGATCTCTTGATTCCATCTCTAAGGGATTTAGGATTTTGATAGTGCTATGAGGGTCTTATCGACTTACTCTCGTAGGGAGTGATGGGGTCGTTTTGTGACTTATTCCATCATACCTACAATTTGGTAGTTGGAAGACGGGGTCGTTTATTTGAGACTTACTCCATCTGCTCTCCTCAAAACCTAAGGGCAACGTAAAATATTCTACAATATCCTAATTTCCTAAGATATTATCACAATATATATTGATAATTATCTCTAAATAATTAAGATACAATAAAATAAATAGATACAAAAATATAAAATTTTGGTGTCTACAAATGCCGCCTCGAGATTAGTTGTAGAGATTTGATGTCGATTGCAACTTGGTGTCGAACCTCTTCTACTAAATTTGATCATTGAGAATGGAGATGAAGAGCGAAAATTATCCCACCGAGCGTGCCAATTTGTAAACCATAAAACATTCAAACCTGCGATAATAAATAAAGAGACACAAAAATAATACAGAAAACAAGAGTTTATTATTGAAAGATTGAAGGTTACAATTTTCGTAACTCTCTTGATTCCATCTCTAAGGGATTTAGGGTTTTGATAATGATACGAGGGTTTTATCGACTTAATCTCGCAGAGAGATTATGGAGTCATTTTGTGACTTATTCCATCCTACCTACAATCTGGTAGTAGGTAACGGGGTCGTTTGAGACTTAATCCATCTATGCTCTCCTTTAACCTTAAACACGAGGTCTATATTTATAGTTCGGTAGCCTGGGGGTAAGACAATAATAAAATATATTTGGTAGTATCTTTAAGATATTATCATAATCCTTGTTTGATAATTATCTCTAATATTAAAAATACCAAAAATTAACTAGATAGCAAAATATAAAATTTCGGTGTCTACAAATGCCCCCTCGAAACTGGTTGTAGAGACTTTGATGTCGGCTGCAACTTTGTCTCGAAACTTGCTACTAAACTTGACCCTTGGAGGCGGAGATGAAGAGCGAAAATTCCCACCGAGCGTGCCAATTTGTAAACCATAAAACTTCATACCTGGAATAATAAATAAAGAGGCACAAAAATAATACGGAAAACAATAGTTTATTATTGAAGGATTGAAGGCTACAATTTGCGTAACTCTTTTGATTCCATCTTTAAGGGATTTAGGGTTTTGATAGTGCTACGAGGGTCTTATCGACTTAATCTTGTAGAGAGATGATGGGGTCGTTTTGTGACTTATTCCATCCTACCTACAATCTGGTAGTAGGTAACGGGGTCGTTTGAGACTTAATCCATCTATGCTCTCCTTTAACCTTAAACACGGGGTCTATATTTATAGTTTGGGGGTAAGCCAATAATAAAATATATTCTGTAGTATCTTTAAGATATTATCACAATCGTTTTTGATAATTATCTCTAATACTAAAAATAACATAAATTAAATAGATACCAAAATATAAAATTTAATTTTGTTGTCTACAAATGCCCCATCGAGACTGGTTGCAGAGACTTTGATGTCTGCTGCAACTTTGTCTCGAAACTTGCTACTATACTTGACTCTTGGAGAAGGACATGAAGAGCAAAATGTCCCACCGAGCGTGCCAATTTGTAAATCATAAAAATTCATACCTGCAATAACAAATAAAGAGAACAAAATAATATGAAAAACAAGAGTTTTACTATAATCAAACGATTGAGGGTTACAACTTTCAGAGATCTCATGATTCCATCTCTAAGGGATTAAGGTTTTGATAGTGCTATGGGGGTCTTATCGACTTAATCTCGTAGAGAGATGATGGAGTCATTTTGTGACTTATTCCATCCTACCTACAATTTGGTAGTAGGAAGACGGGGTCGATTGAGACTTAATCCATCTATGCTCCCCTCTAACCCTAAAAACGAAGTCTATATTTATAGTTTAGTAGCTTGGGGGTAAGACAATAATAATATATATTCTATAATATCTTAAGGTATTATCACAATCCTTTTTGATAATTATCTTTAATACTAAAAATACCATATATTAAATAGATACCAAAATATAAAATTTCGGTGTCCATAAATGCCCCCTCGAGACTGGTTGTAAAGATTTTGACGTCAGCTGCAACCTTGTCTCAACCTTGTCTCGAAACGTGGTACTAAACTTGACCCTTAGAGAGTGGAGATAAAGAGCGAAAATCGTCCAACCGGGCGTGCCAATTTGTAAACCATAAAATTTACGAACCTGCAATAATAAATAAATAAAGAGGACAAAATATTATGGAAACGATTTCTATTTTATTAGCGAAAAATTAAGGGTTGCAATTTTCGTAGATCTCTTGATTCCATCTCTAAGGGATTTAGGGTTTTGATAGTGCTACGAGGGTCTTATCGACTTAATCTCGTAGGGAGTGATGGGGTCGTTTTGTTACTTATTTCATCCTACCTACAATTTGGTAGTAAGAAGACGGGGTCGTTTATTTGGGATTACTCCATCTGCTCTCCTCAAAACCTAAAGGCAAGGTAAAATATTCTAGAATATCCTAATTTCCTAAGATATTATCACAATATTTATTGATAATTATCTCTAAATAATTAAGATACAATAAAATAAATAGATACCAAAATATAAAATTTTGGTGTCTACAAATGCCCCCTCGAGATTAGTTGTAGAGATTTGATTGTCGGTTGCAACATGGTCTCGAACCTCTTCTACTGAATTTGATCCTTGAGAATGGAGATGAAGAGCGAAAATTATCCCACCGAGCGTGCCAATTTGTAAACCATAAAACTTTCAAACCTGAGATAATAAATAAAGAGGCACAAAAATAATACAGAAAACAAGATTTTATTATTGAAAGATTGAAGGTTACAATTTTCGTAACTCTCTTGATTCCATCTCTAAGGGATTTAGGGTTTTGATAGTGATACGAGGGTCTTATCGACTTAGTCTCGTAGAGAGATGATGGGGTCGTTTTGTGACTTATTCCATCTTACCTACAATTTGGTAGTAGCAAGACAAGATCGTTTGAGACTTAATTCATCTATGCTCCCCTCTAACCCTAAACACGAGGTCTATATTTATAGTTCAGTAGCTTGGGGCTAAGACAATAATAAAATATATTCTGTACTATCTTTAAGATATTATCACAATCGTTTTTTTTATAATTATCTCTAATACTAAAAATAACATAAATTAAATAGATACCAAAATATAAAATTTCGGTGCTTACAAATGCCTCCTCGAGAATGGTTGTAGAAACTTTGATGTCTGCTGCAACTTTGCCTCGAAACTTGCTACTAAACTTGACCCTCGGAGACGGAGATGAAGAGCGGAATGTCCCACCGAGCGTGCCAATTTGTAAACCATAAAAATTCACACCTGCAATAATAAATAAAGAGGAACAAAAGAATACGAAAAATAAGAGTTTTACTATAATCGAAATATTGAGGGTTACAACTTTCGGAGATCTCTTGATTCCACTCTAAGGGATTAGGGTTTTGATAGTGCTACGAGGGTCTGATCGACTTAATCTCGTAAAGAGATGATGGGGTCGTTTTGTGACTTATTCCATCCTACCTATAATTTGGTTGTAGGAAGACGGGGTCGTTTGAGACTTAATCCATCTACGCTCCCCTCTAACCCTATACACGAGGTCTATATTTATAGTTCAGTAGCTTCGGGGTAAGACAATAATAAAACATATTCTGTAATATCTTTAAGCTATTATCACAATATTTTTTTGATAATTATCTCTAATTCTAAAAATATCATAAATTAAATAGATACCAAAATATAAAATTTTGTTGACTACAAATGCCCCCTCGAGACTTGTTGTAGAGACTTTGATGTCAGCTGCAACTTTGTCTCGAAACTTGCTACTAAACTTGACCCTTGGAGACGGAGATGGAAAAAGAAAATTGTCCCACTGAGCGCGCCAATTTGTAAACCATAAAAATTTCACACCTGCGATAATAAATAAAGAGGCACAAAAATAATACGGAAAACAAGAGTTTATTATTGTAAGATTGAAGGTTACAATTTTCGTAGATCTCTTTATTCCATCTCTAAGGGATTTAGTGTTTTGATGGTGCTACGAGGGTGTTATCGACTTAATCTCGTAGAGAGATGATGGGGTCGTTCTGTGACTTATTCCATCCTACCTACAATTTGGTAGTAGGAAGATGGGGTCGTTTGAGACTTAATCCATCTATGCTCCCCTCTAACCCTAAACATGAGGTCTATATTTATAGTTCAGTAGCTTGGGGGTAAGACAATAATAAAATATATTCTGTAGTGTGTTTAAGATATTGTCACAATCTTTTTTTGATAATTATCTCTAATACTAAAAATACCATAAATTAAATAGATACCAAAATATAAAATTTCGGTGTCTACTGTGTGCCCTTATAATCCTAAGTAAAGAGAAAATAATAAATTTTTTTTACGAAATATCGTAAAATGAGTTAATCCAAATTTTGTTTTCGTAAATGATTTCCCTTGTACATTTATTTTACTTCCGATCATTGTTTTTTCTTTTACCAAAGGCGAAGTCAGTGAAATAGATATATATTAAATATATTCAACCTTTAAATATAAAGGATATGAGAAACAATAAATATGAATAAATTCTCGAATCATCAAGGTAACAATAAAAATAAGTCAGTATGTGCCCAATAGATTAGTTAATCAGAATATTTGTCAGATTAGTCAATCAAATAAATTGGTTGCAACATAGAATTCATATACTCCATTTTGACAAATTTGATGAATCAATAAATTGTGAAGCAATTAGTGGTGGGGGCCATCTTTGAAAAATAAAATCACCTAATCTTAAGGGATCAATAAAAACTCAAGAAATGACTCGCCTTTTATACTATGTAGATGTTTCATAAAAAAAATATAAGTGTCAATGGTAACTAAAAGATTTGGGGATGAGGTCCTTAACTGTAAAATTTAATAGTTGAGGTCCTTATCTGAAAAACAATTGATTGTTGAGATCTTTATTATACCTGTAACTAGGGGTGTTAACGAGTCGAGCCGAGCCCGAGCTTGGCCTTGCTCGGCTTGTGCTTAAGAACAAAAACTCGAATTCTAACCGATTTGAAGCTTACCCGAGCTTGAAAAAAATGTGCTCATTATCAAGCTTGCGAGCTTTAATGCGAGCTCGAGTTAAACTCGAGCTCAAATCGAGCTTATATATAATTATTGCTAATTTTTCGATTTTTCTTCTTCTGATATTTTCAATAAGAAGGCTCGAAGATTATATGTAAAAATATTTGGCAAATTTGTGAGATATTTGATACGTGTGATACAAATATATATAATCACGATAGAATATTTTTATAACATATGAACAATAACTTATCTAATCACATAAGCTCGAGCCGCTCGCGAGTTTTTCGAGTCGAGCAAGCGTTTGTTCAGCTTGACACGTTAAGCTCTCGAGCCGAGCCCAAGCTCGAATAGAGCTCGCATGAGCCGAGCTTTGATCGAGCCGATCTCAAGTTGCTCGCGACCTGTCTCGTCTCATTAACACCCCTACCTATAACTTTATTCCGTAACTTTTATTAAATTTATTTTCGATTTTACATATTCTTTGTAAGTGCCGATTGACGTATTGTTAATAAATTAGTCTTTCTCTTTGCAAAAAAAAAAATACGATAACATTTTTTACTTTATAATGGTAAATTCCATTTTAGTTTGGTTTTACAAAAGGTTAAAATAAATTTCGATGAATGAATTACTTACGGATAATTTTATTTTTCAATCATGTTTTTGTATATATGTTTCTCAAAAACCAAGATACTTCCTCCGTCCAGGTCATTCGCTAATTTTTGGTTTTGATACAAAAACCAAGGACGAAAGAGGAGATCGAGATGCCTATTATTGGATGACAAGTGGATCCAATTGAGTGTGACGCATCAAATTGTCTATCGAAGACACTTTCAAAATAGAAAAGTAAATAATTGACTGGGACACTGCAAAATGAAAAGAGCATGTTTGGCCTAACCGGTTAAAAAGAAGTTTTTGTTTTTGAAACTTAGTGTGTGTTTGGCCTAGTTTCTAAAAGTGTTTTTAGACTTAAAAATACTTTTTGGCCAAACACAACATTTTTTAAAAGTTAAACAAAAATTTCTCAAAAACTAAGAGCATGTTTGGCCTCGATTCTCAAAAATGAGTTTTTGTTTTTCAAGCTTAATTTTTCACAAGTGTTTTTCAAAAGCAGAAACAACAAATAGCTGCTTCTATTTCTATGGGCAAAAATATAGATTTTTAGCTTTTGAGAATTTTTGTTTAACTTTTAGAAAACAATGTGTTTGGCCAAAAAGTGTTTTTGAGTCTTTACAAACGAGGCCAAACACACACTAAAAGTCCATATTTTTGCCCATAAAAACAAAAGTAACAATTTGATGTTTCTCCTTTTAAAAAACAGTTTTAGAAAATTAAGGTGCTGTTTGGTCAAGCTTTAAAAGTACTTTTCTAACTTAAAAATCAATAGCTACGCCAAACACTATAAATTAGGGATATGCAAAACTAATTTTAAAAAGTTAAAAACTGATTATTGACCCTAAAAAGTAGAAGTAGATATTTTCTATTTCTCATTCTACTTTTCACAAAAAGTCCTAAACCCCTAATTATTTTGCGCATTTTTTTGGCTCCAACAAACCATTATCTAATATGTTGTATTATGCTGTGCTCTATTTCTCTCTTCTCAATTCTTTGCTTCTCTCACATATACCCATCAAAGTAACATGTAATTAATCGTCTACTCCAACTATTTTTACTGCTACAATCTTACTTCTATGATCTTATACTACCTCCGTCCCAATAATTTATTTACCGTTAATTAAAATATCTAACAAATAATATAAAAGGTAAACAATTGAATGAGACGGAGGGAATAACTATATATAAACAACATGATTAATAAATAAAGCAAAAAAAGCTGGATGGAAGTAGTTAGGCCAAACATATACGGAGTAATCATTATAAGGAGTTTTTACAATAATATGGCCAAACAACCAATTTTTTTTTCCAAAAAGTAACTTATAAATAAACTCCTTTTAGAAAGAGAAAGCTATTTTACACAAGTAAGGCCAAACAACACCTAAACTTGAAAAACAAAAACTCATTTTTGAGGAGTAGGGCCAAACATGCTCTTAATTTTCTAGAAGTGCTTTTCAAAACTAGAAATATCAAATTGTTGTTTCTATATTTAAGGACAAAAAGTTGGTTTTTGAGTTTTTTAAAAACTACTTTTAAGTTTTTAGAAAATGGTGTGTTTGGCTAATTTATGTTTTTTAGTCAAAAAACACTTTCAAAAGCTAGGCAAAACACACACTAAGTAAATGATCAAAATGGAGAGTATAATTTTATTTTCGTTTAACAGTGTACAATATATCCCCAACTAAGTTGAAGTTTTCCAATTAAATGAAATATTAATATTTTTAAAATGTTATATTTGAACCATTTCAATTGATTATTCATTCACCGGAATATGTTTTAGCTAAATGGTCATGAAAAGGTATAGTGGACCAGATAACATGTTTTAGGCTCGAATACCCCCATTTTGCGTACAGTCTTTAGGTCTCATTTGACACAAAAAAAATAATTAATTATTCATCTTAATTAAATAATCCCATTATTTACTAAATGAATAGGTGTATTCTCAATTTTTCCCTCCAAAAAGCATCTTATTAAATAAGGAAACAAATTAAAATTTATTACATTCACTAAATAAGGAAACTACTAATTATATTTTATTCATTAAATTATTATATATTTTCATTAAAATTAATTTTTTTATCAAATTATATTATTTCACTAAACTCTAAATTATAATCTCTTAATTAAAGTACAAATAAAATCCTCAATCTACTAAAAGAATAGGTGAACTCACAAATTTCCCTCCAAAAGCCATCCTTTTAAATAAGGAAGTTATTGATAATTTCATTGTATTCACTAATATAAGAAAATTAATAATTATAATGTATTTTATTATATGATTCTTTTCATTAAAATTAATCTTTTCATCAAATTATATAATTTTCACTAAACTCTAAATTATAATATTTTTAATTAAAGTATAAATAATATAAAATAATAAACTACTAAATCTTTTATTGATATTATTATTTGAGAATGACTTGACTCATACTATGTATAAACAAAACTATAAATCGTTTTAATGACTTTTATAACAAAAAAATTGAGAGAATTTATAAATTGGAATCATTATCTTTGTGGTATAAAAAATACTTTTTAAAAGAAAAACATTTTAGCACATTACTCAATTCTCTCGGTTTAATTTTCAATTTTTTTTACTCGAAACAAAATACAATACAACAACAACAACAACAACAACAACAACAACAACAACATCAGAGCCTTAATCCCAAAATGATTTGGGGTCGGCTGACATGAATCATCTTTTCGAACCGTCCATGGGTGAACGCACGCCTCAAAATGCGAATAAAAAAGGGAAGATGAAAAACAAAAAGGAAGAACGAAAATGTAATGGAAAGTCAAGGTGAACTTAGGGGTTTTAAAATCGAAACAAAATACAATAACGAGAAAAATGAACAATTAATGAGATACCACTATTATTTTACAGTTCAATCTTATTAAGTTTTTTTTTTTGAATAATTTTATAATTCAATTTTTTTCTCATATCAAAATATAGTGACGTGAAATATGAAAAACTAGTGAAGTGTTAATTTAGCATGATTAAGTATTACAAAAATAAAAACTCTATAAATACCGCGCATTCATTGCGCGGGATCTAAACTAGTAATTATTACTCATTAATTAATAAGCATTTTACTATCAACCCTATTCAGTTCAGTTTAACTTCATTCAATTTGATACAGTTCAGTTTAGCTCGGCTTCATTCACTTTAGTTAAGTTCAGCCCAGCTCATCTCTTCACAAATTAACTCTTACTTCGGTTTAGCTCCATTAAATTTAATTTAGTTCTATTACATTCAATTCAATTCAATTCAATTCAGCCGAAAAAAGCATGCCCTTAATCTTTGAATTATGATATTTTTGGCAACTTGGGAATCAATCGCCAAGTTTAGAGGCGTAATAAATACGTAGTGGATACTTTTCAAAGTCGAAAGTATATATTAAGAGTAGAATTTTTGGTAACTTTGGAACTAACCACTTGATCTACTACCAGTCCACTACATTGGGATGTCTACCACAAATATGTGTTCATAAACAAAAGGAAATGAAAACAAAAGCCAATGCGTTTTTGATTGGTTTGAACTTTGAAGCAATTAAATTGGAATGAGGGAATTGTGTGAGTATCATTCACCTGTCTGACTTTCCAAGCAAGCAATTTATGTCATTAATGGGATTCACTGATTTACATGGATACAATTATGGTTGTTAAACTACCGATTCGGATTATAGGATCTTACAATTCTATGATCCAAAAAGGTGATGATCGATCCCGATCTTAAGTAGGATCTTACGATTCAATTTGTCTCATATTTGTTTAATATAGAATCTTAATCCGATCATACAATTATACGACCCGATTCTACATTATTAACATATCAGTTTTTTCAATTATCAAAATTTTATATATGACTTTTAAGATAGAAATTTATAATATAATAAGAAATTTACAATATAATAAAGGGGAATAATTTATGGGCACATGCTAAGATAATGGTGTTTTGAGATTTAAACATATTTTGATAACACAATTATGTATTTTAGTTAATTTGTAGGATCTTACGATTCTACGATCCGATCCTACCGATTCGATCCTATTAAGCTCAACGATTCAAAGTAGGATTCTGATCCTAACAATATTAGATCATACAATTAATTTTGGCTTAGTTAGGTTTTTTAAGAGGCAGTTTTAAAATAAACTAGTTGTTGCTCCGCGCCCTACTGGGCGCGGTGCCCCAATTCGGCAAATCATGTAGATGACCTCGTTAGAAAGCTTCATAATAGAAGTCGATATTGTCTCTCATCTTGCCCAAAACATGTATAGAACAATGTTTGTACTATACTACATATATAGAATGCGCCTAAAATTAAGCTTTATTGTTTCGTGCTAGAAGGAATGCTATGTGAAAAATCAAACTGCAATACATGTTACTTCCTCCATTCAACTCCACTCTACCACTTTCTTTTTTCACGTTTGTCAACGCGTGTTTTACGCGCTAAATATCATTAGCTACGTATTTGCAAAAATTAGAAAAGTTAGATATTTTTAATGTAGTCGTAAAGAAGAATCAAACAAGATCCCACATGAATATATTTCCACTTACGTATCAAGAGAAAATCGAAATTGAATACACAATTGTGAATATTGTACAAAAGTGAAATAGGTAGAGTGGAGTTGAATGGAGGAAGTATTACATTACCACCTAAACTACAGGACGCACATGTTATAAGAAAACAAATCACAATAAAAAGAAAAGAGTTTTTTTCTATTATGTGCCTAATGGACACATGTTAAGGTGCTAATTAAGGAATGCTTTTCAACAATTTATCATGAGAAATTGAAATATGAAAGGAAAAACTATGTAGCGAACTTGCAAGATTAGCACACGTGGTGGATCACATAAATTATTTTGCTTACATATGGGAATTTGGAGGGAGACAAATTCAGTTACTTACGTGACAAGATAGGGGTGGAACGTAGAAGCATTAAGAGGAGAAGCATACTTTCGATCTCAATATTCTTCAGCTGCATTAACTTGGGATTTCAAATTTTCAATTATTTGGTATAACTCCCGACGACACCGAGTCATCTAGCACAATAATATATAATGGTGTACTTAAGCATCCAATGAATCAATTAGCACGAATAAACCTAAAGTATTAAACATGTAGTACAACAAAACTATATCACAATTCACGAAGCTAAAGACCTTGCTATATAGCAGACCAAATAATGGGATGAGGCTCCATAGCTACTTGTGTAGATGATAAGGACTAAAATCTTGCAAGTGAGGTGCTTCCACGAGACCCTCCTTGCCCAAGTAAGTTCTTCTAAAGAGTCGCCAGCAATGACTTCATATAGCCTGAAAAAACCCAATACATAACATGCATATGCTGAGGCTTTATTAGAAGGAAAAAAATATGGCTACCTATTATATAAACAAAGAGACATAAATCTACGTGATGTAAGGTACCTTGAAAAAAGTTGTTATGTTGTTATTGCATGAGGTAATTCATATTAGTCATTACATGTTTGACAATACTCAAACAAGTTAGTATGAACTCTTTTAATGCAATATAATGTTTGTTCATGCAACTACAAAAGTGAGAATGCAAACTCTATTGACAAAATGAGAATGGAAACTCTACGAAGTAATCCAGATTTTACCTTATCAAGAAAATATTATCAGACGATGTCTATATACCCTATATAAAGAAATGCAGCCAGACCACGATTAAAAAGCGAGGCAACTGGATTAGTGAAGTGCTTATGTGTTTTTTTTATCTCTTTTTAAAATATCCCCAAACTATATGAATCACACCTAAAGCATGCTCAAATTAGTAATTGTTAGTAAATTTAATAACAGGTGTTGCTACATTTTGTCCTTCAAAATCAGGGCCATGAATAGCCGAACGGTTAGCAAGACTCCCTCTTGCCTATTGCAAAGAGCAGCATTACTCTAGTGACTTCAGAGCAGCATTACCCTCATCCTCATAATAACAACAACAAGAAGAGCACCATTTACTTTAGTGACACAAGGGGGATCTCGCATATTACAAAGGGTAGTAAGAAGCTCGCAGCCGTACCCTTGTGTTATTACTACACCCTAAGTACTCCTTCAAGACAATACCACACACAAGCTGACACAAATAGGCAGTAAATGAGATTTTAGAAAAGATACAGCTAGAATTACTTACACAGGGCTTTAAGTAGCTTAAACCAAACTCAGAGAAGTGACCTTTGCTAACGCATGTGAAGGCGCTAAAAATTAGAGAATTTGAAAAGTTGAGCATGGTAAAGAATTTTTCGATTTTAAGGAACAAATCCCTTCCATGATACAACAAATAAAAGGATATATATGAAGGTTTCAGTTAAAGACACTTTAAAGTTTACGTCTTTAAGCTGATGGCTATTATTTGAGAAAAATGAGTTAACACCAAGATAAGACCTATACTAATGAAAAAAAATTAGTTAAAGGGATTCAACTTTAACATAATCTAGTTAAGTACCCCAACCTACATCACCGTTATGTTTTTTTGCTAAGTGTAAATGTTTGCCTAAAGCTAATAAAACCGATTCCCTGCTATGTCCCCCTCACGTCTCTTGTGGTTCTCTAACCTTTCTTGAAAAAATCTGCACCACCTATTTTCCTCTAATTTCCCCTCCATTTGTGCTGTGCACCCAACGACACATTAATCATATATTAGTAAAAAATTCGCGCAAATTTAGACCACTTTTACAGCAGAAATAACCATCATTTTTTGTACAAAAAATCTACTTTAACGAACTTTCCAATGATATCATAAGTCGCTAGGTAATCAATACAACTGCAACTAATTGCTTCAAATGCCTTTCCTATTTTAACTAACATATTTAATGACTTGACTAATAGCGCCCTTGAGTACCCTCATGGTCCGCTTTCCAGTTCCCATGATGGTTAGTATAGCAATTTAAAGTTCAGTATACAAGTGTAGTATGTAGTATGTGATGTGCGTTCATAAACACAAAACATACATGATACGATCTCATATGAGACCAACTTGTCCATAAAATGTGTTACATACGATCAGCGATTCAGAATTGACTATACTAATGCAATGGCAAAGAAGTGAAGGACAACCCATACCTTCAGACTCCACCATTCCTAAATGCATCTACCGAAGAGAACATAAAGCAACACGTCAACGGAAAAGTTTAACTATCCGTCAAAACTTCTATAATCAGTAATCTGTTTAATGTGCTTTCTCTAAGAACATTGACTCATTGAGTCATGGAGACATCAACAATCCCATGTCACACCTATATATACACAAAATTTTCTTGTTTCAAAATATACAAGCTACCAACAAAACACAACTGCCACCAAAAGTTTCTTCTGAAGTCTTTGAAAATTCCGAACAATAACATGCCGATTAATGACGTAAGCTAACGAGAAACAACAATGACCATCCACAATGAGATGACAGAAAAATAGTCAACAACATGACAAAAGGCCAAACCCTATCCGCAGCAAAGCTAAAGTTAAAGAGTGATATCCTATTTCTGATCATCTATTAGCTCACTATTTCAGCTCACAGATGAAAACTTCCAATCAAAAAAGCTTCATTTACAGTACAATTCCACCATATCCTAGAGTAAAAACCTCCTTTTCAATAGCTACATGCAGAAATAAATCTCAAAACAACCAAATACTCCCTCCGTCTCAATCATTTGCTCACCTTTTTTTATTGTGTGTGAGAAGTATTTTAATCAAAGGCAAACAAATAATTGAGACGAATGGGAGTAATATGGCCCTAGAAGTATGTTACATAGGATGGGCCTAGTTTTGAATCTGTCCTTGGCATCGGTCGTAATAAAAAACCATAGGATTCATGATAGAATACATTAGGATTCATGATAGAATACATTACCTTCTAGCTCGCGCTCCCTAAAGCCTAGGGATTAGATGTAAACGATGTCGAGGTAGTCTTGACCACGGCAAAGTAAAGCAGACTAAAGGATCGAATACACCAGCTTCCCAGAACAGACAGCGTAACGGTCAGATGCCCCACATATCAATAGGCGGCGAGAACCTGGACACCATGAGCACCTGAACACACGAACACACGAGGATAGCTGTAAGTTTTATTTTCAAGGAAAAAAATTCAAAAGTACTAAGAAAGCAAGTTTAAAGATCGCATACATCAACGGCCCTATACAGCCGGTTAGGGATACGCACACACCATAGGTCCATAGCCACCAAAAGCCATTGGTACACCACGTAAACCTATAGGACTCTAAACACAACTACAATACAATCAGAAAAAGAACTATTGGCATTCAAGCTAACCCAAATCAACACCCGTACATTTCCAGAGCCAATCCGTAGATGACACATATTTCATAGACACTCAACCCATGATCCGGCTAAACTAAGGGGACACTAAACCTCAAGTGCTAAATCGTGACAACATAGTATAATAGAAGCGAGAGTTTTGGGTTATCTGAACTCTAGACTGACCTAAGTAACCCCTAACAACGGATTAGTTGCCTCTAGCTCTAATAACACGCATCGATGTTTGCAAACTACCTCGAATAAGCCCCGTTGGTCTTTGGTATGGTCATCTCATTATGAGTAAAAGTCCGAGAAACCAACAAGATCTGACTCACACAAACCGATTAAAGCCGACCTAATCGAGACAATAACAATCTCGAATGCCCCATAGTCATAGAAAGTCAAGAAGTATATGAAAGCTTCAGTTTAAAGACGCCAATAACCATAAGACTCAGGATAGAATACAGTACTTTCCAGCGTGCGCTTCTTCAAACGTAGGGATTAGATGTAAATGACGTCGAGGAAGTCTTGACTACGGCAAAGTAAAGCAGACCAAAGGATCGAATACACCAAAGACCCCAAGATCAGAGACGGCGTATCGGTCGGATGTCCCACATATCAATAGGCGGCGAGTATCTGGACACCATGAGCACCTGAACACACGAACACACAAGGACAGCTGTAAGTTTGTTTTCCAGTAAAAGAATTCAAAAGTAAAAAGGAAGCGGTTAAAAGATCGCATACATAAACGGCCCTACACAGCCCGTTAGGGATACGCACACACCATAGGTCCATAGCCACCAAAAGCCTTGACACAGCTAGTTCCTGAGCATACAATAACAGATCAGGACGACCCATTAATACCAGCGCAAGATAAATAGACAAATACGCCTAGATGCAATGTATATGAGCAGAACAGGCAGACACGGAGCCTAGGCTCTAAAGCAACCAGATACAATAAAAATTCCCCTTGTGATGAACATCTCTAAAGTCTGTTTGGCCCGGTGGCATAGCCAAATTTCAGGCCGGCCCAATGGTCATCCCAAAAAGAACCATCACAACAAGTATTGATCACACATGGCTACAGAGCCGGAATTTGACACTTAACCAATAGTTTTGCTAGCGGCAACAACAAGAACAACTCAAGTAATACCAACAAACGCTTCCGTTAACAAAAAGGACAATAATAACAACACCACTAATAATAACGATACAAATAATAGTGATATTAATAACATTAATTACAACAATAATAATCCTAAAAATAATCAAAAACAAACACAATAATAGTACCAACACTATTCGCACCCAAAATAACCACAACAATGATATCAACAAAGGACGCCGTCGGCGTCGCCTGCAGTACAACAACAAAACCCCAAATCCAAGATCGTAATTAACAGTTCCCAATCTATAGTAAAAAATTACGGATCCAGAGCTCAAAGAGCATTTCCGCCAACATGTTAACCACTTAACAATCAGTTATTAAAACGACAGAGAAACAGATAAGTCTAAAAAAATCAACAAATAATATTTAAGATTAGAAGAAAATACCTAGGTGTTGATCAACGATCTGGATCGCAGCCGAGAAACAAGAAACGGATGGGAATGAGGAGAATGGAACAGAAGAAAGCAGAGATAAACTGTTGAAACAGGTGTTGAAGATTGAAAAAATTAAGCTTTGATTGACGGTTGACGAATTGAGATGAGATTGAGATTGAGAAGTGGGTTGGTTGTTGATGGCGATGCTGTGAAGCAGACTGAGAGTGAGCAGCAAGATTAAAAGATGGAATGAAAACAATGAACAAAGATATTAGGTTAAGTTAGAAGGGAAGGATGGCATTGAAAGGGAGAAATCAACGGTTGACAGCGGCCAAGAACTATTCATCGCTACAGTAGATGAAGTTCCCTCTTTTTAAAGAGTAGGGATTAATGGTAAAATTGTGTTGCAATTTAAAGTGAAAATGAATCCTAAATGAATAAAAAAAGTTGGAAATTTGCGATAAAATTAGTACAAGGTTCGTTATGAAAACACGTATCAATGGAATAATTTGAGCTATGATCATTAACGAAAAAGATGTAAAGGGATAAATTAAAAGAAGTAATAATTTATGATGAGACAAATTGAAATATGTATGCATGCTAAGTTATACTTTCTGTTTTTTCACCATGCCTAATATGACTCTAAGAACAATAATTCAAGACGTATCTTTTTTTCCCTTATTTGTGGTCATGCTACTTATCTTACAATTCCAAATTTAGTTTGGTCTTTTCTCATCAAAAATAGAAAAACACACAACTTCAAAAACAAATTTCATTTTTGTTGGAGTTGGAAGTAACTGTAAGAAATATGAGCCTAATACAATGTTATATGTGGACAAATATTAATTCAGTATTTTAATTATATGGGTTTTTTTGTCAAACACAACCTTTAAAAAAAAAATTCATCCAAACACCACCTTTAAAAAAAAAGTTTGAAAAACACAACCTTTAATAAATTTTTTTGTTGTCAAACACGACCTTTTGGCCGAAGGACTTAACATTTTGTAATGGGGTAACTCTCAGTCGATGTTTGAGATAGCAAACGATGTCGGTTTGAGGCGTTTTTGGACTCGTTGGAAAGGTGGAAATACAAGCTTTCCAGGGGTTATCAATACGATGGTCAAAGGCGGCCTTATGTGGAGTCTATTATTGTGTAAAGTAAGGCTGGTCGAAGAGATTAGCGAGTGGTCGGGGATATTTAGTGGGTCTTTTAAAGAGGTTATGATGCTTTGTTTGGTCTGAAAATTGGTATGTAGGTAGGGGGAAGTGTAAGGTAGGCCGTAGTTGTGTTGTTTTTTGTGGTTGTTTGTTGTAAGTGCTGGTTTAAGCTGAGTGAATTGACCCACAAAAAAGAAATCCTACTTTGACATTCTTTTGAATGTTTTTTTATCTTCAAATTAACTCCCCTCGAACCACCACTTGTAACCAACAACTACAAAAAACAACACAACTACGGCCTACCTTACACTCCCCGCTACTTACATACTAATTTTCAGACCAAACAAAGCATCATAACCTCTTTAAAAGACCCACTAAATATCCCCGACCACTCGCTAATCTCTCGACCAGCCTTACTTTACACAATAATAGACCCCACATAAGTCCGCCTTTGATCATCGTATTGATAACCCTTGGAAAGCTTATATTTCCACCTTTCCAACGAGTCCAAAAACGCCTCAAACCGACATCGTTTGCTATCTCAAACATTGACTGAAAGTTACCCCATTACAAAATGTTAAGTCCTTCGGCCAAAAAGTCGTGTTTGACAACAAAAAAAATTTATTAAAGGTTGTGTTTTACAAAATTTTTTTTAAAGGTGGTGTTTGGAAAAATTTTTTTTTTTAAAGGTTGTGTTTGACAAAAAACCCTAATTATATTTATGTGATATCGATTAAGTTAAGCCCAAATACAAAGTGATCCACTATGATGTATTAAATACGGGCTTATTAACGTCTTAAAAATTATGGGCCAGACTATTATCTAAGTGTAGATACCCATTAGGTTTCTAATGCATGATGAACGCATTAGACTAAAGAGACTATATATAAGTCACCTGGGTTATGGTACCTGGTAGTACATAATAACCTAATCTCTCCGCATCCCATCAGTAGAGATTATGTCGGTATGTGTGTTTACTAGAAGAGCTAATCTGTAGACCGTCCCTCCAGGCGGTTCATCCCAACCTTTCGTACAAGAGGTACGCTTCCGCATCTAATATTTACCGAATAATTTAGTATGAAGTTTATGGTCTCTATTCGAATTAAATCTAACAAGTGGTATTAGAGCTACCTTCCTAATAAATTATTTGGATTTGATATATTTTGCACGTTATTCGTGGATTAAGGTTAAGTATCAAGTTTGTTTGAATTCAGCCATTTGGAATTATGATTATTGACTGTCATAAAGTAGGAACAACTTGGATTTGACAATTTTATAGTCTTGCATGTCGGTTATTTTAGTGGTGCCCTAAATCTATGCTGTAATATGCCTTTGATTTATGAATTAGCATAGCTGCCAATATGGGTTTGTTCGCATCAGTTGCTTTGGTGATTTTAAGCTAGTACTTTGCATTGATTTGGTCTTTGCAGACTAACTAGTATTGGTGCCCGACTTCGCCCGGGCTACCTCTACTTACCATTAATTTTTTTTTAATTAAATAAAATTACTTAAAGTTGCATAACCCATAAATTTATCATTAATATATTTTTCTATGACATGTCCTAAAATTACGATGAAATAAATTTTGAGACAAATTCACTACTCCCGCTATTAATATTTTACTCTTATTAATGAAACAATAGTAATAACATTTCACTTTCACTACTTGCCCGTAATCATTGTTACTTTCACTACTCCCGCCGTAGTTATTGTTACTGTCACTACTGTCGCATTAATATTTATAATTTCACTACTCTCGCCGTAATTATTGTTACTTTCACTATTGCCGCATTAATATTGATTATTTCACTACTCTCGTTGTTGTTTTTACCACTTTCACTAATCTCGCTGATAATATTATTACTTTTACTATTCAAATGAGTGATTACTATCGTATAACTATATCCAATGTTACTACAATTCTTTTCTTTACTAACGAAATTACTTTTACTACTTAGGCATGCAATTTTAAGAGGATTATATATTTATATAAATATATTACATATATGCATTAAATCAAATCGAAAGAATTATGCAATATTATATATTATGGAATCTAACTTGAATTATTTACAACCTACTTATATTATATTTTTGTTTCTTAAATAATTAACATCTCTATACATCTAATAAACTATAATAAAGTTTAATAAAATTGCATAGATTTTAAATTTAATATATAATTTTATAATGATAATAATTAATACCTTAAATGTGCATGTTTATACTAATTAATTATTTTATTTTAAGAAGGAATAAAAAACCCTTTCTCTCTCTTTAACAAACTTTCTCTCTCTTTAACAAACTTTCTCTCTTTTTTTTCGGAAAAAACAAAAATATCACCATTTTTCCATGCTTTTCTTCGCTACTCTGTTCTTCTACGGTTAATCCATGGCGAGAACTCGAGGCAGCATGGCGCGGAATCGTCCTCATACTAGTACTCCTAAAGCTCCGATTCCTTCAGATAGTTCAATTGTTGTTAATGGTGATGTTTCCATGGCGGAATTTCAAGCTCCCATGGAATTGGGGACAGTTAATGAGTTGATTTCTTCTGCGATAAAAGCGGCTGGTATCACTCGTTCTTCTCCTCTTTCATCTAAGCTTTCTTCTGCAAATTCTATTCCTCTGTCTACTACTTTGATTGAACCAAACCCTAATTCATCCTCGGATGGTTTAGCGATTGATGTCTCAAAGGTAGTTGATCATTCGGAGAAATTGAGTGTTCTAGTGGATAATACTGTGGTTCCTTCGGTTTCGTTGACGTCTGTTCCTGTAGTTTCTGATGTTGTGGGTAAAACTCCAGTTAAAACTTGGTCTCATGTGGTTAAAGCACCACAAAATTTGGGTATGAGCTTACATTTTTGTCAAAATAGTGCTGTTGCTTCTGAAATTGATATTGAGGAAACTGATTTTGTGGACGAACTCAAGATTTGGGAATTTACTTTAATGGGTCATGTGATTGGGGCAAAGGCGACTCTCAAAATTGTTCAAGACTTTGTTACAAAACACTGGGCAAAAATTGCAACTCCTGTAGTTCAATATTACAAAAAAGGGTGGATCTCCTTTCGATTCTCTTCCTTGGAGGATATGAACAAAGTTCTAAGGCTTGGTCCTTGGATGATAGGTGGTAATTCTCTGATTCTTAAGCAATGGACTCCTACGTTTTCTGGTAATATGGAAAGGGTAGCAACAGTTCCTGTTTGGATCCTTTTCCCGGGTCTGGATCCTTACTTGTGGTCTGAAATTGTTCTCAGTAAGATTGCTAGTAAGGTTGGTAAGCCCCTTTTTGCGGACCCTGCAACCACCAACAAGGAAAAGCTTTCTTTTGCTCGTGTCTTGGTGGAAATTGATGTCTCTAGTGAGTTTATTGAATCTGTTGTCATCAATACTCCTTTTTTGGGTCAAATATCTCAGAAAGTGGTGTATGAGTGGGTTCCTTTTTACTGTTCTGGTTGTGGTAAACTGGGGCATAAAATTGATACTTGTAAGTGGCATAAACCAAAGCCTGTCTCTGAGAGCACACCTACTCTTGTGCGAGCCAGGTTCGACTGCTTCCATTCAGGTGCCCACTGTGGTGGAGGAGCAGTTGAATGAGGTTACTCAACCCTATGATGCAGACCCTTTTCTTGATGGTACTTTTACTGAAGTTTCTGCAGATGGTGCTGTAGTTATTTCTTCTTCCCAACATGGTTCCTTTCCTCTAGCCAATAAGTTTCAGGTTTTGGAGCCAGGGGAGATTTTGGAGTCTGATGCAGTTGTTTCTGAGACATCTTTGGAACTAGGTGCTACTTCAGAAGGGACCACAACTAGAATGGTATCTACCCTGGAGAATGTAGACTCAGGATGCTCTTTGATAGGTCAGAGATCTTCAGTGGTAATGCCTTCCTCCTCTGGTCTTTTTTCTGAGTTGCATTCAGAATGTTCTACTGTAGTGTTGGAAGTTAAGGAAGTTGTCCCTCCTGATAAGTCTCAATGAAAGTTGCTTCCTGGAATATAAGAGGGTTTAACTGTCCTTTAAAGCATAGTGAAGTCAGAGACTATTGAGGGGTTAATAAGATTGATATTTTGGCTCTTTTGGAAACCAGGGTTAAGGAGCATAATGCTTCAAAAATTATTAGAAAGAAGTTTAGAAATTGGAATGTGGTTTGCAATTACTCTCATCATTATAATGGGAGAATTTGGGTTTTCTTTAATCCTAGTACTGTTACTATGCTTAGCAAGACTGTTGCTGACCAGCTTATCCACTTTAAGGTGCATCATCATGAGTCCTACTCTACTTTTCATTTAAGTACTGTCTATGGATGCAATCATCCTCTGGATAGGCATAGACTTTGGTCTAGTCTTGCTGCTGTTAACACCTCTGAGCCATGGTTGGTGCTGGGGGACTTTAATGTAGTGAGATCTCCTTCTGAGAAATTGAGCAATACTCCTCCTGTACTCCAGGATATGCTTGATTTTAATGATTGCCTTGCTTCTTGTCACCTTGATGACCTTACTTGCACTGGGGTTGACATGAGTTGGACTAACAAGCAAGATTCTGTGACTAGGGTATGGTCCAAATTGGATAGGGTTTTGGCTAACCCTGGCTTTATTACCTCCTATCCTAATGCCTTTGGTCACTTTCAGGAGCCTGGCCTTTCTGATCACTCACCTATTCTGGTTCAAATTTCTCAGGACAAAAAAGTTGTTAAGAGATTTAGTTTTCTTAATAGTTGGATTGCCCACCCAGATTATTTACAAACTATCAGAGCAGCTTGGATTACTCCTTTGCAGGGTAGCCCTATGTACTGTTTCTTTCAGAAGTTAAAAAGTGTTAAGCATGCTCTTACCCAATTTCATAAGCAACATTTTAGCAATATTTCTCACAGAGTTCAGTCTGCTAAGAATGCATTGATGGAGTGTCAGCAATAACTTGCCTTCAACCCTTTCTCTGATGTTCTTATTCAGGAGGAAAGACTCTTAATAGCTGATTATACCAAACTTAAAGATCATGAATTTTCTATCCTTTCTCATAGGGCTAAAATTAAAGATATCCAGGACTCTGATTGCAGTTCGAAGTATTTTTTTTGCAAAAATTTTTGAGAGAACTCATCAGCAGGTTATTGGTGGCATTCACGATCACCATGACAAGCTTCATATGGGGTTTTCTTCTGTTAGCAATGCTTTTAACCAGTATTATAAGGATCTTTTGGGGCATAGCTCTCCTACTGAAACCTTAGATACTGATTTTATCTCTAAAGGTGCTGTGGTTACTTCTTCTGATAGGCAATCCCTGATTCGAGAGATTTCTCCTTCTGAAATCAGAGATGCTCTATTCAGTATGGATTCTAATAGTAGTCCTGGTATTGATGGATTTTCAGCTGGGTTCTTTAAGTCTGCCTGGCAGATCATTGCTAAGGATTTTTGCAAAGCTGTGAATCAGTTCTTTTCCTCTAGCAAAATGTCCAAGCAGGCTAACTCAACTGTTATATCTCTTATCCCTAAGAAAGCCATACCTAATGCTGTCACTGATTATAGACCTATATCCTGCTGTACTGTCTTTTATAAGACAGTTAGTAAGGTCTTAGCCAACAGGCTTCAAAGTGTTCTTCCTTCCATTGTTGGTGCTGAACAAGCTGCTTTTATTAAAGGTCGTAGCATCTTTGAGAACATAATGCTATCTCAAACATTGGTTAAAGGATATAATAGAGCTAATGTTTCACCTCGTTGCATGATAAAGGTGGACATAAGGAAGGCTTTTGATTCCCTCCAATGGTCTTTTATTGCTGCTATGCTTTCTGGTTTGGGGATTCCTCAGCAATTCATAGACTGGGGTGCTTGGTTGCATTCAAACTCCATGGTATTCTTTAAAAATTAATGGTGAACTTTCTGGTTTTTTTCAAGGGAAAAGTGGGATCAGGCAAGGTGATCCCCTTTCTCCTTACTTGTTTGTGCTCAGCATGGAAGTTTTATCCAGATATCTCAGGACTCTTTGTGATAAACCTCTTGTTTCTTATCATCCTAAGTGTTCTAGGCTTAAGCTAAATCATTTGATTTTTGCTGATGATTTGATGATCTTTGTTAGGGGGGATGTTCCCTCTGTAGCTGCAGTTAAGAGCACTCTTAGTATTTTTGCTAAGCTTTCTGGTCTTCATGCTAACATTGAGAAAACCAACATTTATTTTGGAGGGGTGCATCCTGATGTGAAGGAGGCTATTCTTGTTGCAACTGGTTTCTCTGAGGGTCAGTTTCCTTTCAGATATTTAGGAGTGCCTTTGTCTACTTCTAGAGTTTCTGTGACAATGTTTGATTCCCTCATTCTTAAGATCAAACACTCTATTCAGCATTGGTCCTCTAATTTCCTTACCTATGCTGGTAGGGTTCAGTTGCTCAATTCTGTCATTTTTGGCATGGAAACTTTCTGGTGCTCATGTAATCTTTTACCCCAAGAGGTTCTTCATAAGATCAATAAGCTTTGTAAGGATTTCTTTTGGGGAATATCTTTTGAAGGCAACAGAATGGTGTTTAAAAAATGGAGGGATATCTGTTTGCCTTGGGATGCAGGTGGGTTCAACATCAAGGATCTCTCCACTTGGAATGATGCTTTGCAGTGCAGATGGCTTTATCTGTTGGCTCATACTGCTGTGGGGAGCTGGGCTTCCTGGCACCAGGCTTACATTCTGCAGCATCAGACAATCTGGAATATCCAAACCCATGATAGCTTTTCCTCTAGTTTAAAGGGGATCCTGATTGTAAGGGATAGGTTGGTTGCTCTTACAGGTAGTATATCTAATGCCTCCTCTTTGATAAATAGTTGGTGCTCTCATGGAAAGTTTAAAGTCACTGCAGCGTATAGCTATCTGAGAGGTACTGTTCTGGTTAGTCCTTGGGCTAAAGCTCTGACTCACCCTCGTATTGTTCCTAGTCATAGAATAATATGCTCTTTGGCAGCCCAGAAGAAATTAGCTACAGTGGATAATATACAGCACCGAGGATTTTATATGGTGAATAGATGCTCTCTTTGTGAAGCTGCTCTAGAGGATCATGCCCACTTGTTCTTTAATTGTTCTTTTTCCAAGGATATTTGGCAACAGCTTATGTATTGGATGGGAGTGAATTGTCCTGGTCTTTGCTTACTATCTGAACTTGAACATGCTGGAATTGGAGGCAAAGCGAGGTGGAGAATGGCTTGGTTCGATTACTTTGGTGCATTTTTGTTTATCAGATTTGGAATGAATGCAATTCCCGTCTGTTTAGAGGAAGGAAGGCTACTGTACATGACATTGTCAGGAAGATTAAGTTTCTAGTTTCTACTCGCCTTCTAATGTGGACTCATCATAAGTGCTACCCGCTTATAGTTGCTAGTCTATGAGGTTATTGTATAGTGGATAGTTTTTGCAAAACTCTTGTAATTTCTTTCTTAATTGAATAAAATGATAATCTTTTTGCAAAAAAAAAAAAATTATTTTATTTTAAGAAAATTTACCATCTTCTAGTCTTCTATAAATATTTAGGAAAATTACCAAGCATCTTCTTTCTTTTAGTCTCCTTGAACTCCTATAAATATTTAGGAAAATTATCAAGCATCTTCTTTCTTTTAGTGGATATTGCTTTTCTGCTAAGATTGTTTAAGTATGTCATGAAGTTTGATAGTTGATGCCACTGCCATTCATGACACGGACACATTAATTTTGTCAGAGCTTTCATTCACTATCCTTATGAATTGTTTTCTTTTTGCTGGACTTTTGGATGATTTACATATGGTCATGTTAGTTCTAATTGCAGAAAATCACTATAGAGATCATGTGTATATTACAAATTTGTTTGATCAGTCAATTGCTCATAAAGAAATTGCAAATACCCACATAAAGAGTGTTAAGGTCAAACAAAATTATGCTCACTTTGCTATTGCATAATTAGGCTACTTTACTTTATTTTTAATCTTAAGACAATTGTGTGTGATTGGATTTCATGCGGGTAAGGTCAGCTCAAAGGAAGGCTATTACTTGGCCGAAATTCAATCACACTTGTGGTAATAAATACGTAACAATTATTCGGTTTTTCGTGTTAGTGTCAAGTCGGCCCAAAGGAAGGCTTGATATTTGACATGATCTTACTATTAATATTTGACTACTACACCAAGAGTACCACTTACACAAGTCTAATTCTTGTCCAAAGATGAGGTTAGATGTTGTGCTAGGTCTCTTGTGATGATGGGTATGCCAATATTGAATCTGAAAATCAAGTTAGGGGAGTGTTATTATGTTTATGACACTCATAAGGATTATGCCCATAAAGATTTTAAGATGAATAAATTCAATTTTAAGGTTTAGTGTGTGTAATTCATGCGAATAATGGCCGGCCCAAAGGAAGGTCATTATTTGGCCGAATTGCATATACACGTTGGGTAATAAATATGTGACGATTACTTAGTATTTTCATGTGTATATTAAGTCGGCCCAAAGAAAGGCTTACGGGCTTAGTATTCGACGTGAGCTTATCGTCAATATTTGATTACAATTATTTAAAGAGTAGTGTCTTTAACTCGTTAGTATTTATGTCCAAAGACTAAATATTTAATTTCGCAAAGACACTTTAACTTTTTGAATTTGTTCAAAATTAAAAGTATATTGTTTTGTTCATTCAGTTTGACATTTATGGTTATTATATCTATCATATTCAGTTACATTATTGATTAAGATGAAACTATTTATCAAATGAATGGTAAGAGAATGTAGAATACTTATTTCGAGTCGCGACAATCTTAACATTGTTGTGCGAGAATGTATAGTTTCTACTCATAATTAAGGACTAAAGCATCGTGTGGACTCCCATGATTTGAGGAGTAGTACATTCAAAATGCATGTTTAGTGATTATTTAAGGCGACATTAATTACAGAAATATTTAAGGCATTTTTCAGTTAGTTCAGTTAATTAAGAAGTTCATTAAGAAGCTGTAAAAGTCAAACTCAAAGAAATAACAACAAACATAAAGTTAGACTTTTTAGTGTTAGTTTGTTAAGAGTTTTGACATATAAGGAAAATCTAGTAAATTTTTTAACGCTTTCGCGTGTCGGTAAAGTTAAGCTTCTCATTCGTTTTGTCTAAGGTTAATTTTTATATCCAATCATGTTTGGCGGGTGAATTTGGTTTTTCACCCACATAAGGATATTGATGCAAGTATAACTAAGATGTTACAAGCCAAGTGATAATGAAAGATTCATCTATTGAGAAACTCATTGAGAATGGGACTATTCCCACATTTGATTTCTCTTCATTTGGCACGTGTGAATCATGTCTTATCGGCAAAATGACTCGAATTTCCCTCAAAGGTGTTGGAATGCGCGCTAATGACCTATTAGGACTCATACATACTGATGTATGTGGACCTATGTCAATTACTGCAAGAGACGGCTATAGATATTTTATCACTTTCACGGATGATTTGAGTAGATACGGATATGTCTACTTAATGAAGCATAAAAGTGAGTCTTTTGAAAAATTCAAGGAATACCAGAATAAGGTTGAGAACCAACTGGGTAGAAAGGTTAAAGCACTCCGTTCAGATCGGGGTGGCGAATATCTTTCAAATTAGTTTGATCAACACCTTAAAGACTGTGGAATAGTTTTACAGTTAACTCCACCTGGAACACCTCAATTAAATGGTGTGTCCGAACGGAGAAATCGAACACTACTTGATATGGTTCGATCGATGATGAGTCACACGGTAGTACCTGATTCATTATGGGGTTTTTCTCTTTTGTCAGCTGACAGGGCAGTCGTATACCTATCAAAAATACCAACTGGCTCTAACTAATATAGCTGGGGAAGCCGGGTCGATCTCCACAGGGAGATGGGAAATTGTCAGCTTTGTCTAAGTTCGTCTCGGTAACCAAATTGGGGGGTTTTAATTGTTTTAATCTAAACTAATGACAAGGATAGAGAAGAAAGAATAAGAGAATAAAGATTAACCAAGTAGAGAAAACAGCTAAGACAGACGGTTCACCATAATCATTCGGTCAAGTAATCTAGGTCTCAGGTCAATGCAGGTATGGTCTGAGGAGCAGTGAATATCTCCTTTCGGTCTCAATTCGGCCTAAAGCACAAATAGCTTAGCTTTCGCCCTAACTATAATGCTCTATTGTTCGCTACTAGTCTCACCTCTTCCAACCTTTCGGTCCAGGTCAAGGGTCACTATGATATAAATGCCTAATTGCGTCGACTCAATTAGTCGACTACGATAAATGCGAAGATTAACAACAAAGATTATACCAGCATAAACCTAATAAGTCGATTACTATCCCTTCATAATTATGGATCCCCTTTAGTCTTAGTAGAAGGGAATTAGCTGCGCATCATCATCGAATTAACAATAACAACATATAGATAATTGAAACTAAACATGATAACAAAACTAATGAAGATTGAATTAAAGTAATTATGATAACAATAAATGAGAGAAGGAATTAAAGTAATAAATAAGATTAAGGGATTAAAGAAGAATAATAATACCAATACAAATCCTAATCCGAGTAGCAAAAGTGTAGAAAGAAAGCTAAATCCAAGAAACAGTAATCCAAGGTAGAGTAAAAGTGAATGAGAGAGAGAGAGAGAGAGAGAGAGAGAGAGAGAGAGACAGTTACGTTGTTCTCCCCTCTGTCATATACGAAAATCCACTCTAAACCTAATCTATGGACTAATTACAAAAGCCCATACGAAATTAGGCGGAAAATAATCTAAAGCATGATAAACCACTCGATCGAGTGGAAATAAACCACTCGATCGAGCAACTAATCATCAAACCTCTCGATCGAGTGGAAATAAACCACTCGATCGAGTACTCCTTGCAATGTCTTCTCTTGTGTATACTCGAACTGCTCGATCGAGCAACTTCCAATATATAAAGCATTCGATCGAGTAGAAAATCTACTCGATCGAGCTATCTTGGCACGTAAGACATCAAAGCAACTTCCGAAACCAGCTCACGCGTCTCCAAAATGTTAGATTCCAAGCTCCGGCTCCTTATTCTCCATAAATGCATGCAATTGGGACGAATTAGGCTCGATTTAGCTCCTCTTTGGTAAATTCCTGCAAATTACATAAAACGAACCAAAGTAGAATATTCGGGGGTATTTGTAGCTAGAAGCTACGATAATAATACAGAAATGCGTGTAAAAATGAGGTAAAAACCTTATATAAAATACACGCATCAAATCTCCCCAAACCAAACCTTTGCTTGTCCCCAAGCAAAACATGAATGCAACTAAGAATAAACAGTGGAACGGGACCAATGCATCAGCTACAAATCACCCACCAAAACCAGTTTAATGCAACAACTAACAAAGTGGCAAATGAGAAGTGCAAACGAATTAAATGAATGTTTCAAACTTACTGAACCGTCGACCTTGCAAGACTCAAAAGATATCGGACTCTCACGGGTCGCTCATCACTCAAAATTAGGCACAAGGCGAGTATATATGTAAAAGATAGAAAGAAGCAAAGACACTCACCTAACTCGACCTATAAGAACATGCATGCAGTTAACATGAATAAAGTCTCTACAACCATACATATGCATTCCAACCATACTAGTGACCAAGACACATGCCGAGGACTTACATTTGGGTAAGTGAGGTAATGGGTAAGAAGGGGCTAAAATGAATTTGGATATGTGGGGTTAATAGCCATGCTAATAACAACGAATTCCAAATTTGAACTGCATCCCAACTTCGTACTCAATATAACAAGATGAAACGGTGCAAATTCCACACACTCAACTCACGAAACACCAAAAACTCGTCAACTCCCCATAAGATATAAGTAAAACATGGGATTGAGAATCATTATACAATTTCTCATTTTTTCTTCGCACATGATTTTTCTTTCTTTTTCTTATTTCCATCTTTTTTCGTTCCTTTTTCATTTCATTTTTTTTCATTTTTCATCCATCAATTTTTTCCTTCATTCCCCTCAATTCTTCCACCAACTTCTGAAAATCAGATACAAATAACCAAACTGCAGTAAAACATTCCAAACAACTACTCGTCACTAGCTCGGCTAGGGTAGGAAAAATTATAGATAGTAGCTAATAGGACAAAAAGGCAATTTGGCTATGTGGGGCTCATGGGTAGAATGAAATAAAAGGGAACTGCCTCTCCTAACATGTGTCACCATCCAAAGACCGAATGCATACATGTATTAAGAAGACTAGACTCATGCTTATGCAAATTGATGTTACATGCCTTAAAGAGAGTACTACTCACATCCTAAATGAAACCGGTCATGAATGTTACCAGTTTATAAAGCTCTAACCTCAGAATGTAATGTAGCTTGCCGATATATGAATCAAGTCTATTCGTTCAGATAAGAGAGAAACAAAAACTCGTAGATCATGCACATAATCATGCCAACTAAATGTCAAGAATATGCAAGGCTCAAGTAAGGATTCAATGTAGCGCCAAAGTTCAAACGTTCCGACTCAATTTAAACGTGAAAATTTTCAAATTTTTTTTGAATTTTATGGTTTTTGAATTAATTAAAACAACAATGCATGCGAAAATAAATAAACGTGCAGACGAAAATGCAAGAAAACATGCAGTCAGACATAGATATGGATGCATACCTCCCCAAACCAAACCGTACAATGCCCTCATTGTACCAAAAATAGGGAAAGAAATGCAAACTGAAGAGAAAAGGAGAAGTGGAGTCGGAATACTTACAAAACGTCATAAAGAGGGACCGCCCCAAACCGACCATGAACATAGGAGGTCAAAGAAAGTCAAGCAGTAGCTCCATAGACGTAAAATAGCAGCTGGAAGACATAACTACTCGATCGAGCAACTTGGAATAGCTCGATCGAGTAAAACTGATGTTTGGAAGGACTCGATCGAGTAAAAAACTACTCGATCGAGTAAACGTGATTTTGCATTTGGTCGATCGAGTATAAATATCACTCGATCGAGTGAATATTACCCAAAAATGGTCTATCGAGTAGAAAAACTACTCAATCGAGTGACTGGACCTACAAAATACGCATCAAAAGCAAGGAAAGTACATAGAAAGCATAAAAACAGCGACTAAAGTTCAACATAAAGTTAAAGAAAAATAAAGAGTTCAACAAAAGTACAATAAAACAGTCCGGGCTTCCTCCCGGAGAGCGCTGGTTTAAGAGGTCCCGCACGACCTTTCTGGCATCAATTAACTGGCGCGTCAAGCTCGTCGAAGTACAAGACTTCAACACGATTGTCTGCTTCATTTGCCTCGTGATAATGCTTCACATATTGCCCATTCACCTTGAACCTACTACCTTCAGAGTCTTCGTGCTCCACGGATCCAAATTTGGTAACTGCTGTCACCGTATAAGGACCACTCCACCTGGACTTCAGCTTGCCAGGAAATAATCTCAATCGGGCATTAAACAGCAGCACCTTTTGCCCAACATGAAACTCCCGAGGTAGAATTCTCTTGTCATGCCATCTCTTCGTCTTTTCTTTATAAATGCGCGAGCTATCATCGGCATTAAGCCTAAACTCTTCCAACTCATCTAGCTGCAAAAGACGATTCTGACCATACAACTTAGGATCAAAGTTAAGCTCACGAATTGCCCACCAAGCCTTACATTCCAGTTCAACAGGTAAGTGACATGATTTCCCATAAACTAACCTATAAGGGGATGCACCAATCGGTGTCTTAAAGGCAGTTCTGTAGGCCCATAATGTGTCCTCTAACTTAAGACTCCAATCCTTCCGTGATTTAGAAACTACCTTAGACAAGATCTCTTTCAACTCGCGATTAGAGACCTCAACCTGACCACTAGTTTGGGGATGATACCCCAAACCACGCCGGTGTTGGACACCAACTTTAGACATAATAGAAGTTAGTTTCTTTTCTTTAAAGTGCATTCCCCCATCACTAATGACGACCTTAGGGACACCAAATCGGGGAAATATGACCTTTTTGAACATTTTTATCACGGTCTTGGCATCACAATGAGGTGAAGCAATTGCCTCAACCCATTTTGACCTATAATCTACAGCCACTAAGATATACCTGTTACCCTTACTAGACGGGAACGGTCCTTGGAAATCGATGCCCCAAACATCGAAAACCTCAACCTCTAAGATACCATTTTGTGGCATCTCATGTCTCTTCGAAATGTTCCCTGATCATTGGCAAGCATCACAAGCTGAAACAAAGGACGTAGCATCAACAAACAAAGAAGGCCAGTAAAAACCAGACTGAAGTACCTTAGCCACGGTGCGCGATGGACCGTGGTGACCACCATAGGAAGAGGAGTGACAGCCTTCCAGGACTACTTTGGTCTCCCACTGCGGAATACACCGTCTGTAGAGACCGTCTGCACATTCCTTAAACAAATAAGGATCATCCCAGAAATCTTTTTAGCGTTATACGAAAACGCTTCCTCTGCTGATGAGAAAGGTCAGGTGGCAGCTTACCACTGACAACGAAGTTAGCTATATCTGCATACCAAGGCTCTTGGTTAACAATAGACGATATAACAGCAATTAAAGTATCGTCAGGGAAAGAGTCATCAATAGGTACAAAATCTTCCCCTTCTTGTCGCATGAGTCGCGACAAGTGATCAGCTACAACATTCTCAGCTCCTTTCTTATCCTTAATCTGCAAATCAAACTCCTGAAGAAGGAGTATCCATCTCAATAGCCGTGGTTTAGCCTCCTTCTTAGCAAGGAGATGCCTCAAAGCTGCATGGTCAAAAAAACAGAACTTCCCCAACTAAATAAGAACGAAACTTCTCTAAGGCATAAACTACAGCTAGCAGCTCTTTTTCAGTGGTAGTGTACTTCACTTGAGCCTCATCGAGAGTTCGGCTCGCATAGTAGATAGCATTCAAGGCCTTATCTTTCCGTTGGCCTAACACCGCTTCTAGTGCATAGTCACTGGCATCACACATTATCTCAAACGGCAAGTCCCAGTCGGGAGGCTGTATGATCGGCGCAGAGACTAAAGCCTGCTTTAACCTGTGAAAAGCGGAAAGACACTCATCAGTAAAGACAAAAGGGGTATCCTTAAGTAGCAGCTGTGTAAGTGGTTTAGCAATTTTTGAGAAATCCTTGATAAACCGGCGATAAAAGCCGGTGTGGCCAAGGAAACTCCTCACCCCCTTAACATTAACAGGAGGTGGTAATTGCTGAATCCCTTCCACCTTTGCTTTATCAACCTCTATTCCCCTATCAGAAACTAAGTGCCCTAAGACAACTCCCTCATTGACCATAGAGTGGCACTTCTCCCAGTTCAGCACAAGATTAACCTCAATGCAGCGCTGCAACACTTTCTCAAGGTTAGACAGACAGTTAGAAAAATCACTTCCATAAACACTGAAATCGTCCATGAAAACTTCCATAATAGACTCAATATACTCTGAAAATATCCCCATCATACACCTTTGGAAGGTGGCAGGGGCATTACATAAACCAAAAGGCATCCTGCGATAAGCAAACACGCCCTAAGGACAAGTAAATGTAGTCTTAGCTTGATCGTCTGGGTGAATAGGGATCTGAAAGAACCCGGAATACCCGTCTAAATAGCGGAAAAACTTATGAGAAGCTAACCTTTCTACCATTTGATCAATAAACGAAAGGGGAAAGTGATCTTTCTTGGTGGCGGCATTAAGCTGTCTGTAATCTATACACATCCGCCAACCAGTCACTACTTGGGTAGGTATTAACTCATTCTTATCATTCTTAACCACAGTTGTCCCTCCTTTCTTCGGGACCACCTGTACTGGACTCACCCATTTAGAATGACCAACAGAATAAATAATACCTGCGTCGAGCAGCTTCATTACCTCAGCCATCACAACATCCTGCATCTTCTGGTTCAGTCTGCGGTGACCCTGTCTGTAAGGTTTGTGATCTTCCTCCAGCTCTATCCTCTGCATACAAATATCGGGACTAATCCCCTTGATATCGTCCAATGAATAACCCAGTGCTTTCCTGTTTTTCTTAAGTACAGCTAACAAAGAAGTCAGCTGATCATTATCAAGCTTAGCACTAACAATGACTGGATATTGCTCAGTATCGTCTAAGAAAACATATTTTAGATGAGAAGGGAGAGGCTTACGTTCCGGTACCTTTACCTCAATGGAGCAAAGAGTGCTAATCATCTGTTCCACTTGCTCTCCCTCAGCGTCAGTGAGTCCACGCTCATCTAAATCATCAACAAGCAAATCCAACACAGCGTCATCGTCATCTGGGCTATCTGCACACTCGTCAAAAAGCATAAGAGCTTCTAGTGTGTCCTTCATAAAAGAACCCGACCAGAAATCATAAATAGACTCGTCAATAATATCAACCGAATAACAAGTATCCTCTATCATTGGCTGAGCCAAAGTACTAGGCAGACTGAAAGTGATCGCGTCATCCCCTACTGCAAGAGTCAAACGCCCTTGTTTGACATCAATAACGGCCCCAGCTGTACAAAGGAATGGTCTTCCTAAGATAATTGGGGTCCAGGTGTCCTCAGCTATATCTAAAACAATGAAATCTACTGGGATAAGGAGTTTGCCTATTTTCACAGGCACGTCCTCTAAGACACCTAAGGGCTTCCTAACAGATCTATCCGCCATCTGTAGGGTAATTTTAGTCACTTTAAGATGACTCATGTTCAGTTTCTTGCAGACAGATAGGGGCATGACACTGACGCTGGCTCCTAAATCACAAAGAGCCTTATCAATAACCACATTTCCTATAATACAGGTAAATTTAGGTGGAGCCTTATTTAAAAGTAAATTTCTAGACTCTTCCATAAATGAAACTGTCTCAAATTCACTCAAATCTCTCTTACGCGTCACAATATCTTTCATAAACTTAGCGTAAGTAGGTACCTGAGTAACAAGTTCGATAAAAGGGATAGTTACCTGGAGGTTCTTCACAACGTCCACAAACTTACCGTACTGTCGCTCGATCTTTGCGTCTTTCAGACGACCTGGGAAAGGCACTCTGGTAGCAATGAGCGGACCCGCAACTTTCTCTTTACCTCTATCAATGCGTGACGTCTCCACAGCAGGGGAAGATGACACGGTAGCGGAATTAGATAGTAAAATAGGATCTCCGCCGCTTCTGGTACTCGATCGAGTACTTTTACCACTCGATCGAGTGGTTTCACTTTGGGATTCACTCGATCGACCATTCTTTGCACTCGATCGACCATTCTCATTTTCTTCCTTTCTCGATCGATCAGTTTTATCACTCGATCGAGTGATTTCTTCAGCAAATTTACTCGATCGAGTAAGAATATCACTCGATCGACCATCTTCAATTTGTGCACTTCTCGATCGACCACTATTTTTACTCGATCGAGTGATAGGATGAATTATTTCACTCGATCGAGTAGATTTTTCACTCGATCGAGTGTCTGGACCACACGCAGCAAGGATTCCGTCCAAAAACTCATCTATATCATCTTCCGGGGTATCTTCAGCTATCAAAACCCCGTCTTCTGGTACTTTTGGCCCCTCATGAGTAATGCCAACTTGGAGATTCGTTGCACTAACTGGATCGCATGTTGGTAGAAGCTTGGCTTGGTCTTTCGCGAGTGTTAACTGCGCGACTTGTTCTCTCAATTCCGCTATGACAGTTTCTTTCCTCTTGCACTTCTCATCAAACTGTTGTGTTATGCTCAACATAAATGATTTCAGTTTGGCAATTTCCTCATTTGTAGAAGCAGGAACCGGTTGCGGCGCTGGCGTAGAAAGAGTAGAGACATTCTTTATTTCTTCATACAGTTGAGAAAAAGGAACTCCTTGCTTGTATTTCTGATAAGCAAGGACGCGCTCTATACTTGCCAGGCATTCAATAGGGTCATGTCCTTCCATGCCACATCTACCACATAGCTCCACATGCTCAGTAATCGAACAAACCTGTGCACTCTCGCCTATAGCTTCTGTAATCTCCACATTACCTAGACTTTTGCTAGGACCTTCCATTGCAGCTGCTGCCCACCACCTGTAACCAACAACCACAAAAAACAACACAACTACGACTTACCTTACACTCCCCGCTACTTACATACTAATTTTCAGACCAAACAAAGCATCATAATCTCTTTAAAAGACCCACTAAATATCCCCGATCACTCGCTAATCTCTTCGACCAGCCTTACTTTACACAATAATAGACCCCACATAAGGCTGCCTTTGACCATCGTATTGATAACCCCTGGAAAGCTTGTATTTCCACCTTTCCAACGAGTCCAAAAACGCCTCAAACAGACATCGTTTGCTATCTCAAACATCAACTGAAAGTTACCCCATTACAAAATGTTAAGTCCTTCGGCCAAAAAGTCGTGTTTGACAAAAAAAAAATTTATTAAAGGTTGTGTTTTACAAACTTTTTATTTAAAGGTGGTGTTTGGAAAAAAAAAATTTTTAAAGGTTGTGTTTGACAAAAAACCCTAATTATATTTATGTGATATCTATTAAGTTAAGCCCAAATACAAAGTGATCCACTATGATGTATTAAATACGGGCTTATTAACGTCTTAAAAATTATGGGTCAGACTATTATCTAAGTGTAGATACCCATTAGGTTTCTAATGCATGATGAACGCATTAGACTAAAGAGACTATATATAAGTCACCTGGGTTATGGTACCTGGTAGCACATAATAACCTAATCTCTTCGCATCCCATCAGTAGAGATTATGTCGGTATGTGTGTTTACTAGAAGAGCTAATCTGTAGACCGTCCCTCCAGGCGGTTCATCCCAACCTTTCGTACAAGAGGTAGACTTCCGCATCTAGTATTTACCGAATAATTTAGTATGAAGTTTATGGTCTCTATTCGAATTAAATCTAACAAGTGGTATCAGAGCTACCTTCCTAATAAATTATTTGGATTTGATATATTTTGCACGTTATTCGTGGATTAAGGTTAAGTATCAAGTTTGTTTGAATTCAGCCATTTGGAATTATGATTATTGACTGTCGTAAAGTATGCACAACTTGGATTTGATAATTTTATAGTCTTGCATGTCGGTTCTTTTAGTGGTGCCCTAAATTTATGCTGTAATATGCCTTTGATTTATGAATTAGCATAGCTGCCAATATGAGTTTAGTTGCTTTGGTGATTTTAAGCTAGTACTTTGCATTGATTTGGTCTTTCCAGATTAACTAGTATTGGTGCCCGACTTCGCCCGGGCTATCTCTACTTACCATTATTTTTTTTTAATTAAATAAAATTACTTAAAGTTGCATAACCCATAAATTTATCATTAATATATTTTTCTATGACATGTCCTAAAATTACGATGAAATAAATTTTGAGACAAATTCACTACTCCCGCTATTAATATTTTACTCTTATTAATGAAACAATAGTAATAACATTTCACTTTCACTACTTGCCCGTAATCATTGTTACTTTCACTACTCCCGCCGTAGTTATTGTTACTGTCACTACTGCCGCATTAATATTTTTAATTTCATTACTCCCGCCGTAATTATTGTTACTTTCACTATTGCCGCATTAATATTGATTATTTCACTACTCTCGTTGTTGTTTTTACCACTTTCACTAATCTCGCTGATAATATTATTACTTTTACTATTCAAATGAGTTATTACTATCGTATAACTATATCCAATGTTACTACAATTCTTTTCGTTACTAACGAAATTACTTTTACTACTTAGGCATGCAATTTTAAGAGGATTATATATTTATATAAATATATTACATATATGCATTAAATCAAATCCAAAGAATTATGCAATATTATATATTATGGAATCTAACTTGAATTATTTACAACCTACTTATATTATACTTTTGTATCTTAAATAATTAACATCTCTATACATCTAATAAACTATAATAAATTTTAATAAAATTGCATAGATTTTAAATTTAATATATAATTTTATAATGATAATAATTAATACCATAAATGTACATGTTTATACTAATTAATTATTTTATTTTAAGGAAATTTACCATATTCTAGTCTTCTATAAATATTTAGGAAAATTACCAAGCATCTTCTTTCTTTTAGTCTCTTTGAACTTCTATAAATATTTAGAAAAATTACCAAACATCTTCTTTCTTTTAGTGGATATTGTTTTTCTGCTAAGATTGTTTAAGTATGTCATGAAGTTTGATAGTTGATGCAACTGCCATTCATGACATGGACACATTAATTTTGTCAGAGCTTTCATTCACAATCCTTATGAATTGTTTTCTTTTTGCTGGACTTTTGGATGATTTACATATGGTCATGTTAGTTCTAATTGCAGAAAATCACTATAGAGATCATGTGTATATTACAAATTTGTTTGATCAGTCAATTGCTCATAAAGAAATTGCAAATACGCACATAAAGAGCGTTAAGGTCAAACAAAATTATGCTCACTTTGCTATTTCATAATTAGGCTACTTTACTTTATTTTTAATCTTAAGACAATTGTGTGTGATTGGATTTTATGCGGGTAAGGTCAGCTCAAAGGAAGGATATTACTTGGCCGGAATTCAATCACACTTGTGGTAATAAATACGTAACAATTATTCGGTTTTTCGTATTAGTGTCAAGTCGGCCCAAAGGAAGGCTTGATATTTGACATGATCTTACTGTTAATATTTGACTACTACACCAAGAGTACCACTTACAAGTCTAATTCTTGTCCAAAGATGAGGTTAGATGTTGTGCTAGGTCTCTTGTGATGATGGGTATGCCAATATTGAATCTGAAAATCAAGTTAAGGGAGTGTTATTATGTTTATGACACTCATAAGGATTATGCCCATAAATATTTTAAGATGAATAAATTCAATTTTAAGGTTTAGTGTGTGTAATTCATGCGAATAATGGCCGGCCCAAAGGAAGGTCATTATTTGGCCGAATTGCATATACACGTTGGGTAATAAATATGTGACGATTACTTAGTATTTTCATGTGTATATTAAGTCGGCCCAAAGAAAGGCTTACGGGCTTAGTATTCGACGTGAGCTTATCGTCAATATTTGATTACAATTATTTAAAGAGTAGTGTCTTTAACTAGTTAGTATTTATGTCCAAAGACTAAATATTTAATTTCGCAAAGACACTTTAACTTTTTGAATTTGTTCAAAATTAAAAGTATATTGTTTTGTTCATTCAGTTTGACATTTATGGTTATTATATCTATCATATTCAGTTACATTATTGATTAAGATAAAACTATTTATCAAATGAATGGTAAGAGAATGTAGAATACTTATTCTGAGTCGCGACAATCTTAACATTGTTGTGCGAGAATGTATAGTTTCTACTCATAATTAAGGACTAAAGCATCGTGTGGACTCCCGTGATTTGAGGAGTAGTACATTCAAAATGCATGTTTAGTGATTATTTAAGGCGACATTAATTACAGAAATATTTAAGGCATTTTTCAGTTAGTTCAGTTAATTAAGAAGTTCATTAAGAAGCTGTAAAAGTCAAACTCAAAGAAATAACAACAAACATAAAGTTAGACTTTTTAGTGTTAGTTTGTTAAGAGTTTTGACATATAAGGAAAATCTAGTAACTTTTTTAACGCTTGGCGTGTCGGTAAAGTTAAGCTTCTCATTCGTTTTGTCTAAGATTAATTTTTATATCCAATCATGTTTGGCGGGTGAATTTGGTTTTTCACCCACATAAGGATATTGATGCAAGTATAACTAAGATGTTACAAGCCAAGTGATGATGAAAGATTCATCTATTGAGAAACTCATTGAGAATGGGACTATTCCCACATTTGATTTCTCTTCATTTGGCACGTGTGAATCATGTCTTATCGGCAAAATGACTCGAATTTCCTTCAAAGGTGTTGGAATGCACGCTAATGACCTATTAGGACTCATACATACTGATGTATGTGGACCTATGTCAATTACTGCAAGAGACGGCTATAGATATTTTATCACTTTCACGGATGATTTGAGTAGATACGGATATGTCTACTTAATGAAGCATAAAAGTGAGTCTTTTGAAAAATTCAAGGAATACCAGAATAAGGTTGAGAACCAACTGGGTAGAAAGGTTAAAGCACTCCGTTCAGATCGGGGTGGCGAATATCTTTCAAATTAGTTTGATCAACACCTTAAAGACTGTGGAATAGTTTTACAGTTAACTCCACCTGGAACACCTCAATTAAATGGTGTGTCCGAACGGAGAAATCGAACACTACTTGATATCGTTCGATCGATGATGAGTCACACGGTAGTACCTGATTCATTATGGGGTTTTGCTCTTTTGTCAGCTGCTCTTATACTTAACCGAAAACCGTCTAAAGCTGTCGACAAGACTCCATATGAAATGTGGAAGGGAACGATCCCTAACTTGTCCTTTATTCGGGTTTGGGGCTGCGAGGCTTATGTCAAGTGGAGACACGAGGATAAGCTCGGCCCGCAATCGGTCAAGACATACTTTATTGGTTATCCAAAAGGAATGTTTGGTCATTACTTCTACTCGCCTACCGAACATCGAGTTTTTGTTGCGGCTAGTGCAAAGTTCTTAGAGAAAGAATTTCTCGAGAAAAAGTCAAGTAATAGAACCTTCGAGCTGTCGGAGATTCAAGAACCAACAACCGAGGAACAGATGGAGGAAGTTGTTCCTTCAACTGATGATACGGTTAATGTTCCTCAGGAACCTAGGAGGTCGGGTAGAGTCTCTAATCCTCCACACAGATACATTGGTATGGTCGAGGAAAATGACGTTTTGCTCCTAGAGAGTAATGAACCCGCTACCTATAAAGGTTCCATGACCTGTTCCGACTCTAAGCTATGGCTTGAAGCCATGCAATCCGAGATGGACTCCATGTATGAGAATGACGTATGGGATCTTGTTGATTTACCTAACAAGGTACGACTTCTTCAGTGCAAATGGCTTTACAAAATAAAGCATTCCGTAGACGGGCAACCAGATACCTATAAAGCACGACTAGTGGCAAAAGGTTTCACTCAAGTGCACGGATTGCATTATGATGAAATTTTTTCACCCGTAGTTATGCTGCGTTCCATTCGGATAATCTTAGCGATTGCCACTTTTCATGACTATGAAATTTGGCAGATGGATGTGAAAACCGCCTTCATAAACGATTATTTGGAGGAGGAATTGTACATGGTACAACCCGAAGGTTTCATAGATCCTGAAAATCCTAAGAAAGTGTGTAAGCTAAAACGTTCCATTTATGGACTTAAGCAAGCTTCTCGGAGTTGGAATCATCGTTTCGACCAGGTGATAAAAGAGTATGGTTTCACTCGATCGGTCGAGGAACCATGCTTATATGTCAAGTCGAGTGGGAGCAAGATTGTTTTCTTGATATTGTATGTCGATGACATACTCTTGATTGGGAATGACATTCCTCTCTTATCTTCGGTAAAAGGATGGTTGAAGAACCATTTCCAGATGAAAGATCTGGGTGAGGCACAATGCATATTGAGAATCCGTATCTATCGAGATAGATCACGACGGATGTTATCAGTGAGTCAGGAGTTTTATTTAGATAAGATTCTTGAAAGGTTCAGCATGACCAACTCCAAGAAGGGGAACCTTCCAATGACGTCTGGGATGCATTTGAGCAAGTCTCAGTCACCCAAGACACTTGAAGGGGTTAAACGCCTGAGTCGTGTTCCTTATGCATCAGCCATAGGATCAATCATGTATGCCATGATATGCACACGTCCAGACGTGGCATATGCATTGAGTATGACGAGTCAGTACCAATGCAATCCAGGTGAAACGCACTGGATGGCTGTAAAAACATCCTTAAGTACCTACGGAGGACTAAGGATTGGGTATTTACTTATGGAGTAGATACTAAGCTATGTGCAATCGGTTACGCAGATGCTAGCTTCCAAACAGATCGAGATGATTCGAAATCTCAGTCTGGATTCGTCTTTATTCTTAATGGTGCTGCGGTCAGCTAGAAGAGTTCCAAACAGGAAGTTGTAGCGATTCTACTACGAATCCGAGTACTATGCCGCTTGAGGAAAGCGAAAGGAAGCTATATGGATGCGTCAATTCTTACAAGGACTAACCATAGTTCCTAGTTCGAATGACCCAATTACCATCTATTGTGACAATAGAGGTGCCATCTTCCAGGCCAAGGAGCCTAAGTCTAGCAACAAGTCTAGACATGTACATCGGAAGGCTCACCTGATCCGTGATTACGTGGAGCAAGAGGAGATAGTGATTAACAAGATTGCTTCGGATGACAACATCGCGGACCCTCTCACTAAACCATTGAAATATGATAAGCATGAAGGGCACGTTATTTCCATGGGAATTAAACGTGTTCCTGAGTTGTAGTAGTTGATTATGGATTCGATACATTTTATTTTTCATATGCTATTTACAACTTCATCGTATTATTTCATATTTTGTTTTTCATGTGGATTGTACGACAACATTAAACGCCACAAAGTGAACTGAATTACATTATATTTTTTTTGGTCCGTAATCGCCTACATGAGCTGATAACTCTGGCTATTATTTTGTGAAGTTGATTGATGGTGGGTTCAACGAGCCATAAGTCAAACGGTTGGCTGATCAACCACAGATGCGAGTTATAACGATACCTCGTAGGACATTGTGACAACGTAATAGAGTCCGAAATGTTTAAAAACATTCGGTGCCAGGTCGTGGATTGGACGTCCATTGTGTTCCTAGAGTCGATTCTTTTGACTATCGACTGTCTCTTGAGATTAAGGCAGTTTTTGGGTGACTTTGGGTTCTTTCTCATGGTCGACCGTAACAGGAGACTAAGCAGATTTTCACTGGGTCATTTCATACTGTGCTTATACCTGCAGGATTCGAGTTGAAGAAAATATCCAACCTTTATCAGGTTTAGACATTTCTCAGGGCCACTCGAGGAGTTGTAACTGAAATGCATGGCCATGCTCGAATGATGATTCGTTTATCAGTTAAGTTACTCTCTAGTCGGGAAAACCACTCTTGATATTGATCACTTGTAAAATACGACCTTTGTGAATACGGATTTTGCAAATTGTTTTACATTGAGTGGGAGAAATTTTAGGATATGAGAATCGGTTATCGCACATACACTTGTGAGGACAAGTGGGAGATTGTTGGAGCTAGTGTCCTCCACAGTTAGTGTGATAACGTATATAAATCTCTTATAGGTTCACATGGTATACTTAGTATTTTATCAGTTGATTAACGTTTATTAATAACGGTTGGCTTGCTAGAAGTTTGACATTATTATCATACAGATGGCGGTGATCAACTGGTCCCTAAAAGTCACACCTAAAGGATGTGTTTGAGAGATGTGATTATATGTAAATATAATCACATTGATGCCTTATATGACTAAAAGGTTAGTTCATCTATTTGACTAAAAGGTTAGTCAATGTGATGATGAGTCGACTATTTAATTCAATTAAATAATATCAGCTGAGACGAATTAATTGTTAATTCGTAAAATTGAATATAAACTGTTATATCTAATTAATGTATATAATGTTAGCTTAAAAGAATTAAGATGTTAATTCGTAATTAAATGTAAACGGTTATATTTAATTAGCAAATTATAAATATGCGATATTTATATTTAATGTATATATTATACGAAATTGTCATAATAAATGTTGACAGACCGGAATTAATAAATCGACTACAAACAGTAGTGTGTGGACTTATTAATATGTGACGACATACATGACAATTGATTTATATACACATTTTATACAAATTTGATAACAACCAAAATAAGAAGATTTTCTTCTTATTCTTTTTGGGTTGTTACCCGGTTTAAGGAAGAGAAAAAGGAGAAAAAAATATCTTCCCCTTTTCCCTCAATATACACGGTTTTAATAGGGAGAGGGAGGATGATTTTTACTCACTTCTTTTTGACCTAATTCTCTCATCACAAAAACCCTAAAAAAAAATTAACAATTTTAGGGATCTCATTCTAGCAAAAAGAGAGGCATTTCTCAGAGCATTTTGGGTGCAACGATTAGGAGAATATCGATCTCGATATTTGTTCTTAGGCCATATTGCTAGGACCAAAGGTTGATTCTAATCTCTATTCCTTTTGTTTATGCAATTCGTTTATGACTAACAATTTCATAATTATAATTTCGTTATAATCCGAATTTCTTGATGAAGTATACCGATATTTCCTACGAGGAGATCATAATAAGAGGCAAACCATAACCTCTTATTCTTTTCTTTATACAAACTTTCTGTTAAACATGAATTCTCTTCGAAAAGCCATGACATCTTGGGCCTCTGATTTCAAAGGATTGGAATCTCAAATACTTGTTGATATGGGATTGCAACAACTAGTCCCGTTGTGGCAGGTCTTACCTGGAATTGTTTTTCTTCATGAGTGCTTAAAATTCTGGGACCCTATCCATCATGTTTCTGCCTTTCCCGAATGAGAGATTTGTCCCTTTCCGAAAGAAATTCCTATTTTAGGAGGTTGGAAGATTGGGCTAACTCTTGTTATTCCCGACTTGAAAAAGGGATGGGCTAACAAGTATCGTGACTTCCTTGGTTTGTCACGTGATGAGACGCGTGCCTTCGATGATGGGGAACGAGTAAAGTTACTTGCCATTGCTCAGAAATTTGGTCGTGCTGAAGACCCATTGATTCCTACGGCGTTCCGTCGCAGAGCTTTTGGATTGGTTATGCTTCATATTTATGCTTTTGAAGAGCATATTGAGGTGCCAACTTGTTATGGTAAAGCGAAGTTCATCCGAATTGTTGAACAGATGGAGCATCGCATGAGGCCAGCTTGGCTCATTCTCGCTGAAATTATTGCTGGGTTAGATGCTCGGAAGACCAACCCAAACCTTGCTTACACTAGATCAACCCGTCTTCTACAGGTATGCCTTTTTCGCTGTTCTTTCCTTTTTTTTTGCAGCGTTTTTTCTTTTTTCATTTTTTCATTTTTTTTTTCTTTTTCATTTTTTCGTTCTTTTTTTTTGCCCTCCTCCTTTCTTTTCAGTGGGTTCGACATCATTTCCTGTAGTCTGACCTGCTCTTTCGGCCCTTTTTCATAGATCTGGCTATGTGAGAGGCTTGAGTTGGTTGATCCACTGAAGGTTCCGGATACATATGAGGTGAGAAGCTTCACTTCTCGTCACCGTCGGTTTGCTACTGAGAAGAAGGAGCCTTTCTGGCGACAACGGCTTTTTGCCAATGCTGGGTTACATGTTAGATGGGCTTTACCTTGGCTTCGCCTTACTGCAGTTACTGATTTGTCTGAAACTGATAGAATCAGACATCTCACTTTTTTGGGCTTGGAGTGGTCAACCATATCTACCCAGACCGTGTTCTTCGACAGGTTGGACGTCAGCAATGGATTACCGCCATTGAGCCTATTCGCGGCCAAGTCAAGGAAGTGACTCTTGCGAGGTGCAATGCATGGTTGGAGTCTTGGACTCGGAGGACTATTTGGCATATTTCTGAGCTGTTTGCCTCTAGTTGGGTGTCACCTTCTTATTTACAGTGGACTATTGAGCCTTATTTCAAGGCCCGAAGGGAACTTTACAAGGACGAAGCCATTGATTAAAAATACCACAAGGAAGGGGAAAAGAACCGAGAATTCTTTACTGGGACGACTCCAATTTCATCTAGGTCCGAAACAGAGACTGACTCAACTCCTAAGACTGACTCTTTGGTTTCAGATGTGTGGAGGAGGTTAGGTCCGAGGAGTGAAAGTGGGCTGACACTTGCAGAAAGACTTGGTCCTTGACCAAGTGAGAGAGACAGATTGCGCCCTCGTGAAGAATTGATGATTCCTCCGAAGAAAAGAGCCCGAGTGATGATGGGTGAGACTTCGTCTCGTCGTGATGGGGCGTGCGGCCCGGCTAAGGGCGGCAAAGAGTAGTCTTCAACATTACTATTTACTATTACTATTACTATTTGTGTGCTTTCCTTTTTTAGTTGTGTGTGATGGGCTTCACCCGGAATAAAATATTGGAATGGGATTCGCCAGAAATTTAGAGTAAATAAAAACTTATTATTTATTAAAAATCCCCAGTTTTCTGCATCAAAAATTTTATTTTTGTTTTACATGTTTCGATTGTACTCTTAACTAAGAGTTGCCTACGTATCTGGTTTGGAACAGTGTTGACAAACAACTCACAACTTATTCTGAAAATATTAGCAACTAAAAAATTATTTCATAACATTTGAGAGTGAGGTTATCAGGGATAGTATTTCTTCAGCTGATCCAAATTCGTAGGATTTGTGAAGTCATTCCCATCCAAATCTGTTAATCGAACAGCGCCTCCTGACAAAATCTTCTTTACCAAATAAGGGCATGCCCAATTTGGTTTAAACTTACCCCTCGGGTCAATTGGTAACAGAGCTCTGATTGACTTGAGAACCAGATCACCCTCACTAATTCCCCTTGGTTTCACCTTTTTGTTGAAAGTTCTCTCTATCCTTTTCTGGTAGAGTTGGAGATGATACAGTGCATTCAAACGCCGCTCGTCGATCATGACTAGTGAATCATACCTTGCTTGAACCCAATCTGCGTTGGAAACCTGGCTTTCCAATAGGATCCTTAGGGATGGCACCTCTAATTCAACAAGTTGGACTGCGTCCATCCCATAAACTAAGTAGTACAGGGTTGCACCCGTGGCTGTTCTAATCGAAGTTCTATACCCCCATAATGCGAAGGGTATCTTCTCTGGCCACTCCCTATATTTGTCAGACATCTTCCTCAAAATGACTGTAACCATTTTATTAGCAGCTTCTACCGCGCCGTTTGTCTATGGTTGGTATGGTTATGACTTGTGGTGTTTAATCTTTTACTTTTCATGTATAACCGTGGTCTCAGCTTGAAAATGGATTCCATGATCGTTGATGAACTCATATGGTACTCCGTACCGGCAAATGATGTCATTTTGAATGAACTGTGCCACTTGCTTTGCTTTTAGCACTTTGTAAGACTTAGCCTCTACCCACTTCGTGAAGTAGTCGATTGTGACTAGGATAAAACAGTGCCCTCCAGTTCCCGATGGGTTTACTTTTCCAATGATGTCGATTCCCCAGGTTGAAAATGGCCATGGTGACGTCATGATGTAGAGCATAGAAGGTGCCACATGCTGTACATTTGCGAATATCTGACAATTGTGATAGTGGCTGACATACTTGCAACAATCCGTTTCCATCGTTGTCCAATAATAACCAAGCCTTATAATCTTATGGACCAACATATGGGCATTCATGTGTGGCCAACATTCACTGTCATGGACTTCCTCCATAACCTTTTCAGCTGTCGGTTTCTCGATGCATCGCAACAAAACACCTTGAGCCGTCTTCTTGTATAATTGCCCATCGTTGGTCATGATGAATTGGGCAGATAACATTCGCAGAGCGCGCCTCCCACGCGTATCAAGGTTGGGAGGATACTCTCCTGTTTCCTTGAATTTCGAAATGACTGTGTACTAGGGTTCGGTTTCACCTTCCTCGGCATCATCGATTGCATTTACATAAGCAGGTGACGATCTTCGTTCGACACATATCGGCATACTGTCTATGTGGTAGGGAATGTTGATCAAGGCGGTTAGCTTGGACAACGCATCTGTAGACTGATTTTCCTCTCTCGGGAGGTGAACATATCGAATAGTCTCAAAGTACTTTTATAATTCTTCGATTCTGGTTTGATATAGGGCCAAATTTTGGCTCTTAAATTTCCATGGCCCACCCACTTGATTGATCACAAGGGACGAGTCTCCATGTACTAACAACTTCTTTACACCCAAGTCAAGAGCACTGTAATACTCCGTATTTATAAGTCTTGGGGTACTCTATCGAGTAGGCCTTACTCTGTCGAGTAAGGGTAAGTTGCGAAATAAAATAGTTTCTGACCTGTTGGGTACTCGATCGAGTAAGGGGGTACTCGATCGAGTACCTTGGGTACTCGATCGAGTGTCCGGTTTTACGGGAAGTTTTCTCGGGTTTTGTTAATTATGCGATTAAGGTATTTAAGCATCGTCGTCATTGTTTTAAATCACTTTTACAAAACCTAAATCCCTGTTTAAGAGAGAAAGCAACCAGTTCATCTTCCTAATCGCATTCTTAGCAATTCCCGGAGTTCAGACGGTCAGTTCTTGTCGTTATTCGTATCGTTGAGTTCCTTGCGTCGAGGGTAAGATCTATGTACCCTTTTTATTGTTTTTCCCTTGATTTGGTTAAGCCCTAATTTAGAGATTGGGGGTTTTTGTGTATAGTATGTGATGTGTAGCCTCTATGTGTTATATGATAGGAGGAGGGTTCGTAGAAGAGGCTTTTTGATACAAATTTGTTGATACCGTCTGATCACAGTGCTTTCCGTAGGATTTCCTACTCAGCATTAGTCCCATAATGGGATATTGGTGATGTGTTGTATTTGGTTGTTTGGTATAATGATTGTCTTGTGTTTGTGGTTGTGATTCTTTGTTGATGGTTCTCGAGATGCGTTCTCGGCTGAGTGGGGTCACTTGCGGGAGTGACTTCACGCCCTAGTTTAGCCTTTCGTGGAACCCGCCACAGAAGGGATGTGCACATTAATGGACGGGGTTATCGCTCACTATGTGGAGCGGGGATTTGGTGGGTACGGCTGCGGTCCCCCAGCGGCGGGGCTGTCCGTGGACGATCGGGATTGAGATGATGGGAATTGGTTGGTCGTGTGTGTGTGTGTGTGATTAAAAACATCTTTTATCTTATTATTGTTATACATATTGATTGTGTGATTAGTATCGACCCGGTGTTGTTTTGTAAACTGCGGTGATCCATTCGGGATGGTGAGCGAGATATTGAGCGGTATTGTGATGAGTCTTGGGATAGGTGGGATGCCACCACATGATGATAGGAGTCTTCCGCTGTAGCCTTTAGTTTATTTACATTTCATTAGACGATCGATTTGGAATAATGTATCGTACTTTTGGTTTGGTTTTGAGGATTGTATCTACTCACTAAATTATTTATAATAAACATTGTTTCTTTATTGTTGTTTGATTATCATTGCCTCGGGTAACCGAGATGGTACTGTCTTCATACCTGAGTGGTCCTGGTAAGGCACTTGGAGTATGGGGGTGTTACAAATGGTATCAGAGCGACGATCCTGAAATTTGTAACCAATGAACCTAATGAACATAGGGAGTCAATTAAAAATGAACCCGGGGTAAAAGTTGTAGGAGCTAGTGCAAAGGCTTGGGAGACGTCTTAAAGTCGCAGGGGTCGCCCTACAACTTTGAACCGGTCACATGGGGGAAGTGTTTGTCGAGTCGTATGTGTGTTTGGTTAACTTGTTTACGAATGTGATGGAATGTGTTAATTGTTGGATGTTGAAGTAGAAAGTTGAGCATGTGAAAGAAAATGGTGATATGAGGAAACTTGTTGATGAGATGATAACATGTTGGATGATTTACAATGTGGCATTTAATAACATGATGAAATGGTTTCGTAGATAGTAGAAAAGATGCGTAGTATGCTTATTATGATATAATGTGATTTATAAAGTTTAGTATGTTAGCATATGACATAACATGCGGGTAGCTTCTATGAATTAGTGTTACTCGATCGAGTGAGACTGACTCGATCGGGTGGGTTTTGGGCGATTTTGAGTCCAGAATCGAGTTTTGGGGCACTCGATCGAGTAACTAGGGGTACTCGATCGAGTAGGGGGCCACTCGATCGAGTAGCCTAGATACTCGATCGAGTAGGTAAGAGATCAGAAGGTCTGTTTGGGGTCTGAAGTTTGGGTACTCGATCGAGTACGTGGGGCACTCAATCGAGTAGCCCGTTACTCGATCGAGTGTGTTTGGGAACTCGATCGAGTGGGTTCTGGGCAGCGTGTTTTCGTGTTTTGAGGTTTAGTACGTGTGTTTATGTTTACCCTTTCTTATATAGCTTCAAGATGCCGCCCAAGAGAACTGCTTTGTATGCGAGAGCTGAGCTTATGACCGTGGATGACATCGTTAAGATGTTAGAGCACCAAGATGCTCTTACTGAGACCCTGAAGAGAGTGAATGAGGACAAGGATAAGAATAAGGAGAAGGAGGTTGATCATTCTAAAATCAGCCTCTATATTGCGAGGTTTAACCCGAAAGAGTACAAGGGAGTTGGGGAGCCTTATCTGCTTGATAGTTGGCTGAGAGAGATGGAGAACATCTTAGACTTGGTTCATTGTCCTGACGAGATGAGAGTGGAACAGGCTGCGTTCTATCTGAGGGAGGCAGCAGGCAAGTGGTGGGATTCAGTGAAGGTGAGTGCTAAGGAAATATATACCAACCAAGGCTTACCTGCGATACCTTGGGAGGAGTTTCGTAGGGCTGTGAGAAAGGAGTTTGTACCGGAACATGTGAGGAGTAAGTTGAGAGAAGAGTTTGATGGTTTTAAGATGACTGCTTTGAGATGTCTGTGGCTTTGAGTACTATAGGTCTGTTCAATGAGAAGTCTAGGTATCTTTGAGGACATGGGTTTGAGTGAGGAGAATTTGGCATTGAGGTTTGAGAGGGGGTTGACCACCAAGATTATGGATAAGTTACCCGTGGGGATCCTTACTGATGTTAAGGAAGCTTATGAGAGGGCTGGGAGAGCGGAGAGGTTGGTGGAGATGGCTCAGGAGAGGTCAGGTGGTGAGAAGAGGAAGTCCGAGAGCGAGGTGGTGGCGAATCGAATCACAAGAAAGGCAACCACAATCGATCTAAAGGATTTTCTTTTGGGTCCGGTTTAGTCTTTGGGGCTTCCTTTGGGCGTGGCCGTGGGAGTGTGAGTAATAGTTGGGGAGTGAACTGCTATGGTTGTGGTGGTGTAGGCCACAAGAGACATGAGTGCACGAGTGCACCGGATCTTTTCGAGAGACTCGCACAGAGCTTCGCGAGCAACGACCGGCTGGATCATGGCCAAACCGGGAAGTCGAGTTACAGTGGAGGCAACCGCAACGGCGGTAATTCTTATCAGAAAACACCGACGAACAACAACAACAATCAAGGGTCGGGTGCTAAGCCGACCGCATCAGCCAAGATCTTGTCCGGGAGGTGGACGGAAGACCGATGTGGCAAGTTATTCATGATGGAGAAGAAGGCGGTGAGGAGGATGCGCACGTTATCACCGGTACATTCCTTGTTAATGGTATTCCTACCTTTGTTTTGTTCGATTCGGGGCTTCTCGATCGTTTGTGTCTTGAGTCATGTTAAACAGTTGGGTTTGAGAGTATATGAGTCTGTTAGTGAGCAAGTTTTCATACCTTCGGGTGAGTCCGTATCGTGTGGGAGATTGTTTAGAGATGTATCTTTGATAGTTGGGCAAGTTGATTTCCCCGTAGACTTGCTAGAGTTTCCTTTTAACGGTTTTGAGATGATAGTTGGAATGGATTGGTTAGGAAAGTATAAAGCTAAGATAGACTGTCATCAAAAGAAAGTGTCCTTAAGAGGTCCAAAGGGTGTTAGTGTGTCTTATCGTGGGTTTCTAGTCAAACCCAAAGTTAAGTTGATTGCATGTTTACCTTGAAGTCTTATCTGAGGAAGGGATGTCCTTTGATCCTGTGCCATGTGAGAGATGACCAGATAGAGATTCCGACGATTGATGAGATACCGTGGTGGGAGAGTTTGCGAGATGTTTTTCCGAGAGGAGATTCCGGGTTGCCACCGAAGAGGGAGATAGATTTCACCGTTGAGTTGAAGCCAGGGGCGGGGCCAATCTCTAAGGCACCGTACCGTATGGGTCCTAAGGAGATGGAGGAGCTTAGGAAGCGATTATATGATTTGATAGAGAAGGGATACATTAGACCAAGTGTATCGCCTTGGGAGCACCAGTTCTTTTCGTGAAGAAGAAAGATGGGAGCTTGAGGTTATGCATAGATTACAGGGAGCTGAACCGTGTGACGATAAAGAACAAGTATCCTTTGCCAAGGATAGATGACCTGTTTGATCAGTTGAGTGGTGCAACAGTCTTTTCTAAGATTGATTTGAGGTCGGGGTACCATCAGGTGAAGATTAGAGAGGTGGACATACCAAAGACAGCTTTCACGTCGAGGTATGGCCATTACGAGTATGTGGTGATGCCGTTTGGGTTGTCTAATGCGTCGGCAGTGTTTATGGATTTGATGAACAGAATCTTCAGACAGTTTTTGGACCAGTTTGTAGTGGTATTCATCGACGATATCTTAGTCTACTCTAAGACTAAGGAGGAGCATGAGGAGCATCTGAGGATCGTGTTGCAAACTTTGAGGGATCATGAGTTGTATTCCAAGCTGTCCAAGTGTGAGTTCTGGTTAGAGAAAGTTGCTTTTCTGGGGCATGTGATCTCTAAGGATGGGGTAGCTGTGGATCCGGCGAAGATTGAGGCAGTGACAAAGTGGGAAGCACCAAAGAATGTTGCTGAGGTTAGGAGTTTCTTGGGTTTAGCTGGATACTACAGACGGTTCGTGAAAGATTTCTCCAAGATAGCTAGACCGATGACAGCGTTGATGAGGAAAGAGAACAGGTTTCGTTGGGATGAGAGTTGTGAGACGGCGTTCCAAACATTAAAGGAGCGTTTGACCACAGCCCCTGTCCTAGCATTGCCTGAAGGGAGCGAGAATTTTGAGGTTTATACAGATGCCTCGAAGAATGGGCTGGGATGTGTGTTGATGCATAATGGTAAAGTGATTACCTATGCTTCTAGGCAGTTGAAGCCTTATGAGGAAAATTACCCTACTCATGATCTGGAGTTGGGTGCAGTGGTGTTTGCTCTCAAGATTTGGAGACATTACCTTTATGGAGCAATCTTTAAGGTATTTTCTGATCACAAGAGTCTTAAGTACATCTTCACGCAGAAGGAGCTGAACATGAGACAGAGGAGGTGGATCGAGTTGATTGGCGATTATGACATGGAAATCATCTACCATGAAGGAAAGGCCAATGTTGTTGCTGATGCTTTGAGTAGGAAGAGTGTACATTCCTTGTGTACAGCTCTATCTTTGATGAGGCTGAGGGATGAGGTAGCGAGCTTTGGGATACATATGATGCGAAAAGGAGATGCCATGGGTGATATGTCGATCACACTTGAGTTTTATGATGATATTCGAGGTAAACAGGCTTTGGATCCTAAGATAGTTGAGTGGAGAGCTGGAGTAGAGAAAGGGACAGTGTCCCGCTTTTCTATTCATACAGATGGTAGTTTGAGGTTTGATGGTAGGTGGTGTGTTCCTAATGATGAGGAGTTGAAAAAGACGATCATGACAGAGGCGCATTGCACACCATATTCAGTTCATCCAGGTGGAGACAAGCTATACAAAGATTTGAAGAAAACGTTTTGGTGGCACTGGGATGAAGAAAGAGACAAATGAGTTTGTGTCCGTTGTTTGACATGCCAGAGAGTTAAAGGGGAACAGAGACGACCACAAGGTAAGATTCAGTCTTTAGAGGTGCCTGAGTGGAAGTGGGAATCCATTTCCATGGATTTCATCGTGGGTTTGCCTAAGAGTCAAAAAGGTAACAACATGATTTGGGTGATAGTGGATCGTCTGACCAAGTCAGCTCACTTTGTTCCAATGAAAGATACATGGACTAAAGCACAATTGGTTATGGCCTATCGAAAGAACGTGCTTAAGTTACATGGAGTCCCTAAGGACATAGTGTCTGACAGAGATGCGAGGTTTATATCGAGGTTTTGGAAAGAGCTGCAGGAATCGTTGGGAACAACTTTGAAGATGAGTACAGCATTTTATCCTGCGACAGACGGGCAGACTGAGAGAACAATCAAGACTCTTGAGGATATGTTGCGAGCTTATGTGATGGATTTTGGTGGTAGCTGGGAGCAGAGGTTGGACTTGATAGAGTTTTCTTACAACAACAGCTATCACACTAGTATTGGTATGGCACCGTTTGAGGCTTTGTATGGGAGGAGATGTAGGAGTCCAATCTGTTGGGACGACAATCTTTTGGCAAATGGTTTTAGGACCAGAGATGGTGCATGAGATGGTGGAACAGTTAAGATGATCGGGGAAAGGATGAGAGCACTCGGACGGCAAAAGAGTTATGCAGATCTACATCGCCGGGATATAGAGTTTCAAGTTGGGGACAAGGTTCTCTTGAAAGTTTCTCCTATGCGCGGAGTTATGAGATTTGGGAAGAAAGGCAAGCTAAGTCAGAAGTTTATAGGGCCTTATGAGGTCTTAGAGCGAGTTGGGGAAGTTGCTTATCGTCTGGCCTTACCAGCTGCGTTAGAGAGAGTGCATAATGTGTTTCATGTATCGCAGCTGCGGAAGTATGTGAGTGACCCGTCACATGTGTTAGAGGCAGAGAGCTTAGAGCTAGATGAGTCCTTATCATATCTTGAGGTGCCTAAACAGATTCTAGACCGAAAGGTTAGAAAGACTAGGGGTGGTGAGACAGTTTTGCTCAAGATCCTTTGGTCTAACCACGAGACCGAGGAAGCTACATGGGAGCCAGAGGAAGCTATGAAAGAGCGTTACCCTTTCCTCTTTGATCAGGTATGTATGGTTACGAGGACGTAACCTTGTTTCTTTTAGGGGGGTAGGAGATGATCGCGAGCAGTTTTAAGAGTTTTATACACCTTTTATATGTAGTGTCGGTATGTTTGTCGGGATGAGTTGGGTTAGTATCATGTTTATGTTAAATTTTGTTTGGCTTTTGGGTCGGGAATGTTGTGGGAGTACCTCTGTTTAGTAGTGGTTTGAACTTCGGGGACGAAGTTCCTTTTAAGGAGGGAAGACTGTAATACTCCGTATTTATAAGTCTTGGGGTACTCTATCGAGTAGGCCTTACTCTGTCGAGTAAGGGTAAGTTGCGAAATAAAATAGTTTCTGACCTGTTGGGTACTCGATCGAGTAGCTGGGGTACTCGATCGAGTAAGGGGGTACTCGATCGAGTACCTTGGGTACTCGATCGAGTGTCCGGTTTTACGGGAAGTTTTCTCGGGTTTTGTTAATTATGCGATTAAGGTATTTAAGCATTGTCGTCATTGTTTTAAATCACTTTTACAAAACCTAAATCCCTGTTTAAGAGAGAAAGCAACCAGTTCATCTTCCTAATCGCATTCTTAGCAATTCCCGGAGTTCAGACGGTCAGTTCTTGTCGTTATTCGTATCGTTGAGTTCCTTGCGTCGAGGGTAAGATCTATGTACCCTTTTTATTGTTTTTCCCTTGATTTGGTTAAACCCTAATTTAGAGATTGGGGGTTTTTGTGTATAGTATGTGATGTGTAGCCTCTATGTGTTATATGATAGGAGGAGGGTTCGTAGAAGAGGCTTTTGATACAAATTTGTTGATACCGTCTGATGTTGTGCTTTCCGGGGGATTTCCTACTCGGTATTAGTCCCATAATGGGATATTGGTGATGTGTTGTATTTGGTTGTTTGGTATAATGATTGTACTGTGTTTGTGGTTGTGATTGCTGTTGATGGTTCTCGAGATGCGTTCTCGGCTGAGTGGGGTCACTTGCGGGAGTGACTTCACGCCCTAGTTTCACCCTTCGTGGAACCCGCCACGGAAGGGGATGTGCACATTAATGGACAGGGTTATCGCTCACTATGTGGAGCGGGGATTTGGTGGGTACGGCTGCGGTCCCCCATCGGGCGGGCTGGTCCAAAGGACGATCGGGATTGAGATGATGGGAATTGGTTGGTTGTGTGTGTGTGTGACAGTTAAGTCATCTGTTTATCTTATTATTGTTATACATATTGATTGTGTGATTAGTACCGACCCCGGTGTTGTTTTGTAAACTGCGGTGATCCATTCGGGGATGGTGAGCGAGATATTGAGCAGGTATTGTGATGAGTACTGGGATAGCTGGGATGCCACGACATGATGATAGGAGTCTTCCGCTGTAGCCTTTAGTTCATTTACATTTCAGTTAGACAGTCAGTTTGGAATAATGTATCGTACTTTTGGTTTGGTTTTGAGGATTGTATCTACTCACTAAATTATTTATAATAAACATTGTTTCTTTATTGTTGTTTGATTATCATTGCCTCGGGTAACCGAGATGGTAATGTCTTCATACCTGAGTGGTCCTGGTAAGGCACTTGGAGTATGGGGGTGTTACAAGCACTGCGTAAACCAAGCAAACATGCTTCATATTCAACGGCGTTGTTCGTGACATTGAAATCCAACTTCATGGACACGGGCACATGTTCACCTGTTGGCGAGATGAGAAGAATGACCACTCTATATCCCATATAGTTCGATGCTCCATCGAAATACAAATCCCATGCGTCATTCTCGACGTGTACCACGTCTTCGTCAGAAAATGACCAAATGTCAACGACTTCTGTTTCTTCGATTGGATTGTCGGCGAAGAAATCGGCAACTGCCCTGCCCTTGATCACTTTCAAAGTTACATACTTGAGATCGAACTCCATAACATGAGGGTCCATCTCGACATTCTTCCATTTAGCACTGGTTTTTCAAACAAGTACTTGATCAGATCCATTTTAGAGTGGACACTCACACTATAGCTAAGTATGTAATGTCTTAATTTCTTCGTTGCCCAAACTAGGGCCAAACACGTCTTTTTAAGAGGTGTATACTTTACTTCATAGTCTAAATTTTTTTTTACTGATGTAGTAAATAACTCTTTCTTCTTTTTCAACTGTTTGGGCTAACATAGCCCCCATCGCTGTATCCGTAACATTTAGATACAGTGATAACGGCAGCCCGACTACTGGTGGGCTTAAAACCGGTGGAGAAGATAACACTTCCTTTATTTTATCGAACACGGCCTGACACTGGTCATCCCACATAACATGTTCTCCGACTTTCAGTTTCTTAAAGATCGGCTTGCAAATCATCGTCAACTTCGCGACGAAACGGCTTATGTATTGAACTCTTCCTAGGAAACCTCGAATTTCTTTCTCGGTCTCGGGATGGGGCATTTCCATGATGATTTGATATTTGATGGGTCCACTTCGATGCCACGGTGGCTAACGATATGACCCAATAGTTTGCAAGAGGTGACCCTGAAAGCACACTTCTGCGGATTCAGTCTCATGTTGTATTTTCGCAAAGAATTTTCGCAGCGCTCCAAAATGACCACTACGTTCCTTTGACTTGATTAACATGTCATCGACATAAAATTCAACTTCTTTATGCATCATATCATGTAGCACTGTCGTTACCGTTCTTTGGTACGTCGCCCCGACATTTATCAAACCGAAAGGAATTACTGTGTAACAATAGGTTCCCCATTGTGACGTAAACGCTGTCTTATGCATGTCTTCCTCAGCCATATTAATCTGATTGTAACTGGCATATCCATCCATGAAGGACAATAATGCATGATTTACGGTATTGTCAACCAAGATATCGATGTGAGGTAATGGAAAGTCATCCTTTGGACTAGCTTTGTTCAGATCCCGAAAGTGTTGGAGTATGTGTCCTCAACAATAGTGCAATCACATGATTAAATCTCATAATAAGAATACATAAGGGATGATTCATTATATAGTCAACTGATCAACATTAATCGGTAATGATTGGCTAACTAGAGTTTAACATTACTGTCGTTTGACGATGGTGATCAGTCGATCCCTTAAGGTCACACCTATAGGACGATTCCCAAAGAAGAAAGTTAATTAATTGTATATCGATACAGATTAATTAAATCCTTAAATTGAACAAATTTATAAGTGAGAATTATATATCTTATTGTAATGTGATTAAATAAGATTCAATTTAGTAATTAATTTGTTATATTTAGAGCTGAGCATGTGCGGGCCGGCCCGCTAGGCCCGTCCCGCTAGGCCCGCTATTTAAGCGGGCTTGGTCATATGAAACCGGTTTTAAAACGGGTAAGGGACAACAAAAATAGGCCCGCTATATTTAATGGGCGGGTATGGACTAACGAAAAAGCCCATGGGCCGGCCCGCTAGACCCGCTAAAAAAAATATTTTACATTTTATATTTTTTACCTTTAATAATACCACTTTATAAAAAAAAAATATTAATAATAACAAACACTAACTAATTGACATGTAGCCCAAATATAAAAACTAAAAGCCCAAAAGAAAAGTTGAAACACAAAAATCATAAACCTAAAGTCCTAAACCTAAGTTCATCAGCCGTTTCACCATTTCATCTCCACAACTCCAAATCCTCTTTGTCCCCTTCTCGCAAACCCTAATACACACTAAAAAAATTTATAAAATCAAATGATATAGCAAAATTTGGAACATCGTCATCTATTTATCTCATTTCTCGTTGTACTCCTACATATAGTAGAAAATTTTGTTGTGTGATTTACCTTTTTTTTTGTTACCAGGCCCACGGGCCGGCCCGCTACATTTGTTGGGCGGGTACGGGCAGTAGTAGCAGGCCCGCTATAACGGACACGGGCAGCACTAAATAGGCCCGCTGGGCAAATCTTTTAGGTTAGGCCCGGCCCGTGTCCAGCCCAAGCCCGCCGATGCTCAGCTCTAGTTATATTACTAAAATTGATTAATGTTTGTGAAACATTTGAGATAAGAGTAATTAGTTAGTTATAATTACAAGATGTTGTAGATTATATTAACTCGACTTAATGTGACCCATTTTATATACATGTAATTGTGAATTACTTGTTAATTTGTTAAATGTAATTTATTTAATTTAAAATGATATTTAATTTGTTAAATATGCATTTATATTAGTAATGACATGTTACATGTCACATGTCACAACATATTACAAAGATAAAATGAAGGTCCATTTTATGTATAAAACCGGTTGGACTAGGGGTCTTATGGGTGTTTAAGTTTTTGTCATTATCTTGGCATAAGATGATAAAAACATGATAATATCATCTAGGTGTAGCCCTTACATACCTAGTGTTTTGAGAAGACAAAAAGCAAGAGTAGCCTTGCCTTCCCTATACCACCAAACCGGCACCCCTTCCCTATTAAAGAACATTGGTTCTCATTTTTCTTGAGAAGAAAAATCTCTTATGCTCTCCTTCTTACCTTCTCTCATAAATTGTTTATGTTCATAAGATTTGTTCTAAAAATCTAATATTGTCACATGAATACTAGTTGTAGTATTATTATAAATATTAGATCTAAAATTTAAGGTTACTAATACATATTATCTAGTTAGTAATAGTATTAGTGTTTGGGTTAGTCTTGGGTGCAAGTAATAGGAGGCATTCTACATTTGAATGCGTGAAGATTCTTGGAGGATCATCCATAATGGTAATGGCTCAATATCTAGTTTTGGAAGGAGTACAAAACTAGTGCCCTTAAATTCGTCCATATGATGTAAGAACATCAAGTTTTCCTCTTTATCTCTTTTATTTAGTTATGCATGCAACTAGATCAACTAGTTCTAAATTAACAAGTTATTTAGATCACCATTAGAAAAGTCTAATAATAGGTATATGAACCTAACAATTGGTATCAGAGCTTTGGTGTTACATGCAAAATCGGCCTGGTTTTTCCGAGTTAAATGTAACTTAATTAAAACTAGATATTTTGTGATTTATGAGGATAAAGCCATGAAATTTTTTGCATGTTATACATTCCGGTTCTAAAATGTTTTTAGGTCATATTCATGATTTATGGATGATTATTGCTTATTTTAATGATTTTTAGTGAAATAATTACATTTTTATGAGTAAAATGAACTTTTATTTACTAAAAATAATTAAACTTCACTAATGGCCGTGATTTTTTAGTATGACCTCACGTGAACATTTTATGTATTATATGTAAAATGTTGTATTAATGTGATTAATATTTCATGATTTATGATTTTTATGTGATAAAAATGGTATAAATGGAGGTTAAATGACTAAAAATTGTTAAACTTTGAAACATGCCATGAAATTTTAATATGATGTCACATGCATATTTTACAGATTGTATGTAAAATTTTAGATTAATGTGATTTATTATGCATGATTTATAATTTTAATGGTTAAAATGTTATAAATAGTGACTATTTTTTAGCAAAAATAGCTAAAATGAATTTTATGGCATGAAATCAATAAAAGGGCAACTTTCTTAGCCATAAAAATAAATTCGAAATTTTTGGTTGAAATTTTGCCATTTCCAGGTTCTGGAAATTATTTAAGAATGTTCAAAATTTTGATTTTGATTTTTCCAAAATTTTTATGTTTAATTTGGATTAAATGGTAAAAGTTATGTTTTGCACGATTTATTGATGAAATAAATTATAAATATTTTGTGGTCAAAATTTGTTAAGTTTTTGGAATCTTGATAATATTCCAGTATTTACAAAAATATGATTTCGAATTTTTTCCCAATTTTTATGACTTATTGGTAATTATTTCATAATTGTTATGATTAAAAGAAGTTTAATAAGCAATAATACAAAAACAAGTTGAATTATTGTCAAAAATTGAGTGGAGACTAATTTTTGAGTCCTAAGAGAGTTAGGGTAATTAACTTGAGCTTAAATTTGATTTAAGTATTGATTTGTGATTTTAATAAGTTATTATCACGCATTTCCATAAAACCGGATTATATACGATATAAGGTTTAAGTAGGGCGATTTGGCACATTAATTTGGCATGTTAGACACATATAATTATGTAGCATATTTTATTGATGAATGTCATATTTTATTTATGTAATTTTGAATTATGTAATTTATCTTAGTATGGCCTTAGTTTTAATCGGTATTACCCGTAATGTAAGGGATTACCGATTCGGTTGTAATTTTAATGTGATCTCGTATCACTTTTATTTTTACTAGTTTTTCATATTACAAATGTATAATAGGAATATCTATGTATTTTATTATTACTTGTAATTCCGGAGTTTCTTCAAGACGGTGCCATTCGGAAAGGCGTTCCGACAAAGACGGTGTTTCCTTGGGAGGCGTGCCACTTGAAGTTCAAGGGACCAATGGAGTTGGTTTCCGAATAGAATATTAGATTTTCTATTTTAGGAAGGCCATACTAGGAAGTTTATTTATTGCTTATGCATTTTTCATTATGTGTTGCATGCATTGCCAAATCGCATAAACAACACATGCATATCATATTGAGTATTCGACCGTGTCAGATATGATTATCGTTAGTTCGAAAATTTACTTCACTTAAATTTGATAGATAATAAATTGACTCGACCTCTCGCGTTATTAAAAATTGAGATTAAGCCTTACCAAATAGTAGGACCATGACTCCCCGTAATATTTGGAGTAGGTTCGGTTTTCCCGGGGTGCTTTCATTTATCATTGGGTAAGTGGGGTAATAAAACGTTATTACACGCGAAATTTGGTTGGACTCAACGGGACATGAAGACTAGTCTTATGTGTCGGGGCTAGAGATGAACTTAACGTAATTTCATCGACCGAGAGTTCTAATTGTAGAATCGGTTAAAGAGTTAACCCACCGAGTTATATATTAGTGAGGGATGTATCGGTTTCCCTGTGCCCGAGTTAATATGAATTTTGGGTCTCGGAATCATTTATATAATTGGGTGGAGGTCATTATATAAATGCTAAAACATGCCAAAATGTTTTAGATATAACGATGAATGTTTAATTTTCCCACTATTTCATTGTTTTAATGTTGTTCTATTTGATTACTCCTACTCATATGCGATATCATTCGATTGTAACACGAGTCTCCGCTAAACCACTATTGCTAACGACAAAAATCTCTTTCTAAAATTGAAATGTTTTATAGGTTGTGGACTAGCTTCATAGGAATTGTTCTATTCCATAGAACTCGATAGGAATCGTCCTATGCAAATATAAGATTAACATCTTAAATTCCTTACATACCCATGTATATGAAATCTCTTATGAAGAAGAATAAATAGAAGTAGTAATTAGTCAAAAGATGTTTTGATAATTATTCTATGCATCCATGTTTCAAAAGTCTTATTGCTCAAACTAAACACTTGTCATCAAGCACTTAAGTTGCTAAGAATATGACAATGTTAAATTGGTAAATTGATTTGCTAGAAATTTTGATTGACCAAACACCACAATAAGAGTTCATCCTTGTGAAGGATTAACTATAAATTTATATGAAGATAAGTTTTCATCATATAGAAATTCTTGAAGTGAGTGGGAGCAATATGAAGTAAAGTTCCAATCTTAATTGTTAAGGATAGAACTAGGATCGAAAGAGAAGGTGTTAGACACTAAAATAGAATAAGTAAAGATCAAGGAAGTTGGTCGTGTGACTCCAACATATTACTTCCTTAATATCTACGACATTGACATTGCATTATTGCCAAATATCATATCATAAGTATTTGATACAAACTTATGGATTTCATCATATTTGGCATTATCGTGTGACGACAAGCAAGAATAAGTTCTGAAATTTGCATGAATGGAACTAGAGTAGTTATCATTTCATCCATGAACATTTGAATGTTGTAGTGTACTCATTTTAGTTTTGAATTTAGAAATGTACCTCAATAATTATTATGATGTACAATATGTCTAAATAAGAATATAATTTGAGTTTTGCACAAAAGGTAAAGGGTTTTACCATTATGCATTTAAAACAAGAGTTGTACTCTTACATACCACGATTAAGTTTATGGTGAGATCATACAAATCAAGGTAATTATATTCAAACTAAAAATAAATGTCATATATACAAGACTCAAGTTGGTGACCCCTATCATTCCTCAATTCTCGATTCAAAATCGCATTAAGAAACTAGTTTTGACTAGTCTCCCAAACCACTTGATTGGGAATCTTTTGGTGTGTGCAAGTCTTGTATTCAAAGGAAGATGTTTCGTGACTTTTCTTGAAAAGTATAGCGAATAGAATAAGTTATTCACCAAATTACACTTCAATGTGTACGGTCAAAAATATTTTCAATCTGAGAAGGTCATTATTACTTCTTCTCTTTTACCAATGGATTAGGTAGATACTTGGTATCCACTTAATGAGGTAAGAAGAGAAATTATTTGAATAAGTTCAATGAATGTTTAAAAGGTATTAAAACCTACAGGTTATAAAACCAAAGGATTAGTACTTTGTTAAAATGGGGAACAATAAAGTGATGACTTTTATCTGCACCAAAAAGAGTGTGATATCGTATCGCAAGTTCACTTTCATTATGATATGATTGAATCTTTACAATATAGTTGGAGATAGTTTCTGTTATAAAATTTGTTTGGCATTTAAATTTTCCACTAAAATAAAACATGATAAAGCAATCATCTACTTTTCATATGAGATATGGGTAGGCATGGTACTTAAATTGTAGCTTGTTTCGATAGTAAACATGTGCTCTCTCTTCCTAAATGATCACGAGAACAAAGGGTTTGTGGCTCGTGATGCTGTCTATTAAGAAAAGAGGATTATTTCTTAAAGACAGAGTGGGAGAAAATATTCAAGAGCCACAAACTGAGAATAAGACGTAGGAAGATGTTAAATCTTGGTCAAAATCAGTAATTATTTCTTCGAAACCTAAGGTGGACAAGAGTCATGTTACATTTTGAAAGTAACAAACCTGTAACTTATTAAGGTGCTTTATCTAGTCTCAACTCCACAAGAGTCCAAAATGAGCGTAAACATGAAGATGTTTACTTAGCTTGGTTGATTGGTAGCAAAGGGTTTTGCACGCAACAACAACGCCTCATTAAATTCGGATTTTATAGTTGGATTTTAAAATCATCTTGCATGAGTTTTAAAAACCGCAACTATCCTAAGATAGGATGCAAACTTAAGAAGAAATCTTAAGTAGAGGTTAAGGAGTTAAATTGTATGTTTTGATAATGTACATGAAGTTTAGTGGGAGTAATGTGGTGTTACTAGTCTTATGTGTAAGGGACATATTGATCATTGTGAATGATGAAAGACTTAGGAGAAGAATAATATATCTCTAAGGTATCCAGATCTACAAAGATAGTTCTAAGAGGATATTAGCGCTAAATGAATATTCTTATATTGATAAGAGTCTAGACAAGATCAAAGGTATTAAACATGTAGAAACTGAATCCACATGCTTCCGCTGCGGGATTAATTCATTACGCTAAGATGTATCACCATTCTTAAATTTTGTATACTTGGAGTATGACGAAAAGTTACAAATCGAATCCTTGAGAGAAGTCTCTATATAGCCACATAGTTCATTAGTTAGTACTCAGGAAGTACTAAAGATATGAAGCTAAACATTTAGAAATGAGATAGATTTATGTGTGAGGTGTTACACAAAAACCATATTCTAAACACATAAGGATGGTTAGAGAACCATCTTGGCTATATTATTTAAGGAGGATATCTGCTAGGAACATCCTAGGCAGTTGAACAATGAGATATTGTAGATACCCTGTATCTGCCGAGACTCCAACAAACACCCGATGATTATCGGACTATAACATGCTTTGGAATAGCGGCATTTGATCGACAGTTTGTGTACAACTTGACGTCGGAAAACATAAAACGATTTCAAAAATTAAACATTTCAAAACTTTTCAAAAGTACCTGGAGTGTTTAATGCATGACGACGGGGTCGCAATGACACTAACTAGAGTCAAAATCGACACCAGACCAAAAACCGACTCAAAAATTCAAATCCCGACTCCAACAACGAGTCAAACCGAGTCAACCACAAAAAACAAACCATTCAAAACCTTCTATACTAAGATTTCCCGGATTCATGAATGGTCAAGTACAAAACATGTGACTACAAATCCTAGGATAGAACAAATCATGATTGCATTTGTGTGAAAGTGACAGGACAACTCGAAGACCCGCGACGTGGCTCGCGCCTCTTTGTGCAGCCCAGGTGGCCGCGTCACTCAAAATTCACACAACCACTCATTTTCCTATAAATACCCCTCAAATGCCACCATTTGAGAACTTACGCGAGTGTCCGCCCCCTCTTTTCTCCCTTAAAATTCTCGACTCGACTTCTTAAGTCACAATCCGACGCGTATTTACGACCTACCGATCGTAAATACATGCCTTACACATTGTTTGGTACTGTCATCGTGCATTAAATCACTTGACCGACCACTTCGACCAGTACACCGTCACTAATCTTAATAAAACACTCTTTTTACTTACTAAAACGGTTTTAAACCGAGTCTTTTCCGACCAAACGAGTTGTTACACTTACGTCGGTTTCTCGTCATAACTAAGCATGTAAGTATGAGGGTGTAAAAATCCTTCTTTTATCATGTCTTTACTTATTTCATGGCTATAACATGCTAAATCATGCATAACACGATCCAAAATATAGGGTAGACGAGCCAAAACTGAGTTTTGGCCTGAGACAGAAGCCCCTTGTTCTGCACAGAGGCTCGCGCCTCAATGGGGTGTCCAGGTCAGACTCAACCGTGTTTGTTCTCGTCTTTCCTCATTAATCCATTTTCATATTTGTAATCGGTTTTTACCATTTCAAATATCTTCAAACCTCTTTTATTTTATTTGCTTTTACAAGTTTTTAACCATAAAACATTTTTCACCCTTGGTTCTTAATACCATGACGGTTTAATCCGTGTTTCGGTGATAATAGTTGGTTAATTACATTTAAAAGGTATTGTAAAGCCTTTTATTTCATTTCTCTACATTTTGGAAGGTATTTTAAAGCCTTTCCTCATTTCTTTACATTTTCAAAATAAATGTATTAGTTGCCAACACAAAGTCATCCTTGGTTCTACATACCATGTCGGATTTTAACCCGAGTACGATGATGAGTATCGACTAATTATATTCAAATGAACTTAAAACAATTAGTTCATAATTATTTTCAAAACTATTCATGTCAAGCTTGCCAAGTCGAACCCGACACCGAATATCATCAAAATAATGATGATTATTCGAGTCTCGTTCCTCAAATCAACAAATGCGGCCTAAACGGCCCTTTCAAACCAAAACGGGTTCAAATACCCATTTTTCAACACGTTTTACAAACGTTTTCCAAATGGTCATAATGCGTCTTATACCGTTGACTGACCCGCGCCTAAACAGGCCATTTCTTTTCCTATTTTCAAAACCTGGGGAGACCCCCTTGCATCGCCAACAGGCTCGCGCCTCATATGGTCGCCTCGTGCAGGTCTGCTCCTTCCCTTTCAAAGATTAGTCTAGGACGATCCCGACTCCGGTTAATCCGGATATAGGACGGATCAGATGACTAATTTGCTCATTCAAAAATCATATTTGCAAAATGCTTTGCTAAGACAAATGGGTCACGTTATGCACCATAAACCTAATACGGTAAATGGATGTTTACTTTCCGTCTTGCGTGCAAATCAACGATTAATCCAACTCGACATCTTATACTTGATACTTGGATTAAATCAACCAACTTAGAAAGCTCTCACATGTTAGGTTTAAATTATTGGATGCGCATTCATGCATTTAAACCGTTTTATCAACTTTTGCATTCAACCAACCAAGATCGATCAGTAGAGGCCGCTACCGCGGGCGGGATTGGGTGTTTGATTAAAGGGCTTCCCAATACAAACCTTCACCTCTTACTCAAAAACTTTAGATAGTGGAAGATCTTATCCAGGGCGTACGAGAGTCATTCTAGAGATAGGATGCTAAAGAGGGACGATTCCTTATCTTTAGTACCTATGTCAAACACTGCTTTGTGCTTCGTTTGACCGAGGTATAAAGTGGATTCGAACGGGTTCCAAGCATTAGACAAATGCTTGGTGGCGACTCCGAACATCTCTAATCGTTTCGAGACCCTTACCGAGACGAAACCGACCGATCTAAAATGATCCGGTCGAAAGCATCATTACGCCGCCGAGCGTGGCTTTCAAAAGACCGCTGTATACCCACAGATCTGCTGGGCCTGCAGGTGGCTACGTCCACATATTGGCGACTCTGCTGGGAAAAACTAGGACACTTGTGTCTTTGTGATCCTTAGAGGTGAAACTCGAACAAGGTCGTGGTTAAAGTGCATTAATTGATATTACGGTCATAATGTAATACTACGGTTTTATGAGTCTCTGGGTACTCTATCGAGTGGGCCTTACTCTGTCGAGTAAGGGTGTTTTGGTTTTTAAAACAGTATTCTGTCTGTAGGGTACTCGATCGAGTATCCTGGGTACTCGATCGAGTAAGTGGCACTCGATCGAGTACATCAGCTACTCGATCGAGTAGCTCGGTTTACGGGTAATGTTTTGTCGTGTTTTGTTAATAACACGGATTAATATATAAATCTTTCCGTCATCTTTATAATACAATTTTACAAACCTAATCACATTGAAAAGAGATTAATGTTACGTTCTTCGCATTCATCCGTGTTATTGACAAATCCAGGAGCTTGAGAGGTCGGATTTCATCGTTCTTTGCATCCTTGTGATCCTTGCGTCGAGGGTAAGATCTACGTACCGATTTTATAGTATTTAGTCAAGTTTGTTTAAACCCTAATTTGAGAGATTGGGGATTTGTGTTAGTTTTTGTATGGTTAGTGATTATGTGATGATGTGTTAGGAGGAGGATTCGTAGAAGAGGCATTTTGATACAGCTGTTGAGATCGTCTGCGTGTGTTGCATTCCAGGTAGGGTTTCCCTACTCAGTATTAGTCACATAATATGTTGGTTGTTGGTTGTGATTGTTGTATAGTATCATACTCGTATTGTGACAGTTGTTGCAATTGGTTACTGTTGATAGTTGTGATTGATTGTATCTGTCTGTGGTTTTCGGGGTACGTCCCTGGCTGAGTGGGGTCACTTGCGGGAGTGGCTTCACGCCCATTATTCGCCTTCTGTGGAACCCGCCAAAGAAGGGATGTGCACATTAATGGATTTGGGTTATTCGCTCTATGTTATGAGCGGGGCTTAGGTGGGAACGGCTGCGGTCCCCCCTGGCGGTGTGGAGGAACCTGTTGCGACTGGTACTCTGGCAGGACTACACACTTTAGTGTGTAGTCAGTGATGAGGAGTTGATTGTGGAGTTTGGGTTATGTGACGATTGTGATGTGTTGGTTTCTGTTTTATAGTAATTATATATGATTGTGTGATTAGTACTGATCCCGTTTAATGTTTTGAAAAACTGTGGTGATCCATTCGGGGATGGTGAGCAGTTGTTGAGTAGGTATGAGTCGAGACATATAGGCTAGCTGAGATGTGTCACCACGAGATGATAGAGTCTTCCGCTGTAGTTTGAGTAGCTTATCAGACATTTTTGATTAGTTGTTAAACATTTGGTTTAAGAACATGTAACCGTATTTCATCAGTTTGTTTTGGATTGTATTCACTAAACTTTATACTATTTAAATGTTGTTTCTTTATTGTCTTTTGATTATCATTGCCTCGGAAACTGAGATGGTGACATCTTTATACCTGAGTGGTCCTGGTAAGGCAGTCGGAGTATGGGGGTGTCACAAAGTGGTATCAGAGCGACGATCCTGAAACCTGTAACTAATGAACCTAATGAACATAAGGAGTCAAATTAAAATGAACCCGTGAAGAGTCTATAGATCCAAAATACTGAAAAGAGGGGGGGGGGGGGGGGTGAATTGAGGATTTAAAACTTTTGAAGACTTTTTCGATTATGTGTATGTAATTGATTATTTAAAGTTTATTGATTAAACTTTAACTAATCAACTAGTGAATGTAAAACGAAATAAACAAACGAACGAGGAGACACACGGTTTTTGAAGTGGTTCAGTTTCACAAGTCAAAACTGTTGGGAAATGTGTCCTCAACAATAGTGCGATCACATGATTTAAATATCATTATTAAATCTCATACTAAGAATACGTGAGGGATGATTCTTTATATAGTTGACTGACCGTCATCAATTGGTAATGATTGGCTAACTAGAGTTTGACATTACTGTCGTGTGACGGTGGTGGTCAGTTGATCCCTTTAGGTCACACCTATAGGATGAGGCCCAAATAGATATGTAATTAATTGTATGCGATACAGATTAATTAATTCCTTAATTATGAGAGTGCAATTTTACGTCTTATTGTAATGTGATTAAATAAGATTTAATTTAGTAATTAAGTGTTAAATTACTAGATTAGTTGAGGTATTATATAAGTTTTGAGGTAGAGGTAATTAGTTATTTAAAGTTACAAGAAGTTGTAATTTTAACTAACTAGTAATTATGAGACCCATTATATGTTGATATAATGGAAGTATACTACTCAAAAAGTGGAGTGTATATTATATTATTAATTATAATATTTAAGTGTTAAATGATTACATTAATAATTAATTATGTAAGATAGTTAAACATATGACTTATAAGCATTTGTGGGACAAATGACAAAAGGCAAAAATGGACCAAAATGGGTCCAATATTTCGGCCAAATGAAGAGCACAAAAGATGCTCTTTTGTCTTTTGTTTGTGTTGGTTATAGTGTGATTGTGACATATCACACAAGCCTTTTCATACTACTTCTTACACCCATGCTTCCTACACTCTACCTACACTATACAAGAGAGTAAAAACAAAAGCAATAAGATTCCCTTCAAGGGAAGAGGCCACCGGTTTTTTGGCCATAAAAGAGAGCATTAGTTGCTCATTTTCAAGTTAGTGCTTTTGCTTATTTTCTCTCTAGTTTCTCCCTCACATGCAATTGCTAAAAACTCTCCAAAATACTAATACTCATCATCTATTACTAGAGGTAGTAATACTAAAAATATTAGTATTATTAAGGGTACATTAGTAGGAATTTTTGGGACTAATCTTGGGTGCAACTTATTGGAGTGTCTTCTATACTTGGAGTCTTAGGAGGATCATCCATCATATTATGCTCAAGAACAAGTGAAGGTAGGTGACCTTACTTGTGCCCATATATTTCGAACCATATAGCAATGTAAGGGACATTGTTTTTCTTATAAATCTTTCATTTTGTTATGCATGCACTAGATCTAAAGAACATATAATTAACAAGTTAATTTGTTCACTATTAGAGGAGTCTAATAATAGGTATATGAACCTAACAAGTGGTATCAGAGCATAAGGATGTTGCATGCATAATCGGTTATTGTTTTTCCGAGTTAAAAGGTTAACATATAAAACTAAAAATTTGTGATTTATAAGTATAAGCCACGAAATCACCATACATGTTATATATTTTGGTCCTAAAATATTTTTAGGTCATTTTTATGATTTATGGAAGTTTATTGCTCATTTTAATGATTTTTGGTCATTTTATTGCATTTTTATGACTAAAATGGGAATTCAAATGCTAAAAATAGTTAAACTAAGTTTCTGACCTTGGAAATTTTATATGACCTCACATGCATATTTTACAAGTTGTGTGTAAAAAGTCGAGTTAATTTGATTAATATTGCATGATTTATGATTTTTATGAGATAAAAATGGATTAAAAGAGGTAAAATGGTTAAAAGTAGTTAAATCTCGAATTAAGACATGATCTTTTAATTTGATGTCACATGCATAATTTACAGAGAATAGGTAAATTTCTAGATTAAAAGATCTCTTTTAGCATGATTTATGGATTTTTAGAGTTAAAATGGCATAAATAGTGACTATTTTAGCAAAATTAGCTAAAACGTATTGCATGGCTTGAGAAAATTATTTTAAGTTGCATTAATATCCCACTAATTAGATCTAAGGTTTTAAAAATTATTGGAGTAATTTTTGGATGCTTTATATATTTTATGAGATAAAACCAATAAAATGCAACTATATTTTCTCAAAATTAATTCGAAAATTTTAACCATGATTTTTGACATTATGAGTGTCATGGAATTATTCCAGAATGTTCAAAAATTTAAAATTCAAATTTTGAAATTTTTATAATTTAATTTGGATTTATTTCATAAATATTATGATTTTAAGGTAAAAAATGAGCATAAAATTAAATCAAGTTGAATTATTGTCAAAAATTGAGTGATGACTAATTTTTGAGTCCTAAAAAGTGTTAGGATAATTAAATTGAGCTTATATGTGATTTAAGTATTAATTAGTGATTTTAAAAGGTTATTATCACGCATTTCCATAAAACCGGGTTATATGTACGACATAAGTTAAATAGGGCGATTTGGCACATCATTTGGCATGATAGATACATATTATATTGCTGCATATTTCAATTGTTGAATGTCTTTTATTTATATAATTTTGAATTATGTAATTTTATCTTAGTATGGCCTTAGTTTTAATCGATATTACCCGTAATGAAAGGGAATATTGATTCGGTTGTAATTTAATGTGATCTCGTATCACTTTTATTTTTATTAGTTTTTCCATTTTACAAATGTATAATAGGAATAACTTTGTATTTTTATTATTATTTGTAATTATGGAGCATCTTCAAAGACGGTGCCATTCGAAAAGGTGATCTGACGAAGACGGTGTCTTGGGAGGAGTGCCACTTGAAGATTCAAGGGACCAAAGGAGTTGGTTTCCGAATATGTAATAGATTATTTGATTTTCTATTTTAGGAAGGTCATAGTAGGAATTTTATATATTGCTTTGCATTTCTTTTAATATGTTGCATGCATTGCCAAATCGCCATAACAACACATGCATATCATATCGAGTCGTCAACCCTGTCAATTATAATTATCGTAGTTCACCGCTTTAGTTCACTTAAAACGTGATAGATAATAAATTGACAAGACCTCTCACATATAATAATTGAGAAAAAGCCTTACCAAATAGTAGAAACCCATGAAGTACCAATTTCATAAGGGAGTTGAGCCGGCTTTACCGTAATACAAACCTTGTTACGTTGGCGAAGTGGGGTAGTAAAATGTTATTACATCGAAATTTGGATTAAGCTCAACGGAAGTATTGTTGACCGTAGTCGCATGTGTTCCGGGCTAAAGATGAAAATTAGAGTAATTTTTATCGACCGAGATTTCTAAAAGTAGAATCGATTAAAGAGTTAATCTACCGAGTTATATTAATAAGGGATGAATCGGCTTACCGTGCCCGAGTTGATATGAATTTGGATCTCGGAATCATTTATGTTAGTTGGGTGGAGGTCACTACATAGATGCAATACTTGTTTACATATATACGAGTATTATTAAAACTATAGATGTTAATTATTTCCTTCATTTTCTTTTTTGTAGTTAAATAATACGCAATGAATTCATCTAATACTCCTACACCAATCACCGTTGATACATGGCTCCAATCATTTGATGAAAAATGTTCCGAGTATGACAATGATACGATTAGAGAATTACGCATTGACATTGGTCAGGATGGAAATTTTTGCTTCTTTACCACCTCCATTCCACCCACTCCAATTTTATTGCCCACCACCTTGGAAAGAAAATCTTGTGAAGAAAATCTTAAAAAATCCAAGGCATTCTTGTTTGAAGAAACAATGAAAAATATCAAATTGAGTGGGAGTTCTAGCAAGAGTGTCGTTGTAAATAAAAAGAGTGTTGGTATTAATAATGGGAAGGCAAAAATGGGCGAGAAACCCAAACCTGATTATAAATTGGAAATGAATAGTGGGACTACCAAGACCAAGACCAAGAAGGGTGCCAAATCCTATGAGGAATGTCATTATTGTAATGTCATGGGCCATTGGAAGCGAAATTGCCCCAAGTATTTGGAAGATATCAAAACTGAGCTTGTTACTCCAAGTGGGACTTGGAAATGTGGAAAAGCTAAACAAGAGTGATATGAATCTCCGACAAGGAAATGGAGCTAGGGTAGCCGCCACTTCAAGAGGGACTTATGTACTTGTTTTTGTTAATAACTTTGAGTTATAATTTACATAATTGTTATTATGTACCCACTTAGTCTAAAACATTATTTCCATTTCTATGTGAGACATGAAAGGATTTATATTTTGTCTTCAAAGACAATTGTTGTATCTTATTGAAATTAGACATAGATGTGAGCCATGTCACTTATCTTTATGATATACAAGATTTAGACACTTCCAACTCAAGCAATGATATCTACATAATACGATCCAAAAGACTCATAACAAGTAATCCAAATGATTTGTACATTTGATTTTTCAATTTGGTTACGTAAAAGAGAAACGCATTAAAAGCTAGTGTCGACTAGATTTATTGAACCATTTGATTTTCAATCATATGGAATATGCGAATCTTATCTCCTTCGCAAAATGATTTGTACTTCCTTTAGTGGTAAAGGAACACGAGCAAGTGATTTGTTGGGACTAATACATGCCGATGTATGTGTTCTAAATATGAATCACCGCAAGAGGATTTATGACTACTTCGTCACTTTTACCGATGATTTAAGTAGATATGGGTATATATTTACTTAATCAAATATGAAAGTGAAACATTTGAGAAATTTGAGAAATTTCTAAATAGTGTAGAGAACCAATTGAAGAAAAGACGAAAGCATTACGATCCGATCGTAGTAGCAAAGATCTAAGTAATAAATTTGATTTATTAAAGATGGATTATGACCTAGTGTCACTACCCATAATATCAAACTAATATGAGTTGGTTTGAGTTGTTGAACTCAATTTTGGGAATTTGCAATCCAATACGGACAAGTAATTCTAAACGGATGGTCAACCATGAGATACCTAGAATATAGAGTCTATTAAACCATATGACATGGATCAGACTGTCATATTACATGTATCAAGCTGTCATGTTTGGAATGGCCTTTTGAAAGCTAATACATAGTCTAGATAAACTCCTAATACTCCGTTAAATATATATGTTTGTGACTCACAAAGCTATCTCTCAAGAAGATAGATGTATTTCTGAGAGATAGAGTGGGAGTAGATTGAATCGTCACAAACATCTCTTATAGTTGAAATGTTACTTTGTGAAAGTAATAGAATTATAGAGTGGGAGTTGGTATTGAACTAATGTCTATGAAGATAGAATGAGAGCATAGTTCAGTGGGAGTTTATCGCACATGTCTTATTGTTAAAATATTACTTTGTGAAAGTGATAGTATCATGACCTTGTTACACACGAGCCATCGCATTACAATCCGAAAATTGTTACTCAAGAGTAGATTTACTTTAAGGCGAGGGTCTCCTCAAAAGTAAATAGAGCTTTAGAGTACATAAATGCATAAGATTTACATGAAGATGTTGATCAAGATAAATTATGTTAGGAATTGCTGCATTTCATTTTATAAAGAATGGCAAATTGAATTCGCTTTTCTAAAATGGGAATTTAGAGAAGGAAGTGTTCGAAACACAAAATATTAGATGAAGATCTAAGAATCCTAACATATTATGCGTAGCCTTCTTAAGTGATCTTAGAATGATCTTAAGCTAGCATTAAAGGATTATACTTTTCGTTCATGTGATAATAGTGGATGGGTTCATTCACATGATTGAAGAATCATGATTATACATGAAGTTAAGTGGGAGCTAGAATTGTTTCTCCATGTCTTATATGTTGATAACATATTACTTATTGAGAATAATATACCAATTCTCTCTTCTGGCAAGAGTAATTGGAAGACTTGGAAAGGGATGCAAAATATTCTAGATTTTGAATCTATGAGATAGAATATTGGCATAGAGTTAAGAGTCTTATGAGGATAAGTTCTTTCGTATCTGTTGTATATCAACAAGGTTGAGCTTTTTCCTACAAAGAGGTAGCAGCTTCCCCGCCAAAGAAAATAAGTGGAGAAAATGGTGATGAGGTTAGCCCTAATTTGTCTAATGGATAGGATTGGTTTTTGGAACATTAGAGGGATGAATAGAGTAGGAAAACAAAGAGATGTTAATTATTTTTTGCAACTTCAAAATATAGGATTGTTTGGTTTACTAGAAACCAAAATAAAGAATAAGGCCTTCACTAAGGTTGCAAGTACTTTTTCTAATTGGTGTATCACTACAAATAATGGCTATCATTCTGGTGGACGCATTTGGGTAGTTTGGAAGCCTAATCTCTTTAGGGTGAATGTGTTGGAGTATAATTCTCAGTATATCCATATGAAAGTGGATTCTCTGGAGGATAGAAGGACTTTTTGGTTCACTATGGTCTATGCCTTTAATGGGATGCATGATAAAGAGCCTTTGTGGGATAATTTGAGACGGGTTGCTTGTCTTTGTATCGAGTCCATGGGCGTGGCGGGGATTTTAATTGTGTTCTGTCTGCGCGAGAGAGAGTAGGGGAGTACTCCCTCTAGTGAGATGGAGCCTTTTAGAAGATGTGTGTCTGATTGTGGGGTGATGGATATTACTGCAGTAGGGGCATTGTTTACATGGAATAATAAACAGAAGCCTCAAGATAGGATTTACAGCAAGCTTGATAGATTCCTGGTGAATAAGGCCTGGTGTGACAGCTTCACTGATGTGTATGCACAGTTCCTGCCAGAGGGGATTTTTGATCATACACCATGTATTCTTAAAAGCTCTAATCAAGGCCAAAGTAAGAGATGCTTCAAGTACTACAATATGTGGGGTGGATCTAAGAAGTTTTTACCCATTGTGAGAGAGAATTGGGATAAAAGTAGGCCTGGCACACCTATGTTCAGACCGGCAAAGAATCAAGCGATTGAAACCGAGTTAAAGAGATTGAACAAGGAGGGATACAGTGACATTGAGAATGCTGCTAATATTTTGCAGAAGCAGGTGGAGGATATGCAAGAGGTTATTAATAAAGATCCAACAAATATGCAGCTTATCTCTGAAGAATATGAAGCCTCACTGCAATTACAGGAGCTAACCAGGGCCAAGGAAAGCTTTCTGTCTCAGAAATCCAAGCATGAATGGATTAAGGATGGGGATGTCAACAGTTCTTACTTTCATTGCCTGCTGAAGAAAAGGAGGAGTATGAATAAGGTGGTTATGGTAGAAGATATGAGGGGTAAGATGTGTGACACCCAAGAGCAAGTTCAGGATGCATTTCTTGAATACTATCAGAACTTGCTAGGAACAAGCCAGGACATAAAAAAGATTCATAGGAGTATTATAAACCAAGGCCCTGTATGTAATGATGCTCACTGGGCTAGCTTGAGGAGACCTGTAACAGGAGAGGAGGTAAAAGAGGCAATGTTTAGCATTCCTGATATTAAATCACCTGGACCAGATGGCTACACTAGTAAGTTCTTCAAAGATGCTTGGGGAGAGGTTGGAGGGGATGTTATAAGAGCTGTTCAGGATTTCTTTCAGAATAGGCAGCTACTTAAACAGCTCAACTCTACTACTCTAACCTTAATTCCTAAGGGTGATAGGCCAAAGAGTGTACTTCAATTTCGACCTATAGCCTGCTGTAATGTAGTGTATAAGGTCATCTCCAAAATTCTATGTACCAGGCTTGCTGATGTGTTGCCACAATTAGTGGGACAAAATCAAGGTCCTTTCATTCAACAAAGAAGCATTCAGGAGAATATTCTAATCTGCCAGGATTTGATAAGATTATATGAAAGACCTCATGCATCCCCAAGATTTTTGTTCAAGATAGATTTGCAGAAAGCTTATGACACAGTGGAGTGGGATTTTGTAGGGCAGCTATTAGAGGAGCTCAAATTCCCATCTGAGTTTATTGAAATGCTAATGCAGTGCATCACTACTACTACATACTCCCTATCTGTAAATGGAGAATTGTTTGGGTACTTCCAGGGCAAGAGGGGCCTCAGGCAGGGGGATCCCTTGTCGCCTTTGATTTTCACTCTATGCATGGAATACTTGACCCGTACTCTGCAATATGCTTCCTCAAAGTATGACTTCAAATTTCATCCCCTATGCAAAAAGCAACGGTTAACCAGTCTGATGTTTGCAGACGATGTTCTTCTTTTTAGTAAGGGGGATGCTAACTCCATCATGTTGCTTTTGAAATCTTTTGCTACATTCTCTAAAGCAAGTGGACTGAAAGTTAGTGCTCAAAAATCAAATGCCTATTTCAGAAATGTACCTGAGCAGATAAAGAATGAAATCTTGCAGGTTTCAGGATTCACTGAAGGAAGCATTCCATTCAAGTATCTAGGGATGCCAATACAAACTACCAGAATTGGAAGACAAGACTGTGAATGTCTGGTGGATAAAATCTATTCAAGAATTCATGGATATGGATCAAGAAAGTTTTCTTATGCAGGGAGACTGGTCATTGTGAGAAGTGTGCTTAATTCATTGCATTCATATTGGGCTTCCATTTTTATCATACCCAAAGGAATTATGAAGAGAATAGAGGCAGTTTGCAGGAACTTCCTTTGGGACAATAGTGCAGATTACAGGAGATCTCCTCTTGTGGGATGGGATACTGTATGTAGACCAAAGGAAGAAGGGGGACTAGGACTGAAAGACCAGGAAATGTGGAACAAGGCCATGATAGGTAGGCTTGTTGACTGGGTTGCAGAGAAAAGGGATTCAATTTGGGTACATTGGGTACATAATAACTACCTAAAGGGACAGGAGTGGATGGAGTACTCCCCTACCACGAATTCGAGTTGGATTTGGAGAATAATATGTAAGGTTAAAGAGGAAATGGCTGCTGGATATACAGATGGCAAATGGGAGATACAGCAGGATGGTTATACACCAGCTGGGTGCTATAACTGGTTTAAGGGGAACTGGCCTTGTGTCACTTGGTATAAAGTAATCTGGAATGGATGGGCTATTCCCAAGCTTCAATTTTTGGGGTGGCTTATTGCTCATGAAGCTCTGAACACGGTTGCTAGATTGAAGAGCTTTGGTTTGGACATAGAGGACAAGTGCTACTTATGTGGAGTGGACGAAGAAACTGCAGGTCACTTGTTTTTTGAGTGCACGTACAGCACAAGGGTCATCACAGAATTAAACAGGCAAACAAGGTGGGATTTCCCCATGAGGAATGTGGTTCACTGGTGTGAGCAGAGGACGGGAACAAAGGCGCAAAGAGGGGTGCAGTCAGCTATGATGTTGAGTGCACTCTACCAGGTCTGGAAACAGAGAAACAAAAGCAAGAATGAAGCTGTTTTGGTACGGCCTGAATGTGTGGCAAAGATGATTATGGATGAGATGAGGTCACGAGTTCGAGGCTTGGAAAGAGCTACCCTAACACAGGCTGAGAGAGATTGGTTTATTAAAATGCGTCTAGTAGAATGATAATTTACTTATGTTGGCTTGATAAACTTTTGTAATTATCTTTTGATATATATATATATTACACTCACATTTCACCAAAAAAAAAAAAAAAAAAAAAAAAAAAAAACAAGGTTGAATAGGCTATTCATGTTGATGAAAGTGGAATTACAATGATGAAGTCATAATCATTCACTGAACCTATTAAGTTGTTGATCACATGAAATCAATAGTTAATGTTTCCGCCATTAGAATGATCATGTATGACAATAGATGCACACGCCGTGATGTACCATATGCTAGAAACATTATGAGTCAATAATAAGTTAATTCATAAGATGGGCTTGTGAAAGCCTTAAAGTACAATTGATGACTTGTACACATGTTTGGATGATAAACTAAGTTAGGTGTTGAAGGGTTGCACAAACTTTAGTTTCCAAGCTTAAAAGGATTTGATGAAATCCTAAGCTAATGTTATTGACGAAGGAGTAAGAAACTAAGAAAAGTGTTTTAGTTTCGCGCATTGCAAATTCTACAAAAGGAATCTAAGTAAAATTGTGATAAAATAGTCAACGTATGGATTAAGGGTGAATCCCTCTATAAATGACTTTATCACAAGTTATGCGATAACAGTGGGAGCATCTTTCAAGTTAAAGAGCCCAAATCAAGCAAGAAGACTAGACAAATACTTAGAGATAAATTCATGTCATTAGAGATGACATTGAATGGAAGGAAATAGCAATTAATAAAGTTGGAATATATGGATATCGGGTATATCTACTTGCCAAGCTTATATTGCATTTTAACTAGTGCTTAATAATACACTAAAGATTATAGAATATGAAGTAGTAATAGTGTATTGACTATTCATATGTGATAATCACATTTATCGTTTGAGTTTTATTAAACTCACCCGCTACCTTGTCGTATCCGAATGGGTTTTAGAGACAAATTGAACCCTATTAAAGTGAACTGGATTGACATGGTATTCGCCCCTAGTTACTTATATGAGGTGACGTCTCCAAGTGACTAGAGTGTGATGCGATTGATGGCAAGTTCAAGTGCCATAGAGTCATATGGGATGACTAGTCGATCACATAGGCAGACTGTATGGGACACTCTATCGGGCAGTGACCGCTTATAGAGTTCTGGTAATTCATAAAGCCTGGTCGTGGCAAGAGCTACTATAGTATTCTTATGAGTCAATTCTTTAGACTAGAGACTATTCGCCCAAGTTGGCACAACTTCTGATTAACTTTGATTTATACTCTACGATTTCGTAAATGAGGTCAAACTGGGTATATTTTGGGTTATGTTGGACTGTGGCTGAACGAAGGGAATAGGGCGATAGGAATTGTCCACCCCTTGTCTGGGTTGTTTGAAATCTCAAGGCCACTCGAGGAGTAGTTAACTGGAAATGCGTGGCCACGCTCGGAAGGCATCTATGATAGATTATTCCGGTCAAACAGTTAATCTCCAGATCGAGAAAACCACTCAAGATATGATCAAATGTAAGTACGACCTGCAAGACACCTTGCATTGAGTGGGAGATTGTAATAGGACAAGAGAATTGGTGACGCACACTTGTCGAGGACAAGTGGGAGATTGTTGGGAAATATGTCCTCAACAATAGTGCGATCACATGATTTAAATATCATTATTAAATCTCATACTAAGAATACGTCAGGGATGATTCTTTATATAGTCGACTGACCGTCATTAATCGGTAATGATTGGCTAACTAGAGTTTGACATTACTGTCGTGTGACGGTGGTGGTCAGTTGATCCCTTTAGGTCACACCTATAGGATGAGGCCCAAATAGATATGTAATTAATTGTATGCGATACAGATTAATTAATTCCTTAATTATGAGAGTGCAATTTTACGTCTTATTGTAATGTGATTAAATAAGATTTAATTTAGTAATTAAGTGTTAAATTACTAAATTAGTTGAGGTATTATGCAAGTTTTGAGGTAGAGGTAATTAGTTATTTAAAGTTACAAGAAGTTGTAATTTTAACTAACTAATAATTATGGGACCCATTATATGTTGATATAATGGAAGTATACTACTCAAAAAGTGGAGTGTATATTATATTATTAATTGTAATATTTAAGTGTTAAATGATTACATTAATAATTAATTATGTAAGATAGTTAAACATATGACTTATAAGCATTTATGGGACAAATGACAAAAGACAAAAATGGACCAAAATGGGTCCAATATTTCGGCCAAATGAAGAGCACAAAAGATGCTCTTTTGTCTTTTGTTTGTGTTGGTTATAGTGTGATTGTGACATATCACACAAGCCTTTTCATACTACTTCTTACACCCATGCTCCCTACACTCTACCTACACTATACAAGAGAGTAAAAACAAAAGCAATAAGATTCCCTTCAAGGGAAGAGGCCACCGGTTTTTTGGCCATAAAAGAGAGCATTAGTTGCTCATTTTCAAGTTAGTGCTTTTGCTTGTTTTCTCTCTAGTTTCTCCCTCACATGCAATTGCTAAAAACTCTCCTAAATACTAATACTCATCATCTATTACTAGAGGTAGTAATACTAGAAATATTAGTATTATTAAGGGTACATTTCTACTACATATCTAGTTAATATTAGTAGGAATTTTTGGGATTAATCTTGGGTACAACTTATTGGAGTGTCTTCTATACTTGGAGTCTTAGGAGGATCATCCATCATATTTAGCTCAAGAACAAGTGAAGGAAGGTGACCTTACTTGTGCCCATATATTTTGAACCATATAACAATGTAAGGGACATTGTTTTTCTTATAAATCTTTCATTTTGTTATGCATGCACTAGATCTAAAGAACATATAATTAACAAGTTAATTTGTTCACTATTAGAGGAGTCTAATAATAGGTATATGAACCTAACAGAAACCTACGTCCACTATTCTCGATTAATAAATTTAGTACCTTTCTACGGATTACAAATTTACTAACCCAACTCGTACAACTAACTCTAGCTGTAACTCAATGAGTACCGTTAAATACTCGAGTGTCTAACTTACGCTAATAAGAAAGCACTAATGATTCTTGCAAAGGTTCACGTTAATGAACAAGTAAGAAATCAACTAAGCACTATTATCTTATAACGATAACAATAAGAACGAGTATACGAGTTTAAAACACACGACCTTTCAAAAATAACAAAACGGTTTTTCTGCTTTGTAAACACACGGTTTGCTTTGTAAAATTAAAATTAATTTTTATGCTTAAGGTCTCTATTTTAGGTGTTGTAAAGAGTAAAGTATTTATAGGAAGGAAAGAGTAGGGCAACTCGGTTTACAAAAACCCTAATGGCCGAATAAAGAAGATATGTTAACAAATCATATCTTCTATTATTTCTTTCCTAAAAGCCTTAAAAGATAATAAAGAATATTCTAAAAGATAGAATATAATCTATTCAAATATTATCTTTACTACAAATTCTAAATATGATAAGATTTCCTAAAACAAGAATATCTTTTATCATAAACAAATATATTAAACAAGATATATAAGATATGTAAAGATATTATTATGGAATAAAATCTTTACCAAATATACTTTAGGTTACACGAGATGTCACGGCTGATATGCCTCGTGACTCGTGCAAACCCTAGCTCGATATATGGGTTAGAATTTAGGTTTTAAGAGAGGCTTTTTTGAAACCCTAATTAGTAGCATGGTCGAACTCATAAGTTGACCCAAACAACTACTAGTCAACGTTCAACATAAAACCGAACTACGCACTAAACCGGGCTTTATTATATAAATACTTTTATCAAAACATCTAAAATAAACTTTAAAACAATTTTCAAAACAATTTTGAAACATTATAAGTCGTGTATAATAAACTCAGCATCCCAATGTTATAGTAGGAGAGCTATAACATTGACCTCTTTTACTAGTAATGTTATAGCTGCAAAGCTATAACTTTACCAATTCAAGAAACTCAATCTTGGTTATCACTACGATATAATCACCTACACTATTCTAATCTTCAGGGAGATCTTCGAGTATAGCCTACATCATCATCCAAGCTTGATTAATCTTTAGACGGACTTCGTCTTCACATAAATCTTGAATGAATCTTCATATCGTTTGATCTTGAATAGAGGCTTGAACATTTTATACTTTCATCACAATCTCCTTTGTTGCTTGTATTAGATAAGTTGATTCTAAAACACTTAGACAAACGATTATGCGCAACAAGTATACAAAATATAAAACACCTTGACATCATCAAAACATAAACATATAAGCTATATGGTTTAACAAATTCCCCCTTTTTGATGATGGCAAGCCTCCTACATTTGTGATTACGTAAAGAGTTCCCCCTCAATATAATACCGTCATCTTAATTATAAAGATCAACGCAAGATCAAGACGATTTATCAAAAACCGAAACTTTAAGTACTTTAAGAGACAATCGGTCTTGACAAGGAGCAAGCTTAGGTAGATGCTTACTATAGACGTTCTTTCCCCCTCTTGACATCATCGAAAAGTTAAGAACAAATCAAAAATGACTAGAATAATATAAGACGAGACAAGAGATAAAACGTCATAAAGAGCAAATTTAGCACGCATAACTATAAGCATCTAGAAGATTAATTATCACACAAACTTAAGAAAACATGTTTAAAGCCGAATGGGCCGAATGAAACACATGTTTAGAGAAACACTTGGGCCATAATCCACAAGTGTATGCCAAAAATTGGGCCGAATGATAAGTTTGCAAAACACACCATGAGAAAATGAAAAAGAAAGCTAAAAATAGAATGGGATAAATATGGTAAGGCGAGGGTAGATCAAATATTGCGGGTTTTATATGGGTTTATGTAGTCGGGCCGAGTACGATGCTCCAAGGCATCGAGACGATCGAAGGAGCTCCGCACAAGCTGAGAAAGACCTTGAATACTACGTTCAAAGTTGAGTATCTTCAAGGACAAAGCTTTAATGGCCTCCAAAGTAAGCGATTGATCACTTGACATAGCCTTTCCGTGAATAACCAACGCTCCACCTTGACTCGTGAGAAATGTAAGACGGTCACCATGTGGGAACACTTCCCCATGGATTGCCTTCAATTCCTGTTCAAAACCCTCTAGCCTCTTATCCACCTCATCCATTCAAGAATAAACCCGAGAAGCATCCAAACCCGACTCTAAAGACCGTGATGGTCCAACATGTGACAAAACCGTAGCCAAGTTGGTTGAATGCTCCTCAAACTTCTCCATTAAACTAGTCATAAAACCTTCCATTTTCGCCTCCATGGCCCCCAAACCCGAATCACCCGGGCTTTTCTCAACATCCTTAACAAGAAGTAACTCGGGTCCATCAACGGCAAGACCCATAAGCTTGATCAACCGATTACACATGCAATCCCGTGCACTTACACCGTAACTATCCCGTCCCACCACTTGTTTTATTTCTAAAAACTGAGACACCCACATCCCATATGGTAGGTCGATTGTTGTACTTAAATTTTTCTTTGGTAACCGTGAGACTCGTTTGAATGATACGATGCAACACAAGACTTGCCAAGTTCACTTTTTGTCCCTCCAACCATGAATAGATTATAATAGCCTCATAACTCGAAACTTTATCTCGACCTCCTCTCCTCGGCACAACCGTGTTCCAAAGAAAGTTCAAGAGGACTTGATTTTTGCCGAGAGAGGACGAAACACAATATTACCTCCGTCCGTCCCAACCTCCTCAAAGTACCTTTTAACTAACATCTCCTTTTCACTAACCACATTAGACCATTCACGACTCGGATTAATTTTAATTCCGTCATCGGGAACCGAAAAAGCAGAGCAAAAATCCGAAATAGAGACCGTCACATCAACCCCATTAATCAACGCATGCAAGACTCCCTTCTTAACCGACACACTAGCAAAGAATTGAACAACTTCAACCGGATAAATAGGACCCGAAAATTGACTAATGTGACTCCACCCTTGAAAATCAAGAAAATCAACAAGGAACTTAAGAGCGGGAACATTAATCAACCAATATTTCGGATAATACCTTCCTTCATGAATAGAATACCTCAAAACACGAGAAACAAGGATGCTTTCGTCATGAGTTAGCCGAACACGATTTAACCCTTCTTTTGTTACGGCTTTCGAAACATCCCGGAGCAAGGTACGAGCAACACCGTTTCTTACAATGACCTCGGATTCCTCAACATCTTCACCTTCATCGACAACTACCTTATTTTTCCCTTTAAAAAGGCGGCGTCTTTTTCCCTTGGACATCGACTCGTCCCGACCACGAAACAGGGGCGTAGTTGGGTTTGGTTGAGGTGAAGGAAAATTAGTGAAGTTAAGATCATGAGATGGTAGTGGTGATGATGGTTTGTGAAAGTGGCGGCTTTGTTGATGGCGGGTTGATGATCGGGTTTTTGCATGGTTAGGATTCATTGTGATGGTGATGGTTGTGTAAAGGAGGTGATGGTGATGATGGTAATTATTTTGAAAAGAGAAAAGGTTGTGCAAGTGGGGATGTGATTGTGTTTACACGGCAAAGGGGGGGTAGATATAGGAGTCTAGGTCTAGAATAATTATTGATCAAATATGGTAAGTGATAAGAGTTAATGTATGTATAGGATATTAGGTGATACAATTAATATGGTAAAAGATAAAATTTGGAAAGTTGACTTGTATATGGGGTGTATGAGTCGTGTAACATGGAAAGCAATTTAGGAAAATTTGTATGTGATTTGGAAAGATAAAAGATATGGTGTGTCTTATTTATTTGATAAGGAATTAAGTTTGTATAGACAATTTCCTATAAACGAAATTATTCATGCAACGCAATATACGGACACAGTCATACAATCTTAACTTAACTAGTCATTCATAAAGAAATTGAACGTGTATAGAAACTGAGGGACCACCGATTAAACCAATTTCCAACCATAAAGTCTCAAATCGTTCTCTAGCTAACGATTTTGTCAAAATGTCTGCCCATTCTCTTTCAGTACTACAAAATTCTAGTTTTATATTCCCATTCTCAACATGGTCTCGAATAAAATGGTGTCTAATTTCAATGTGTTTAGTACGTGAATGTTGTGCAGGATTTTTAGAAATAATTATCGCACTAGTATTATCACATAAAATAGGAATGCATCCTACGTCAACACCATAATCACGTAATTGTTGCTTAAGCCATAATAGTTGAGTACATACCAGTCCTGCATCAATATATTCGGCTTCAGCAGTTGAGAGAGCAACCGAATTTTGTTTCTTCGAACCCCATGTAATAATGCACGGTCCGACAAATGTGGCGACACCCGACGTGCTTTTTCTGTCTAGAGAACATCCTGCGTAGTCGGCATTGGAATAACCGACTAGATCGAAGTTACAATCCATCGGGTACCATAAATACAGCTTGGCCGTTCCAATTAAATATCGTAAGATTCGTTTTACGGCCGTCATATGCGATTCTTTGGGAGATGATTGATATCTCGCACAAACGCATACGCTAAACAGAATATCGGGTCTACTTGCGGTCAAATATAACAGTGACCCAATCATTCCACGGTAAGTAGTTTCATCAACTGATTTACCGTCTTTATCTAATGTCAATTTCTTGTTCTCGACCATTGAAGTAGGCATAGCATGAGAATTTTCCATTCCAAACTTACGAATCAATATCTTGATATATTTTTGTTGATGGATTTTAATGCCTTCATCGGTTTGTTGTATTTGCAGACCTAGGAAGAATTTTAGTTCTCCCATCATACTCATTTCGAACTCGGAGGTCATCAACTCAGAAAAATACTTGCATAGGCTTCGGTTGGTCGATCCAAAGATAATGTCATCGACGTAAATTTGAACAACCAAAAGGTAAGAACCCTCAGATTTTAGAAATAGGGTTTTATCAACGGATCGTCTACTGAATCCACTGTCAAGTAGAAACTTAGATAATCTGTCGTACCATGCCCTAGGTGCTTGTTTCAATCCATATAGGGCTTTATCCAACTTGAAGACGTGATCTTCAAATTTACTATTCTTAAATCCAGGGGGTTGTTCAACAAAGACTTCTTCTTGTAAGTATCCATTTAAGAATGCTGTCTTGGCGTCCATCTGGAAGAGCTTCATCCCCTTGTGTGCTGCGAATGCTATCAGAAGTCTAATAGCTTCAAGATGAGCAACAGGTGCAAAGGTCTCGTCATTATCTATTCCTTCTTGTTGATTATAACCTTGGACCACCAATCTTGCTTTGTTTCTGATAATGACTCCGGCATCATCTAGTTTTTTCCTAAAAACCCACCTTGTTCCAATGACAGATCGATCCTTTGGTCTAGGAACTAAATGCCAAACCTTTTTTCTTTCGAACTGTTGTAGCTCTTCTTGCATAGCTATAATCCAATCAGATTCAGCAAGAGCTTCATTGATATTTGTTGGTTTGATCATGGATAGAAAAGAGTAGAAAGAGCAGAAGTTATTCAAGGATCGTCTCGTTTGAACAACCTTCTTAATATTTCCTAGAATATTATCCATGGGGTGTGAGCTCTTATATTTCCAGGTTCATCATCGTTATTTGAGCTTGACCCAACTTCATTTGGCTCGGAATTGGAGGATGTTCCCCCTGAATCCAATCCGGGTGTTGTATTAGAACCGATTATAACCTCGGACTCTACACCTTGATTTGGATTCAATGTTATAGTAACATCCTCTATAACATTTGTTTGGGAATCCTTATTTTGAGTCAATGTTATAACATCATCAACTATAACTTTGGTTTTCTCCCTTTATCTTTTGAGGAACGATCAAGTTCATCACTTGTTCCCTCAATCCCATTGTCCTCCAATTCCAATTCTGGGGGATCGTCTCTTGAAAGACGGAAGTCGGGTTCATCCAAGTTTTCTTCCTCATCCTGTAAAGGCTTATCAAACACGTTATCTTCATCAAAAATAACGTGGACACTTTCTTCAATACAGAGAGTTCTCTTGTTGAAGACTTTGTAAGCCTTGCTATGATCTGAGTATCCTATGAAAATTGCCTCATCACTCCTAGGGTCGAATTTACTTAACTGGTTTTTACCGTTGTTGTGAACAAAACATTTACTCCCAAAGCAACGAAGATGGGAGATATTAGGTTTTCGACCTCTAAGGAGTTCGTAGGGGGTTTTCTTGAGAATAGGTCGAATCATAGCACGATTATGGATATAGCAAGAAGTACTAATGGTTTCAGCCCAAAAGTTACGAGGTAAACCACTACAAAAAAACATTGTACGTGCCATATCTTCCAAAGTTCTATTCATACGTTCAACGACACCGTTTTGTTGAGGAGTTCTTGGTGCAGAAAAGTTATGCCCTACACTATTATCTCTGCAATATTCTATGAAAGCTTGATTGTCAAACTCGGTGCCATGATCCGTACGAATAGATACAAGATTAGTCTTATATTTGTTTTGAGCACGTTTCATAAGAAAATCAAATTCATCAAAAGTTTCGTCTTTTGAATGAAGAAAGATAGGCCATACATACCTTGAGTAATCGTCTACAAGAACAACGACGTACCTGGATCCTCCTCTACTCCTTACTTTCATTGGTTCACACAAATCCATGTGTACTAATTCCAAGGCTTGATTTGTGCTTACAACTCTTTTCGGTTTGAACGATGATCTTACTTGTTTGCACCTTGCACACGTGTCACACATCCTTTCTTGGTCGAACTTGATCTTAGGTAACCCTTTAACCAAGTCCCACTTCTTGAGTTTTTTCAAGGTTAGTGAGCTAATGTGACCAAACCGTTTATGCCATATACAAGGATCATCAAGAGTAACTTTCATGCATGAAAAGGAGTTAGTAGGCACAACATTTAAATCTACCATATAGACATTTCTTTTCCTGTGGCCTTCTAGAATAATATTGCTAGTTCCTTCAATAATAATTCGACAACTATCAGTATGAAAAACTACTTTGTTACCTTTGTCGCATAGTTGAGATATGCTTAGCAAGTTATGTTTTAGTCCATCCACGAGATAAACATCACTGATTGCGTGAGACTTAAAAATTCCGATTTTGCCAACGCCAATAACTTTTCCCTTTTTGTTGTCCCCGAACGTTACTTTTCCTCCGTTGAAGGGCTTGAGTGAAAGAAACAGATTCTTTTCTCCAGTCATGTGTCTTGAACATTCACTATCAAGATACCATTGATTGTTTTCTTTCACTACTTCCTGCAGAAGGGATTAGATACAGTTTTTAGGTACCCAAGCTAAGTTGGGTCCCTTATGATTAGTTACTCTATATACTAAATCCTTTCGAATCCAAACTCGTCTAATAACCGTTTTTCTAACCCTTGGTTTATTTGGCTTGGTAGGAGTTCTAGGGTTAGGGTGTTCTCTTGGTCTAGGAATTTCTCTAGGTCTTTCATGATTATTTCCCTTGTGAATAGGTTTACTAGGTTGAGATCGACAAGGATTTTGTGAGGTGCTAAGTTTCTTGCTGTAGTCGAAGGCCATGTCATAGAACCAACGAAATTTATTGTTCCTTTCTTCGTTAGGTTCCTTAATAGGGGTTTCATCATTCTCGTCAACCGTGTCAACAGTTTTAGCATGGTCGGCATTTTTTCGTATATCATGAGCCTTTTTGACGCAATTGATTTGGATGTGACCCGTATGACCACAGTACTTGCAAATCAGGTATTCAGGAAGATCAGCATACTTCCTTTTTCTGAAATCAAAATCCGAAGGTGTTGATTTGCATTTAGAGTGATCTCTACGGCTGTAGCACACATGTCCTAACCCCATCTTCATATTATTGTCAGATTGTTCGGTTAGGAAGTTTAGGACTTTTGTGCTACCTTCCCACTTATCATGGACCTTTCTAGCATGTAGAAGTAGGTCTTTTAGGGTTTTAATTTCCTCTTGACATTTCGTGTGATCTACATCATTATCTTTCTTAAAGTTATCACGAAAGTCTTGGAATCGTTTGTTAAGAAGGAATACAACATCGGAATGTTATTTCTTAACATTGATCATGTCGGTCTTAGATTCCTTTAATTGCTTTGAAAGGGAATCTATCTCTTTCTTTTGGTCTGAGATCACTGCTTCATTAGATGTGATTCTAGTTTCCAAAAGTTCTTTGGCTTTTCTAAGTTCTAAAGTTATAGCTTCATTAGCTATAAGGTCGGAAGTTATAGCTTCATTAGCTATAACTTTGGACTCTAATTCCTTCTTTTCAGCCATAGTAGTGTCTAACGTTGTTGCTTTCTCAGCTGTAACCTTAGACTTTAACTTCTTAGCCTTAGCCTTCAGAGTGTAATTCTCTTCTGCAATTTCGAGAATCTGTTCCTTTAGATCTTTTAATTCCAAGTCCTGTTCGTGACACTTATCAAGAGATTGTTCAAAGAATTCAATTAGAGCACTTTTAGACAATTTCTTAACGCGTTTTTTAAGCTCAAGATAACTCAGCTCTTCATCGTCATCTTCGTCAGATTCTCCGAGAAAGCAATAGTTTGAGTGAGAGTTTGTGCTTTCATTGTCGCTGTCGGAGATTAGGTCAAGACTAACACTGCTGAGACAAAGGTTGGCCACTTCGTCGTCTTCAGATCCCTCGTCATCTTCTGAGTCAAGGTCTCCCCAACACGAAGCCATCATCACCTGTTTGAATTCTCTCTTTGTCTTCTCGCGTTTTGTCTTGTCCTTGATCTTCTCCCATGTTGGACAATCCTTGATCATATGACCATATTCTCCACACTTGAAGTAACCTCTATTTGCAAAGGACGACTTTGATTCAGTAACCTTTTTGTTGGATGACTTGTTGTTGTTGTTGTTGTTGTTGTAGGATGATTTTGTTTGTTTATTTCGAAATATCTTATTTTTGAAACGGCGTGCAAACAGAACAATTTCATCCTCTAGTTCAGAGTCAACTTCTTCTCTCTTTAAGGCCATACTCTTATTACGACTTGGTTCAGCGTCATCTTTGTTAAGAGTAATTTCATGGGCCATAAGAGCACCGATGAGTTCTTGATAGGATAGGTTTTCAAGATCTCGTGATTCCTCCATTGCAGTGACTTTAGCACGCCACTTCGTAGTCAGGTTCCTAAGAACCTTTCTAGCAACGTCCTCAGTACTGAATTTCCTACCGAGGTTTTTCAGTTCATTTATGATGCTTGAAAACCTTGCGGACATACTATCTAAGGACTCATTAGGCTCCATAATGAATAGCTCATATTTTTGCATAAGCAAATCTATTCGGTGCTTCCTAACAATGGAAGTACCTTCATAAGCTAGTTCAAGCCTATCCCATATCTCCTTGGCCGTAGAGCATGAAGAAAACCGATCAAACTCTGTAGAAATCATTCCGTTTTGCAGGAGACTTATTGCTTTGGAGTTCTTTTCGGCCTTTTTGTAGTCGGCCTCGACATAGTCCTCTTCTTTCTTTTTATAGGTAGTGCCTTCCTCGGATGCCACAAGAATTTTGTGCGGTCCATTTTGGATAATCCTCCAGCACTCCCAATCGTGACCTTTCACATAGTGAGTCATCATGTTTTTCCACAATCCATAATTCTTCCCATCAAAGACGGGACACTTGAGATATTTGGAATCCATTTATCACGTGATAGGCAGCGGAAATTAAAACGATAAGATAAATGAAAAACAAGATAGATCAGCCTCTTTGCGGTTAGGCAATCAAGAGCACGAGGCTCTGATACCAATTGAAGAGTCTATAGATCCGAAATACTCAAGAGGGGGGGGGGGGGTGAATTGAGGATTTAAAACTTTTGAAAACTTTTTCGATTATGTGTATGTAATTGATTATTTAAAGTTTATTGATTAAACTTTAACTAATCAACTAGTGAATGTAAAACAAAATAAACAAACGAACGAAAGAACGAGGAGACACACGGTTTTTGAAGTGGTTCAGTTTCACAAGTCGAAACCTACGTCCACTATTCTCGATTAATAAATTTAGTACCTTTCTACGTACGGATTACAAATTTACTAACCCAACTCGTACAACTAACTCTAGTTATAACTCAATGAGTACCGTTAAATACTGAGTGTCTAACTTACGCTAATAAGAAAGCACTAATGATTCTTGCAAAGGTTCACGTTAATGAACAAGTAAGAAATCAACTAAGCACTATTATCTTATAACGATAACAATAAGAACGAGTATACGAGTTTAAAACACACGACCTTTCAAAAATAACAAAACGGTTTTTCTGCTTTGAAAACACACGGTTTGCTTTGTAAAATTAAAATCAATTTTTATGCTTAAGGTCTCTATTTTAGATGTTGTAAAGAGTAAAGTATTTATAGGAAGGAAAGAGTAGGGCAACTCGGTTTACAAAAAACCTAATGGCCGAATAAAGAAGATATGTTAACAAATTATATCTTCTATTATTTCTTTCCTAAAAGCCTTAAAAGATAATAAAGAATATTCCACAAGATAGAATATAATCTATTCAAATATTATCTTTACTATAAATTCTAAATATGATAAGATTTCCTAAAACAAGAATATCTTTTATCATAAAAAAATATATTAAACAAGATATATAAGATATGTAAAGATATTATTATGGAATAAAATCTTTACCAAATACACCTTAGGTTACACGAGATGTCACGGCTCATATGCCTCGTGACTCGTGCAAACCCTAGCTCAATATATGGGGTTAGAATTTAGGTTTTAAGAGAGGCTTTGTTGAAACCCTAATTAGTAGCATGGTCCAACTCATAAGTTGACCCAAAACAACTATTAGTCAACGTTCAACATAAAACCGAACTTCGCACTAAACCGGGCTTTATTATATTAATACTTTTATCAAAACATCTAAAATAAACTTTAAAACAATTTTCAAAACAATTTTGAAACATTATAAGTCGTGTATAATAAACTCAGCATCTCAATGTTATAGTACGAGAGCTATAACATTGAGCTCTTTTACTAGTAATGTTATAGCTGCAAAGCTATAACTTTACCGATTCAAGAAACTCATTATTGGTTATCACTACGAGATAATCACCTATACTATTCTAATCTTCAGGGAGATCTTCGAGTATAGGCTACGTCATCATCCAAGCTTGATTAATCTTTAGACGGACTTCGTCTTCACATAAATCTTGAATGAATCTTCATATCGTTTGATCTTGAATAGAGGCTTGAAGATTTTATACTTTCATCACAATCTCCTTTGTTGCTTGTATTAGATAAGTTGATTTTAAAACACTTAGACAAACGATTACGCGCAACAAGTATATAAAATATAAAACACCTTGACATCATCAAAACATAAACATATAAGCTATATGGTTCGACAACCCGGGGTAAAAGTTGTAGGAGCTAATGCAAAGGCTTGGGAGACGTCCTAAAGTCGCGAACTCGCCCTGCAATTTTGAACCGGTCACATGGGGGGTATGTGTCAAGGTCGTATGTGTTGTCTTTTGGTTTGTATGTGTATATAACCGTGTGTGTTATGAATTGTTGGATGTTGGAAGTGGAGAATTGAAAGTATGGTTAAAGGTTGAAAAGATATGTTTTATATGTAAATTGAATGAAGAAGCATGTTGGGTGTTTATAATGTGGCATTTTGATAATATGAAATTGATTGCTTTAATGATCATATGAGAACTTGTGTAGATTTGCATGCGTAGTAATAATTATTATGCTGAGTTTATAAAGATTGCGTATTATGTTGGGGTAAGTGAGATAACATGCGGGCAGTGTATACGAGTCTGCATGACTCGATCGAGTGGGGGCACTCGATCGAGTAGGTGAGATGCTCGATCGAGTGGGCTTAACTTGATCGAGTGGATAGTTTGACGTTTTTATGGCCAGAACCGTGTTTTTGGGTACTCGATCGAGTACGAAGGGGCACTCGATCGAGTAGGGGGCACTCGATCGAGTGGCATGTCAGCTCGGTCGAGTATGGTAGAGATCATAAGGTCTGTTTGGGGTCTGGAGTCGGGGCACTCGATCGAGTATGTTGGGCACTCGATCGAGTAGCCTCAACTCGATCGAGTGGGTTTAGGTGCTCGATCGAGTGGGGTCTGTGTAGGCTGTTTTCGTGTTTTGGGTTATAGTATGTATGTTTATATCTACCTTTTCTTATATAGTTTCAAGATGCCGCCAAAGAGAAACGCCTTGTACGCTAGAGCTGAGAGCATGACCACAGATGACATAGTTAAGATGTTGGAGCACCAAGATGCTCTTACGGAAGCGCTAAAGAGAGTGGGAAAGGATAAGGAGGTTGATCATTCTAAGATCAGTCTCTACATAGCTAGGTTTAACCCGAAAGAGTATAAGGGAACCGGGGAGCCAATTCTTCTTGACAATTGGCATCGTGAGATGGAGAACATTCTGGACTTGGTACATTGTCCGGATGAGATGAGGGTAGAACAAGCTGCGTTCTACTTGAGGGAGGCAGCAGGAGAGTGGTGGGATAAGGTAAAGGTGAGCGCTAGAGATATGTATGAGAAGCAGGGGCTGCCTGCTATTTCTTGGGAAGAGTTTAGGAAAGCCATGAAGAGGGAGTTCGTGCCGGAGCATGTGAGGAGTAAGCTGAGGGAGGAGTTTGATGGGTTCAAGATGACCTCTGAGATGTCTGTGGCTGAGTACTACAAACAGTTCAATGAGAACTCTAGGTATGCTGAGGATATGGGATTGAGTGAGGAGAACCTAGCTCTGAGGTTTGAGAAGGGGTTGACTCCCAAGATAATGGATAAGTTACCCGTGGGAGTCCTTCCTGATGTTAAGGAAGCTTATGAGAGGGCTTGGAGAGCTAAGAGGTTGGTAGAGATAGCCCAGGAGAGAGGTGCTGAGAAAAGAAAGGCTGAGAGCGAGGGTGGTGGCCAATCTAGCTACAAGAAGGGCAACCACACTCAAGCTAGAGTATTGATACCGTCGTTTAGTACCAAAATTAAATTTATAATTCTAAACTAAAACTATAGCTAGTGATAGTAAGGGTCGAACCACAGAGAGACAAGGTTGATTTTGTTTGCTATTTTTCAGTCTATAAAAGTAACAATTAATTGGGGGTTTTGAAATTGGTTGACTAACTGGCTAATTGCAAAAATGAATATTCTCAACAAGATAAAAAGGGGATCGGGAACTTCGGTTCACCATGGCAAAAATCAGGTCAGTAAGATAGCAAAAGTCTTACGAAACGGTCTCAGGGAAAATGAGCTAGCCTTTCGATCAAAGCTCAAATAACCTCACGGTCTATCAATTCCCTAGAATTTATCAACGCTTTCGCTCAAGAAAAATTCCAAATCTAGCGATAATTCAAATTACCAATTTTTCAATCTAGGAAAGAAATTTATCAAAAGATAACTAAACCAATACGGAAGAACTCATACTACACAACACTCCTAATCTAGTACCATGGCTCCCCTTGTTCCCAATCAAAGAAATTACCTACGCATAATTATAACTATTCTAACTTCAAGATTAATAATAAAGAACAAATTTGACATATTGGAATCGAACTAAAACAAAAGAGAAAGAACTTGATTGCTGAAATTAAATTGATGAAGATAAGAATCAAATTAACAAGGAAATAAGGAAAGGAAAGAATTGCAATAAAAGCTTACTAATTGAATTCAAGAACAAAGTATCGAAATCCAAGGGTTCCGTCTTCAAGCTAGATCTAAAAACTGAGTTTTTCCAGAATGAAAAGGCATAACCTAAAAGTTGCTGCGTTCTACTGATAAAAAGATAACGAAAGTTAATTACAAGTTGGGCTTTTAAAAGTCTAACACGAAGAAAAAACGTTTCAGCTCGAAAACTGGTCGATCGACAGGCCAGAGTGGTCGATCGACTGAATATGCGGAACAGTAGCTTCTGACTAAGCTCCAGTGGTCGATCGACCAATTATGGCAGTCGATCGACTGAATATGCTGTGCAGTAGCTCTCTAGTTCCTTCCAATCAACTCTTCACTCCTTTGCACGCATCCCAAGGTGAGTGAATACGACTCTCCTTCTTCTTGGCTTCCTTAAACTTGCCTCCGGAGGACGAATTAGGCTTGATTTAGCTTACTTCCACTCGTTCCTACAATAAATCATAGAAAATGCAAAGTAAACCGTTTCGGGAGAAATAGTAGCCTTAAGCTATCAATTATGCGTGGAAATACGTGCCAAAACCGCAGATAAAGTGTATAGAATATGCACGTATCAAATCTCCCCAAACCAAGCCTTGCTTGTCCCCAAGCAAGCATTATGACCCGTATAAAAACTAAATGGAAAGGAGTACATTTCAGAGCTAACTACAAGTCAATGCCAAACCGTTTAATGCCCAAAGTCAACTACTGCAAAGCTTAAATCAAGTGAACAAATTTATGCATATCATAGAATTAAGTCGGGCGTTCGACCTTGCAAGACTCATACAATCGGACTCTCCCGGATCACTCTTCTCTCAGCAAAGCAAATGGTAAGATTTTATGTAAAAGAGAGAGAAGAAAATACAGTCTCTCACCTAGATCATGACCGACAAAACATGTATGCTTGAGTAGCATGAATAATGATTCTAGCTACCGTACATACGCATAACCACCGTCAAGGACTATCACATGCCGAACTATTGCAAGATTTGGGTATGTGAGGCTAAATGGGAAAGAAGGGGCAAAACGATTATGGAGAAGTGAAGGTAAGAGCCAAGCTAGTACCTAACGAACCATTAGAAACCGAATCCCGTTCTTCCAACTCAACAAAAAAAAAAACATGCCTTTATTGACTAGGCAACACAAAAACCCAAACAAACGCCTCCAAATCATGAGGTAAGCACATGAGGCGTGTTCTTATTTCAACCAAGACCTTATTATTTTCAAGACTCTTTTTTTTTTTTTTTTCTTTCTTTCTTTTCCTTTCATTTTCATTTTTTTTTTCAAATTCTGAACTGGTGGTCGATCGACCAATTATGGCAGTCGATCGACCACCCTGCACACTCCAGAGCATTCTGCCCAGGTAAACAACCTTTTTTTTTTCATTTTCCTGAATTTTTCTTTCTTCCTGTTTCAAAAGAACACAACTCCTTCACTTCTCAAAAGTACCCGCTCCAACATTACAAGAGCGAACCAAAACAACTTAAATCAACAAATTCCTCTACTACTTCCTAGCTTGGCACAATGGTAGGCTAAGTATGGGATGTAGTTGAGGGCAACTGGCAGTTATGGCTTATAGTGGAGTTAATGGGGTAAAATGAGAAAGGGGAAGATGCAATAGTTCTCAAAACATGCAATACCGACCACAAACCAATGCGTATAGGCAATAAGCAATCAAAACTCATACACGTGCAAAACATGAAATGAAGGGAGTAACTACTCTCAATCCTAGATTAACCGGTCATAAATGTCACCAGTTATAGGCTCTATATCTCAGAAGGTATAAGTAGTTTGCCAAAAGTAATGAGTCAAGTCTAATTGCCCGAAATGGATTCCATAACAAAATTTGAGAGATCACTTTAAATTCTTGCTAAGCAACTATGAAAAGGCAAGGAATGGCATATTTGACTAATAGACCAAAATCATCATTAATAACTCCAATCCGACTCAACTATATGCAAAAGTAAACGTGATATTTTTGGTTTTTATGAATTTTTTCAATTTTTTCTTTGTTTTTTTTTTGAATGGATGAAAATAGAAACAAATGCAAACATAAATGCACTAAACATGTGACTGAAGTGCAATAAAAAACAAATGCAGATGCAAAACAAAAGGCATATGCAAATACCCTCCCCAAACCAAAACGCACAATGTCCCCATTGTGCTCATCAAAGAAATCACCAAAGAGAAAAATGGGAGAATAAAAGCATAATAAAAGAAAAGGAAGCTAAAAGAGAAGGGAAAATAACTCACAAAATACGACCTCCCCAAACCAAACCAAAAAAACGGGAGGTCGCCAAAGATCTAATCTCCACCCTCGTAGTCGAGTCACTGTCCTCTCCGGGACCCCGAGTCACTCTCCTCCTCCTCGGCAGCAGCGGAGGGGCCCTCCCGGAACCGGAGGCACCAGCGATAGTAGTGGGAGGGGGTCTCCGGCAGGCTGAGGGTAACCGCCCGCAGGGGGGACAAAGTAAGAAGGGTGAGCCCAGTCACCCTGTGGAAGCATCCCCCCCGAGCTAGCTCCTCGTAGACCGGGTATAGGGCAATGGCCGTGTCCAACCTGTGCTGGTTGAAACTCCTGCACAAATCACCCAAAACACGTGACATTGCCCTCTGGTCCATGACCGGAGGGACAACCAAGGGAGTAGGTGGTAGAAAAGTGGATGTACCAAAGAGAGGGGTGGTAGTGGAGGTAGGGGTGCCTGTGAAGAGGAGGCACGAGCCCTCCTCGAAGTGCTAGCAGAGGGAGTGGCCGCCACCGAGGAAGCCCGTAACTAGGCGGGGGCGGCCGAGCCGCCCCTCAACAAAGGGTGGTAAGGGGCAGGACAGGAGGGTAGCCAGTGACAGGGATGCGGTCACAGATGAAAGAATCAATCTTCCACCGCATCTGTCTATCGATCCAATAGACACCTCTCGCGTAACGGAGGTCCATGAAACGCAGCTCAGGGTCGATGGGGTCCTCCTGTCGAGGGAAAAGTAAAACAAGGCGGTTGGCGATACGTGTCACCAATCCGCCACAGGCAATGGTCGTCAAGGTGCCCTCACTTACAGTCTGAAAGTGAGCGGCAGTCAAGTAGGCAATGTTATAGATGCGGGCTGTCCGACGCTCAACGTTCAGATAACCCGCCAAAATCGAAAGCTCAATATTATTCACATTATTAGACTCTTTACGGCCAAAAATGGTATTACCCATTAGCCGTAGAAAATAACGAAGAGGGGGCAAGTGGACGGAAGTGCCCGTCCTCCTCGACCCGTAAGTGTCACCGATACAAGACCACATGACCCGATGACTGTCTGAGGTGTCCGAGGTTCTGCCCTCGAAGTAAAGACCCAGAAAACCCGCAAAATCAGCAAGTGTCAGAGAGTAATTGACATTGAAAAGACGAAAAGAAATGCAAGGTTTGGTCGAATCAGCCTCGAAAGCTTTCGTGTCGAAAGCATAAGATGAAAAGAATTCAAGGGTCAAAACATAATATGTGAACTCAGCTATGTCCACAAGACCCATCATACCCGTCCCATTTAGCAGGGACACGACCGACTAAATGTGACCTAGTTTCTCCAAAGTGTCTTTATGGAGAAACCGGGTAGCTGTGACCTTCGTACTTGAAACAAAGAAGGAAAATTTAGCGCGCTGAATAGGTTTAGCAAAGATAACCTGCGGATAGTCAGGTAGACTATCCGTAGTGGATTCTATCATCAGGGGCGGTCCGCGTGGCCGCTTAGCAGGCCGTTGGCTCGATTGTCCCTCTTGCATTGGCTCCTTTCCTTTTGTCATTTTTTTTGTACCTGCAATTAACATATTAGCAACGAGAAATCATCTAGCAATGTCAATCCTGGAAACCCGAATCAAAATCACATATGTAAGGCAAATTAGGGTTTCGAAAAAAATTGGGGAAAACGGCCTAAAACTCATCCTAGCTGCTCATTTGCTTGAAAATTAAAGGGGAAAGGATAGATTAGGCAATTAAAGTATAAAGAAGGCAAGAAATCATCCCAAAAGTCGATTTCTCCAAATCGATTTTTCTCATCTCACAAGCATATAAGTCGAAAACTTCGCATAAAACCACAATAAACTCGAGAATAGAGCATGGGAATGAGATTAGAGACTTACCTTGAAGAAACTTTGAAGAATAAAGCAGGAAAAATCGAGTGAAAGACGGGATTGCAGGTGAAAAACCGCTAAAAGGGGTGAACTTAGGGTTTGTCTAATGAATAAGAAGAGTAAACTTCCTTAATAGAACGGTTTCTGAACCCGCGAAGTGGTCGATCGACCACTGTACTCGGTCGATCGACCAAAATACCTGCACAGTAGCTTCTGGACTCTCCTCGTCAGTCAATCGACTGAATGGACAGGTCGATCGACTGCAAACGCTGGCGTTTAGGCTTTAATTCGTCAAAAATTCCTTTGCCATCATAATTTCCCGACTTTTCCTCACAAAAATCAAGCACTCCTCCTACGCACTTTGCATAAAATAGATACCTGCAAAAAATATCAAAGGTGCGCGTATTCCCATACCAAGAAATTGCCAATTAAAGGGAATTAAAGAAAACAACAAACGAATAAAACAAAAACTCAAAAAGCAAATTAATTGAAATGACAAAATAAAATTCCTAAGTTACAAAAAAAAATTACAACCTGGGTTGCCTCCCAGTTAGCGCTGGTTTAAGAGGTCCCGCACGACCTTGTTACCTCACTTTTCATCATCTGATAGCGGATCGAAGTACAAAACCTCGACCTTCCCAACATATGCATCTGATCCATGATAGTGCTTCACATATTGGCCATTAACCTTGAACCTTTCTCCAGCAGAGGTCTCCAGTTCAACCGATCCGAACTTTGTGATCTTTGTGACCGTATAGGGGCCGGTCCACCTGGATTTCAGCTTACCAGGAAATAAACGGATACGAGCGTTAAAAAGAAGTACCTTATCGCCAATATGGAACTCGCGCCTGATGATTCTCTTGTCGTGCCAGCGCTTTGATTTCTCCTTGTAGGTCCTTGCATTGTCATAGGCTAGCAGCCTAAATTCCTCTAGCTCATTCAGCTGTGTCATGCGTTTCTCACGAGAGAGGTTAGGATCCAAATTCAAATCACAAATAGCCCACCAAGACTTACGCTCTAACTCAACAGGTAAATGACATGTCTTACCATAAATCAATCGGTATGGAGACATCCCGATTGGCGTTTTAAACGCAGTTCTATAAGCCCATAAGACATCATCCAACTTAAGACTCCAATCTTTCCGTGATTTAGAAACAACTTTAGCTAAGACTTCTTTCAACTCTCTGTTAGAAACCTCAACCTGACCACTAGTTTGGGGATGATACCCCAAACCTCTACGATGTTGGACACCGAATTTAGTCAATAAAGCACTAAGTTGTTTCTCTTTAAAATGCATTCCCCCATCGCTAATGACAACCCGAGGGACACCAAAACGAGGGAAAATGATCTTTTTAAACAGTTTAATCACGGCCTTTGCATCGCAATGGGGGGTAGCAATAGCTTCCACCCATTTGGATACATAATCTACAACTACGAGGATATATTTGTTACCTTGACTGCTCGGAAAAGGTCCTTGATAATCAATGCCCCAGACATCGAAAATCTCAACCTCCAGAATGCCTACCTGTGGCATCTCATGTCTCTTGGAAATATTCCCCGATCTTTGACAAGCATCGCACTCAGCAACAAAATTGCGACAATCTGCATGCAAAGTTGGCCAATAGAAACCAGATTGAAGTACCTTAGCTACGGTCCTGGACGGACCGTGATGACCACCATAAGCAGAAGAGTGGCAAGCCTCTAGGATATCCTTCACCTCCCACTGAGGTACGCATCTCCGGATGAGACCGTCTGCGCATTCCTTGAAAACATAAGGATCATCCCAAAAATATTGTCTAGCATCATAGGCAAACCGCTTCTTCTGCTGCCATGAAAGCTCGGGTGGTATCCTACCTGTCACAGCAAAGTTAGCAAAATCAGCAAACCACGGAGGTGGATAAGACCCTGAAGTAGTAATAGCTAACAGACTCTCATCAGGAAAAGAATCATTAATAGGCAACGAATCCTCCCTTTCTGTCAGCTGTAGACGAGATAAGTGGTCAGCTACCACATTCTCTGCTCCTTTCTTATCTTTGATCTCCAAATCAAACTCCTGCAAAAAGAGTATCCACCTCAAAAGTCTCGGCTTCGCATCTTTCTTAATAAAGAGAGTCTTCAACGCTGCATGGTCAGTATAAAAAATAACCTTAGAACTTAACAAATAAGACCGAAATTTGTCTAAGGCAAAAACAACAGCTAGAAACTCTTTCTCAGTGGTAAAATAGTTGACTTGAGCCACATCCAGAGTTCGGCTCGCATAGTATATGGCATTCAAAGCTTTATTCTTTCGCTGTCCCAGAACTGCACCGATCGCATAATCGCTGGCATCACACATGATCTCAAATGGGAGGTCCCAATCAGTAATGAATGATTGGCGCAGAAACTAGGGCCTCCTTTAACTCTGTTAAAAGCGACATGGCACTCATCAAGAAATTCAAAGACAACATCCTTAAGGAGCAATTGTGTAAGTGGTTTAGCAATTTTTGAAAAATCCTTAATGAAACGCCGATAGAAACCAGCGTGACCAAGGAAACTCCTCACTCCTTTAACATTCACGGGAGGAGGTAATTGCTCAATCACCTGCACCTTTATTTTGTCAACATGTATACCTTTATTAGAAATCAGATGCCCTAACACAACTCCCTCATTGACCATAAACTGACACTTTTCCCAGTTTAAAACAAGATTAACATCTATACAACGCTGCATGACTTTATCAAGGTTAGCTAAACAACGATCAAAGTCACTACCATAAACTGAGAAATCATCCATGAATACTTCCATAATATTTTCTATATAATCAGAAAAAATCTCCATCATGCACCTCTGAAAGGTAGCAGGGGCGTTACACAGTCCGAAAGGCATTCTACGATATGCAAAAACACCCTGTGGACAGGTAAAAGTAGTCTTACACTGATCGTTCGGATGAATAGGGATCTGAAAGAACCCTGAATATCCGTCTAGAAAACAGAAAAATTTGTTAGAAGCAAGTCTTTCAGTCATTTAGTCAACAAAAGGGAGGGGGAAATGGTCTTTCTTGGTGGCGGCATTCAACTGTCTATAATCAATGCACATCCGCCACCCTGTCACTACTCGAGTTGGTATTAATTCATTTTTATCATTTTTAACCACGGTAGTCCCTCCTTTCTTCGGGACTACCTGAACTGGGATAACCCACTTTGAGTTGCCAACTGTATAAATAATACCTGCATCAAGTAGTTTCATCACCTCAGCCATAACAACTTCCTGCATCTTCGGGTTCAACTTGCGTTGACCCTGTCTATAAGGCTTGTGGCCTTCTTCCAGCTCTATCCTATGCATACAAACATCAGGGCTTATGCCCTTAATGTCATCCAAAGAATAACCCAAAGCCTTCCTGTTTTTCTTAAGTATACACATCAAAGCAGCATACCGTCATCGTTAAGCTTAGAGCTAACAATAGCCGGGTACTTGCTCCGTATCATCTAGAAAAACATACTTAAGATTAGGAGGAAGTGGCTTACGCTCCGGTACCTTTACCTCTACAGCATAGACAGAATCAGCTTCAATGATGTAGCAAGTGTTCACCAAGTTATCGTTGGCCAGGCTCAAAAGCATCTCATCTTCTTCTTCATTGAGCTCGTAGCTCTCCATTGAGGCAACCAAAGCATCTCGGCTCCTCAAAGATTCTCCATCAGTATTACCCGCACACTCATCTAAATGGGTTAGATCAGCTAAGGGATCCTTGGCTAAGGATTCCCTCCAATTGCAAGTAACAACCCCATCAACAATATCAATGGAATAACACGTATCCTCATCAAGAGTTCGATTGCCTTGTGAGCAAGATCAACTCAATGGTGTCATCCCCTACCTCTAAGGTGATGGTTCCGCGTTTGACATCTATTACAACCCCAAATTTGTATGTAAGAACGGTCTGCCTAAAATAATAGGTATCTGACTATCCTCTACAATGTCCAAAACAACGAAATCGACAGGAATAAAAAACTTACCCACTCGAACGGGTACATCCTCTAGAACACCTATAGGTGTCTGAGTCGATCTATTTGCCATTTGAACGGTAATATCGGTCACCTTAAGTCTACCAATGTTTAACCTTTCGCAAACAAAATACGGCATGACACTAACACTGGCCCCTAAGTCACAAAGGGCCTTTCCAATTACGTGGTTACCTATAGTGCAAGGAATTGAAAAACTACCCGGGTCCTTTAATTTAGGTGGCACATTAACTTGTGAAAGAGCATTACATTCCTCCACAAACGCAACATTACCATCATCACGAAAATTTCTCTTACGATTCAAAATATCTTTCATAAATTTAGCGTAAGAGGGTACCTGGTAATTAAATCGAGAAAGGAACCGTTACCTCGAGATTCTGGACCATCTCCAGAAACTTACCAAACTTACGCTCCAGCTTAGTAGCCTTCAGACGCTCCGGATACGGGACTGCAACACTGGCCGTAGGATCAGTAACCTTCGGCTTCCGTAGGTTTAAAACCCCCGTCAAATCATCAATGAGTGAAGAATCATGCGGACTAGTTGACGGATTTGCATCCTGCTCTGGAGTTCCAATCGATCGATCGGTATGAGTGGTCGATCGACCAAGTAAGCCGGGCGTGAATGCAGTTCTGTCCGAATTGACTTCATCTCGGTGTCTCGATCGATCGACGAGGATGTTGGTCGATCGATTTGGATGTCTTTGGGTGTGAATAATTTCTGACCAGAAACTATTTTGTCTGACACTTCAGTCGATCGACTGGGAATATTGGTCGATCGACTAGAAGTACTGGCATTCAGACTCGTTTTTGCACCAGAATTTAAACGAGCTTCTTCATCATTTCCCGAGTCTTCCTTTGGCTTGTCGGGACTTTCATAAGAAAAGCCACTTCTGAGATTGATGGCATTGATCGTCTCAACCGGCCCTTCACATTTGCTTGAAGAATTAGCAGCTTGCTTAGCCTCCATATTCTCCAATTGTTTCACAAAATTCCGTGAGGACTCAATCCCGGCTGCTTCCATATTCGCCACTTGAACCAAAAGGAGTTGGACCATCTCTCTCAACTTCTCGATCTCATCTGAGTTTTGAACAGGAACTTCGACTTTCTCCTTGGAAGCTTCAGAAATCTCGAGCTTCTCGAGACGGGTAGAAATGGAAGTCATAAGTGTCACAACAGCAGTCATTTCTTCACTTTCCTTTTAGTGACTTTCCACGTGAACTTCCAAACTCAGCTTCATGGACTGCCATCTCCTCGATAGTGTTCCAACCTTTACTTTGACCGGTATTGTTTTGAAACCTGCCATTAGCTGCTGCATCCAAGATGACCTTGTAATCATCATATAAAGCATTGTAAAATAGGTTGCAAAGATACCATTGCTGGAAACCATGATGAGGGACAGCTCGGACCAAGCTTTTGAAACGTCCCCATGCTTCGCAAAAATCTTCGTCGGCTCCTTGCTGAAAACTCATGATTTTACCCTTCAAGGCATCAGTCTTTGAAAGTGGGAAGTACTTCTTGTAGAAGGCTAAGGCTAAAGATGTCCAATCCGTGACTCCAGCTGCTACCCTATCGAGGTAGCGGTACCAATCTCGCGCCGAATCCTTCAAGGAGTACAAGAACATAAACCCCTTTACTTCATTCTGAGTTACCCCAGCCGGTATAGGTATGGAACAGCAATAGTCCGTGAAAGTTTCCATATGCTTCAAGGGGTCTTCATCCGGGACCACTAAACCGGTTTCGCTCCACTAAATCAATATAAGAGGAACGAAACTCAAAATTACCGGTAGTAGGGGTAGGTAACTGGCGCCCCTTTGGAAGGTGGTGCTCCTTTGGCTGAAAATTATCATATATTGTAGCCATAATTTCCAAAGTGAGAGTACTCAAGTCTTCCTCTCAAAAACCTGTCTTCTAACTGTGCAAAAGCAAAACTAGAAGCAAAGGTAAGCAACGGCCTCAAGGAACCAAAGTTCCCTGAGACAAGAAAAATAAACTAAAATAAGGCAAACAAAATTACACCGTCTCCCCGGCAACGGCGCCAAAATTTGATACCGTCGTTTAGTACCAAAATTAAATTTATAATTCCAAACTAAAACTATAGCTAGTGATAGTAAGGGTCGAACCACAGAGAGACAAGGTTGATTTTGTTTGCTATTTTTCAGTCTATAAAAGTAACAATTAATTGGGGGTTTTGAAATTGGTTGACTAACTGGCTAATTGCAAAAATGAATATTCTCAACAAGATAAAAAGGGGATCGGGAACTTCGGTTCACCATGGCAAAAATCAGGTCAGTAAGATAGCAAAAGTCTTACGAAACGGTCTCAGGGAAAATGAGCTAGCCTTTCGATCAAAGCTCAAATAACCTCACGGTCTATCAATTCCCTAGAATTTATCAACGCTTTCGCTCAAGAACAATTCCAAATCTAGCGATAATTCAAATTACCAATTTTTCAATCTAGTAAAGAAATTTATCAAAAGATAACTAAACCAATACGGAAGAACTCATACTACACAACACTCCTAATCTAGTACCATGGCTCCCCTTGTTCCCAATCAAAGAAATTACCTACGCATAATTATAACTATTCTAACTTCAAGATTAATAATAAAGAACAAATTTGACATATTGGAATCGAACTAAAACAAAAGAGAAAGAACTTGATTGCTGAAATTAAATTGATGAAGATAAGAATCAAATTAACAAGGAAATAAGGAAAGGAAAGAATTGCAATAAAAGCTTACTAATTGAATTCAAGAACAAAGTATCGAAATCCAAGGGTTCCGTCTTCAAGCTAGATCTAAAAACTGAGTTTTTCCAGAATGAAAAGGCATAACCTAAAAGTTGCTGCGTTCTACTGATAAAAAGATACCAAAGTTAATTACAAGTTGGGCTTTTAAAAGTCTAACACGAAGAAAAAACGTGTCAGCTCGAAAACTGGTCGATCGACAGGCCAGAGTGGTCGATCGACTGAATATTCGGAACAGTAGCTTCTGACTGAGCTCCAGTGGTCGATCGACCAATTATGGCAGTCGATCGACTGAATATGCTGTGCAGTAGCTCTCTAGTTCCTTCCAATCAACTCTTCACTCCTTTGCACGCATCCCAAGGTGAGTGAATACGACTCTCCTTCTTCTTGGCTTCCTTAAACTTGCCTCCGGAGGACGAATTAGGCTTGATTTAGCTTACTTCCACTCGTTCCTACAATAAATCATAGAAAATGCAAAGTAAACCGTTTCGGGAGAAATAGTAGCCTTAAGCTATCAATTATGCGTGGAAATACGTGCCAAAACCGCAGATAAAGTGTATAGAATATGCACGTATCAAGTATATTCATCTGGCTCGGGGTTTAGTACAGGGGCTTCTTATGGGCGTGGTCGTGGGAATAATAGTGGCAGCTGGGGCCTGACCTATTTTAACTGTGGTGGTGTAGGCCACAAGAGACATGAGTGCACCAGTGCGGTGAGCGGGGGTTACCAGAGGCCGGGATAGGGGAGCTTTTCTCAGGGGCCGACACAGAGTTTTGCGAGTAACAGACCAGCTGGGTCATGGAACAACCGGGGAGGTCAGAGCAACAACGGGGGAGGTAACCGCAATGGCGGTAGTTCTTATCAGAAGCCAGCTACGAACACCAACAACAACCAGGGGTCGGGTGCTAAGCCGACTACCTCTGTCAGTACTGTCCAGGGAGGTTGGAAGAAGACCAGTGGAAAGCTGTTTATGATGGAGAAACAAGCTGCTGAGGACGACGCACATGTTATCACTGGTACTTTTCTTGTTAATGGTGTTTACACCATTGTTTTGTTTGATTCGGGGGCATCTCAATCGTTTGTATCTTCGAGTCATGTTAAACAGTTGGGTTTAAGATATGAGTCTGTAAGTGAGAAAGTTTTTATACCTTCGGGAGAGTCTGTAACATGTGGGAGGTTGTTTAGGGATGTATCTATGATAGTTGGGCAAGTTGATCTACCTGTAAACTTGCTAGAGTTTCCTTTAGACGGTTTTGAGATGATAGTCGGGATGGATTGGTTAGGGAAGTACAAAGCTAAGATAGACTGTCATCAAAAGAAAGTGTCTCTGAGAGGTCCTAAGGGCATTTGTGTGTCTTATCGTGGGTTTGTTGTCAAACCCAAAGTTAAGTTGATTGCAGCAGTGACCTTGAAGTTCTATCTGAGGAAGGGGTGCCCGATGATCTTGTGCCATGTGAGAGATGACCGGATAGAGAGTCCGACAGTTGATCAGATACCAGTTGTGGGGGAGTTTTCAGATGTCTTTCCAGAGGAGATTCCGGGGTTGCCACCGAAGAGGGAGATAGATTTCACTATAGGAAAAACGCGGGAAACTGACGGAAAAATAAAGCCCATACTGACGGCCTTTCCGTCGGTATTTCAATTTACTGACGGAAATTCCGTCAGGAATCAGGGTCAGCTTATTTCGTCAGTAAAATACCTGTACTGACGGAATTTCCGTCAGTCTTCCAAAAAACTGACGGATCTTTGACGGAAAATCCGTCTTTATTTATAGGTCAATAGTGACGGAATTTCCGTCTGTGTTTCTCATTACTGACGGAATTTCCGTCAGTGGTGTCTGACACGTGGCATTCCACGTAAGTTTCTGAAATCAAATTAACAGAGGGTAGTGACGGAATTTCCGTCAGTTTTTTAATTTTATTGACGGAAATTCCGTCAGTGGCTAGACACGTGGCACATTTCTTTTAATTCTGGGAAAATGATGGAGGAAATCACTGACGGAAATTCCGTCGATAAAAAGAAAATACTGACGGAATTTCCGTCAGATTTATTAAAAAACAGGAGAGGATACAGCAGCCTGCTGCCCAGCCACGATGCGTTTTTGCATCGTTTCAAATACAAATGCTTTGCCGCCACGATGCCTATTTGCATCGTTTCCAATATAAACAAAACCTGCAAAACACATCCAATCGTCGACCGCCAAGCGGGAATCCATTTTCACGTCGACCGCTAATGCGGGAATCAATAGACAACAAAAGAGAAGGGGACGCAAATTGTTTTACATAAAAACATAGTCAAATTTGTACATTGTCTTACAAATTAAACAGAGAATTGTTTTACCATGTCTTTCATACTTACTAGACGACAATACTAACTAAACTAAAGTTCTAACCTAAAGGTTCTAACCTAAAGGCTCTAACTTAAGGGCTCTAAGTGTTTATAGGGTCAATAAAACTACCACCAATACCTCCAAACCCGTCATCACCACCCCCAAAGTCATCCCGTCTATGTGGAGTAAATTGTGAACACGTGTTTGGGGGTTGAGATGCTTGCAAATCAGCCCAAGCCTTTCTTATTGCCGCCATTTCTTCAGCCTGTTCACGAACCTGTCTTTCAAGAGCAACTCGAGCGGATCGCTCATCATTCATTTGGGTGGAAAGCTGTTAAATCATGATAGGAGCATAAGATAAAGACCGTCGGCCAGCTTTGTTAGGAGGAAGATCATACCATATTTGGGCCCCTGTATCTCCTATCCCAAACATCCGGTTCTTCTCGTCAAATCCTCCTACAGCCTTGTAGTAGGCCTGAATCTCGTCGGGAGACTGTCCAGGTGGCAATGGCTGGCTCATCTCCTCTTGGAAATCACGCTGAAAAAATAGAAAATCGTCAGAAATGATATATATATACCTATCTTTATAAGAAAGAGATTATCGTTCTTTGTAATAAAAATAAATATTAAATTAAATTCAAGAATTTACCTCAATATCAGCCGCTCGAGGGTTAACCCACTCGCCCTTCTTATTTTTCTTCGTCTTCATGAACATCTTGTGGGGGGTGGCCTCTTGACCCTGAAATTATTATGGAAACAAGTAAAATCAAGTATATTTTTGTCAATCATATATATTAACCACTTTTTAAAAGCAATATAAACAATACTTACCAATTCCTTGAAAGCATCGGAGCAACTCTTCCGACCAAGAGTGTGGGTGCCCAATGCTTTCCCATCTTTCCCACCCGACTTCCTATTTGCCGTGTTGATTTTCGAATGTTTGGCAAAAGTAGCATCATTTGGCCTATTCCTAAGGTTCTCCAACCAAGAAACAGGCACCCACTTTGGCGGTTTCTTGTTATATTTTATTCCATTGATAAGAGTGGTAATCCGCCTCGTTACCCTCGCCTGCCACTCAGGGAATAGGATCATACCCAGGATCGATGGATCTTACATGAGTCTGTTTCAAAAAACAAGTGTGAAATTAGTTATATAAAACTTTGGAAAATTCTTATAAACTTAAGAAAATTATTATAAACTTAAGAAAATTATTATTGAAAAACATAATTACCGCAAAGTAATTCCACATCTTCCGACGTTGTGCGTTACTCGCTTCACCCCACCTAGTGAAGTACTCATCTCCTGTGTTACAGGTGAATGACCAAGTAACATATTTCTTGATTGGTTCGTCATACCACCTGAAAAACACATAAATATTTGAAATTAAATCAGAAATGTTAAGTTTTTTAAAAATTAAAAAATTAACATAAACTTACCAAAAATGATCCGCCGAGCACGGGCCTCCGAGAGAATCACCCGCATGTTCTCCCGTCTATCTGTTGGAAATTCAGGATTTTCCTCATTCTCAACCTCGTCGTCCTCCCGATTCCGTTGAGATGCATTTGCCTTACTATTGCTCCCAATCATACGGCGAAAAATGTTCGGCATAATCACTGCATGTTAACAATTCAAATCGTTAGTTCAAAACAACCATTTCTGCAGGGTATATATAAACAATTGAAAAAAACACTATGGAAAACTGTGAACTAATTACCACTTGCCTCTTCTTTAATGCATTTTATTGGGTGAATTGAGAGGTTTCTTATAACCAAATCTTGAAAATTGAAACACACTATTGATGTTAAGCTAAAACGACATGTATAAAACAAAAAACCAAATAGCTTAGAACGACAAGTAATAAAAAACGGAGGGCATATTTTATTGAATGTTTAATAATTGTACAATTACAACTAGTCCTCCTCACTATCACTATCACTACAAATCAAAACAGGTTCATCTTTTGAAAAAAGCACTCCCACTTCTTCCTCTGATTCCTCATTTTCGTATCTAATAAGTTCTTCAACTTCATCTTCATCCCCTTCTTCTTCGACGTCTCTGTCATATTCCCCTTGACCTCTTTCCACTGTCACTTCGTATACATCTTCATCATCTGTATCTTCCAACAAAATCGGTGAAATTGAGTGATCATTCACAACCACATCTTCTTGAAAGACACTTTCTTCAATAGGAGCATCAACTTGTGATCTTGCCTTGGTTTTAAAAACCGCGGACCACTGAATACCCTTGATTACCTTTCTTAATGGTTGGATAAGGAGCATAACAAACTTGATCGACTTGAAAAGTTGCCACAAATGGGTTATGTCCACGAAGTTTCTTTTTGTCGTTTACATCTACAAGTCCATAAACCTTATGGATACTAAGTCCTTGTGGGGAATTATCAAGCCAATCACATTTAAACAATATAACCCTATAAACCCTTTGCCCGGCATAATAAGAAAGCTCAATTACTTCATTTAGGGTTCCATAGTAGTCCAACCCTTCAGTTGAATTCACAGAAACCCCATTGCTTAACGTAGACTTCGAAACATCAACTCCCTCCTTATAAGCTCGAAACTTATAGCCGTTGATGGAATACCGTCTCCAAGACTTCACCATGTTACTAGGACCCAATGCTAAAGCTATTATTAGATGATCCTTCAATCTATGAACCTATGAATAAAAAAATGTTAATTAAGTTGTTATATTTTTTTCAATATCTAATAAGAAATCTAAATGTATAGTTCAATTTCAAAGAAAATGTATCATCACTTACTTGATTTCGGAACCATTTCGGAAAACTTTTCTCATGTGATGCCCAAACATCATCAGAGGATGTGACATCAGGAAAATTGATTTTGATATGTGCCTCAAATTCCCTATAAGTAGGGAAAGCATGTTTTAGTTATGTATTAATTACCTATAAATTCGATCTAATTTGATAATTAAAAAACAATTGAGTAATGATGAAGTATTAACTTACTTTTCATAAGTATCTAAAAAGCTCCACAGTTCCTTAGCACATAAAAATGAGCTTCTTCATACTCTTTCTCGCTTAAGTACCTCTGTATACATTTTCCTTTGTAGTTCCCATGTCATCATTGAATAACTCGGGTAACTTAGATTTCAATTGGTCATCGGAATTTACACCAACATCTAAGTCTTTTGCTTTTGTGTCAATGTGATCTTCGAAATAAAAAGAACAGAAATTTGAAATTTCCTCTAACAAAAAAGCGTTGCATATTGAACCCTCCACCCGAGCTTTGTTGCCAATCTTTTTTTATATGATTAAGAAATCTCTCAAATGGATACATCCATCGATATTGAACAGGTCCTCCAACTTTTGCTTCATAAGGTAGGTGAAGAGGCAAATGCTCCATGGAATTGAAAAAAGACGGGGAAATATCTTCTCTAACTTGCATATTATCTCCGCAATGTTTGACTCTAGACGTTCCATAGAATCAACTCTAATCGTAGAAGTACACAAGTCTCTAAAAAATTGGCTTATCTCAGTTATTGCATTCCAAGGACCTGTCGGGAGCAACTCTTTCAAGGCAACCGGGAGTAGTCGTTCCATAAAGACATGACAATCATGACTTTTCATGGAATGTAACACCATCTTTTTATGGTCAACACACCGACTCAAATCAAGCATAACCATCCGGAATTTTAAGTTAGCAACCCACCACATAGAGCCTTTTTCTCCGCGTTTGATAAAACAAACCTAGATGATGTGGTCCGTTTATAGCAAAGTTCATTAAAGACTTCTTTACCCTTAGTGTCAAATTTAGTTTTACCTGGTACATCCATGATGGTGTTGATAAGTCGTTCAAAATTTTTTTCTCAATGTGCATAACATCCAAGTTGTGTCGAATCAATCAAAGAACGTTTTCCAATAGGGAAGTTCCCAAAATATGCTTTGTTTCCACCAACCTTCATTCTGATCTTTCAATCTTTTCAATTCTTTATCAAAAGCATCAACTATTTTAGGCAAGTCTTTTACGGATTCCCACACTTCATCACCCGTTAGTTTCGATGCGGCTATGCGATTCTCAGTTTTTCTGTTTTTAAGAAAATGCTTACAATTGTCGCCGAAAGGATGATCAGGTGTTAAGAACTCACGGTGACAATCAAACCAACAAACCTTTTTGCTATTTTTAAGCCAAAAAGATCTATGATCATTTTCCGGACAATAAGGACAAGCACGATATCCACTTGTGGACCAACCAGAAAGCATGCCATATGCCGGAAATCGTTGATCGTCCACATTAATGCAGCCTTTAATTGAAAATTTTGTTTCTTAGAGACATCATAGGTGTCCACGCCGGTTTCCCAAAGTTGTTTCAACTCTTTGATCAACGGTTGGAGGAAAACATCTAAATTTGTTTTCGGATTCTTAGGACCGGAACTAGCACAGGAAAGAACAGAAATTGTCTCTTCATGCATAACTAAGGAGGTAAGTTGTACGGAGTCACAATCACGGGCCAACAAGAGTATTTCGTCCCAAACTGCCCAAAAGGTTGAAATCCATCCGTACACAAACCTAGCCTAACATTTCCGGGTTCACTTGCAAAATCTGGATGCTCTCTATCGAAATGCTTCCACGCTTCTCCATCACTTGGATGTGCCATTGTCCCCCTTTCTCTTAATCGAGAGTTTTTGTAGTGCCAACTCATCTCACCTGCTATGTGCTTGGTTGCATATAGTCGTTGTAACCTTGGCGCAAGCGAGAAATAAGTTATTGGTTTACATGGAATTCGCCTCCCACTTGAATTCTTTTTACCTTTATACCGAGATGCACGACACTTTGTACATTCTTCAAGATTAGAATTTTCCTCCTGCAAAAAGCATGCATCCATTGATACATGCATCAATCTTTTCATGGGGAAGTTGGAGTCCCTTCAGAACTTTTTTAATCTCATAAAAATTGCGCGCCATTTGATTTTCCTTTGGAATTATGTCACCAACGAACGACACAAAACTATTAGCACATCTAAGAGATATGTTGTTCTCACATTTGATTGATAACAACCTAGCAGCTGCTTGCAACAAACTCATATCACTTCCCTCAAACATCGGTTGTTCAAATGCTCTAAAATTTTAAAGAACGAAGAAACTTGGGGGTTCGGGGTTTCATAACGCACTTCTTTATCGTTAAGGTCATCACGATTAAGTCGATCCTCCAAAATTTGGTCAACAGTATCACGCAATGCATTTTCCACGAACTCACGGTAAGGATTCTCACTAGCATTTGTACTAGATAGTTTCTCACCGTGATACGTCCACACATAATAATTATCGGCGAAACCATACGACCAAAGATGAATTTGAACATCTGCTTTCCTTTTAAAACCTAGGTTTTTGCATTTCTTACACGGACACCTCATTTCACCTAAATTCTTGTACTCACTACTTCCTTCCGCGAATTTAATAAACTCTTTCACCCCCTCTGCATATGCTTTCTTGGGTTTCTTTTTTTCGTCTAATCTTTCATACATCCACTGCCGTTCTAATCTTTTCATGTTATTATATATCTACACATTTATATATGTCATTAAAAAAGATAATAACCTAACAACAATCAAAATCAAGCATAATAAACAATAATTTAACATTTTAACCAATATAAATATTGTATTTCTTTGAATTGGGTCCTTATCACTCCAACCTAAACCCATCAATGTACGTTTTAAGTCACTAGCAAACATGTACTTGTGATTTATTAATGAGAAAAAAATTCGGCAAAGAATTCCCATCCGTTCTCCAAATACACAATATAGAATAAATAATTACTCTACATATGCATTTAGAGAACATTAAAGGAATTGTCACCAAACTCTTTTCTCATTAAGAAATCACAAGCACATGTTTACTACCTAAGTGACTTAAAACGTACAAAGACAGTCCCAAAACGGGGACTATTCAAAAATTACTCCTAGTGAGTAATTTTTGAACGGGTACTAGGTCAATATGAACAATAATTTTAACAATATTAAAAACAAAACATACAACAATGACTACTTTTTCAATTAACAAAAACTAACATGATTTACTTTTCATTTTACATATCTAGTGTAATTCATATCTATTCTAATTAACATTTAACAATAATCTAAATTAACAACATGCATACATTAAAAAAAAAAATTATAACTAATAATCTAAATTAACAACATACATTAACAACATACATCCGTCACAACATTGGCTTCTATCCTAAGTCAACATGCATCAACACCAACCCTTTTTCAACAACAATTAAAACAATAACTAATAATCTAAATTAATTAAACTAATTAAAAAAATTAAAAGGAGTAATACCTAATTAACTTGAAAAAAATGAAAAAGAAAGGGCAACAAAGATGGCATCATATTGAAGATTAAACAAAAAAAAGATAAATAAGAAAAGGAGAAGGAAAAGGATGAAGGAGAAGGAAAAAGATAAAGGAAATAGAAAAAAAGATAAAGTTAATTACCTTATAGTGATGGCGACGGCGTGGTGGTGTTGGTGGTGGTAGTGGTGGCGCCGGAAGTGGAGGAGGGTGGTGGTGGTGTCGGGTTTTAAGGAGGTAAGGGTTAAGGCGATTTTAATTGATTTGGGGGAATTTTGGTAAAGTGAAGGAGAAACTCTTCGCGTGTTTCGTATAATAGAAACCTCGACGGAAATTCCGTCGCATTTTTCAAAATATCGACGGAAAATCCGTCATCACGTTCACTTTATCGAAAAATAATGCAAGTGATCGTACACGCCGATTAAAGTAGAAATCCTAACGGAATATCCGTCGCATTTTTGAAAATTCGACGGAATATCCGTCGATGCTACACTTATTGTGACACCCTGTCACACACTAATATCAACTAATAATTGACCCACTGACGGAATATCCGTCGATTAGAAAAAAAACCGACGGATAGTCCGTCAGAGTCTAAAGTGATTTCAAACCGTAATCCAATTTAACGTGTATACCATCGACGGAGTTTCCGTCGAAGATTAAGATATTACGACGGAATTTCCGTCACATTTTTTTTTGGCGCCTTTGACTTGGTCAACGCGCCAATAGATACTTGACGGGATATCCGTCCGGAAGCTTTACTTGTGAAATTCCGTCACAAGTCCGTCGATAAATCGTGTTTTTCTGACGGCCTCTTTTTTCCGTCGGTAGGGCCGTCACTAACCCGCGTTCTTTTTGTAGTGTTTCAGTGTTGAACTGAAACAGGGGACGGGGCCAATCTCTAAGGCACCGTACCGGATGGGTCCTAAGGAGTTGGAGAAGCTCAGGAAGCAGTTAGATGATCTGATAGAGAAGGGATACATTAGACCTAGTGTATCACTATGGGGAGCACCAGTTCTTTTCGTGAAAAAGAAAGATGGGAGTTTGAGGTTGTGCATAGATTACACGGAGCTGAACCGAGTGACGGTGAAGAACAAGTATCCTTTGCCAAGGATAGATGACCTGTTTGATCAGTTGAGTGGTGCAGCAGTCTTTTCCAAGATTGATCTGAGATCGGGGTACCATCAGGTGAAGATTAGAGATGAGGACATACCATAGACCGCTTTTACGTCGAGGTATAGCCATTATGAGTATGTGGTGATGCCGTTTGGGTTATCTAATGCGCCGACTGTGTTTATGGAATTGATGAACAGAGTCTTCAGTCAGTTTTTGGACAAGTTTGTGGTGGTTTTCATCGATGACATCTTAGTCTACTCCAAGACTCAGGAGGAACATCTGAGGATTGTGTTGCAGACCTTGAGGGAGCATGCGTTGTATGCTAGGTTGTCGAAGTGTGAGTTCTAGTTAGAGAAAGTTACTTTTCTGGGGCATGTGATCTCTAAGGACGGGGTAGCTGTGGACCCTGTAAAGATTGAGGCAGTTACCAAGTGGGAAGCACCAAAGAACGTAGCTAAGATCAGGAGTATCTTGGGTTTAGCTGGATACTACAGACGGTTCATGAAGGATTTCTCCAAGATTGCTAGACCTATGACAGCTTTTGTAATACTACGGTTTTATGAGTCTCTGGGTACTCTATCGAGTAGGCCTTACTTTGTCGAGTAAGGGTGTTTTGCATTTTAAAATAGTTTCTGACCTGTAGGGTACTCTATCGAGTAGCCTTAGGTACTCGATAGAGTAGCCGGCACTCGATCGAGTAGGTCAGTTACTCGATCGAGTAGCCCGGTTTACGGGTGATGTTTTATCGGGTTTTGTTAATAACACGGATTAATATATATAAATCTTTCCGTCACCTTTACAATACACTTTTACAAACCTAATCACATTGAAAAGAGATTCAAGTTACGTTCTTCGCATTCATCCGTGTTACTGACAAATCCCGGAGCTTGAGAGGTCGGATTTCATCGTTCTTTGTATCATTGTGATCCTTGCGTCAAGGGTAAGTCCTGCGTACCATTTTTATAGCATTTGCTTAAGGTTGTTTAAACCCTAATTTTGGGATTGGGGGTTTTCTATGTTTATGTTGATGTGGTAGTGATTGTATGATTATGTGTATAGGAGAAAGTTTCGTAGATGAAAGGTTTTGAGACAGCTGCTAGATCGTCTGATGGTTGTGTGTGTGACCGTTTGAGCTGTGTTGTTTGTTGTGTTGTTGGATCATATAAATTACGTGATCAGGAATGACTAGTTGGATGTGATTACGGGTCTATGATGTGTATAAATGTTTGTGCGAGGTTCTGACCTCACGGGAAGTGGTATGGTATGATAGTTATAAAGCTGTTATCTGAATGTTCTGTAATATATGTTGGACACAGTAATTTAATTGAATGATATTTAAAAAGGTAATAATTTGATTGATCTGCCATGATTAGTTATACTTGTATGTATTCATGATATATGTTATTCCGTGATATGGTAAGGGGATGATATTCATGAGGTTATTATCTTTTTAATTCATATAATATGTTGCCTTGTGATTTAGTAAAGTGGATTTGAGTAAGTTTTTCTTGTCCGAGATGTTATGTTGAGTCAGTGTTTATGGGATTGTGTCTATTGTGATGTCTATCGGTGTGGTTGTGGTACCTCGGGTGGTGATCCGGGCACGGTACTTAGTGTTGTGATGCGGGTATTTTCGCACTGCAGTGTGGCTGTTGGTGGCGGTGTTGCGATGCCGTCACCGGTTGTGGTGGAGTAGGCGAGATGATTATGATACGAGTTTTCGAAAGTACATACCAGTTAAACATAGATTGTTGTTTTGTTTGCTGTTGTTCCTTGTGAGTTTTGGTTGAACATGTAGACAGTTGTTTTGTTTGTTGATGTTTCTTACCAGTTTCAGTTTGGGAATGAGGGTAGAGTATGGTAGGAAAGAGAGTTGTATATGTTTTCGTTGTTATCATGATATAGTGATATTCTGTTGATGGGACATAGTTGTGAGAAGTTGTTACAGTAATTTTGATCTTGTTTTAAGATGAGGCATCGGTAGTCATAGTCATGGCAAGTGATTCGTGGAACATGTGTTGTAATGATCTGAAAGCGGCAGATAGTTCATAATCTTATGTTGATATAGTGAGTGCAGGGTGTTGGGAATTGGTGTCATGTTAAGTTATGTATGAGTTTTGCGGTAATGAAAGAAAAGAACTTGAGGATCTAGTGTGAGTGTACGTAATAAGTGTGGATCGTGAGTTATGCTTTTGACGATGGGAGTTTTATATAGTTTATATAGACAGGTATGTTCTGCTGCGGTAATGTGGAAGAGTTGATGTTTTGGGTTAAGCTAAAGATTTTGAGGTATAGGTTAGGTGGTGGGACGAGTGAATTGAAGTATGAGAATTGTTTAAGTAAGAGAGCCTTGGATATATGTATGGCGAGTGTTTAGAGTATAGGTGGTTATTTATGACATGCGGTGGTGATGAGGATAATGAGAAGATATAGCTAAGATTTAGGATTAGTGAGTTACGAGGACGTAACATTTGTCTTAAGAGGAGTAGGATGCGATAAAAGAGATTTTGATGGTTGTGCATATGGTAATATATTTGGAAGTTTGAGTCTTGATGTAGAATAAACGATTGATTCGTGTTGTGGGTGATTTTATTAAAGGTCATGACCGTGCTTGTAGTAGCGTGATGTTTAGGAGTGTGAGAATATTTCACTAGTGTTGACAGTTGGATGATGAGGTTATGAGTGTGAGTAAACTTCGAGGACGAAGTTCCTTTTAAGGGTGGTAGAATGTAACATTCCGTTTGATGTCTATGAGTGTCTTGATATGGGATTTGGTAGTGGATGATATATTATGGAGCTAGCAGCGTTAGAGGATGGTAGTTGGTAGTGTATGGAGTTAGTGTCGGGAGAGTTTATGATGTAGTTGATACGACATCGTGAGCGATGTGTGGAGGTAGGAATAGTTGGTGGAGTTGGTGTTAAGAGTTCATGGTTTCATGTTTTATAAGTTGGGGTTTTTTTTTGAGTTCTTAGTAGTTTTGTTGCGTCTTGACCGAGTTAGTATGTCTGATTTTTTATGTATGGGTTGAACATCGGGGACGAAGTTCTCTTTAAGGAGGGAAGACTGTAATACTAAGGTTTTATGAGTCTCTGGGTACTCTATCGAGTAGGCATTACTCTGTCGAGTAAGGGTGTTTTGCATTTTAAAATAGTTTCTGACCTGTAGGGTACTCTATCGAGTAGCCTTAGGTACTCGATAGAGTAGCCGGCACTCGATCGAGTAGGTCAATTACTCGATCGAGTAGCCCGGTTTACGGGTGATGTTTTGTCGGGTTTTGTTAATAACACGGATTAATATATATAAATCTTTCCGTCATCTTTACAATACACTTTTACAAACCTAATCACATTGAAAAGAGATTCAAGTTACGTTCTTCGCATTCATCCGTGTTACTGACAAATCCCGGAGCTTGAGAGGTCGGATTTCATCGTTCTTTGTATCATTGTGATCCTTGCGTCAAGGGTAAGTCCTGCGTACCATTTTTATTGTTGGAATATGTGTCCTCCGACAATAATGCGATCACGACTGTTGATCATGATGATCACATGTCTAAGTCTCATTAAAAGGAATACAATTGGGAAGTAATATTGTTACCAAACCGGTCAACATATATCGGTAATGATTGGCTTACTAGAGTTTGACATTACTTGTCGTGTGACGGTGGTGATCATTGACCCCTAGGTCATACCTAAAGGGCAACCCTCTTAATTGATTATTTAATTAATCGTATAATGTTACGAGTTAATTAAATTACTTGAAAATTGACGGACGATTTTGGAAGTAAAATTTACGTATCATATTGAAATGTGATTAAATGAGATACGGTCTGAGTAATTAAATTGTATAGTTACTCGGATGAAATGAATTGTTTAATGTAACAATTAAATCGAATGAATTGTTATAAATACAATCAGTTGTGATTTATAAATTGGTAAAATATTTTGGCACAAGTAATTATGATATTACTAAGTCGATTTTTGTATGTGACGTATTTTATCAATACGTTGATTTTTAATATGTTAAAAATTACATAACAAATATATGTGACATATGACATGTTACATATAGACAATTGACAAAAATAATATGGATTCCATATTATGATTGTACCGAAAAATTGGGCTATTAAGTTAATAATTATGTTGATTAATTTATTAAGTAAACATAATCATTACCTAAATTCCTAGCCATGCAACCCTAATATTCTTGTGAAGACAAAAGTGTTCATGCATTGGCTACCCAATAAACCCCCCCTATACCCGGTTTTTGATGAAGAAAACCATCATTGGTTTTTCATCTAATTTTACCTAATATTACACTAAAAGGTGTTAGTGTATTCATTCATTCAACTCATCCAAAATATAAGTTTTCTAGAGAAATAAAATCCTCTCTTTATCTCTCAACAAAACCGAAAATATTCAAAGTGTTAACAATATTTTTGGTTCAATTTTCTCATAGATTAATATTATACTAGTATTGTAATATTAATTAGATTAAGTGAAAGCCTTGGGTATTAAGCTTAGGGAGAGATCTTGCTCTTAGATCTTTGTTCTTCCATTGGAATAAGCTCAAGAACAAAAGAGAAAGGTGATCTCTTTTGTGCCCAAATATCCGAAATTAATTATGTAAGGACATGATTTCTCCTCTATTTATATTATTGTTTGCATGCATAAGATCCGTTTTATTTTATGACAAATTATTTGACATATAAGACTATGTTATAATGTATATGAATCTACTTTTCCTTCAATTGGTATCAGAGCCACGGTTGTTTGCATGCAAATTGGTTAAAAGTTTTTCCGAGTTATATGAATAACAAAATAAAACTTGTAAAATTTGTGTTATTATGATATATCACGAAATAATTACATGCATGATAATATTTCTGGTCCTAAAGTGTTTTAGGATATTTTGGTTAAATTTTCGGATTTTTATTGTTCATATTTATTAATAATGACATTTAAATGTGATTTTATGATTAAAAATGTCATTTTTGGTCGAAAATTAGCTATACTTCGAATTTTCACTTGGTTTTTGGATATGTTGTTACATATATTATTTTGAGATAACCTGTAAATTTTCATAATTTTTGCACTTGTTATGCTCGAAAAATGAATTTTTCATTATTAAATGCGGATTTAAGAGAAAAATAGGTTAATAAGAGTTAAATTTCGAATCTGGTCATAGAAAATTTATATGTTGTCACATGCAATTTTACAAGATGTGTGTAAAATAATTGGCTATAAAGAAGTCTTTTAGCATGATTTATGAATTTTTGAAGAAAAATGGCATAAATAGTGACATTATTAATGAAAATTAATAAAATATAATCTATGACTTAGGAAAAACGTCTAATGTTGCATTTTATTATATTTTTCAGATCTAAAATTGAAAAGTTAATGAAAATAATTTTTCCATGTTTTTATGATTATTTTATTAAATATCGATAAACCGCAACATTGTTTTTCCGGAAATAAAATTTCGAAATTTTTAACCTAAGATTTTGAACATTATGAGTGTCATGGAATTTTTCCAGAATTTTCATGAATTTAAATTTCAAATTTTGAATTTATTTGGAATTTTTGGATTTATTTGAAGTTTAATAGCTTAATTTTGTAATTTTGGCCTATTTATGAACAATTGTGTAAATAAAGGTTAATTATGGTCAAATTATTAGTGAAGACTATATTTTGAGTCCTAAGAGGTTAGGGTAATTAACTTATGCATAAATATGAGTTTATGTATTTTTGTGATTATAAAAATGTTGAAATCACGCAAATCCGTAAAAACCGAGTAATATACGATATTGGCTAATTTAAAGGCGATTTAGCATAAAAATTGAGCATGTTCATACATATTATAATGCTGCATTTTCTTTATGATTGTCATATTTTTTAATTTATGTAATTTTGAATTATGTAATTTTACTTAGTATGGCCTTAGATTTTAATTGGTATTTCCCGAAATGTATGGGAATATCGATTCGGTTGTAATTTTTATTGTGATCTCGTATCACCGTTTTGTAATATTTAATAGATTTATTTTATTTTAGTTACATATGTATAATAGGAAATTATGTAATTTATTATGTAATTTTATTCATTCCGGAGTTCCAAAAGACGGATTACTTCAAGAATGGCGATACATAAAGACGGTGATACCTCGAGATGTGTGCCACAACCGAAGTTCAAGGGACCAATGGAGTTGGTTTCCGAATTTGTAATAGATTAAGAGTTTTTCTATTTTAGGAAAGGCCATACTAGGATTTATTTATTTTATGCTTGCATTTTATTTTATGTCACATGCATCGCTAAATCGCCATAACTAAACATGCATTGTCTTTTATCGAGTTTATCGACCGTGTCAATTCGAATTATCGTAGTTCACCGCTTTAGTTCACTTAAAACGTGATAGATAATAAATTGACATGACCTCTCGCTAAAACAAACAATTGAGATATAGCCTTACCAAATAGTAGAAACCATGAAAACCTATTTCGCGAGGGAGTGCACTCGGCCCTACCGGGGTACAAACCTTGTTACGTAGGGGAAGTGGGTGATGAATGTTTATCCACCGAGTTCATGTTAATAAGGGGTATTTCGGCACACCGTGCCCTAAATTGATATGGGTTTGGATTATGGACACATTTATTCGAAATTTGGATTGTACTCAACGAAAGTATTCACGACGATTTCCGGATGTGTTTCGGGCTAGAGATGAATATTAATGTAAACATCATCGACCAAGAGTTCTAAAAGTAGAATCGATTAAAAGGTTAATCCACCGAGTTGTGTTAATAAAGGGTAATTCGGCACACCGTGCCCTAAGTTAATATGAATTTGGATCTTGGAATCATTTATCTAGTTGGGTAGAGGTCACTAGAAAAATGCATAAAACTTGTTTAAATCATTCATTTTTCGAGTTTTATTTAAAACGACAAATGTTTTACTCCTTATATTTTGTTTTGTAGACCACTTCTTATTCATAACAAATGGCAACACCAACTCCTAATGCTACACCACTCGCTACTTCATCATGGCTCCGATCCTTTATGGATCGATGTAAACTTGAAAAGAATGGGTCAAATTTCTCCGAGTGGGATGCCCAACTCAAATTAGCCGCCGAAGGTGACGACAAGCTTCGTTACCTTACCGAGGCCTCTCCACCCGAACCCTCCACTAGGTCCACCGCGGCCACAAGGGAAGCCTATGAGGCTTACCAAAAGGAGTCCGCCGCAATGAAAAATGTCTTAATATTTGCGATGGAGGCGGAACTCCAAAGGAGAGCCTTCAAAATGGGCAATGCTAATGAGATTTACTCCAAACTTGTGACCATGTTTTCACAAACCCCGCGGATCGTCCAATATGAGGCGGCCGCGGCATTCTTTGATCTCGACTTCAAAGAGGGCCAAAAGGTTAGCCCTCATGTGCTCAAACTCATGGAGCTTGTCGAGACCTTGAAGATTCAAAAAGTTGAAATCCCCAAAGAACTCATCGTAGATAGGATTCTACACTCCTTGTCTAAGGTCAAGGCATATGTACAATTCCGGGTGAATTTCAATATGCAAGACAAGGATGTGTCTCTTGAAGAGTTGCACAAGTTACTTGTGCAAGCCGAGAGGGACATGGGGTTAAATGTGAACCCTCCCAAGGATGTGCTTAACATAAGCACAAAGAGTAAGGGGAAGTTCAAGAAGAATGGGAGAAAAGGCAAGAAATAAGCTCCCACATTCACCAAAGCTAAGTCTTGTGAAACTAGCACTTCCAAAGTCAAGAAGGGTCCTCTTGACAAATGCCATTATTGTAATGGCATGGGACATTGGAAAAGAAATTGTTCCAAATACCTTGGTGATATCAAAGCTGGAAAGATCACTCCAGTAGGTAAATGACTAACCTTCTTTTATGTTTTCAAATTCAACTATGGTATTATGATGCAAAGTTGTGATAATGTATCTTCCCTTTTTATTGTAAATAGGGCCTCCACCAAGCAAAGACAAAGGAAAAGAAAAGCAAGCATAAGAAACCATGAAGAAGCTAAGGATAGCTTTTGTGGAGCTTTGTTTTTCATTGTCTTATTTTAAGTCATGTTTTGAATTTTTAGAACTTTAAGTTTCCGTGTTCGACATGGAAAGGTATTTTGGATAATGGTTTGTATTTTGGATGATAGTGACTTGGTTTGCAACCCAAGTCACACGTTTTATCATTTATCCTTTATGTTCTAAAATTTCATCTTTAAATTGCTTGCGTTTTGAAACATAAGATTAATCACTTAAAATGATCTAATAGACAAATATAATGACCGGTTTCATTATATGTCCACATGCTTAAGGCTTGTGTATGATCATTTATGAAGCGATTTTGAGTCTATGAACTCTCTTAAAGGAATGTCAATCACCAAGAACTCATTTGAAATCAATATCTATTAGTCTACCTATGAGGTAGCTCTCCTTATAATTCAACATCATTAATTTGTGTCTCATATGCTATCTTTGAATGATTAGTGTACTTATTCTAAAGATAGAGTGGGAGAAAAATGAGGACACAACACACAAGGCAAGTTATTATTGTGTACTTGTGTAAATGAAGATCTACGCAAGAAAGAATGATTTGAATGAAGGTATATCTATTTACATAGTATACCAAATAGATGAGATCTAGAGTCTCAAGTTAGTTCTAAATGACTTAAGAGACTAAGTGAAGTAATCATAAGAGTTTATTCTCAAGATAACTACACGAGGAGACCAAAAGAAGTTTTTGAAGAAAAATGACTAATGTAAAGTCTTAACAAGCTTTTGACTAAGGTTATGAATCATTTGACCAATAGTTTCAATCATGAGTTTTACTTAAGAGCCTAAAATGAATCAAAATAACATACTAGTTATGATCAAGTTGCAAAGATTGATATTCCGATATCTTCAATGGCCAATGTTTTAACCACGCAAATGTCATTGTTTAAACCTCACTATGAAATGGTTAAACCTCCTTCCGAAAGAGTATTCCGAAGGACCTATTCTAAATATTATTTGTATTTGAATAATGACATTGCTTCACATCATTATGAGATGAGTGTGTTAGAGATTTAAAATCTTTTTCCGTAAGGTTGAAGATGAGACCACTTCAAAATAGGCATTTTGAAAGGATATGATGGGAACATATATGGTTTTATCCTAGTAACTTGGCAAAGCGATTTATATTTATATTCTTGACAAATTTCGATTGAGAAATCAATTTCGAAATATGTTGAATTGAGTGGGAGTTAGGATATTCTCATGTGAAGACATGGAATTTAGTGGGAGCTATCATCCTTGAATGTATAAAACCCATTACTCATTTAAGAATGACGAGCTAATACCTTCTTTCATAAAGAAGCTTTTGAGTTTTCAATTCTGGATGAAAATGGACAATGATGAATCCAATTACATCATGGGATGTTGGATTAGTATTAAGAGATACACATCACATCAACATTCGTGCAGGTTATTCGTATGAATGAAAATGGAATTACCATTAGCAGTCATGGTAGTTCATTGAACCTGAGAACGGTTGATCTCATGATTATCAATAACTAATGTTTCCGCCATTAGAATAATCATGTACATGTCCAATTTTGAATCGTATGCATAAGAGCATAATGATTGGTTGGTGAGCCACAACAGAAACGTCATGAATTCTCGAGTAGAATCCGATGTGCGATTTCGGTGATTGACGGAATGTTCCATTGTGTGTTAAGAGGTTGCACATACTGTAGAAAATCTGAGCACATATGAGGATTTATGAGAATCCCAAATCTTTCAAGTCCAGAAAGAGAAATGAGAAGTTTTGGAAAGATACTTGGTTAAATAAGAGGTTATTCAAAACAATCTTTCCTAATAAAGCTAGGACTTGTGAGAAGTACTAAGCTAATAATCTTGTCAATTATTACAAGATTCTACAAAACATATACCTAGTGCATTGTGTGTGGATGGAATACTTGATCGGTACAAGTTGCATTATTCATCGCAAATTCGTTCGTTATGAGATGATCGATAAGAAAGTTCTTTCAAGTTAAAGAACCAAAACCAAGGTCGAGAACCTTGATGTGTACTTGGTAAGATTCATGCTATGAGAACATGAATGTGAAGGAAATTGCAAATGCAAGAAGTTTGAACACATGGACACATGGGATGTTAAACTTCTATTGCAATCAATAAGTGTTTACACTTATGATAAACATCACAAGGTTGTAATATGATATTGACTACCCGAGTGTGATGTCGACATTTGTCGTTTGAGTTATTATTAACTCACTTGGTACATTGTTATATCCAAACGGGTTGTGGAGACAATTGAACCCCGTTAAAGTGAACATGGATTAACATTGTTTTTGCCCATAGTTACTTATATGAGGTGACGTCTCGAAGCGACTAGAGTGTGATGCGATTGATGGCAAGTTCAAGTGCCATAGAGTCATGTGAGATGACTAGTCGATCACATAGGCAGATTATTAGGAACTTTTTGTCGGGCCTAATGACCGCTTATAGAGTTCTTGCAAATTTATATAGCCTGGTCGTGGCGAGAGCTACTATAGTATTCAAATGAGTCGATTCTTTTGACTAAAGACTGTTCACCTAAGATGGCACAGTTTTCGATTAACTTTGATTTGTGTTACTACGACCTTCGTAAATGGGGTCAAATGGGCATATTTTGGGTTATGATGGCTGTGGCTAGTCGAAGGGAATGAGTGCGATAGGAATTGTCCACCCCTAGTCGGGGTTATAACAATATCTCGGGGCCACTCGAGGAGTAATGAATCGGAAATGCGTGGCCACGCTCGGATGGTATCCGGAGTGGATAAATCCGGTCAATCGCTTATTCTCCGGATCGAGGAAACCACTCTAGATATGATCACTTGCAAGTACGACCTGAAAGACACCTTGCATTGAGTGGGAGATAGTAATAGGACAAGAGAATTGGTGACGCACACTTGTCGAGGACAAGTGGGAGATTGTTGGAATATGTGTCCTCGACAATAATGCGATCACGATCGTTGATCATGATGATCACATGTCTAAGTCTCATTAAAAGGAATACAATTGGGAAGTAATATTGTTATCACAATCGGTCAACATATATCGGTAATGATTGGCTTACTAGAGTTTGACATTACGCTGTGTGACGGTGGTGATCGATTGACCCCTAGGTCATACCTAAAGGGCAACCCTCTTAATTGATTATTTAATTAATCGTATAATGTTACGAGTTAATTAAATTACTTGAAAATTGACGGACGATTTTGGAAGTAAAATTTACGTATCATATTGAAATGTGATTAAATGAGATACGATCTGAGTAATTAAATTGTATAGTTACTCGGATGAAATGAATTGTTTAATGTAACAATTAAATCGAATGAATTATTATAAATACAATCTATTGTGATTTATAAATTGGTAAAATATTTTGGCACAAGTAATTATGATATTACTAAGTCGATTTTTGTATGTGACGTATTTTATCAATACGTTGATTTTTAATATGTTAAAAATTACATAACAAATATATGTGACATATGACATGTTACATATAGACAATTGACAAAAATAATATGGATTCCATATTATGATTGTACCGAAAAATTGGGCTATTAAGTTAATAATTATGTTGATTAATTTATTAAGTAAACATAATCATTACCTAAATTCCTAGCCATGCAACCCTAATATTCTTGTGAAGACAAAAGTGTTCATGCATTGGCTACCCAATAAACCCCCCCCTATACCCGGTTTTTGATGAAGAAAACCATCATTGGTTTTTCATCTAATTTTACCTAATATTACACTAAAAGGTGTTAGTGTATTCATTCATTCAACTCATCCAAAATATAAGTTTTCTAGAGAAATAAAATCCTCTCTTTATCTCTCAACAAAACCGAAAATATTCAAAGTGTTAACAATATTTTTGGTTCAATTTTCTCATAGATTAATATTATACTAGTATTGTAATATTAATTAGATTAAGTGAAAGCCTTGGGTATTAAGCTTAGGGAGAGATCTTGCTCTTAGATCTTTGTTCTTCCATTGGAATAAGCTCAAGAACAAAAGAGAAAGGTGATCTCTTTTGTGCCCAAATATCCGAAATTAATTATGTAAGGACATGATTTCTCCTCTATTTATATTATTGTTTGCATGCATAAGATCCGTTTTATTTTATGACAAATTATTTGACATATAAGACTATGTTATAATGTATATGAATCTACTTTTCCTTCATTTATAGCATTTGGTTAAGGTTGTTTAAACCCTAATTTTGGGATTGGGGGTTTTCTATGTTTATGTTGATGTGGTATTGATTGTATGATTATGTGTATAGGAGAAGGGTTCGTAGATGAAAGGTTTTGAGACAGCTGCTAGATCGTCTGATGGTTGTGTTGCTTTCGAGGTAGGGTTTTCCCTATTCAGTATTAGTCCCATAATGCATTGTTGGTGCTTTGTGATTGTTGAATATTATCGTATTCGTATTGTGACGGTTGTTGGTTTTGATTGCTGTTCAATGGTTGTGATTGTTTGTCTCTGGTTCTCGAGATGCGTTCTCGGCTGAGTGGAGTCACTTGCGGGAGTGGCTTCACGCCCTAGTTTCGCCCTCCGTGGAACCCGCCACGGGAGGGGATGTGCACATTAATGGGACAGGGTTATCGCTCGGTATGATGAGCGGGGATTTGGTGGGTACGGCTGCGGTCTCCCACTGGCAGGGCTCGTCCAGTGGACAGTCGGTGACGGAGATTGATTGGAGTGGGTGTGATTGTGTGTGTGACCGTTTGAGCTGTCTTGTTCGTTGTGTTGTTGGATTATATAAATTGTGTGATTAGTACTGACCCCGTGTAAATGTTTTAAAAACTGTGGTGATCCATTCGGGGGTGGTGAGCAGTTATTGAGCAGGTATGAGACGATGCGTATGGGATAGCTGGGATGAGTCACCACGTTGCAGTTTAGAAGTCTTCCGCTGTGTCTGACGCTTGATAGTATTTTGATAGTAGATAGTTTTGAGATCTTGTATTTCCTTTTATCAGTTTTGGTTTTGAACATGTAACCACTTAAACTATAATTACTTTTAAAGTACGTTTCTTTATTGTCTTATGATATTCATTGCCTCGGGTAACCGAGATGGTAACATCTTTATACCTGAGTGGTCCTGGTAAGGCACTTAGAGTATGGGGGTATTACAGCTTTGATGAGGAAAGAGAACAGGTTTCTATGGGATGAGAGTTGTGAGACGGCGTTCCAAACATTAAAGGAGCGTTTGACCACAGCTCCAATATTAGCATTGCCTGAAGGGAGTGAGAACTTTGAGGTTTATACAGATGCCTCAAAGAATGGGTTGGGATGTGTGTTGATGCAGAACGGTAGAGTTATTGCCTATGCTTCTAGGCAATTGAAGCCTTATGAGGAGAATTATCCTACACACGATCTAGAGTTGGGTGCGGTGGTGTTTGCTCTCAAGATTTGGAGACATTAACTTTATGGGGCGACCTTTAAGGTATTTTCAGATCACAAGAGTCTCAAGTACATCTTCACTCAAAAGGAGTTGAACATGAGACAAAGGAGGTGGATGGAGTTGATTGGCGATTATGACATGGATATTATCTACTATGAAGGGAAAGCCAATGTAGTTGCAGATGCCTTGAGCAGGAAAAGTGTACATGTTTTGCGTACAGCTATATCTTTGATGAGGTTGAGAGATAAGGTTGGGAAGTTTGGGATACATATGATCCTGAAAGGGGATGCCATGGGAGATTCGACAGTCCAACCTGATCTTTATGATGATATTCGAGGTAAATAGGTGTTGGATCCTAAGATGGTGGAGTGGAGAGCTGGAGTAGAGAAAGGGACAGTGTCTAGATTCTCTATTCATACCGATGGTAGTTTGAGGTTTGATGGGAGGTGGTGTGTCCCTAATAATGAGGAGCTCAAAAAGACAATCATGACAGAGGCACATTATACACCATATTCGGTACATGCAGGTGGTCACAAGCTGTATAAGGACTTAAAGAAGACGTTCTGGTGGCCTGGGATGAAGAAAGAAACAGCTGAGTTTGTGGCCCGTTGTTTGACATGTCAGAGAGTTAAAGGGGAACAGCGACGACCACAAGGTAAGATTCAGTCTCTTGAGGTACCTGAGTGGAAGTGGGAATCCATTTCTATGGATTTTATCGTGAGTTTGCCAAAGAGTCAACAGGGTAACAACATGATATTGGTTATAGTGGATTGACTGACCAAGTCAGCTCATTTTGTGCCAATGAAAGATACATGGACTAAGGCACAATTAGCTACGGCCTATCGAAAGAATGTGCTAAGGTTATATGGGGTGCCTAAAGACATAGTATCTGACAGAGATGCGAGGTTTATCTCAAGGTTTGGAAAGAGTTGCAGGAATCTTTGGGAACGACATTGAAGATGAGTACAACATTTCATCCTGCAACAGATGGTCAGACAGAGAGAACTAACAATCAAAACTCTAGAGGATATATTACGAGCTTGTGTGATGGATTTTGGTGGTAGCTGGGAGCAGAGGTTAGATTTGATTGAATTTTCTTACAACAACAGCTATCACACTAGTATTGGCATGGCGCCATTTGAGGCTTTATATGGGAGGAGATGTAGGAGTCCGATTTGTTGGGACGACAGTGCTGAGGCAGTGGTTTTAGGACCAGAGATGGTACATGAGATGGTTGAGCAGATTAAGATGATCGAGAGAGGGATGAGAGCACTCGGATAGGCAAAAGAGTTATGCAGATCTACATCGCCGGGATATAGAGTTTCAGGTTGGGGACAAGGTTCTTCTGAAAGTGTCTCCTATGCGTGGGGTTATGAGATTTGGGAAGAAAGGCAAGCTGAGTCAGAAGTTCATAGGACCATATGAGATCCTAGACCGGGTGGGAGAGGTTGCTTATCGTTTGGCTTTACCGTCTTCTTTGGATAGGGTATGATGCGTGTCTTTTATATGATGTTTTACATCCCTTTTTACACGCATTTCAGAGCTCATTCATGTAGTTTATGCTGCTTTTCTCCCTATTTCCGTCTACTTCCGTATTTTGTACATTATTGCAGAAATGTGAAGAATCCAGCGGAAATCAAGCTAAATCCGTCCCCGAGTATCCTGCATTGCATGTGACGAGAAGTATTTGCTTAAGGAACGAGCTTGGTGCGCATTTCAAGGCCCAGAAGACAAATCCACGAGTCTATAGAAGTCAAGTAGCAGCTCAAGCAGTCGATCGACCAGTCCAATCAGTCGATCGACCAATGTTCGGGTTCCAGAAGCTACTGTTCACTGCCAAGCAGTCGATCGACCAGATTGCTATTTCAGACGTGAATTAAAAGACGGTGAATCTTGAAGCCCATTAAGTTTTAGGTTTTGATAATAATTGTTACGTATTTGCTATATAACGTAACATAAAACATTCAGTTGAGGATCGGAATTTTTATCTAAGTTTCATACAGTAACCTTCAGTTTTTCTTCATTCGAGTAATTAGGGTTTGGAACATCGTTTTAGCATTGGATTTCTGTTCTTGTTCTTAATCTTTCCTCTGAAATCTCGGTATTCTTTCTGCCCTAATTACAGTTTATTGCTTTATTTTCATCATTAGTATAGATTTGCTAGTTAGTATCCCAAAGCCAATTATCGCATTATCGCTATTCGTTATCTACTTTAAGCATGAATTCAGTAATCGTTATTAGTTTTATTGTTGTTTTTACCCTTAGCATGAGTAGCTAATTCTATAGTGCTAGGATGTAGGCGATTTATGGCATAGGCGGCATTAGATCATACACGGACTTTCTCGCGTGTTGGTCGATCGACTGACATTGTAGGTCGATCGACTGACCTCGTAGGGTTTTATATTCGTTTTAGTTGTTTTAATGTTGTATTTAACAAATCGAATGCATGCGACCAGTTAGATACCTAATTTATGATTGACCCATTAGATCGAAAGATAGGGAAAGTTATTTGACCATCAACTAAATCGACTAAACTGTGCTAAGATCGAAAGATAGGTATAGTTTAGACCGTTAGTCACTTTTCAGGACGAAAGTTAGTATTAGTGACGTTAGGGACCTATAGCGAGATCGAAAGATGCTATTTGTTAAGAGTGGACCGAGAGGACCTCTTTACCTCCCGCCTTACCCGTGTTTGATTCAGACCGACTTAGTTTCTGCCGCCGCCGGCTATAATGAACCGACCATCCTAGTACCCTTCTTTTATCTGTTTAAATCGTTTATTTAGTTTATTATCTTTATTCACTTTTAGTTGTAGACCAATTCAATTCAACCCCCACAATAGTTACCTCGATCAACATAAATCAACTAAAATTTACATCTGCCTCCTTGTGGTTCGACCCTGTTACCACTAGCCTAGGTTAGTCTTAATAGGAATTATAAATTTTATCTTTGGTACTCACAACGACGTTACAGGGTTAGTCTTAATAGGAATTATAAGAAAAGTTGTTTTTATTTTTAGTCTTTCTTAGTTTAAGGGACTTCTGTTCCTTAAACTTTTCTTATATTCTTTTTGTAGTTTCCTCTTATGCGCAGGTTACAGGGTGGTGAACTAGTGCCATTTGACCCTGAGATAGAGAAATCCTTGCGCGAGTTGAGACGAACACAAAGAGTACTACCGACAGAGGAAGAGCTGAGTATTCTGTCAAGCTATTACGAGACTAATCTGTTCGAAGAAGACCCACAGTCTTCACCTGTTTCCCCTTCTTCAGCCGAGACAGTTACTTCTCCTGAAATTCCAGTCATGGCCGAGGAAGCGAGTATAGCTAGTCATTCTGAGCCGACAGCTGAAAACTTATACAAGGAGTTCGAGCTACCAGGAGATGCCAGGAAGTTCGAACCAAAGCCTTCTTACATCAACATGGTTGAGAGAAACCAGTTTGGGGGAGCTGCGAATGAGGATGCAGCTAAACACATGGAGACCTTTATTGATTACTGTTGTTCCATACCCCCACCAGCTGGCGTGACCCAAGACCAGATCAAGGAGACCATGTTCATCTTCTCCCTTCGTGACGCTGCAAGGGAGTGGTATAGAGATCTGGATCGAGCCGTTCATGGGATTACCGATTGGAATTCATTGGCATTGGCGTTCTACAAGAAGTACTTTTCTGCTTCAAGGACGATCGCTATTAGAGCTCAAATCACGGGCTTTAAACAAGGGCCAGATGAGAATTTCCACGAAGCATGGGTCCGATTCAAGAAGTTGGTGCGAACCATACCGCACCATGGGTTCGAAAAGTGGAGTTTGTGCAATCATTTCTACAATGGGTTGTACGACGATCAGAGGGCCATTTTGGATGCTGCAGCCAATGGAAGATTCGCTGAAAATTTGGGAGCAACCAAGGGGTGGAAGATCATTGACGATCTAGCTACTCACAAGGCCGAGTATGGAAATTCTAGAGGGAACCAGAGGAGAGCTGCTGAATCCTCCTCTGTTGCTGCACTTGAGGCTCTTACTGCGAGATTTGACAAGTATGAGCTAGGGGGAGCTTCTAAAGGTGGGATGTACCAAGTCAATGCTGTGTCAGACGGTCCTTTCATCTGTGAAAGGTGTGGAGGTGAGGGCCATGTCTCAAAAAACTGCCCTAGTCCCTTTGAATCTTGTGCTGCCTTTCAACACTATAGGCAGACAACACCTACTATGAGCCGAATACCCATCCAAACTTGAGCTGGAGGAGCCAAAATGTCCTTATCCCAACTCAAGCTCCGCCGCAGCAACAGCCTTATATACCCCCTCATCAAAAGCAACAACAATATCAAAAACCTCCTTATGTGCCGCAGCAGCAACAATCGCAGAATTCTGAATTTTCCGAGCTTAAGAACCTGTTGCTAAAGGAGTCCCAAGCAAGAGAGGCCGGGATGAAGCTACTAGAGAGCCAAATTGCTCAATTGGCTAGCAAAAGCAACACTCGAGCTCCCGGACACTTGCCGACTCAAACCGACCAAAAGGAGACCTTAAATGCCATCACTTTGAGGAGTGGGTCCACTCTGGAGGGACCTGCCATGGTCGAGGACACTGTCGAAAAAGATGAGCCGGAAACAAGTCAAGAGAAAGCTTCAACGAACAAATCAAAGAAAAGGCGTCTACCAGGTATTTGATCGATCGATCGATATACCTAGTCGATCGATCAAGCACGGTTACAGAGCTTCGAATCTGTACATCTCGATCGATCGACCGAGGACGGTGGTCGATCGACGAGATCGGCTGCGATCTTGAGGAGTTTCGTCCTTTGATGCCAAATAATCTGCGAGACCATTTGTTTCGGGGTACCACGATCCAAGACTTTAGGACAAGACCCGAGTCTTGATGGGTCGATCCCGGTCCCAAGTTCGACCCAATGACGGTCAATGGTTCTCATTTGAGACGATCTGAGGAGGGGTCTAGCTTCAACAAAGAGAAGGTGACGGACTTTCAGCCTAAGTCCAAGGATGACGGCGCGCGAGATTTGGAGGAGAGGGCTAAGGTACTTCTTACAGCCCCTTATCCAGAGAGACTCGTGCCGACCAAGGAACAGGTATCTTTCAGCAAATTTGAAAAAGTTATCCGTAGTCTGAATGTACAAGTCCCCTTCCTTGAGTTAGTTAACCAAGTGCCCGCTTATACTAAATTTATGAAACAACTTTTGTCCAAAAAGCGGTCACTTGAGACAGTGCACACTATCGCACTTACTAAGGAGTCTTGCTCCTATCTGTCTCACACTGCGCCCCATAAGTTAGAGGACCCGGGTAGCTTTTCTGTTCCTTGCAAAATAGGTACCTTCTCAATTGGGAAGGCATTGTGTGATCTAGGGGCTAGCATAAGCGTCATGCCCTTGAGTCTAGCTAGGAAGCTCAAGTTGACCCGGTTTGCTATCACAGACATGACAGTTCAGATGGCCGACCGATCTGCGGTCGAGCCTATAGGAGTCTTAGAGGACATACCCGTCCAAATAGGGAAGTTTTTCTTCCCTGTTGACTTTGTTGTCCTTGACATGCCTGAGGATGCCCATATACCGATCATCCTAGGTAGGCCATTTCTGCACACTGCTGGTGAAGTTATTGACGTAGGCTCTGAAACTTTGACCTTCAAAGTTGGGAAACATTCTATCATTTTTGCCCAACCTGCTAAAAAGAAGGACCCCATGTGGCCTGTTACTTGTAATACGGTTTCTGAAAAGAAATCGTACTTTGTGCTTTCTGAATTGCCTATCTCTATTACTACTCCTGTGCTAACCCCTCCGCCCCAGATTGGGAGCAAAATGGAGGAAGAATCTGTTGTTTTAGACATTGCGGAGCTGGTTTGGGAAGGATGAGCTGCGCAGTCACTCTTGCCGCGACAAAGCCTATCATTCAAAGAGGAGGTCTTGGTTGTCTAAGCTATGGGATTGATGAGGAAGTGGAAGATGAGCCAGCCAAGGTGAGATGGGCTGATTTGGATTCTGACGATTCCAAGGAAGTCCTTGATTGGGGAGATGACAAAGTTGATCCATCGAGCTCTCCAACTGTTGAAGCTAAGAAGGGTGCAACTGATAAGATGAGCACCATTGAGGCTACCTCTAGTAGCCAGAAGCCGACGAAGTGGGCCATACCTTGGCCTTTCTTGATCAACTACTAGTTGATCAAAAGCTTTACAAATATTTTATTGCCTTCGAACAACTTTTCTTGCTTTTGTGTGCGCGAAAACTTCGCATTTTCTTTTGTTTATTTAGGGTTTTTAAGTACTGTAGACTTTATTCTGGGTTTTGCGCAATTTTGGGCGTCGTATTATTGTGTACTTGCAGGTATTTAGAGCTTGTTAGCTCAAATCATTGAGCAATTACGAAGAAATATGAGGTTGCAGCAGTGCTTTCAGTCGATCGACTGGTTCCAGTAGTCGATCGACTGATCTGCAGTTCCGGCGACCTTACATTCATGTATACAGTCGATCGACCGGGTTAAGTGGTCGATCGACCGAGGTCGCTTGACTTATTCACGACCTCTCCCCTGCTGTGTTTGGTCGATATGCGGACCTAAGGGAGTTTTCTACTCCGCTTTACTTTCCGTCATATTACTTATTTCTTCTGTTCTCTTATTTACGCACGATTTTACCGCTTCAAAATTGTTTTCTCAGTTTTATGCGTGGTTTTTGTCTGTCTTTCAGGTACTTAATGGTAGCACTGCTGGCTACTGAAACCTCCTAGCTCACGCTGGTTTGGGGAGGTTTCCTTTGCTGCGCTTAAAGTCTTGTAAGTTCCATATCTTTCCTTTGTGTCTTGTTTATTTATTTTCTCGCAAATTCCCATTTCTCTTTTCTTCATTACATGATTTTGCACAATGGGGACATTGTGCGATTTGGTTTGGGGAAGGGTTTTGCGTCGCATATCATTTGTTTGCATTCACGTTTAATCTTGTTTTGCATTGTTTATTTCATTTCTCTTATATATACAAAATCCCAAAAAATTGAAAAATTTCAAAAATTCCCATAAAATGCACGTTTATTTTAGCATATAGGTCGAGTCGGAACGGTAGTATTTCCATGATGATTTTGCATTTGCACCTGTTTTGCCTGAGCCTTGCTAGATTAACATGTTATTAGTAGAATCGTTTATGCATACCTACGAGTTTTCGTTGAATTACTTGCTGGACTTGAGACTTGACTTAGAAAATTGGCAAGCTACATCATACATTCTGAGATTTAGAGCCTATAACTGGTGACATTCATGACCGGTTTATCTAGGAATGTGAGTAGTACTCCTTATGAGACATGTTTCCTTAATTTGCATAAATATGAACTTGATCTACTTAATACATGTATGCATTCGGTTTGTGGTTTGTTGACACATGTGGTAGAGGTTTTCCTTTAACCATTATGCCCATAAGCTCCACACTGCCAAAAATATCCCTTTTTGTCCCATTTACTACATCCTACATTTAGCCTGTCCTTTGTCAAGCTAGTAGTTTAGTTTTTGGGATTGTTACTCATTTTTGGTGGCATATGCTCTATTGAGATGACGATTGGAAAATGAAGGAGAAAGAAATAGAAAAAAAAGAAGAAAAAAAAAAGATGAAAAAGATTCGAAAAAGAAGAAAAAAGAGTTCTGTACTGTAGAAGCAGTAGATCGACTGCCCCTATAGGTCGATCGACTGAGGTTCGAAAAAAAAAAGAAAAAAATCAATTCGCATAATTCAATCCTTATCTTTTGGCGATTTTTGCTCCCATGATTCATTTATATCTTATGGGGAGTTTATTGATTTAGTATTTTGGAGACTGTGAGATTTGTGCTTGATATAGCACCGTTTTGTTTGATTATGAGCAAGAAGTTGGATGTTGCCGTATGGTTCCGTTTTGGTACTAGCTTGATCACCTGTACCTCCACTTTTCCATAAAATGTTTTGCCTCTTCTTACCCACACCTCACATATCCCATATATACCTCGGCATGTGTCATGGTCTTTTGTTGGTGGAATGCATATGTACGGTCATAGAGATCATTTTCATATTCTATTGCTGGCATGTTTTCATAGGTCGTAGTTAGGTGAGAGTCACTACAAAATTAATTCTTTCTATCTTACATATATTCACCTGTACTTATTGAGTGATTTGAGCGACCCGTGAGAGTCCAATTTGATAAGTCTCTGCAGTGGCGGTTCAGTATGTCTTTGACGGCTTCATAACTCGTTTGCATGATTCATTTACTAATTGATTGTTGGTTGTGCATTAAATTGGTTTAGGCTTAACAGTTTGCATTTCGCTCTGAGATTGAACTCGTTCCATTAGGTCATTAGATCGAGTCTAGTTCTTGCTTTGGGACAAGCAAGGGTTTGGTTTGGGGAAATTTGATGCGTGTCTTTTATATGATGTTTTACATCCCTTTTTACACGCATTTCAGAGCTCATTCATGTAGTTTATGCTGCATTTCTCCCTATTTCCGTCTACTTCCGTATTTTGTACATTATTGCAGAAATGTGAAGAATCCAGCGGAAATCAAACTAAATCCGTCCCCGAGTATCCTGCATTGCATGTGACGAGAAGTATTTGCTTAAGGAACGAGCTTGGTGCGCATTTCAAGGCCCAGAAGACAAATCCACGAGTCTATAGAAGTCAAGTAGCAGCTCAAGCGATCGATCGACCAGTCAATCGATCGATCGACCAATGTTCGGGTTCCGAAGCTCTTTCATCGCTAAGCGATCGATCGACCAGTCCTATCAGTCGATCGACCAGATTGTTATTTCAGACGTGAATTAAAAGACCGTGAATCTTGAAGCCCATTAAGTTTTAGGTTTTGATAATAATTGTTACGTATTTGCTATATAACGTAACATAAAACATTCAGTTGAGGATCGGAATTTTTATCTAAGTTTCATACAGTAACCTTCAGTTTTTGTTCATTCGAGTAATTAGGGTTTGGAACATCATTTTAGCATTGGATTTATGTTCTTGTTCTTAATCTTTCCTCTGAAATCTCGGTATTCTTTCTGCCCTAATTACATTTTATTGCTTTATTTTCATCATTAGTATAGATTTGCTAGTTAGTATCCCAAAGCCAATTATCGCATTATCGCTATTCGTTATCTACTTTAAGCATGAATTCAGTAATCGTTATTAGTTTTATTGTTGTTTTTACCCTTAGCATGAGTAGCTAATTCTATAGTGCTAGGATGTAGGCGATTTATGGCATAGGCGGCATTAGATCATACACGGACTTTCTCGCGTGTTGGTCGATCGACTGACATTGTAGGTCGATCGACTGACCTCGTAGGGTTTTATATTCGTTTTAGTTGTTTTAATGTTGTATTTAACAAATCGAATGCATGCGACCAGTTAGATACCTAATTTATGATTGACCCATTAGATCGAAAGATAGGGAAAGTTATTTGACCATCAACTAAATCGACTAAACTGTGCTAAGATCGAAAGATAGGTATAGTTTAGACCGTTAGTCACTTTTCAGGACGAAAGTTAGTATTAGTGACGTTAGGGACCTATAGCGAGATCGAAAGATGCTATTTGTTAAGAGTGGAGCGAGAGGACCTCTTTATCTCCCGCCTTACCTGTGTTTGATTCAGACCGACTTAGTTTGCTGCCGCCGAAGCTATAATGAACCGACCATCCTAGTACCCTTCTTTTATCTGTTTAAATCGTTTATTTAGTTTATTATCTTTATTCACTTTTAGTTGTAGACCAATTCAATTCAACCCCACAATAGTTACCTCGTTTCGAACATAAATCAACTAAAATTTACATCTGCCTCCTTGTGGTTCGACCCTGTTACCACTAGCCTAGGTTAGTCTTAATAGGAATTATAAATTTTATCTTTGGTACTCACAACGACGGGTATCAGGGTACATAACATGTTTCATGTATCTCAGCTACGCCAGTATGTGAGTGATCCGTCACATGTGTTAGAGGCAGACATCATAGAGCTAGATGAGTCCTTGTCTTACCTTGAGGTGCCTAAGAAGATTCTTGACCGGAAAGTTAGGAAGACTAGACATGGTGAGACAGTTTTGCTTAAGATCCTTTGGTCTAATCATGAGGTTGAGGAAGCTACATGGGAGGCAGAGGAGGCCATGAGAGAGCGTTACCCTTTCCTTTTTGATCAGGTATGTATGGTTACGGGGACGTAACCTTGTTTCTTTTAGGGGGTAGGAGATGATCGCAAAGAGTTTTTACACCTTTTTGTGTTGTGTCGGTATGTTTAGTAGTGGTTTGAGTCGGGTTGAGTTTGGGTGGTAGCATGTTTTTATGTTGAGTTTTGTTTTGGTTGTTGTGTCAGGAGTGTGGTAGTATGTTTTGTTTTGTTGTGGTTTGAACTTTGGGGACGAAGTTCTTTTTAAGGAGGGAAGACTATAATACTACGGTTTTATGAGTCTCTGGGTACTCTATCGAGTGGTCCTTACTCTGTCGAGTAAGGGTGTTTTGGTTTTTAAAACAGTATTTTGTCTGTAGGGTACTCGATCGAGTAAGTGGCACTCGATCGAGTATGTCAGCTACTCGATCGAGTAGCTCGGTTTACGGGTAATGTTTTGTCGGGTTTTGTTAATAACACGGATTAATATATAAATCTTTCCGCCATCTTTATAATATAATTTTACAAACCTAATCACATTGAAAAGAGATTCAAGTTACGTTCTTCGCATTCATCCGTGTTATTGACAAATCCCGGAGCTTGAGAGGCCGGATTTCATTGTTCTTTGCATCCTTGTGATCCTTGCGTCGAGGGTAAGATCTACTTACCGATTTTATAGTATTTAGTCAAGTTTGTTTAAACCCTAATTTAGGAGATTGGGGATTTGTGTTAGTTTTGGTATGGTCAGTGATTATGTGATGATGTGTTAGGAGGAAGATTTGTAGAAAAGGCCTTTTGATACAGATGTTGAGATTGTCTGCGTGTGTTGCATTCCAGGTAGGGTTTCCCTACTCAGTATTAGTCACATAATGTGTTGGTTGTTGGTTGTGATTGTTGTATAGTATCATACTCCTATTGTGACAGTTGTTAGAATTGGTTACTGTTGATAGTTGTGATTGATTGTATCTATCTGTGGTTTTCGGGGTGCGTCCCTGGCTGAGTGGGGTCACTTGCGGGAGTGGCTTCACGCCCATTATTCGCCTTCTATGGAACCCGCCACAGAAGGGATGTGCACATTAATAGATTTGGGTTATTTGCTCTATGGTATGAGCGGGGCTTAGGTGGGAACGGCTGCGGTCCCCCACTGGCGGTGTGGAGGAACCTGTTGCGACGGGTACTCTGGCAGGACTACACACTTTAGTGTGTAGTCAGTGATGAGGAGTTGATTGTGGAGTTTGGTTATGTGACGATTGTGATGTGTTGGTTTCTGTTTTATAGTAATTATATATGACTGTGTGATTAGTACTGACCCCGTTTAATGTTTTGAAAAACTGTGGTGATCCATTCGGGGATGGTGAGCAGTTGTTGAGCAGGTATGAGTCGAGACATATGGGCTAGCTGGGATGTGTCACCACAAGATGATAGAGTCTTCCGCTGTAGTTTGAGTAGCTTATCAGACGTTTTTTATTAGTTGTTAAACATTTGGTTTAAGAACATGTAACCGTATTTCATCAGTTTGTTTTGGATTGTATTCACTAAACTTTATACTGTTTAAATGTTGTTTCTTTATTGTCTTTTGATTATCATTGCCTCGAAAACTGAGATGGTGACATCTTTATACCTGAGTGGTCCTGGTAAGGCACTCGGAGTATGGGGATGTCACACATAAGTCGAGTTCCTTGTCCGGGCCCATAACCTAATCTTTATCGACCAATTGGGCTCGTCCCGTCGGCGTGAGTTTTCTCATCCCCGCGTTTCGAATCCCGATTGAGTCATGCATACCGTTGATGATACACATTTATGTTTCGTCAAAGAGCTTTCATCACCTTCGAGCACGAGGCTAGGGCACCCTCCTTACACATTTTGTTTGGGTTGGTATCCCTCTCGCAAATCGGGGTTTGATCGCTTGGTGTGTAACCACCCTTATTAAGCCAAAACCCATGTCAGCATTATGCATAATATAATGAAACTGTGAGTGCTTATGTGTTATGTGATCATAAGTCCTTCCGTATCATTTTTTTCAAAACTTTCAAAAACACCTTTTCACGCCGTTATAATGGCCATTTCAAAACTCGGTCTTTCGCCGACCGTTGCACGCCTTTTTAAGCCGTTGTAATGACGATTTTCAAACCCAATTTTTCACAACTGTTTCAAACCTCGGTCTTACGCCGACCGTTGCACACTTTTTTAGGCTGTCGTAATGACGATTTTCAAACCCGATTTTCTACAACCATTTTTAAAAAAACACGCCTTTCTAGGCCGTCGTAATGACGATTTTCAAACCCGGTTTTCTACAACCATTTCAAAAAACACGTCTTTTTAGGCCGTCGTAATGACGATTTTCAACCCCGGTTTTTACAACCATTTCAAAGAACCTTTTTATGCCGTTATAATGGCCATTTCAAAACCCGATTTTCATAACCATTTCAGACACACCTTTTCATGCCATCGTAATGACGATTTCAAACCTTGGTTTTCACAAGCCATTTCAAAATACCCTTTTACGTCGTCATAATGGCCGTTTCAAACCTCGGTCTGTCGCCGACGGTTGCATTCTCAAAGCGCCCTTTTACGCCATCGTAATGACGAATTCTACCCTCGAATTTTCAAAATTCGAAATCAATTTTCAAACAAAAACGTTTTTTAAACCGTCGTAATGACGACTTCAACCCATGCAACTTTCCAAATTTCGAATCTCGTTTTCTAAATCAATTTTAGCTTTACTAAGCCGTCGTAATGACGATTTCAATTCTCACAATCTTCGATTTGCATACTGTCTTTCAAAGGTTAAAACGGTTTTATAACCCGTCGTAATGACGAATTCAATCCTCATAATTTCCAATTTCAAATCATTTAAAAACAAATTCAACCGTTTTCAAATCCAATTTCAAATCATTTGAAAACAAATTTAACCGTTTTCAAATTTCAAACCCATTTTTAAATCTTTGAAAACAAATTTAATCGTTTTCAAATTTCAATTCAAAATCAAACCATTTGAAAACAAATTTAACCGTTTTCAAATTTCAATTCAAGGTTAAATCTTTGAAAACGAATTTAACCATTTTCAAATTTCAAATCCAATTTCAAACCATTTGAAAATAAATTTAACCGTTTTCAGATTTCAAATCAAAATCAATTCTTTTGAAAACAAATTTAAACGTTTTCAAATTTCAATTCAAAATCAAATCTTTGAAAACAAGTTTAACCGTTTTCAGATTTCAAATCAAACTCAATTCTTTTGAAAACAAATTTAACCGTTTTCAAATTCAATTTGAATCTTTGAAAACAAATCTAACCGTTTTCAAATTTCAAATCCAACTTCAAAATCAAATCATTTGAAAACAAATTTAACCGTTTTCAAATTTTTGACCCATTTCAAATCGATTGAAAACAAACTTAACCGTTTTCAAATTCACCAATTTCAAATTGTTTGAAAAGAAATTTAACCGTTTTCAAATTTTCAATCCAATTTCAAATCCTTTGAAAACAAATTTAACCGTTTTCATGGCCATTGTGATGACAATTCCAAATTCTTCAATTCTCGATTTTCAAATCCCTGATTCGGAATTTCAAAAACCGTCTTCGGAAACAACACATTATTTTCAGAGCCGCCGCAATCTCAACTTAAACCGTCTTTTGAAAACAAACCTAAAACAACCCTTTCAACTGGCCAACTTTTTGAAGATCCCTACTCTTCGGAAGCCGTCCATAAAACGACAAATGAACCTTTTGAAAATTTCTATTTTCGAAAATTTCAGTCCACCATTCCGATTCAGCCTCGAGTCGATTTCAAGTCAAGATGTCTAGATAATGTTGAGTCTCCGCCGAAGTTAGTACCTACCTACCTTTTGGTCTAGGTTGTGTCGCCTAATTGTCGAGACATCTTCAACAGCATTAGCAGAGTCAAAACCTCTTGGGTATTAAACCCATCTTTCCCCTACATTACGGGTCAAAGGTCAAGTCTGTGTACGTGTCTTGTCCAACGGGGTTACGCCAGCAACACACATCCAAACCGAGTCAGAAGTCGTCTATCTAGGCATCACTATGCCAAAGTCGACACTCGAGTCTAAGTTCAATGTCATGCACCAAGAGTTCAAACACAAGAGGTCGTTCACGATCTTTAATGAACTCATAACCTAGTCACACCGTCGCGTCTTCACGACATAACTGGCTTTTATACATATGTGTCGCACTTGCCTTTGTTTGTGCAATCTCTTACCAAGACAAGTTATAACGCCTATCGTTATGTCAATAGGAATCCCTTGGGTACCATCAATCATCAACCAGAAACTCAAGAAGCTGATCAATCTGCATCCGCCATGACTTCTGCTGAAACCAACAACATGGTCCTTCGACTCCTAGCCACCGTGGAAAACTTGAGCACTCGTCTCTCCGAAGTTGAGGACAAAATGATAACCGGGAATTTTCCCTCTTCTGATAGTGAGCAAAGGGTTAAGCTCCTTAAAAGCCGGCTACTTGCCAACCACAAAACCAACCCTAGTTGGAGGGCTACCAAAACTACGGAAGCAAATCCCCTGGGAACTCTGCCAACCAAAACCAGACGACTTCATAGGTCCTTCCCTGATTTGGGTATGACTTATGCCACAGACTTGGAAAGGCTAATCTCCAAAGGAAAGCTCAAACCAATTGGTCCAACTCCAGACCCTCTACCAAACAAGCGAGGACGTAGATGGGACGGAAAACTGTTTTGTCAATATCACCAGGGTCGCGGACACGACACTGAAATGTGTCTCCCCCTAAAAGGTGCCATCCTTGATATGATCGAAAAGGGCGAGTTACCATTACCTCCCTCAACAAACAACAAAAACAACCATCCTGAAAACCCTATTGAGCACAGCGAGGAATCTTCCCTGGACTGCTCTCACCTCATCTCCCCTGACGATGAGAAAATTCATGCAATTGACGAAGATGGCATACAAAGCACTATAATGATGGTCTCCGTCTCCATCAACAACATATTCTCAAAACTGTAAGTTGCTATCGATGACTTGAACATTCGGGTAGCTAATTTGGAGAAAAGGTTGGGTAATACCGAAATTTACCCTAGCTACCAAAGAGAAAACCAACCCTTCGATCACCAACCAACAGCTGTTGAAAATGAGGAGTCATCCGATGGTTCCCACATCCACGAACCTACCAACAAAGAACATGAAATGGCTTCACCAAAATCCCTTTCAAAATAAAAAGCAACATCCCAAAAACTTCCCATTGACAACAACCAAATCCTGTTTCCGCCCAGGATTGAAAAAAACAAAAACAAAACTCACAAAAACATCCCAAAAAACACCAATGTGGGAACCATGGGAAAACATCAAAGGGTATTCACAGATCTGGGAATAACATATGGCACCGCTCTGGAGATACTTACTTCAGAAGGAATGCTCCAACCCATTGGTCTGACTCCGGACAAACCCGAACAAAAAAGAGCCCTATCTTGGGATGGTAATGCCTATTGCCAATATCATCAAGGCAAGGGTCATGACACCGAAGCCTGCTTCAAACTCAAGCATGCCATTCAAGATATGATTGAAGCTGGCAAAATCATAATTTCACCTCTCAGTCAAAACAATTCTCCTGGATGCCTCAAGTTAAACAACAAGGTTGAACGTTCTCAAAGAACATTCACTAGACTCAACACAGCCTATGCTGCAACTCTTCAAAAGCTCATGACTAAAGGGAAGCTACAACCAATAAGGCCCACTCCGGACCCGTCTAAAAGCAGGAAAACCCGTTTCTGGGACGGCGTTGCCTATTGCCAATATCATCAAGGAAAAAGGTCATGATATTGAAACATGCTTCAAACTGAAACATGTTATTCAAAATATGATCGACAACCATGAACTGGTAGCTTCATCCCTAGGCCAACCAAGTGAAGAAAACAACCCTAATGAACATCTATTTCTGCAAGGAGATGGAAGCCTCATGGACTATTGTCCTCATATCATCCCAAACAACGAGAGTGAAGTGCTCAAGTGGGTCAATGCTCAAGACCAGACATTCAAGCCGCTGGATGCTGCAAAGGAGGCCTTCGAGGGGGAAAGTGATGATTAGGAGTCCGTATCTACGATTGAGTCCGAGTCCGAGTCTTAGGCTTTCTCATATCGATCCTAGCGTCTGTCCTTTTCTTCCTAAATGACAACTGGGGGCTGTCCCCATGAGTCACATATATCCATCGAGTATGTGCTAACCTCTTATTTATCTAAATAAAAGCACAATTTCCAACTATCATATATTCTCTCCTTTACCATTTCCCGTTGACAACGAGAAATGATTTGAGAATTGGTTTAAAACAAGCAACATGTTCCAATTCAATGTGAGTACACTCGAGTGACGTTCCATATCGAGTAAGCGGAGGAATCGAAACTCCGTCTCCATTCTCTTTACCTATTCCATGTCTGACAATAGAAACCTTTCATTAGCACCCGATCTAGAACGAGCTCTCAATAAAAGGGATTCTACGACGAACCTAGATAACAAACCATAACATCTCCTTGTTCATGATCAATGACGGAAGGCAAGCCCATTCCCCACAAAAACATTCCATCACTGAGAATCGACCTCTCACCACCGCGTACATCCCCGCTTGTACCTACACCATCCCCGAATGAAGGACAACAAAGAATGAGTAGATCTAGGTCTACCAATTTTCCAAAAAAACACAAACAAACGTCTAACAAAAAATGTTAGTCTAACCCCAAACAAAAAAAAACTCCAAAACCTAAAGCTCCATAACGTTCATGAATTCGACCATGACCCAGTGCATGAACGATGGATACCACCGACATGTCAAAACAACGACAACACATAAGGGACAAGCCCCCTTCCCCATTTCTCCAAATCAAAGGTCACATTCAAAAGGCCTTACATCCAAAGGCCAAAAGCCATTCACCCAAAGCCAAAGCGAAAGGCCAAAATCCAAGGCCCAAGCCAATATCCATTCACCCAAAGCCAAAGCTCAAGGCCAAAGCAAGAACCAAAGCCAAAAGCAATTCACTCAAGGCCAAAGCCAAAGTCAAAGTCAAAGCAAAAACCAAAGTCAAAGCCAAAGCCAAAGGCTACTCACCCAACGTCAAGGCCAAGACCCAAGCCAAAATCAAAACAAAACAAGATTGAAACCCTTTTCTCAAAAAGGCCAAAATCCAAAGAAAGCATCCAACACACAAAATCCTGGACAAGTGAGTACAAAATACCAAGTCCAGGACCAACAGGTCCAAATCCCAGGACCAACGAGTCCAACACACCAAATCCCGGACCGACAAGTCCAAAACGCCAAGCAAGTCAGTCCAAAACACCAAGTCCAGGACCAACAAGTCCAAAGCCTATGACCAACGTTTCTTCCCTCCAAACTCCGGGATCAACGAGTGCAAAACACCAAACACCAAAACCTCAACCAACACTGCTTCACCCTTAAGTCCTTCATGAGACTGTTACAAGGAGACCTATCTAGGCTTCTGAGGATTCCCCTCAAGCTCGTAATATCACACCTTAACCTTTAAGGTCCAGACATGGGAATCTGATCCCACATTATTTACCAACCATTTCGTGCTCAGGCCACATCAAGCCGGAGACCCCATTCCGCACCACATTACAAGTCGTAACCCACCGGCCTAAACACCACGAAATACCAACTCCAGATTTTTATCTGTCAAACAAACCTTTTTTACCAAGCTTCACATTCCAAAATGCCGAAGCCATTTTCACCTTGACTCAGATTCAGAGTCTTCAAAAAAAACATTGCTTTCTTAGGGTCCACTTTTTAGTGTGCTCACTGAAAGATCATAGATCCATATTAGACACTCTAATAAAATTAATTTATCTCATAAATTGTCATTTAGGTGATCTATGTAACATGCATGCTAATATGAAAGCTTAAAAATGAAAGTATAAGGAAAAACAATTTCCTTACATTGATTTAGTGGTAAAAAGGGCACAAACTAGTTAACCTTACGAGTTTGTTCTTGAGCTATATGAATATGGAAGATCCTCCAAAAACCAACCTCCAAAGTAGAAGGTCTCCTTCCTTAATCCACCCAAGAACTTACCCAACAACCTTACTAATATTAACTAGATAAAAGTAAGACTACCCTTGATAATATGTAGATCTTACTAACATCTTAGTAATTATTTATTTTACTAACATATCTTAGTAAAATGATTTTATTGGTTTTTTAGAGAGAAAAGACCAACAAAACATTCACATGCAAATGCACAAAATGAGGTAGTGTATACAAATGAGCAAATGTTGGTTCATAAAGAGGAGGAAAAGTGGCGGGTTGGTGAGGAGGAGTGTAGGAGTGAATTTCTTATTTTTTTTATCAATCTTACATCACATGCAAAATTATTATAAGATAACTTATGATAGTATATAAAGTAAGGTGAAATGATTATGTTCCTAATCATCCACTACTCTTATTTTACACGGTCCATTTGCCCATTTACGGGTCCATGTTGGTTCTTATATTTGTCGCACAAATACGTGTAATTTTTATTTTAAACATCGTATCATGTTTAAATACTTCCATAATTAATTCGTCCAATTCACTCCGTAAATATACGTGTACCACTACACATATTATTTACGTACTAATATTAATCACATTAATCAATTAGTACAATTTTAGTAAATTAACAATTAATTAACTAAAACCCGTCTCCCAAAATTTATTATTCAATTATCACATAATTAAATAATAACTGCCTTTCCTCGAGTTCGCAACTCGAATTCTCTCTTAAAATAATTGACTAACCTTTTAGTCTACAAATCAAGGGACTAAATAAATTGTATCTCATACAATTAATTAGTTGTCTGTTGGGGTTCGTTCCTATAGGTGTGACCGAAAGGGGTCAGTTGATCACCGCCATCTCACGACAATAACGTCAAACTCTATTCAGCCAACCATTATCGATTTACGTTAATCAACTGACGAGGATCAAATAATTAAATATCTGATGATATTCCATTAATGAGATTTATTTCGTTAACGCATTATTGTGGAGGACACTAACTCCAACAATCTCCCACTTGTCCGACACAAGGCGTGCGCTACCAATTCTCTTGTCCGTTTTAATCTCCCACTCAATGCAAGGTGTCTTTCAGGTCGCACTTGTACATGAACACATCGCGAGTGGTTTTCTCGATCGGGAGTGTGACTACCTGACCGGAAAAATCTCTCACAGATTACTTCCGAGCGTGGCCACGCATTTGTAGTCATTAACTCCTCGAGTGGCCTTGAGATATAGTTACCCAACGTGGGTGGACAATTCCTGTATGCTCTATCTATCCTATTGCACAATACAGATCACCATGACCTAGTAAATGTCCTTTTGGCCTCCTTTCACGGCACGACCTAGGACAAAAACCAAAGTCACTCGGAAACTGCACTTGCTCAGATAATAGTCTCCAGTCAAAAGAATCGACTCATTAGAACATCTTAGAGATCCCCGTCACGACCAGGCGTCTATAATAGAACTTAGGGACTCTCTAAATGGTCACCGTCCGGCAAAGTGTCACACACTCTGCCTCTGTAATCGACCTGTCATCACATATGACCTTATGGTGTTGAACAACCATTAATCGACTTACAATCTAGTCACTCCGAGACGTCACCTCATTAAGTGACTAGGGACAAAATACTATGTTCATCTTATTCACTTGAATAGTGTTCAACATTGTCTCCACAACTTATTCAGATAAACAAGGTATTCAATGTTTTCAGTCAACTGAATAATTGAGTTCTTAAAGAAACTCTAACAATGAATGCGATCATCACTTATGTAAATATCAATACTCAATCCAATATTTACATAACGATCTTTAGCAATTAAGGTATACTCCTCAATTCACATTGAGATGACATAACCATCATGTCTACCTTATGCCTACGGCTTTGGTTAGAGGATAAGCAACAGTTGCATCATTCTAATTTCCATTGCTATTTTCCTTTGTTCTATGCAGTCTTTTCATCACATAGAGCCTTTCTAAGTACATGTCTAAACAAGTTTTAGACTCTGGTTCTAAAGCCAGTCAAACACTCCCACTGCTTTCACAGCCTCTTGGGATACAATATTCGGCTAACAGAACTACTCTAGTTCCATTAAAATTCCGGATATCAACTGTCTCTTATACAATATCGGATATTGTAATGTACTTAGCTTTCGTTCATGATTTATACGTATAACTCTTATACAAATCCTTCATATGACATCTTTTATGTATGACTCCTCATACATATATGTATAACTTCTTATACATATTATTCTTTATGCACATAACACTTTTACATGCTAACCATTCCTTAACGAGGCCCATAACATCTTATAACCTTATACGAAATTCATAAATTCCTCCAAACTACAAGAGTAAATCCTCAGTACTTCTCAAGTACTCAAGGATGCTCTTGATAATCATCTAGTGACACTCACTAGGAAATGATTGGTAATGACTTCTCATGTTCTCAACATGATAAGTCCCGACGAGAGAAGCTTTTAGCATATTTAATAGATCCTACAGCGGAAGCACAAGAGATCATATTTATTGTTCAACAACTTGAACGACTCAAGAATCTTATCACATAAGTCTCTTGACTATAATGCTAATATCCATGGAGATCTATCTCATTAGATCCGGATATTTAATATGCGCCATGCTACTCTCAAGTATTCACCCGAGAATATTTCTAGTCACTAATATGTCAAATACATATTTAGACTAAGAAACATCACCTTTGCTACATTTCTAGTCACTACTATGTCAAGCACATATTTAGACTAAGAAACTCACTTTAGCTCCCACTAAACTCCATGTATCATCATGGTACCTCGACACTCGAGTAATACCATTTTGATAGGCTACATGATTGAACCCAAAGTTCCAACTCTTTGACGTATATAGATCACAAAAGGGATCTTTCAAGCATGCCATGCTTCTTAGCATTGACAAGATCAACAAAACTTCTCCCAAGGAGAAAGTTTCGTTATCCTTTTGCCTAAACTTATCCTCATGAGAGGCTATATTGCTAAGACCATACGAATTGATAAAGGCATTTGGGTTGTCACAAACTCTCTATAACAAGCCCAAATTTTAAACATCTTATGTAACCTTTACGACAAGATCAAGGTAACCAACCAAAGTATTTATCTTAAATCAAGTCTCGAAAACATCTCGTGTTTCCTTCCTTATCGCATCGTGTGCAAGGAGATCAATTCGAATTGCATGGTGACAGGCCATCACATAGAGTTCATACTATAGAAAAGCCTTTGATGAGGGTTTAAGATTCGTCACTTTTGAAAAGTAACGCAATATTATCGCAAAATTATCTCCTTATAACCATTGAGCCACAATAAATAACGTCTTCTTGTATTGTACTCAGTTTGTGGGTCTTGGACTTCCGCAAGTTCAAAATTTCTCCCACTCTGTCTTCCAGAAAATCGAAAATCTTTCTAGAAAGACAGCATTACGAGCCACAAACTCTTTGTTCTCGTTTTGGAGGAGTAAAAACCAAGTGGTTCAATTTTGGATAACCCTCAAAAATACATAAATTGGTTCTGAACATAAAAATTTATGGTCCCAAATGTATAATAATGACAAGTTAGGGACCCTCCCTACCCATATCTCATATGGAGTCATTAAGGCTATTATAGTCGGGTTTTAAACTTTTAGTGAGAAAATAGCTTACAAAATTGCGAAAAACCTCAAACTATATCTCATAAAGTTCGGTTTATATACTTGACTAAGCCATACTTTATGGTGTCCCAAGCAGAAGGTATTATGTGAACTGGTTCACAACCTTCTTAGTGATTATCAAGATCATTACTTGATACCCATTTGATCGTCAAAGTCATTACTTTGAAACTTCCGATCAACATCTTGATCTTGACGAGCTTTTTGTTTACTACTTCATTTTGAAAATATTCCACGTTTCAAAAATCACTTTTATGTCATATTAAATAGAAATGAGGTTTTCATATCTACTTAACATTACGGTAAAAGTAACGAAGTATATATATAACCAACTATCGGCCTTACACATCCGTATGTATATGGTCAATCACCTCACTATTGTGTTTCTTTTCTGCAAAAGAAAACATAATAAATGCACATATACCATAAGACTCACAATCAAATGGTTGTTCAATGTGCTTTTCGTTTACTCGTTTGAAACAAATTTACTTAAGGTTTGATCAATTGGGTTCACTAGATTAGAGACTTTAAATTCTACAAGATAGTATAACATTTAGTTTTCGTGAAGAATGTAAAATTCCTCTAACTTAAGTGGTCTAAACCAACCACTAAGTTATCATAGGAGTAGGTACAACATTTTGTTTTAAATCACATGAGTGATGCCTTCTATGTATAAACATAGATGATTACATTCTTTTAAAACCAAATTTAGGTACATTTGTCCCCATCGAAATCATTGCTAATCTAGCACCATTTCGATACAAAATGTCCTATGCTAGACGTCTTACGTTTTATCAATTCATGTAAACTTATTTACAAAGAAATGACCCGTACTTGGTATCTCATACCAAAATAGTGGAACTAGCCTATCCATTGAGTAGATGTCTCTTTCAACTTTTGTTCTATCGCATACATCTAGGGTTGATTCTTCTTAACTCCCACTCACTTTCACATTCCTCTTTGCTTCAATCAAGCAAAAATGAATCTCATGAAGACCTCTCTTCATGTCATTCGTGATATTTTATACACTTAGTAAGAGTGAATTACTATAAAGTGAGTGTAACATGTGGCAAAATCTCAACTTCTTGCAAAATTGGACTACCTAACCGTTCAATTGTCATCATATGCCTAAACTTCTTTAGCGCATAAACAATCGATTTGGCCTTTCTCGAAGTGAGCCATTTGACGGTATCATATTGGAGTTTTATAAGTGTTTTTGAAAACTCTTTTCGTAAACTTTTGAATTACACTTAAGTAATTAAAACTAATATGTCATCATCATGACGGAGGTGTCACTTTTGAAATCAAGACTCTCTTGATAAAATGTGACTTCCTTTTAAACTCGTAATATGAGTTTGCAACATGAAAACCCCTTTTTAAATATGTATGGATGTAAAGTTGTATAATAATCGCAATAATTGGTGTAAGCTTATGTAGGTGAATTAGTAAATCATGTTACCAATCATTGCTACCGAATTCTTTCAAAGAAACCGCTTCCTATGAAAGAACGAAACGAGTATAATAATAAATAGAGGATGAAAGGAGGATGAAGTGCGCGATGTCATAGTAAATACATTAATGAAAAAGAACAAAAAATAGGAAAAATAGGAAAAATTAGCATTCAATGTTTTAAAAATATACTTGTGAAAACATGTTCAACAAGTTTTAACATTTATATAATGATCTCCCACTAAATTATATAAATGATTCCAAGATCCGTCTTTAGACAAAAATAGGCATCGCTTGGGCGAAACATCCCATCATTGTGTAAATTCGGTAAGTCACGTTGACTAATTCTACCTCTAGAACTCTCGGTCGACGAATTTCCTTAAATCCATCTACTAGCCCCGGAACACAAGACCGTCTTATATCCCGTTAAGTCCAACCAATTTAGGCGTGTGATAACCGCTTACCACCCTACTTACCCAAGGTAAAAAGAGAACACCCCGCTTGGGCGAGCGTGGCTCTAATGAACAAGAGATTCATAGGTGTTACTAATTGGTAAGGCTAATCTCAATTTTAGTTATGTGAGAGATCTTGTCAATTTAGTCATAAATTCCTTATAAGTGAATTAATTCGGTGAATGTAAATGACGTGAATTGACAACCGCGAAAATAAAATGCATGTGAATGGCGATTTTGGCATGCGCGAAAATAAAACAAGCAAACATGTAAGCATATGAATAAATCCTAGTATGGCCACCTAGTTAATAAAAACTAGTCTATTATATTTCGGAAACCAACTCCTTGGTCCCTTACCTCTTCATTCCATAAGTGGCTCTTCCTTGTGGGATTTGGAACACCTTCCAAAAATAGACTCCGTCTCGTTGTAATCCGTCTTTTGGAAACGCCGGTAAAAATAACTATTACAATTGAATTACATAGCTATTCCTATTATACATTAATTAATAAAATAAATAAAACTATTAATTTATTACAAACCGACGATACGAGATCGTATTTAATTACAAACAAATCGATATTCCCATTCATTTCGGGTAATAACGATTAAAAATTAACTAGACCATACTAGGTACAACAAGATAAATACTTTAAATAAATGACAATCATTCATTCAACTTAAATAAATATGCTTAAAATGCTGTAAAATGATGCCAAAATCGCCCAATCTATCAATCGTTGGTATCCATCTCGGTTTTTGTGGATTTAATCGATTTTTAACATGTAAAAATCAATAATCAACTCTTAAATCTCATTTAAGTCCAAACTAATTGTCCAAACTATTTTGAACCTCAAAATTAGTCCTCACTAATTTTATGATAAATAATTAGTTTGATTTGGTGATATTTTGCTAATTTAATCGGTAAAATCATAATATTTAAGTAAAAATCCAAAATAATTGAACAATTACCCAAAAAATTGAAACAAAAATTTTTAGTATTGCGGAACACTCCCAAGAACACCAAAATGTCAGAAAAATTTCCCAAAAATTCAGGATAAGTTTTATGAAGAAAAAGATCGATATTTATCGGTTTTTAACCACTAAAACCAATAAACATCAAAACAAAGTGAAAACACACATGAAAAATCACTTTTGACATTTAAATAATTTTCTCAAATGTACTAAATTTATCATGGGCAGAATCAAAAGTTTCGAAATTATGATTAATTAATTTCACTTTTATCGACTTTTAAATCAAAAAATCAATAAACATGCAAAAATTCGAACCAACCTTCAACTTTTTGCATACAATCAGTAGAAAACATGCATGAAATACCATAAAAAATCCATGCACCGAATCAACATTTAACTATTTTTAGTCATTTTTTAACTAAAATACGACATTTTGACTCGGTTTTCTACCAAAAATCATTAAAAATAGCAAAATAACTTCAAAAATCACCAAACAATTCCACAAACCTTTTTAGATCAGTAGGTATGCATGTCCTAAAAATTTCGTGCTAAGACCTCTTCTAACACAATATTTGAGTTTTTATAAATTATCTCATAATTCATTAAAATGCTTAAAATCAACATGCAAATTACAAGCCTAAGCTCTGATACCACTTGAAAGATCATAGATCCATATTAGACTCTCTAATAAAATTAATTTATCTCATAAATTGTCATTTAGGTGATCTATGTAACATGCATGCTAATATGAAAGCATAAAAATGAAAGTATAAGGAAAAACAATTTCCTTACATTGATTTAGTGGTAAAAAGGGCACAAACTAGTTCACCTTACTAGTTTGTTCTTGAGCTATATGAATATGGAAGATCCTCCAAAAACCAACCTCCAAAGTAGAAGGTCTCCTTCCTTAATCCACCCAAGAACTTACCCAACAACCTTACTAATATTAACTAGATATAAGTAAGACTACCCTTGATAATATGTTGATATTTACTAACATCTTAGTAATTATTTATTTTACTAACATATCTTAGTAAAATGATTTTATTTGTTTTTTAGAGAGAAAAGACCAACAAAACATTCACATGCAAATGCACAAAATGAGGTAGTGTGTACAAATGAGCAAATGTTGGTTCATAAAGAGGAGGAAAAGTGGAGGGTTGGTGAGGAGGAGTGTAGGAGTGAATTTCTTATTTTTTTTATCAATCTTACATCACATGCAAAATTATTATAAGATAACTTATGGTAGTATATAAAGTAAGGTGAAATGATTATGTTCCTAATCATCCACTACTCTTATTTTACACGGTCCACTTGCCCATTTACGGGTCCATGTTGGTTCTTATATTTGTCGCACAAATACGTGTAATTTTTATTTTAAACATCGTATCATGTTTAAATACTTCCATAATTAATTCGTCCAATTCACTCCGCAAATATACGTGTACCACTACACATATTATTTACGTACTAATATTAATCACATTAATCAATTAGTACAATTTTAGTAAATTAACAATTAATTAACTAAAACCCGTCTCCCAAAATTTATTATTCAATTATCACATAATTAAATAATAACTGCCGTTCCTCGAGTTCGCAACTCGAATTCTCTCTTAAAATAATTGACTAACCTTTTAGTCTACAAATCAAGGGACTAAATAAATTGTATCTCATACAATTAATTAGTTGTCTATTGGGGTTCGTTCCTATAGGTGTGACCGAAAGGGGTCAGTTGATCACCGCCGTCTCACGACAATAACGTCAAACTCTAGTAAGCCAACCGTTATCGATTTACGTTAATCAATTGACGAGGATCAAATAATTAAATATCTGATGATATTCCATTAATGAGATTTATTTCGTTAACGCATTATTGTAGAGGACACTAACTCCAACACTCACACAAGAAGAAACATTTTCACAAGCTATGCCTCTTCGATTCATGATCAAGAGGTATTTCACTCCAATCAACTTTCGAGTCACCAAATGGAATTCACCGTCGTGACCCTCAACTCCAGATTTTTATCTGTCAAACAAACCTGTTATTACCAAGCTCCGCATTCCATAATGTCGAAGCCATTTTCACCCTGACCCAGATACGGAGTCCTCGAATGCTTTGCTACCGAGAACAGGACATACCTAATCTACCCTTAGGGTCCACTTTTTAGTGTGCTCACATGATAAGGAACATTTTCACAAATTACACCTCTTCGATTCATGATCGAGGGGAATTCTCTCAAATCAATTTTTCGAGTCACCAAACGGCTTTTACGGTCGTGACCCCCACACTTTAAGGTCCTAACAACTCGCTTAGGCACACGTTCAAAACTACGATCTGGTTTGATTTCACTTCACGTTTATACGTAGGCAGTCCTTCAAGGACACAACCATACACCTCAAAATCACTTCAAGGTCCTAACATCTCGCTTATGCACACACACATGCAGAACTACGATCTGGTTTGATTTCGCAAACACGCGAATACGTAGGCAGTCCTATTACAAGGGCGCAACCACATCCCCACAAACATTCAATTTTCAAACCTTCAATTTGTAAATCAATTCCAAACACATGCAGAACTACGATCTGGTTTGATTTCGCAGACACGCGAATACGTAGGCAGTCCTATTACAAGGGCACAACCGCATACTCCTTTCACAACATTTCTAATTTTCAATCTTCAATAACCAACTCAGAACTACGATCTGGTTTGATTTCGCAAACACGCGAATACGTTGTTGGGAAATGTGTCCTCAACAATAGTGCGATCACATGATTTAAATATCATAATTAAATCTCAAATTAAGAATACGTGAGGGATGATTCTTTATACAGTCGACTGACCGTCATTAATCGGTAATGATTGGCTAACTAGAGTTTGACATTACTGTCGTGTGACGGTGGTGGTCAGTTGATCCCTTTAGGTCACACCTATAGGATGAGGCCCAAATAGATATTTAATTAATTGTATGCGATACAGATTAATTAATTCCTTAATTATGGGAGTGCAATTTTTGCGTCTTATTTTAATGTGATTAAATAAGATTAAATTTAGTAATTAAGTGTTATATTACTAAATTGGTTGAGGCATTAATATAAGTTTTGAGGTAGAGGTAATTAGTTATTTAAAGTTACAAGAAGTTGTAATTTTAACTAACTAATAATTATGGGACCCATTATATGATGATATAATGGTAGTATACTACTCAAAAAGTGGAGTGTATATTATATTATTATTTGTAACATTTAAGTGTTAAATGATTACATTAATAATTAAATATGTAAGATAGTTGAACATAAGACTTATAAGCATTTGTGGGACAAATAACAAAAGGCAAAAATGGTCCATATAAGGACTAAAATTTCGGCCAAATAAGATGAGCAAAAGATGCTCATTTGTCTTTATTGTTTTATGATTAAAGCTTGATAGTGACCTTGCATGCTAGCTTTAATCATTCCAACTCTTACACACTCTACCTAAACAATACAAGTGAATAAAAACAAGGAAAAAGAGATTCCCTTGTAGCCCTTATGCCAACCGGTTTTGGCCTTTACAAAAGGGGCTTTTGTTGCTCATTTTTGAGTTTACTACTTCACTTGCTTTCTCTCTAAAATCCTCACATGCAAATGAAAATAAATGCTCTCCATAAATACTAATAGATATCATATATTACTTAAGATAGTAATACAAGATTATTAGTATTATTAAGGTAATATTTCTACTACATATCTAGTTAATATTAGTAGGAATTTTTGGGATTAATCTTGGGTGCAATTTATTGGAGTGGCTTCTAAACTTGGAGTCTTAGGAGGATCATCCATCATTATAAGCTCAAGAACAAGTGAAGGAAGGTGACCTTACTTGTGCCCATAATTTCGAACCATACAACAATGTAAGGAACATTGTTTTTCTTATAAATCCTTCATTTTGTTATGCGTGCACTAGATCTTAAGAACAAATAATTAACAAGTTAATTAGTTCACTATTAGAGAAGTCTAATAATAGGTATATGAACCTAACAAGTGGTATCAGAGCATAAGGATGTTGCATGCATAATCGGTTATTATTTTTCCGAGTTAAAAGGTTAACATATAAAACTTAAAAATTTGTGATTTATAAGTATAAGCCACGAAATCACCATGCATGTTATATATTCTGGTCCTAAAATGTTTTTAGGTCATTTTTATGATTTATGGAAATTTATTGCTCATTTTAAGGATTTTTGGTCATTTTATTACATTTTTATGACTAAAATGGGAATTAAAATGCTAAAAATAGTTAAATTTCGTTTCTGACCTTGGAAAATTTATATGACCTCACATGCATATTTTACAAGTTGTATGTAAAAGGACGAGTTAATTTGATTAATTTTGCATGATTTATGATTTTTATGAGATAAAAATGGATTAAAAGAGGTAAAATGGTTAAAAATAATAAAATTTCGAATTAAGACATGATCTTTTAATATAATGTCACATGCAAGATTTACAGAGAGTTTGTAAATTTCTAGATTTAAATATCTTCTTTAGCATGATTTATGGATTTTTGAGTAAAAATTGCATAAATAGTGACTATTTTAGCAAAAATTAGCTAAAACGTATTGCATGGCTTGAGAAAATTAGTTTAAGTTGCATTAATATCCCACTAATCAGATCTAAAGTTATAAAAATTATTGGTTTAATTTTCGTATGCTTTATACATTTTATGAGATAAAACCGATAAAAATGCAACTATATTTTCTCAAAATTAATTCGAAAATTTTAACCATGTTTTTTGACATTATGAGGGTCATGGAATTATTCCAGAATGTTCAAAAATTTAAAATTCAAATTTTGAAACTTTTATGAATTAATTTGGATTTATTTCATATAAATAATGATTTTAAGGTCAAAAATGAGCATAAAATTAAATCAAGTTGAATTATTGTCAAAAATTATGTGATGACTAATTTTTGAGTCCTAAAATGTGTTAGGATAATTAACTTGAGCTTAGATGTGATTTAAGTGTTAATTAGTGATTTTAAAAGGTTATTATCACGTATTTCCATGAAACCGGGTTATATGTACGACATAAGTTAAATAGGGCGATTTGGCACATGATTTTGCATGATAGGTACATATTATAATGCTGCATATTTCAATTGTTGAATGTCTTTTATTTATATATAATTTTGAATTATGTAATTTTATCTTAGTATGGCCTTAGTTTTAATCAATATTACCTGTAATGAAAGGGAATATTGATTCGGTTGTAATTTAATGTGATCTCGTATCACTTTTATTTTATTTTTTATTTCATTAGTTTTTCATTATACAAATGTATAATAGGAATAGCTTTGTATTTTATTATTATTTGTAATTATGGAGCATCTTCAAGACGGTGCCATTCGGAAAGGTGATCCGACGAAGACGGTGTCTTGGGAGGCGTGCAAATTGAAGATTCAAGGGACCAAAGGAGTTGGTTTCCAAATATGTAATAGATTATTTGATTTTCTATTTTAGGAAGGCCATACTAGGAATTTAATTTATTGCTTTGCATTTCTTTTAATATGTTGCATGCATTGCCAAATCGCCATAACAACACATGCATATCATATCGAGTCATCGACCGTGTCAATTATAATTATCGTAGTTCACCGCTTTAGTTCACTTAAAACGTGATAGATAATAAATTGACAAGACCTCTCACATATAAAAATTGAGAAAAAGCCTTACCAAATAGTAGAAACTCATGAAGTACCAATTTCACAAGGGAGTTAATCCGGCTTCACCGTAATACAAACCTTGTTACGTTGGCGAAGTGGGGTAGTAAAAAGTTATTACATCGAAATTTGGATTGAGCTCAACGGAAGTATTGTTGACCGTAGTCGCATGTGTTCCGGGCTAAAGATGAGAATTAGAGTAATTTTTATCGACCGAGAGTTCTAAAAGTAGAATCGATTAAAGAGTTAATCCACCGAGTTATATTAATAAGGGATGAATCGGCTCACCGTGCCCAAGTTGATATGAATTTGGATCTCGGAATCATTTATGTAGTTGGGTAGAGGTCACTATATAAATGCAATACTTGTAGTTAAATTTACGAGTATTATTAAAATGATAGATGATAATTATTTCCTTCATTTCCATTTTTGTAGTTAATTATACGCAATGAATTCATCTAATACTCCTACACCAATCACCGTTGAAACATGGCTCCAATCATACGATGACAAATGCTCCGATTATGACAATGAAACGATTAGAGAATTACGCATTGGCATTGGTCAGGATGGAAATTTTTGCTTCTTTACCACCTCCACTCCACCCACTCCAATATTATTGCCCACCACCTTGAAAACAAATTCTTGTGAAGAAAATCTTACAAAGCCTAAGGTATCCTTATTTGATGAAACAAGGAGAAATATCAAATTAAGTGGGAGTTCTAGCAAGAGTGTCCTTGCAAATGAAAGGAGTTTTGGTATTAATAAAGGGGAGGCAAAAATGGGCGAGAAACCCAAACCTGATTATAAATTGGAAATGGATAGTGGGACTACCAACACCAAGACCAAGAAGGGTGCCAAGTCCTATGAGGAATGTCATTATTGTAATGTCATGGGCCATTGGAGGCGAAATTGCCCCAAGTATTTAGAAGATATCAAAGTTGGGCTTGTTACTCCAAGTGGGACTTGGAAATGTGGAAAAGCTAAACAAGAATGATATGAATTTGCGATAATGAAAGGGAGCTCGGGTAGCCGCCACTTCAAGAGAAATTTATATACTTGTTTTTGCTAATAGCTTTGAGTTATGATTTACATAATTGTTATTAATTATGTTCCCACTTAGTCTAAAACATTATTTCCTTGTGAGACATGAAAGGATCTATATTTTGTCCTCAAAGACAATTATTGTATTTTATTGAAAATAGACGTGGATGTGAGCCATGTCACTTATCTTTATAATACACAAGTTTTAGACAGTTCCAACTCATGTAAAGATATCTACATAATACGCACCAAAAGACTCATAACAAGTAATCCAAATGATTTGTACATTTGATTTTTCAATTAGGTTACGTAAATGAGAAACGCATTAAAATGCTAGTGTCGACTAGAATTATTAGACCATTTGATTTTCAATCATATGGAATATGCGAATCTTGTCTCCTTTGCAATATAATTTGTACTTCCTTTAGCGGTAAAGGGACACAAGCAAGTGATTTGTTAAGTCTAATACATGCCGATGTATGTGTTCTAATGAGCATCACCGCAAGGGGAATTTATGACTACTTCGTCACTTTTACCAATGATTCAAGTAGATAAGGGTATATTTACTTAATCAAATAAAAGGTGAAACATTTGAGAGATTTGAGAAGTTTCTTAAATGACGTAGAGAACCAATTGAATAAAGTTCTAAGCATTACGACCCAATCATAGTGGCAAAGATCTAAGTAATAAATTTGATTTATTAAAGATGGATTATGACCTAGCGTCACTACCCATAAGATCAAACTAATATGAGTCGGTTTGAGTTGATGAACTCAATTTTGGGAATTTGCAATCCAAAACGGACAAGTAATTCTAATTGGATGGTCAACCATGAGATACCTAGAATAGAGAGTCTATCAAACAGATGACATGGATAAGACTCGTATATTATCAAGCTGCCATGTTAGGATGGCCTTTTGAAAGCTTAACTCCGTTAAAATATATATGTTTGTGTCTCACAAAACTATCTCTCAAGAAGATAGATGTATTTCTGAGAGATAGAGTGGGAGAAGATTGTATCGTCACAAACACCTCTTATAGTTGAAATGTTACTTTGTGAAAGTAATTGAATTAATAGAGTGGGAGTTGGTATTGAACTATTATCTATGAAGATAGTATGAGAGCATAGTTCAGTGGGAGTCTATCGCACATGTCTTAGTGTTTAAAAATATTACTTTGTGAAAGTGATAGTATCATGACCTTGTTAAATACGAGCCGAAGCATTACAATCCGAAAATTGTTACTCAAGAGTTGATTTACTTTAAGGCGCGGGTCTCCTCAAAAGTAAAAAGAGCTCCAGAGTACACAAATGCATATGATTTACATGAAGATGTTGATCAAGATAAATTGTGTTAGGAATTGCCGCATTTTCATTTTAATGATGAATGGCAAATAGAATTCGCTTTTCTAAAATGGGAATTTAGAGAAGGAAGTGTTTGAAACACAAAATCTTAGATGAAGATTTAAGAATCCTAACATATTATGCATCGCTTTTCTTAAGTGATCTTAGAATGATCTTAAGCAAGCATTAAAGGATTATACTTTTCGTTCATGTGATTATAGTGAATTGTTTCATTCACATGATTGAAGTATCATGATATACATGAAGTTAAGTGGGAGCTAGGATTGTTTCTCTATGTCTTATATGTTGATAACATATTACTTATTGAGAATAATGTACCAATTCTCTCTTCTGGCAAGAGTGATTGGGAGACTAGAAAGAGGTGAAATATACTTTAGATTACCGAATCTATGTGAGATTATATTGGCATAGAGTTGAGAGTCTTATGAGGATAAGATCTTTCGTATCTGTTGTAACATCAACAAGGTTGAATGGCTTATTCATGATGAAGAAAGTGGAATTACTATGATGGAATCATAGTCGTTCACTGAACCCATTAAGTTGTTGATTACATGACATCAATTACTAATGTTTCCGCCATTAGAACGATTATGTATGCCAACAGACGCACGTGCTGTGATGTACCATATGCTAGGTGCATGATGAGTCAATAATAAGTTAATTCATAAGATGGGCTTGTGAAAGCCTTAAAGTACAATTGATGACTTGTACACATGTTTGGATGATAAACTAAGTTAAAGTGTTGAAGGGTTGCACCAACTTTAGTTTCCAAGCTTAAAAGGATTTGATGAAATCCTAAGCAAATGTTATTGACAAAGGAGTAAGAAACTAAGAAATGTGTTTTAGTTTCGCGCATTGCAAATTCTACAAAAGGAATCTAAGTAAGTTGTGATAAAATGGTCAACGTAGGGATGAAGAGTGAATCCCTCTACAAATGACTTTATCATATGTTATGTGATAACAGTGGGAGCTTCTTTCAAGATAAAGAACTCGGGTCTAGTATGAAGTCTAGACATATACTTAGAGAAATTCATGTTATTAAGAGATGACATTGGATGGAAGGAAATAGCAATTAATTAAGTTGGAATATATGGATATCGGGTATATCCACTTGCCAAGCTTGTATTGCATTTTAACTAGTGTTTTAATACACTAGAGATTATAGAATATGAAATAGTAATAGTGTATTGACTATTCATATGTGATAATCACATTTATCGTTTGAGTTTTATTAAACTCACCCGCTACCTTGTCGTATCCGAATGGGTTGTAGAGACAAATTGGACCCCATTAAAGTGAACTGGATTGACATGGTATTCGCCCCTAGTTATTTATATGAGGTGACATCTCGAAGTACCTAGAGTGTGATGCGATTGATGGCAAGTTCAAGTGCCATAGAGTCATATGGGATGACTAGTCGATCACATAGGCAGACTGTATGGGACAATCTGTCGGGCAGTGACCGCTTATAGAGTTCTGGTAATTCACAAAGCCTGGTCGTGGCAAGAGCTACTATAGTATTCTTATGAGTCAATTCTTTTGACTAGAGACTATTCGCCCAAGTTGGCACAACTTCTGATTAGCTTTGATTTATACTCTACGATTTCGTAAATGAGGTCAAACTGGGTATATTTTGGGTTATGATGGATGTGGGCTGAACGAAGGAATAGGGCGATAGGAATTGTCCACCCCTTGTCGGGGTTGTTTGAAATCTCAAGGCCACTCGAGGAGTAGTTAATCGAAATGTGTGGCCACGCTCGGAAGGTATCTTTGATAGATAATTCCGGTCGGACGCTTAATCTCCGGATCGAGAAAACCACTCAAGATATGATCAAATGTAAGTACGACCTGCAAGACACCTTGCATTGAGTGGGAGATTGTAATAGGACAAGAGAATTGGTGACGCACACTTGTCGAGGACAAGTGGGAGATTGTTGGGAAATGTGTCCTCAACAATAGTGCGATCACATGATTTAAATATCATAATTAAATCTCAAATTAAGAATACGTGAGGGATGATTCTTTATACAGTCGACTGACCGTCATTAATCGGTAATGATTGGCTAACTAGAGTTTGACATTACTGTCGTGTGACGGTGGTGGTCAGTTGATCCCTTTAGGTCACACCTATAGGATGAGGCTCAAATAGATATTTAATTAATTGTATGCGATACAGATTAATTAATTCCTTAATTATGGGAGTGCAATTTTTGCGTCTTATTTTAATGTGATTAAATAAGATTAAATTTAGTAATTAAGTGTTATATTACTAAATTGGTTGAGGCATTAATATAAGTTTTGAGGTAGAGGTAATTAGTTATTTAAAGTTACAAGAAGTTGTAATTTTAACTAACTAATAATTATGGGACCCATTATATGATGATATAATGGTAGTATACTACTCAAAAAGTGGAGTGTATATTATATTATTATTTGTAACATTTAAGTGTTAAATGATTACATTAATAATTAAATATGTAAGATAGTTGAACATAAGACTTATAAGCATTTGTGGGACAAATAACAAAAGGCAAAAATGGTCCATATAAGGACTAAAATTTCGGCCAAATAAGATGAGCAAAAGATGCTCATTTGTCTTTATTGTTTTATGATTAAAGCTTGATAGTGACCTTGCATGCTAGCTTTAATCATTCCAACTCTTACACACTCTACCTAAACAATACAAGTGAATAAAAACAAGGAAAAAGAGATTCCCTTGTAGCCCTTATGCCAACCGGTTTTGGCCTTTACAAAAGGGGCTTTTGTTGCTCATTTTTGAGTTTACTACTTCACTTGCTTTCTCTCTAAAATCCTCACATGCAAATGAAAATAAATGCTCTCCATAAATACTAATAGATATCATATATTACTTAAGATAGTAACACAAGATTATTAGTATTATTAAGGTAATATTTCTACTACATATCTAGTTAATATTAGTAGGAATTTTTGGGATTAATCTTGGGTGCAATTTATTGGAGTGGCTTCTAAACTTGGAGTCTTAGGAGGATCATCCATCATTATAAGCTCAAGAACAAGTGAAGGAAGGTGACCTTACTTGTGCCCATAATTTTGAACCATACAACAATGTAAGGAACATTGTTTTTCTTATAAATCCTTCATTTTGTTATGCATGCACTAGATCTTAAGAACAAATAATTAACAAGTTAATTAGTTCACTATTAGAGAAGTCTAATAATAGGTATATGAACCTAACATACGTAGGCAGTCCTATTACAAGGGCACAACCGCATATCCCTTTCAATCTCAACCATCAACATCAATCCTCTAAACAGCCCACCCATCTGCTAAAATTAATCTTACACCTCTTTACTGGGGGCTTCTTCCTTAAGACGTCGCCCATTCCCTGTCTTGTCAAAATTCCCACCTTCTCACTCTGGGGGCTTCTCTTTCAAGACGCCACTCGTTCTTTATCCACAAGCATCTTTCGAGTCTCAACTACAGTCCAAAGTAAACCGCTCATAGCCTAGTGCTCGGTTTGGACGATGACAAGGTCTTGATTCCGCTCTCTGAATCATCATACCTCGAAAAGGCATCTCGAACAAGCAAACGGAGGCAAGGATGTCTGGAGAATATAATCAATTCATATTCCCCAGCTGAGCGGACCTTCTACCTCAAATGATCTGATGCGCGTTGTCACCGTTTCTTGGCTAAGGAGTTTCACGCACATAAGCAAAGTCTTTCAGAGTCACCCCCCGTGTCGTGTCGATACCGAGTCTGTATCACGTTTACGACCGTCTGTTTGTCAGTCTGTCAGTATGCGTCCACGTGAGTCAATGTCGCAACGGTCACGTGTCTTCAATCCATCAAGTTTCGGGTCTGCCACCAGCAAGAATCAATATCAAATCTCACAACTTTTCAAAGCTTCTATCTCCCCTCACATGGGATAATACATGCTTGTTGCTTATATGTTAATTGCTCACATGCTTATGTGCTTATGTGCTTATATACTTGCGTGCCTACGTGATTGTCTATGCGACTGCGTATTTGTGTGGCCACTAACCATGCAGGTAATCTGGAGAAGAAGAACTCACTTCAACTGAATACTGGATTCTTCCCAGCAAACACCGACCCGTCAAATCCAAGGGCTCGATTATATGGCGTACACTACCTCTCAACGAGCAGCAACTCATATCCCCGGCGAGTCCTGAGGAGTTTCTAGTTCCCCAACGAGTGTCGATTTTCAAATGAAAGTCCCACAGGTCTTTCAAAGATCCTTGCAACATCATTTATGATCCCGACGCAGCGCTCTCCCTAAATGGTTTTCCAGAGAGCCTCGCATACATGATTCATCCCCACGGAGCTCGTTTAGGGCACCCATCAAGTTGGAGTTTGTTGCTCCCTAGCCGAACCTATCAACATCAACCTGGTTGAAAGACATTACTAGACAATATCTTGAAATAAGCCCGATGTTTCAAGCTATTTCCCACAGTCGATAATTCGACCATAGATGGCTGGCGAGCCTTACAACGCAAATGGCTGGCGAGCCTTTCTCCGCAAACAAGATACAACTCAAGGACGTATGCCGAAGATGCCTCGGATACGACTCCTTTTCACAAGCTGGCGAGCCTTTGTCCGCAAACAAGATACAACTCAAGGACGTATCCCGAAGATGCCTCGGATACGACTCCTTTTCACAAGCTGGCGAGCCTTTGTCCGTAAACAAGATACAACTCAAGGACGTATCCCGAAGATGCCTCGGATACGACTCCTTTTCACAAGCTAGCGAGCCTTTGTCCGCAAACAAGGTACAACTCAAGGACGTATCCCGAAGATGCCTCGGGTACGACTCCTTATCACAGCTGGCGAGCCTTTGCACGCATACAAGATACGACTCAAGGAGATATCCTGAAGATGCCTCAAGTATGACTCCTTCTTATGGCTGGCGAGCCTCAAAATGCACCGCCTTCAACACTGGCTGGCGAGCCTTTGCGCGCAAAAGATTCAAGGACATATCCCGAAGATGCCTCAGGTATGACTCCTTCTTATGGATGGCGAGCCTTTATACGTAGTCTAATGGACTTTAAACGACCCAAACCGGAAGTCGACAGACTCTAAACTGTTCCCGACGGCAGGTCCTTGACTCGAATCCCTGAATCGCCTCGATGTCGCCCTTCCCGACGGCAGGTCCTTGGCTCAAACCTTTTTGAGTCGCCTTGACGTCGCAATGGTCTTCAGGTTGTAATCTTCGATTGACCTGGAGATCATACTTTGACTTTCGCCCTGTCCAAGCCTCAGTCAAAGTGGGGGCTCTGTAGATACCCAGTATCTACACCTCCCAAAAACCACCCGATGATGATCAGACTATAACGTGTTTTTGATATGCGTGCGTGGATTAGCTATACATGAGATGGTTTAATGCACTACTCGAGTATGAAAAATGATTTCAAAAGCTTTCTAACTTCATTTGCATTAAAATAACTCTATTTAGAGTTAAAACCTTCTTCGAACCCAAAAACCGACTCAGAAACCCGCAACTCGAGTCAACCTGAGTCAAACCAAATCTCGAATGTCGAAAATAATGCCATGAATGTCTTTATCATGTCATTTCCATTAAAATGACCCTAATTAGAGTCTAAACCGACACCGGGCCAAAAAAACCGACTCGAAATTCAAATCCCGACTCACACGGGTCAAACCCGAGTCCAAGACACAAAATACCTACGCCAAATATCACCTAAGAGGAAGGTTACACGGCTAAGCAAACCTCAAAGACCACAAATCACAACCAACAAAACATTGGTTAGAACAAATGCAAAATCCAAATTTGCGAAAGGGACAATACACCCACTTGTATCATAAGGTAGCTCGCGCCTCTTTAGGGTGTCTGCTTAGCCTCCAAGAAAACACAACCGACCTACCTCCCCACATTTCTCTATCAATACCAACCTTCACACACTACAAACCTCATGCGAGTGTCCGCCCCCTCACCTCTCTCTTAAACTTCTAGACTCGACTTCCTAAGTCACAAAATCGACACGTGTTTACGACCTACTGATCGTAAACACAAGCCTTACACATATTGTTGGGTACTGTCGCCGTGCATTCGACCGACCCATTTGCCCAACTCAATTCATCAATCAACATGTTTTAATTAACATATTTTCAACTCATTTTCAAAACTAAATCCTTTTTTAAGGCACCTTTTTAAACTTCTTTGATCGCGATTAGTCACAACGAGAAAACCGTCTCTAAAGTCGTCTACTTCGCAAACATCAATACACGTAAGTTTGAGGGTGTAAATATCTCATTTACATCATGTCTTTACTGTTTTTATGAGTTTATATGCATGAACAATGCATGACACGATTCAAATATAGGTTAGACGAGCCAAAACCGAGTTTTGGCCCGAGACAGAAGCCCTTTGCTATGCAAAGAGGCTCGCGCCTCTTGTGGGTCTCGGGTCAGACTCAAACGTGTTTGTTCTCGCCTTTCCTCTTTATTTCATTTCTTATTTGTAATCGGTTTTTACCATTTCAAAAGTTTCAAATCGTTTTTATGACAAACTTTTTAGCCATAAATTATAATCACCCTTGGTTCCATATACCATGACGGTTTAATCCGTGACTCGGTGATATTAATTGGTTAATTACATTTTAAAGGAATTTCTTTTCTTTTATTTACCATTTTAATTCATTTTTATGATAAACATATTTTGACCATTACAAAAATCATCCTTGGTTCCTTATACCATGATGGTTTATTCCGTGACTCGATGATATTATTGGTTAATTACATTTTAATGGGTATTTTAACACCCTTTTCTTTATTTACCATTTTTCTCATTTGTTTACATTTGTAAATATATTAGTCATAATCCATAATCATCCTTGGTTCTTTATACAATGTCGGTTTAATCCGAGTACGATGACAAACTTGACTAATTACAAATAATTGAACTTAACATAATTAGTTCAAATCAAACATTTTCCTTTTACACATTTTACTATGCTTTTCAAACATGCAAATCCGACGACGAATATTACTAACACAATATTAATTATTCCGAGTCGTGCAAATCATATTTGCAATCATTAATCACAAAAAACGGTTTTAAACAACCTTTTCAACAACCAGGAGACGCCCCCTCAGGTCGGCTCATGGTTCGCGCCCTAAGAGGCCGTTTGTTTCTATCTTTCAAAACCAGGGCAGAGCTCCTTCCCTCGCCAATAGGCTCGCGCCCCAAAGGGACTGCCTGGCACTAATTTGCCTCATTTTTGGCACTTGTCTAGGACGATCCCGATTACAGTTAATCCGAATACATGACGGATCAGATTGACAAGCTTACATTTTTACACTTTGTCATTTGACACCCTTTTTCAAATAATGGATCGTGTTAAGCATCATAATCCGAATTTGGTAAATGGATGTTTAATTTCCGTCTCACATGCAAATAGATCTAAATCCAACTTTGACACCAATTTCTTGGTACATTCATAAACAATTGACTTAGGAAATATTCACATGTTAGGTTAAGACTTTTGGATGTGCATTCATGCATTTACACCGTTTTATCAACTTTTGCACTTAAACAACCACGGTCGATCAGTAGAGGCCTCTAACTAGAGTGGGATTGGGTGTCCGATTAAAGGGCTTCCCAATACATACCCTCACCCCTTAGAACCTTTGGATAGTGGATGGCCTTATCCAGGGCGTACGAGAGTCATTTTAGGCATAGAATGCTAAAAGGGGGACGAGTCCTTATCTTTAGTACCTATGTCTAACACTGCTTTGTGCTTCGTTTGACCGAGGTATAAAGTGGATTCGAATGGGTTCCAAGCATCCCACAAATGCTTGGTGGTGACTCTGAACATCTCTGCATCGTTTCGAGACCTTTACCGAGACGAAACTGACCGATCTAAAGCGATCCGGTCGAAAGCATTTTTACGTCACCGAGTGTGGCTTTGAAAAGACCGCTGCATGTCCATAGATTGGCTTGGCGTACAGGTGGCCCGTGACCGCAGATCGGTAGGTGGCCTAAATCCACAAACCGGCCTGTGGCCTATATCCACAGATATACACAATGGAAATTGAATACACTTAATAAGATATGAAAGAAGGAATTGATGATATTAGGATTCGGGTTTATGAATTGGAGGAACTATGGTAGTTCGTTCCAATAACCGAAGGTCCTATCCCTACACACTGTGAGGACAGTGGGAGTTATTCAAAGGCAAGAGAGCCTATGTCCAGATTGGATCTAGACACGTACTCAAAGAAGTTCTTATAATACAAGATTATTCACAAGAATGGGAAATAATATATAGTAAGGTTAGGGAAAGTGCAAGTATTGCTAAAACTTGCTAACAAAGGCTTTTTCATAGGCTAAGCATGATAAGTCATGCCATTTCAATTGAGTTGAGATGTATAGTTATATACAATATTAAGTATGGATTATAGATTATGTACTAATTGATATGGTATCAATTTTACATATGTGATAATGCATTCATCGTTTAAGTTTTATACAAAACTCTTTTCTTTAATACTTTGTTTTTCCAAATAGGTTGTCGAGACAATGTTGAACCCTATTTCAGTGAACTGGATTAACATAGTATTGGCCCCTAGTTTCTTATATGAGGTGATGTCTCGAAGTGACTAGAGTGTGATGCGATTGATGGCAAGTTCAAGTGTCATAAAGTCATATGGGATGACTAGTCGATCACATAGGCAGACTGTATATGACACTCTGTCGGGCAGTGACCGCTTATAGAGCTCTGGTAATTTTTATAAAGCCTGGTCGTGGCGAGAGCTACTATAATATTCTTATGAGTCGATTCTTTGACTAGAGACTGTTCGCCCAAGGTGGCATAGTTTCTGAGTGACTTTAATTTATGCTTTACGACTTTAGTAACTGAGGTCAAATGGGCATATTTTGGGTCATGATGAGCTGTTGCTATTCGAAGGGAATAGTGCGATAGGAATTGTCCACCCCCTTGTCAGGGTTATCTAAAATCTCAGGGCCACTCGAGGAGTAGTGAACTTAAAATGCGTGGCCACGCTCGGAAGGTATCTACGGTAGATAATTCCGGTCAGACAGTTACTCTCCATATCGAGGAAACCACTCAAGATATGATCAAATGTAAGTACGACCTGCAAGACACCTTTCATTGAGTGGGAGATGGTAATAGGACAAGAGAATTGGTGACGCACACTTGTCTCGGACAAGTGGGAGATTGTTGGAGTATGTGTCCTCAACAATAGTGCGATCACATGATTAAATTTCATAATAAGAATACGTAAGTGATGATTTATTATATAGTCAACTGATCAACATTAATCGATAATGATTGGCTAACTAGAGTTTAACATTACTGTCGTTTGACGATGGTGATCAGTTGATCCCTTAAGGTCACACCTATAGGACGATTCCCAAACAAGAAAGTTAATTAATTGTATATCGATACAGATTAATTAAATCATTAAATTGAACAAATTTATAAGTGAAAATTATATATCTTATTGTAATGTGATTAAATAAGATTCAATTTAGTAATTAATTTGTTATATTACTAAAATTGATTAATGTTTGTGAAACATTTGAGATAAGAGTAATTAGTTAGTTATAATTACAAGATGTTGTAGATTATATTAACTAGACTTAATGTGACCCATTTTATATTCATGTAATTGTGAATTACTTGTTAATTTGTTAAATGTAATTTATTTAATTTGAAATGATATTTAATTAGTTAAATATGCATTTATATTACTAATGACATGTTACATGTCACATGTCACAACATATTACAAATGACAAATTACAAAGATAAAATGAAGGTCCATTTTATGTATAAAACCGGTTGGACTAGGGGTCTTATGGATGTTTAAGTTTTTGTCATTATCTTGGCATAAGATGCTAAAAACATGATAATTGCATCTAGGTGTAGCCCTTACATACCTAGTGTTTTGAGAAGACAAAAAGCAAGAGTAGCATTGCCTTCTCTATACCACCAAACCGGCACCCCCTCCCTATTAGAGAACATTGGTTCTCATTTTTCTTGAGAAAAAAAATCTCTTATGCTCTCCTTCTTACCTTCTCTCATAAATTGTTTATGTTCATAAGATTTGTTCTAAAAATCTAATATTGTCACATGAATACTAGTTGTAGTATTATTATAAATATTAGATCTAAAATTTAAGGTTACTAATACATATTATCTAGTTAGTAATAGTATTAGTGTTTGGGTTAGTCTTAGGTGCAACTAAAAGGAGGCATTCTACATTTGAATGCATGAAGATTCTTGGAGGATCATCCATAATGGTAATGGGTCAAGATCTAGTTTTGGAAGGAGTCCAAAACTAGTGCCCTTAAATTCGTCCATATGATGTAAGAACATCAAGTTTTCCTCTTTATCTCTTTTATTTAGTTATGCATGCAACTAGATCCACTAGTTCTAAATTAACAAGTTATTTAGATCACCATTAGAAAAGTCTAATAATAGGTATATGAACCTAACAGAAAGTCCACACACACGCGAACCTTACCATATTTTTTTGGTACTGGCACTACATTGGCGACCCAATCCGAATATTCTGACACCTTGATGAACCCGGCTTTAAGCTGTTTATCAATTTATTCCTTAACCTTTAAAGACCACTCCGAACGCATTCTGTGTAGCTTCTGCTTTACTGGTTTGAACCCTGGTTTGATCAGGATCCTGTGCTCTGCAATTTCCCTATCAATTTCTGGCATGTCTTTGTAAGACCATACGAAAACATCTTTGAACTCAATCAGCAGGTCAATGAACCCATGTCTCTCTACGGGATCTAAGGTAGTTCCTATCTTAAGCTCCTGTGGTTCTACGGTGGTTCCCACATTGATAGTTTCGGTATCCTCGATCACCGAGTTTTTTTGGTCATATTATTCTAACCCTCTAACCAATTGTGGAGGTGGTTCTACCTCCTCTTCCTCTTCTTCAACCTGCTCGCCTTCGGCCTCATTCTCAATGTCATTACTAAAACAATTATTTTCAAAAATTGAATTGCAATGTAAATAAAACAATTCATAAGCAAACAGGTTCATCTTATTATTATTAATTTTAAACTGCGCAAAATGCGCTAAAATTTGAGCAAACTGATCAGAGGTCAGTGGCGAGACGACAGAGGTACCCGAGACAGGCCCCGGAAAACCAGAATTAGAATGTGGTGCATTGAAAGGAAAGACTTGGGAGGGGGTGCCTTCGACACTTGACTCCTTAGACTCAAACTTAGGACTCTTATTAGACTGAGACTCAGACTCAGACTCAGACTCAGACTTGGCACCATCATCCAGCTTAAACATTTCTCCTTCTAAGGGCAGTAGAACTTCTGGTCTTGATGCAGTAGTAATCTATACCCACCCTCGTTTTCTCCTCTAGGTACGACATCCTTCTTGCTGATCTAAACCACCGATGCCAAGCCTTGGTTACCTTCCTCACCTCTGTGGCATTCCAACCATAACGTGGCAATATGTATCCTACCATTAGGTCTTCTGAGGCCCCAACCTTATATGCGGGTGAGTTCTCGTCCGTGCCATTGAGGATTATGTATTTAGGGGGATACTTGATGAATTCTAGGTAGTTCGAAGCCAACTTCTTCCTGTTTTTTTCTCTATCTTGCTGCAGTTCAAAAACCACGGTTGTGAGTATCTTTTCCTCATTACTCTATTCATCTCTTCATCGATCCTTATCGCCGAATTTCGGATTGCCAGGAAGTTCACGGAATTGGTGAGCGTGCTATTGGCATCTTCCATTGTCCGGCGATGGTGCTTAAGATAACTCGAGATTGGTCTCCCGATAGCGACATCTGTCTTAGTCTTTTGGAGCTGCTTAATGAGGGAAGCCTCTGAGGTCGACCCTTCACTAAGTGCCTCGACTAAAGAAGGTTGTTTTGAGGGTCCCTTATCTGGAACATCCTTGGTAATAGAAGTGTGGCTCCCCTTCTCAACTCGATATGGGCGCCCAGATCGAGTCAAATGGTTGGACTCAAGGACACCCTTCCTTAGTTTCAAGATTTCATCTTGGGTTTGTGGGAAAATTGCTCCTTTGGTAAGGTAGATATCATCTTCATTATCGTCCCAGATTCCATGGATTTCATTCCCACTCCAGAGAATGTATGGTGTGTAGTCGATACCAAAATCTCCAAATCGAACTTCGTTCTTCGGGCTTGGAAGGTACTTTGAACAATCAATGAACTCCTTCCCTACGAAGAAACCTTTTAGGCGATAAACGGGCCGGATCAAATAGGTCATATCAATATTGTCTTCGACAAATACGGAATTCGTGTGATCACCAAATGGGTTAGTCACGTTGTTGGGTTTGACCGTCGGGATTGGGATTGTCCCACTCTCGATCATATCTGGTATTTCATGTTTGAGATGGAAACAGTTTACCGTGGCATGCCCCTTGTCTTGATGGTATGCACAATATGCGTCAGGCTTGTACAATTTATTTCGTTGTTCTAACGGTGGTTCAGGAGTTGGGCCAATGGGGTTCAATTTCCCTTGGGCCATGAGTCTTTCTAAGGCGTATGTGTTGGTACACCCTATGTCAGTAAATGCTCTTCGACTAGAGCGTTGAGGCCTTTTAGAAGTTCCTTCCGGAAGGCTAATAGCTTGAATATGGTTGACACTAGCATGTGCCTTTGATTTAGAGGAAAAGGCACCAGTATACCTTTTCGGTTTCTCCATCTCAGCAGCTCGGAGGCCATCTTCGATTTTCCTCCCACACCTTGTCAATTCTTTGAAAGTGCTAAAGTTTTGATACTTTAATACATCACGGTAGACGGGTCAAAGATTCTTCACAAATTTGTCTACCCTTTCTGTTTCTTCGGGCTTTCTGGCTATCTTCACGCTCTCCGCGCGCCATCGGGCCAGGAAATCAGTGAACCCTTCCTTTTCATTTCGAGTCATAACTTACAGAGTCCTCATAGTGATTTGGATCTCTGTGTTATCAGCATAATTTGCAAAACTCTACGGTGATGTCCTCAAACGTAGGGTAGTTCTTCAGTTCAAGATTATAAAACCAGGACCTTGGGTGTTCCCCCAAAGACTGAGCAAACATGGCAGAGAGCATACTCGCAGGTACACCTTTCAGGGCAAGGTGTTCTTTGTAGGACCGAATATGTTGGAGAGGGTCCTCCGTTTCTTTAAACTTTGGGATGTCGGTGAGCACAAAGTTCTTAGGGAGTTCATCTTGGACTAGATCATAGGTCTTAGATTTCTCATAATGGATGCTCTCTCCCTAAGAGAGCTTCAGTTGATCTTCGATAAGCTTGAACCATTTTTCTAATTCAGTCATTTCTGGTAAGGTAGTCACAGTGTTTTCTCCATTGATCTTAGCCTCAATGGCTCCCAATCGATCATCATCAACTCCAAAGTTTCACCCAGCTTAGTGACAGTGGCTTCCATTGCTTTTCTTCGGGTTTGAGGTAGCCTTTCTACAAGAAAAACCCCGAACTAATCAATACTCGAATCTAAATCCCCTGCACAAATAAGGACTCGACTCAAAGACTTGACCTTTGACTCAAAGACAGAACTAGACCCAGGAAATAAGCTAAATGGCTCACTTGTAAGGGGTCACATGGGAGAGGGGTCTAGACCTAACAAGGGCTATGAATCGACTCAACTAACTTCTTGACTTGGACTTGACATTGACTTGGTGTGAGTAACTCGTGATTGAACCAAACATGGTTCATAGGTTCATGGAAAATGTCCTAGGTGGTCTAAATTGGACGTTTGGTGATTTGACTTTGACCATATGGTCGACTCACTTGACTTGGACCCAAGATGTGGCTTGGGTGACCCACTAGGGTTGTGTACTAGACACAGTTCACTTGAACCCTTCACATGACTAGACTTGACTCGAAACATATTCTATGCTCGGGAAAGGTGAGAAATCATTTCGGAATTGATTTGAAAATGGATGATTTGAAAATGAGATTTTAAATAGGCAGCATACCGGCTATAAAAAGCTCATTTTGGTTGAGAAACCTACATCAATTTCGGCACCATTCCGAGTTTGAAAACATGCTGGACTTGAAGATGGTTTTGGAAAAAAACGGTTTTGACAAAACAGTTGAGATTTTCGAAAAAAGCATGGAGCATGATCACATAGCACATAAGCATTCGCATATTAATTATGCATGAACCTAGGCTCTTCTAAGTCTCGGTCGGTCTTCTAATTGGGTCTATGCCAATGATCCACCTTATCAAAGAAAGTCAAGCCTCCCATAAGCAGAAGTGTGTAATATGCTAAGGGCAAGTACTTAAAGATCTCGGCAGTACCATCTTGATATTTAAATCGGCATAGTGGACGTCACCTCCTAACCATTGAAATCGACCCAATGGGTGAGCTGGTCCTCCTAAAGTCTCAAATGGGTAATGCATGTATGCAAAACGAATCATAATGTTAGTCCTATTAGCCATTATTTTCCTTTTCAAGTTACAACTCCCCAGCGGAGTCGCCAAAATGTGGATGTGGGGATTTGATGTATCCACGGGGGTTTTTCAAACACTAGGAGTCGCTACCAAATTTAAGGAAATTTGGGAACCATTTTTGAAAATTAGATTTGAGTTCGTTGTTGAAAGTACGTGATGGAAAGTTCGTTAATAAAACACTCACCCCCGCCCATTGTAATAAAGGCCTCTAATTGGGGCTATGATGACTAATTGGACAAGACTACGATCGTTTATGAAAGTGCAAAACACCATTTTGATCCTAACATGTGAGCTTGGTTTCTAATCGTTTAATGCACCTAATCTACTTTGTCCAAGTGATTTAGCATGTGATATTGATTTGAGCTATGCTAACAAGCATTCACAAACATGGCTTAGACGGGAGTGGGGGAGCTATTGGGGAGCTAAGCTATTACAACTCATACGATTCTCGTCGACTCGATTTGCAAACAATTGAATTAAAGATACAACTCGATCTATATACAATTGCTAAACATGACACTTGACACACGACACGAGCTAGCCTACTTAGGCCTCGAAATTCGTGCCATATGGTGAGGCCACGGTGATACGTGCATTTTATATAGTCTTTTTAGCCTATTTTATGCACGTATTTCTATGCTTTTATCGTGGTTTTATGCTACGAAATGCCCCGTATATGCTACTTTGGTGTATTTTGTCTTAATTGCAGGAATGGACCATAAAGTAGTGAATTCAGGCCATTTGCCGTCCGTTTTGCATGCATTTGGAGGAAGAGTAGATTTGGAGCGGGAATTATAGCTGTCTTGGGATGCGTGAAGCTGTTACGGGAGCTAAAAGGACAAGTCAAAGTCAAACTAACGTGAATTATGAGCTGCTGAAGTCAAGATCCACTCGATCGAGTTGTTTTAGGATGAATAATCAGTCGTTCGAGCACTTAATCTAGTCGATCGACCAGTTCTTTTTATGCCTTTACTCGATCGAGTGATTTAGTTGGTCGATCGAGCAGTCTTTGGCTAGGTTTGCTCGATCGAGTGGTTTTATTCCACTTGATCGAGTGGATTTTGCTATGGGCTGGGCTTTTTAGTTATTTTCCGTCAATTAGGTTTAGCTAATCCTATTTTCTTATAAATAGGAAGCTTAGGATGTCATTTAAACTCTCTCTCGGATTCTCTCTCCCTTCTGACGTTACTTTTCTTCGGTCACTTTCACTGTTACTTTGTTCTTCAATTCCGGATCAATAATTCAGTATTAATTCTTTCTCTTCCTTTCTTCTTGAATTATTATTTATGTTTATTGTTCTTCCTTTATTTCTCGTTTCCCCTTTTATTATGTCTAGCTAATTCCGTAGTATGTTAGGATTAGGGAAGCCGTGGTAGCAATGTTATAATTGACTTGAATAGATTAATCTGGCGATAAGAATTGTATTAGACAATTTAATTGTTATCTGGTCGAATGAATGCATGCAGGAGACCAATAAATTTAGTTAACCCCGACCTGGATCGAAAGATTGGAAGGGAAGGCTTGCTTAATTACAATAGGGTATTGTAGTGAGGGTGAAAGCTAAGCTATTTACGCTCTAGGGCGGTTTAAGGACCGAAAGGTGACGACCATAGCTCTTCTTATCAATAGTCTAATTGCCTCAGTATACCGATAGTTTAGCTGCCACGGTGGACCGACTCCTAGCATATTCCCTTCTCTTTTTGTTAATTTCTTACGTTTATTCCTCTCTTACCTTTTCGTTAGTTTAGTTCAACAATCAAACCCCCATTCCTGTGACACCCTGACAGACCAAATTAAACAGATAGATAGCAACTTAGCCTCCCTGTGGAGATCGACCCTACTTACCGCTGATTTCTGTTAGTAGTAACTTAGGTATTTATTTTTGGTACGAAACGACAGTATCAAATTTTGGCGCCGTTGCCGGGGAGGCGACGCTTTTTATCTGTTTTATTTTGTTTGTCATTTCGCCTCAAGGAAAGACTAAGTACCTTGAGGCCGTTCTTATCTTTTTCTTTAGTGCTGTTTTGATAGGCCTACAGGTTTATTAGACAAAGCACGAGGGAGATTATCGAAGGGAAGGCTTGAGTACCTTCGATCCCTCTTGCCAAGATGACATCTCGTCTCCGTCTAATTGCTCGCCTTGAAGCCCAAGCTGAGAAACCTGCTAGTTGGGAAAGGAAGAAATCTTGGGGATGTGGTACTGCTGAGCACAATGCAGCTGTAGTTGTGCCGCCACATCCACCCTATCAATGGCCACCGCAACAAGATCCTCCCGATATACGAGAAGAAGAATTTGCGGAGATGAAATCCTTGATGGAGACACTTGCATTCCAAGCGCAAGAATATGTCTCGCGAGTTGATAAGCTCGAGTCTGTAATTGCTCAGTTAGCAGCTGAGATACCGATAGATGAGTGACAGACATATGGACGCTCGAATCCTTGAGTTGGAGTCACAAATAGCTCAGTTAGCAGCTGAGTCGGATAATGGGCAACCAGAAGAGGTATACCTTGCTGAGAGCGGTTTTTCCCATGAAGAAACCGTGTTGCCCAATGCTGAGGATGACTTTTATGACTCAGACGACGAGTTTCTATCACATTTCACCACCCCACACGAGGATTTCAGTGCTGTACAGGAGGAATCACTCGATCGAGTAACTAATATTGGTCGATCGAGTGATCTGCCAGGAGAAAGTGCTCGATCGAGTGATATTTCCACTCGATCGAGTGGAATTCAGGAGGAAGTTGGTCGATCTCGTGATTATTTTGCTCGATCGACTGATTTGGCCATTGGGAGCTTTGATTCGTCATATGGGTTTGATTTAGATGACGATTTTGATGATGATAATGGATACGGTGAGTCTCCCTTATTCAAAACCGAGTCGGACACACTTGAAGCTAAGGTTTATGGGCTGAATTCCACTGAGGGCGACGAAAGGACAACTGAGTCGGTATTTGCTCCTAGCACGGATGAGGTACAACATTCTTTTGTCAGTGATTCCGTGGTTGAGACCAACCAACCTGAGGTAGTAAACGATAATTTTATTATTGTTCGTTTTAATAGTATATTGCCTCGTTTGACTCGCGCTTGATACCCGTCGTTGTGAGTACCAAAGATAAAATTTATAATCTCCTATTAAGACTAACCTAGGCTAGTGGTAACAGGGTCGAACCACAAGGAGGCAGTTGTAAACTTTAGTTGATTTATGTTCAGTCTGAGGTAACTATAATGGGGGTTGATTTGAATTGGTCTAAGACTAAGAGCAAACAAAGATAATAAACTAAAAATACGAGTTAAACAGATAAAAGAAGGGTACTAGGATGGTCGGTTCATTATAGCTTCGGCGGCAGCAAACTAAGTCGGTCTGAATCAAACACAGGTAAGGCGGGAAATAAAGAGGTCCTCTCGGTCCACTCTTAACAAATAGCATCTCTCGATCTCGCTATAGGTCCCTAATGTCACTAATACTAACTTTCGTCCTGAAAAGTGACTAACGGTCTAAACTATACCTATCTTTCGATCTTAGCACAGTTTAGTCGATTTAATTGATGGTCAAATAACTTTCCCTATCTTTCGATCTAATGGGTTAGTCACGAAATAGGTATCTAACTGGTCGCATGCATTCGATTCGTTAAATACAAGATTAAATTCAATTAAAACGAAAATGAACCCTACGAGGTCGATCGATCGATCAAAAGGTCGATCGATCGACCAACACGCGAAACAGCTTTCTCTGATCTAATGCCGCCTATGCCATAAATCGCCTACATCCTAGCACTAAAGAATTAGCTACTCATGCTAAAGATGAAAACAACAATAAAACTCATAACGATTACTGAATTCATGCTTAAGGTAAATAACAACAATGACGAAACGATAATTGGCTTTTGGGGACACTAGCTATCAAATCTATACTAATAACGAAAGTAAAACAATAAATTGAAATTAGGGCAGAATGAATACCGAGATTTAAGAGGAAAGATTAAGAACAAGGGCATAATTCCAATGCTAAAATCGATAACCCAAACCCTAGTTACTCGAAATAAACTAAAACTCAAAGCACTGTATTGTGATGAAAACTTGGATAAAAACTTGATATCTAAACTGATGGTTTTATGTTACGTTATATAGCAATCAACGCAACATCTTATTTCCTAAACCTACACTTCACGGGCTTCAAGATTCACGGTCTTTCAATTCACGTCTGGAATAGAAATCTGGTCGATCGACTGATAATGCTGGTCGATCGATTGCTCCTCAGCAAACAGTGGCTTCTGGAACCCGAGCATTGGTCGATCGACTGAAAGTGCCGGTCGATCGACCGGATGAGCTGCTACTTGACTTCTTTATTCTCGTGGATTCGTCTTTTGGGCCTTGAATTGCGCACCAAGCTCGTTCCTTAAGTGATTCCTTTACGTCATTTGCAATGCAGATTACTCAGGGACGGATTTAGCTTGATTTCCCGTTGAATTCTTCACATTTCTGCAATAATGTACAAAATACGGAAGTAGACGGAAATAGGGAGAAATGTAGCATAAACTACAAGAATGAGCTCTGAAATGCGTGTAAAATGGGATGTAAAACATCATATAAAAGACACGCATCAAACATCCCCAAACCAAACCCTTGCTTGTCCCCAAGCAAGAACTAGACTCGATTTAATGACCTAATGGAACGAGTTCAATCTCAGAGCGAAATGCAAACTGTTAAGCCTAAACCGATTTAATGCACAACCAACAATCAATTAGCAATGTGAATCATGCAAACGAGTTATGTAGTCGTTAAAAACTGCTGACCCGTCAATTGTAGAGACTTATCAAATTGGAGTCTCGCGGGTCGCTCAAATCACTCAATAAGCACAGGTGATATATATGTAAGATAGAGAGAAGTAGTTTTGTAGTGACTCTCACCTAACTACGACCTATGAAAACATGCCAGCAATAAAATATGAAAATGACCTCTACGACCGTACATACGCATTCCAACCGAACAGATGACCAATGACACATGCCGAGGTATATATGGGATATGTGAGGTATGGGTAAGAAGAGGCAAAACATTTTATGGTAAAGTGGAGGTACAGGTGATCAAGCTAGTACCAAAACGGAACCAAAGGACAACATCCAACTTCTTTCTCATAAACAAATGAAACGGTGCTATAGCAAGCACAAAACTCACAATCTCCAAACTATCAAATCAATAAAACTCCCCATAAGATGTAAATGAAACATGGGAGCAAAAATCGCCAAAAGATAAGGATTAAATTATGCGAATTGATTTCTTTCTCGGATCTTCAGTCGATCGACTATAATTGGCAGTCGATCGACCGCCTTGAACAGTACAAAGCTCTTTTTTTTCTTTTTTTTTTTTCTTTCTTTTTCGAATCTTTTCTCATTTTTTTTCCACTTTGTTTCTTTCCCTCCTTTATTTCATCTTCCCAATAACGTCTCAACAGAGCATATGCCACCAAAAATGACACTACTACAAATACAGGTAACCACAACGGCCCTTTAACAACGCTTATTCACGAAAATCATCAAAACACGTTGTAGAATTTATTCCGCGAATTTTACCAAACTTAATTAAAACGGTTATGTGTTGTTAGCCGTTGTTATTTGTTTTAACAACGGGTCATACTTAAACAACCGTTGTTAATGAAAAAACTAATAACAACGGTTAAATTTTAACCGTTGTTAATGGTTTGGCGCCAAATTAGTGAAAAGTAATCACAACGGTTATATTAGAACCCGTTTTTAATACTTTTTAACAACGGTTGTAGACTCAATAACCGTTGTTATTAATATTATGAAAATCTTAAGAACAACATATTGCTTTATTCTGCTATACGCTACAAACACAAACACAAGCTAATACTGCTACTATATCATCCTCCATTCCTCCCTGATCGTCTCTCTGTCTTCATCTCCGTCACTGTTGTCACGTCTTCTCTCCCTCATCGCGCGTGTTTATCAATCAGGTATATATATGTTTCTTAGCAACGCTTATAACTAGATATAGGATTTTTTGGGTTATTATCTAATTTGTTGATAATTTAGCTTAATTGCTTTCCCGAATTTCGTTTATTTGTTTGCCTATTATTGTATTTTCCGAATTAGTTGCCTATTATTACGAATGTAGAATAATGACTCGAACTTGGATGATTGATGCAAATATGAGTGACCGCACCTACAAGGATGGTTTAGCTGAATTTTATGAATTCGTTTCGAACAATTTGAAAGGTTCTTCTAGTATTGCATGTCCTTGTGAAAGATGTGGTAATATTAGCTATATGGCTTTTCTGGACGTTAAAATACACCTAGAAAAGTGGAGATTTAGTCGATCCTATACACTTTGGATTTTTCATGGGGAATCATTAGAGGAAGAGAATAACTCTGAAGAAGATGATGTTGAGGTACACGAAAGGCTAACTGATGATCCTGAGTTTGCCGAGTTTTTGAGTTGGAAGAGTTGGAAGTAGAGAAGTTGAATGTTGGGTCTATAGATAATGAAGAGAATGATGATGAGTCCATTCCTTTTGAAGATGTAGGTGATGACACTAGTAATTGGGATGACCTTAACAACATGTATGAGAAGTTGTGTGAGTCTGAAGCACTTCTGTATCCTGGTTGTAAGTTCACAAAAATGTCACTGTGGTGAAGTTGTATAATATCAAGGGGGCAAATGGGGTGAGTGACACGTGTTTCACTAGTTTTTTAGCCTTGATAAAGGAGTTGCTTTCTGATGGTAATGTTCTACCTGTTAAGACATATGAGGCGAAAAAACTAATAAGAGGAGTGGGTATGAAATATGAGAAAATACATGCATGTCCAAATGATTGCATATTGTATCGGAAATTATATCAAAACTTAACCAATTGCCCTAAATGTTTGGAGTGGCGTTATAAGGATAAGGAAGGGATCCCGGCTAAGGTGTTGTGGTATTTTCCATTGATACCAAGAGTCATAAGGATTTATGCGAATCCCGATGATGCAAAAATGTTAACTTGGCATGAAACAGGAAGAATAAATGATGGAAAGCTAAGACACCCGGCAGATGGTAAGCAATGGAAATCGTTCGACGCTAAGTATCCCGAGTTCGGCAATGAACCTAGAAACTTACGTCTAGCGCTGTCCACTGATGGAATGAACCCACACGGAAACATGAGTAGCCAACATAGTACTTGGCCAGTAGTGTTGGCTATTTATAACTTACCTCCATATGTGTGCATGAAAAGAAAGTATTTGATGTTGTCGTTGTTAATTTCCGGCCCTAAACAACCTGGAAATGATATAGATGTATATTTGGAACCTCTTCTAGATGATTTGCGATTGTTGTGGGATAGTGGGATAGAAGTATTTGATGCATATAAGAACGAAACTTTCAATTTGAGAGCGATGTTATTGTGTACAATAACCGACTATCCGGCTTATGGCGACCTTTACGGGCACACGTTCATGGGAAAGAGGCTTGTCCATTGTGTGGGGAGGATATCGAGTCCGAATACTTGAAGTCTTCTCGTAAGTATGTGTATATGGGAAATAGGAGGTTCTTGTCTCATGACCATTGTTATCGCAAGATGCTGAAAGCATTCAATGGAAGACAAGAACTTCGTCAACCTCCTAGAATTTTGAGTGGGCATGAAGTTTATCAGAAAGTAAAGCATATTGAGATAGATTATGGGAAGAAGAGCGGCTCTAAATTGTCTACTCGTGGGTATAAGAAAAGATCCATATTTTTTGATAAACTTCCATATTGGCACGACTGGAGGTCGGCATTGCCTCGATTTCATGCACATTGAGAAAAATGTCTGTGATAATATTATCAATACCCTTCTGAATGTTCCTGGTAAAACAAAGGATAGCGCCGCAGCTAGGGAAGATATGAAAATGATGGGTATTAGGCTAGAGTTGGCACCACGAAGAGAGGTAATCGTACATTTTTACCGCCAAAGACTTTTACCCTTTCACGGAATGAGAGAAAAGAGTTCTGTGCATGCTTGAATGGAATTAAAGTGCCACATGGTTATTCGTCGAACATCAAAAGCCTAGTGTCGATGCAAGACCTAAAACTCACCGGGTTAAAGTCACATGATTGTCACACTTTGATGCAACAATTACTACCCGTGGCTATTCGTTCCATTTTACCTGAAAAGGTAAGATATGCTATAACTAGATTCTGTCTCTTCTTCCAGTCCATATGCGAGAAAGTCATCGATCCCGATGACGCGGATTCATTGCAGGACCTCATTGTAACCTCTCTTTGTCAGTTGGAAATGTATTTTCCACCCTCTTTCTTCACTATCATGATTCATCTGACCATTCACTTGGTTAGGGAGATTTTGTACCTTGGGCCCGTGTACTTGAGATACCAGTATCCTTTCGAAAGATTGATGAAAGTCTACAAGGACTATACATCTAATCGGTATCGTCCGGAAGGTTGTATTTTTGAACGCGCTATTTTAGACGAAGCTCTTTCATATTGTTACGCTCATCTCTCCCCTGAGGAGTTGATTGGCGTTTCTAAGAATCGTCATAGTGACAGGATGACCGGAAAAGGTATTAGGGGCCGGGTTGAAAAAATTGTGACACGTGAAATGTTGCATTTAGCACACATGTATGTGCTAAACAACGAAGATGAGGTGCAACCTTATATTCAAAAACACAAAGATGAGCTCAAATACGATCACCAAAACAAGACCGAGAAGTGGATAGCGAACAAGCATACGAAGACGTTTCCAGAGTGGTTTAGGAATATTGTCTTACGGTGTCTTGCTCAAACCGGTGATGACATCTCTCCTAGGTTACTACGTCTTGGTTTAGGTCCAAATGCCCGGGTCACCTTTTACAACAGTTTTGCCATTAATGGATATACTTTTTACACCCGCGAGCAAGATGAGGTGAGCACAATGCAAAATAGTGGTGTGAGTTCTGAATTTGAGGCAATGCACTTTGCTACTTCAAAAGATAAAAAGCCTATTTGGGGAAAATGCCTTTATTATGGTGTTATTCAAGAAATATTGGTACTAGATTACATTGATTTCACACTGCCTTTGTTTCGATGTAACCGGGTTGATAACAACATCCATTGTGTCCGAAAGGATAAGATGGGATTTACGTTGGTCAATCTGGGTAAGGTTGGCAATAATAAGGATGATCCTTTCATAATGGCATCCCAAGCTAAACAAGTGTTTTATGTCACCGATCCTATGGATAAGAAGTGGTCTCATTGTACTTGTCTATAAGGAAAAGAAGGAGTAGTCCATCCGATAATGGTGATGATGATCAGGATGTCGTTTTTGAGGGAATGGATCAGTCTACCACTGTATCTTATTTCGACGATGTTGACACTGATCATGAGGACACTGAAAGCATCTATATGCGTGATGACCATGGTGAAGGTATTTGGGTTAACGAAGAAACTATGACATCCAAGAAACGTCCCCGATCCTGAGAATAGTTCATCAGGACACAGTATGCATGCATCTTTGGTGTTGTCTTATTTTCTTGATCTTATTATTAGATGTGGATGCTGGTGTTGAAATTGCTGAATAATGTTGCAGTATGTATTGTTACAGGTTTGGACTGTAATGGAATTACAGTAATTTTAAAAAAAAAAAAGAGGTTCAACAATAACAACGGTTATATTGAAATTACCCGTTGTTAATACTTTCAACAACGGGTGTAGTACCTCTACCCGTTGTCAATTATTTTTTTGACATATTTCATTTTGGCGCAAATTTGGTGAAAATATATTACAACGGGTGTATTTTAACCGTTGTAATAAAGTTTTGTCAACGGTTGACTTTTATTGACCCGTTGTTATTAACATATAACAACGGTTCTTCTTTGAGCACCCGTTGTCAATAGTTTGTCTTAATAAAAAACTAATATAGAAACCCATACAGCATGCCATACACAAACACACACAACATTATTATTAGTTCAACCGTTGGTATCCTGAGTTAATTCTTCTCTCTTCCTCGCTTTTTACATTCTCGTCGCCGCCGTCGCCCGATTTAAAGCCCGATTCCGTTGCCTTCCCTTATCATCCCGCTCGTTCTCTTTATCATCATCATCAACAGGTATGTTCACTTTAATTTTGTGTTTCGTCATTAGGGTTTTAGGACGATCATCTTGTTTCTTTTTCATGCATCTTTTTGTTTTTCGTCTTCTTTGTTATCTTTATCATCCCGCATCATCTACTTCACTCCTCTTATTCGGGTTTAGGATTTTAGAAGCTCAATCTGTTGTTTTAAATTTTCATTCCTATTAGGGTTTAGGGTTTTAGATAATACTCTGCATGTACGTTGTTAAGTTGTTCATTTACTATATCATTCATATTTGGGTTTTAGGATTATCATGGGTGAAAAACGTAAAAGAAGTCAAAAGAATAATGAGCCTGGTGATAATAAGCCTGGTGAGAGGGGTGCTACGAAGTGCAAGAAAGTCCTTGCGGCTATAGCCGCTAAACAAGTAGTTTGAAATAACATGGAGTGAGAAGGGTTTCCCTCTTTGGTCCAAATGCGGGTCTTTTCTCCGATTTGGATTGGTGCTTGCACAAGACAGTTTGTGCCTATCCATTTTGATGATGTTAGAACTTTGAATCCAAAATTGGCGGAGTTATACTTGGCTCGTATAAAGGAAGGCTTTATTATACCCGATATAAGCCATGATGAGTATTTAATGCATAAGGCAGCGGATGTCCACAGGCAGTGGAAGTGTGGCGTTGCTAGGGATTGGTTGTATGTGGACAAGGCAACGGGGGAGATGCGTAAGAGCCCACCGAAAAACAAGTGTCCCACCATCAAGCAGGAAGAATGGGATCTTTTCAAAAAGATGAGAACTACTGAGAAGTTTCAGGTTAAATATCCTCGCCTTTTAACGATTTACCTATCAATTTTTTAATTAATGAGTCCTTTATATAATCTTTTTATTATCTCATCTACTTGAGCTTTTATATAATTATTTGAAGGCCGTTAGCAAAAGAAATCGTGCTAACATTTCATGCAAGAAGGGGAAATTCTATGGTTCTCGAGGCGGTTCTGAAAAGATAGAAGAGGACCTCGTAAGTAGCATGCATTATTGCCCTGTGAGACTTTATTTTTTTAATCACACTTGGACTTGCATTGATACACATTTACGTGTATAAATGTTACCATGTTAATGTGTAGGTGGCAAAGGGAGTGAAAGAGGTGGATCGGCATGTAACTTATAAACATGGGCACACGCCTAAAGGATCCCGGTCGTCGCATGACAAATATGATGAGGAAGTTTTGGCCAACATAGTAAGCATTATTTTATTAAGACGAGTTCATTACTAACTTTATTATTTTAGTCACAAATATAATTTGAAGTTTATTTAATATATTATAGGATAACGTATTGAAAGAGGTAGAAGAAGGGAAATTCACTCCCAGTGGTCGTAATGACGTTCTTGCTAGAGCGATCGGCCGACCCGAACATCCAAGTCGTTTGAGGGGCGTCCCGTTACGGGTTGGAGTAACGAAATATTATGGGAAAACTGCCCAGATAAAGAAGAAAAGGAAGACTAAGTCCGAGAACGCCGACATGGTAACATTTATTCTATTATTTTCATTTAAGTTCAATTCACATGTTATTGTTGGGATAAAAATTGCCGACACATTACATTCTTGGCAAGCGACTTGATTAATGGCATCCGTACTACTAAAGCCGAATCTTTGGAGGTAAGCTTTCCGAAGAAGAAGTGAAGATGATGGAGGATGTCATTTCTAAAGGGGTAATAATAAGGTACAACAGATTGGTGAAGAGGCCGCTACTACCTTGGCAATACATGAGAAGGAAGTATCGGTCAACGAGATTCGAAAGATCGGTACCTAATAATGCTTCGAAGTTGTAACAACTAAAGCCGATCAGGTACCTAATACTTCCTTATTTTTCTTTTTTTTTTTTTTTGGTAAGATCGGGGGTGTGTTCACCGCCAACTTCGACATGGTTAATTTTATTAGGTAAATAATGGGTCCGAAAAGGAGATGCAACTTGAGAAGACGGTGATGGAAAACAAAGATACATCCCCTTCAAGTCAGTTCCCTGTTTTCAATAAGGTATGCATGAAGTGTTTAATTAGTTAAATTTATATGAATGCTTTGAAGTTTGTGCAAAAATCGGCCCGAGACAAAAGCGTTTTTGCAAAATCTTTTGAATCTTTGAAGCGTTTTTGCAAATATATAATAATGTATGTGTATATTCTTCAGGCCGTAAACAAGAGGCCAGTTATTCTTGCTGACCCTAATAGAATCGAATAGCCACATGTGCGTGTTGGCCGGGGTCTCGTAGAAAACAAATCTGCAGCAGCGGAAACTGTAGTTCATGGCGAAAAACTTTTGCCGAATCATAGAATAGTAGAGATAACTACAGTCAATCCAGGCCATGAAAACTTTCAACCGCTGTCGTCCCGTTCGTGACGACATTACCATTACGGGAGATGCGCTGGAAGTTTCATCCAATGGCCCGATACTCACATCTACTTGGCGAAGATATCTCCGCCGCCCGAGCAAATGTGAAAGCGATTGGGGTTAGAAGAAATACCTTTATATATATGTTACATTTTTAATTGTTGAATGTTTTTATATGTTAAATTTATATGTTATTTTTTTTTGTAGGGAACAAAAAAGGCGGCTTTGGCGGATAAGCCTAAGTCCACAGACATGCCAACGACCTCGTCGAGACAACAACATGATGAGGTATTTAATTAACTTCTCCATTTTTTTAAAAACCTCGCTCCCTTTATTTATATTTTGTCTGTATTTATAAGAAGCATGGTAATTTTGTGTAGGGGACAAAAAGACTGATAAGCCTAAGTCCCCGGTCTTACCTGCTACTACTACCTCATCATTGAAAGAGCAGGTTGACGAGGTATTTAATTAAGTACGCTTTTATTTTTATTACTCCAACTGCTAGGATATGTTACCTTTGGATTTTTTATTATTTTAATTATCTACTACATGTGTAGGTGGTGGTAGTAGCACAAAATCAAAGACCGATTCTTTCCGGACACGAAAGTTAGGAGTTTAAACTCCACAAAATATAAAGGGAAGGATTACATGCAAAAAGTAAGAACGGTGACGATGATGAGGCTGCATGAGGAGGCTGGCCTTCGCATAGCCACCGAGCAATTGATAATTATTCCGCTCGAGGAGGATATTCTAGGGGCTGAGCGCCAAGCGCTTATATCATGGGATCTGCTAGCCGTATGGGCTGGCCTAGACCAGATTGATGTATCACACATATTTGTTTGGATGAAGTAAGTTTCTTAATAAATAATTTCATAGTCTAATATTCTGACTACTAGATAGTGTTTTAAATACCGGAATTAATACCGTAATAATGTAGGATATTGAAATTGAGAGTGATCCCCGAGAAGAAAATTCCATCTGATCTATACGGATTCCTGTGCCCCTATGTTTTATCTTTATTTATTCCGGATTTCTCGTTCGAACAACGGGTAGATTATATTGCTCAGCAATTGGCGACAACCAAGAAGCTGATTTTTGGCGCTTATAATGAAAAAGGGTAATAAACAAATTAATATTACGTTTCTCCCTACAATTGCATTTTCATACCTAATATATGTACTTGTTAATAATGATGATGTCTCTTGATGTAGGACTCATTGGGTGCTAGCAGCCATCATGCCGACAAGGAATAAAGTTTTCTGGTTGGACTCTTTACATAATCAACCAAGCGAGACTTTTAAGCACTTGATTAATATGTAAGTTTATAATACTGATTTATTTATAATAACATTTTCATTTTTTATTTATAGAAAAAAGTTCTTTCATATTTTTGCCCCTAAAAAAATTAGTTTCTGCCTCCTTTTTTATTTTTTAAAAAAAGGGCCTTTAAGAAGAAAAGAGCAAACGAGCAGGATCAACCCACGGAAGATTCTGATGTTGGCCCTGATTTTATTACGATAACAGGGGTACGTGCTCAAATACAATAACATTAAGTGCAAAATCTGTGTTTAATACTAATACAATACCTAAAGTTCAAGATTCTGATGTGAGCCTTCTCTCGTCTGTTTTTTTTATGTAATAATAGGCCCCTCGCCAGCCAGATAACATACAATGTGGATACTACGCTTGTCGGTTCATGTTGGAGATTATTAGGCGAAGATATCTCGTTATTCCAGACAAGGTTAGTAATAATTTAAACATGTGTTTATTACTTTTTTTTAAATTAGAGCTAATGTTGTCTTGCTTGCTGCTATATATATATATCATGCAATGATGTCGCTAATAATGTTGTCTTGCTTGCTGCTATATATAATGTCTTCTCTTTGTTTTTTCCGCAGTATGCAATCAACCCGTCACAACAGATTGAGCAGTACTCAAGTGTAGATATAGACGAGGTAAGAGACATGTGGGGCAACTACGTCTTAGAATATATTTAGAAATGCATGATACTCAGAGTTTAGATCAACTTATTAGTAAATTTTTTGTTGAAGTTAGGGAATGATTAGTTCATGTAAACTCAACTCCTTGTAAGTATATATATATATATATATATATATATATATATATATATATATATATATATATATATATATATATATATATATATATATATATATATATATATATATATATATATATATATATATGATGCAATTTTCTTTGTTGTGGTTGAATTGAATCTATTGAGTTCGATGAACCCAAATTTGTGATTTATCTTTGTCTTTGGTATATCTTGCTTTTGACACATATGCGAGTTTTTGAATGGCATGAAACAAATTTATTTTTTCAAAACATTAGGAGTATGTAATAATGACGGTTACTAAAAAAAACCGTTGTGAATACCTTTCACAACGGTTAATAAAAATAACACCGTTGTGAATGACATTCACAAATACCCGCGCATAATATTCAACAACGGGTATTAAACATAAAACCGTTGTTAAAAGTCTTCACAATTTTGGAGGTAAAATTACAACAACGGTATTAAACATAAAACCGTTGTTACTAAAAATTTCAAAGAACGGGTATGTATCATAAACCCGTTGTCAAAAGACTTCACAATTTTGGAGGGAAAGTTACAACAACGGTTATACATACGACAACCGTTGTTATATTATTCCCTCCAAAATTTTGAAACACTTTCCACAACGGAGAACACCCAACAACAACGGCTTTTAACCGTGGTGAATACTTTAGACAACGGTTTCCATAAATAAGCAAACCATTGTAAATACCTTCTACAACGGCCGCTTTAACAACGTCCGCTTTTTTATTTTACAACGGTTTTTACCCGTTGTTATAGGCTGTATCTGTAGTAGTGTGAGTAACAACCCCAAGAAAACAGACTACTAGCTTGACAAAGGACAGGCTAAATGTAGGATGTAGTAAATGGGACAAAAAGGATATTTTTGGCAGTGTGGAGCTTATGGGTAAAATGGGAAAAGGAAACCTCTACCACATGTGTCAACAAACCACAAACCGAATGCATACAGGTATTAAGTAGATCGAATTCATATTCATGCAAAATTAAGGAAACATGTCTCATAAGGAGTACTACTCACATTCCTAAATGAACCGGTCATGAATGTCACCAGTTATAGGCTCTAAATCTCAGAAATATAAGTAGCTTGCCAATTTTCAAAGTCAAGTCTCAAGTCCAGCAAGTAATTCAACGAAAACTCGTAGGTATGCACTTATACGATTCTACTAATAACATGTTAATCTAGCAAGGCTCAGGCAAAACAGTTGCAAATGCAGAATCATCGTAGAAATACTACCGTTCCGACTCGACCTATATGCTAAAATAAACGTGCATTTTATTTGAATTTTTTTTGAAATTTTATCAATTTTTTTTTTGGAATTTTCTGTGTATATAAAAGAAATGAAAAACAATGCAAAACAAAATTAAACGTGAATGCAAGCAAATGATATGCGACGCAAAACCCTTCCCCAAACCAAATCGCACAATGTCCCCATTGTGCAAAATCATATAATGAAAGAAAAGAGAAACGGGAATTTGCGAGAAAATAAATAAGCAAGACACAAAGGAAAGATATGGAACTCACAAGACTTTAAGCGCAGCAAAGGAAACCTCCCCAAACCAGCGTGAGCTAGGAGGTTTCAGTAGCCAGCAGTGCTAACAATAAGTACCTGAAAAGGCAATTAAAAACCACGCATAAGACCGAAGAAAACAGTTTTGAAGCGTAAAAATTGTGCACAAATGAGACAGTGGAAGAAATAGATAATTCGACGGAAAATAAAATGGAGTAGAAGACTCCCTTAGGTCCGCATATCGACCAAACACAGCAGGGGAGAGGTCGTGAACGAATATAGCAGCGACAGTGGTCGATCGACTAAGGAGATCAGTCGATCGACCAGGTGGACGTGAACAGTAGCTCCTGTAAACCTGCAATTCAGTCGATCGACCAATGGTGCCAGTCGATCGATCGAAAACATCGTCTTTGCGTCGTCTATTTCTTCGTAATTGCTTAATGATTTGAGCTAACAAGCTCTAAATACCTGCAAATGCACAATAGTACGCGCCCAAAATTGCGCAAAACCCAGAACGAAGTCTAAAGTACTTAAAAATCCTAAGCAAAATAAAATAAAAGCGAAGTTTTCGCGCACACAAAAAGCAATAAATTTGTCTTAACAAAGCAAATAAAGAGAAGTTCGCAACGAGGTTGATCAACTAATAGTTGATCAAGAAGGACCACGGTATGGCCCACTTCGTCGGCTTTTGGCTACTAGAGGTAGCCTCAATGGTGCTCATCTTATCAGTTGCACCCTTCTTAGCATCGACGGTCGGAGAGCTCAATGGATCAACTTCGTCATCTTCCCAATCAAGGACTCCCTCGGAATCGTCGGAATCCAAATCAGCCCATCTCACCTTGGCTGGCTCATCTTCCACTTCCTCATCAGTCCCATAGCTTAAGCATCCAAGACCTCCTCTTTGAATGATAGGCTTTGTCGCAATGAGCATCCAACGACTCTTCCTTCCCCAAACCAGCTCTGCATTATCTAAAATAACGATTCTTCCTCCTTCTTGCTCCCAATCCGGGCGGAGGGGTTAACACAAAGCAGAGTAGTAATAGGGACAGTCGATTCAGGAAGCACAAAGTACGATCTCTTTTCAGAGACCGTATTACAAGTAACAGGCCACATGGCGTCCTTCTTTTTAGCAGGTTGGGCAAAAACGATAGAATGTTTCCCAACTTTGAAGGTCAAGGTTCCTAAACCGACGTCAATAATCGCACCCGGAAGCAGTGTGCGAAAAACGCCTACCTAAGATGATCGGTATATGGTCATCCTCAGGCATGTCAAGGACAACAAAGTCAACAGGGAAGAAAAACTTCCCTATCCGGACGGGTATGTCCTCTAGGACTCCTATAGGCTCAACCGCGGATCGGTCGACCATCTGAACTGTCATCTCGATTATTGCAAACCAGGTCAACTTAAGCTTCCTAGCTAGACTCAAGGGCATGACACTTATGCTAGCTCCTAAGTCACATAATGCCTTTTCGATAGAAAAGGTACCTATCTTTGCAAGGAACGAAAAAGCGCCGGGTCTTCTAACTTATGGGGCGCAGTGTGAGACAAGTAGGAGCAAGACTCTTTAGTTAACGCAACAGTGTGAACATGTTCAAGCGATTTTTTCTTTGACAACAACTGTTTCATAAATTTAGTATATCTTTGGCACTTGGTTAACTAACTCAAGGAAGGGTACCTGAACATTTAAGCTACGAATAACTTTCTCAAATTTACTAAAAGATACCTGTTCCTTCGTCGGCACGAGTCTCTCCTGATATGGGGCTGTAAGGAGTACCTTAGCCCTCTCCTCTAAATCGCGTGTGCCGGTATCCTTGGACTTAGGCTGAAAGTCCGTTACCTTCTCTTTGTTGAAGCTAGACCCCTCCTCGGACCGTCTCAAATGAGAACCATTGACCGTCATTGGATCGAACTTCGGAGCTGGGACTGACCCATCAGCATTGGGTCTGCCCCCAAAATTTTCGGGACGGTGGTTCCCCGAAACAAGTGGTCTCGTAGATTATTTGGCATCAAAGGACGAAATTCTTCAGCATCAGCAGCGATCTCGGTCGATCGACCACTCTCCTCAGTCGATCGACTGAGGTGTACAGTTCCAGAAGCTCCTGTAACTTTGTGTTTGATCGATCGACTAGGTATGTCGACGATCGACCAAATACCCGCGACGTCTTTTTCTTTGATTTGTTCGTTGAAGCTTTCTCTTGACTTGTTTCCGGCTCATCTTTTCCAACAAAGATCCTCAACCATGGTAGGACCATCAAGGGTGGACCCGCTCCTCAAAGTGATGGCATTTAGGGTCTCCTTTTGTTCGGGTTGAGTGGGTAAGTGTCCGGGGGCTCGAGTGTTATTTTTACTAGCCAGTTGAGCAATTTGGCTCTCTAGTAGCTTCATCCCGGCCTCTCTTGCTTGGGACTCCTTTAGCAACATATTCTTGAGCTCGGAAAATTCAGAATTCTGTGATTGTTCTTCTTTGCTGCGCACACATAGGGAGGTTTCGATATTGCTTTGTTGCTTTTGATGAGGAGGCACATAGGGTTGCTGCTGCGGCGGATGTTGGGTTGGATTTTGGACATTCTGGCTCCTCCAACTCATGTTTGGGTGGCTTGGCTCGTAGTAGGTGTTTGTCTGCCTATAGTGTTGAAAGGCAGCACAAGATTCAAAGGGACTAGGGCAGTTCTTCGGGACATGGCCCTCAACTCCACACCTTTCACGAGACGAAGGGACCGTCGACACGATTGACTTGGTATATCCCACCTTTAGAAGCTCCTCCTAGCTCATACTTGTCAAATCTCGCGGTGAGAGCCTCAAGTGCAAAGAACAGAGGAAGATTCAAAGTGACTCTCCTCCGGTTCCCTCTCGAATTCCCATACTCGGCCTTGTGGGTAGCTAGATCGTCAATGATCTTCCACCCCTTCGTTGCTCCCAAATTGTCGAAAAATCGGCCATTAGCTGCAGCATCCAAAATGGCCCTCTGATCATCGTACAACCCATTGTAGAAATGATTGCACAAACTCCACTTTTCGAACCCATGGTGCGGTATAGTTCGCACCAACTTCTTAAATCGGACCCATGCCTCGTAGAAGTTCTCATCTGGCCCTTGTTTAAAGCCCGTGATTTGAGCTCTAATAGCAATTGTCCTTGAGGCAGAAAAGTACTTCTTGTAGAATGCTAATGCCGTGTATTCCAATCGGTGATCCCTAGAGCGGTCCGGTCCAAATCTCTATACCACTCCCTTGCAACATCACGAAGGGAGAAGATGAACATGGTCTCCTTGATTTGATCCTGGGTCACGCCCGGTGGTGGGGAATGGAGCAAAGAGTCAATAAAGGTCTCCATGTGCTTAGCCGCATCTTCATTTGCGCTCCCAACCGGTTTCTCTCTACCATAGTGATGTAGGCAGGCTTTGGTTCGAATTTCCTGGCATCTCCTGGTAACTCGAACCCCTTATATAAGTTATCGGCTGTCGGCTCAGAAAAACTAGCTATACTTGCTTCCTCGGCCATGACTGGAATTTCCGGAGAAGTAACTGTCTCGGCTGAAGAAGTGGAAACGGGTGAAGACTGTGGGTCTTCTTCGAACAAATCGTTCTCGTAATAGCTTGACAGAGTACTCAGCTCTTCCTCTGTCGGTAATACTCTTTGTGTTCGCCTCAACTCGCGCAAGGATCTCTCAAGCTCAGGGTTCAACGGTACTAATTCTCCACCCTGTGACCTGCGCATAAGATGAAACTACAAAAAGAATATAAGAAACGTTTAAGGAACAGATGTCCCTTAAACTAAGAAAGACTAAAAATAAAAACAACTAAAATTAGGACTATTGCCTCCCCGGCAACGGCGCCAAAATTTGATACCCGTCGTTGTGAGTACCAAAGATAAAATTTATAATCTCCTATTAAGACTAACCTAGGCTAGTGGTAACAGGGTCGAACCACAAGGAGGCAGTTGTAAACTTTAGTTGATTTATGTTCAGTCTGAGGTAACTATTATGGGGGTTGATTTGAATTGGTCTAAGACTAAGAGCAAACAAAGATAATAAACTAAAAATACGATTTAAACAGATAAAAGAAGGGTACTAGGATGGTCGGTTCATTATAGCTTCGGCGGCAGCAAACTAAGTCGGTCTGAATCAAACACAGGTAAGGCGGGAAATAAAGAGGTCCTCTCGGTCCACTCTTAACAAATAGCATCTCTCGATCTCGCTATAGGTCCCTAATGTCACTAATACTAACTTTCGTCCTGAAAAGTGACTAACGGTCTAAACTATACCTATCTTTCGATCTTAGCACAGTTTAGTCGATTTAATTGATGGTCAAATAACTTTCCCTATCTTTCGATCTAATGGGTTAGTCACGAAATAGGTATCTAACTGGTCGCATGCATTCGATTCGTTAAATACAAGATTAAATTCAATTAAAACGAAAATGAACCCTACGAGGTCAGTCGATCGACTGAAAAGGTCAGTCGATCGACCAACACGCGAAACAGCTTTCTCTGATCTAATGCCGCCTATGCCATAAATCGCCTACATCCTAGCACTAAAGAATTAGCTACTCATGCTAAAGATTAAAACAACAATAAAACTCATAACGATTACTGAATTCATGCTTAAGGTAAATAACAACAATGACGAAACGATAATTGGATTTTGGGGACACTAGCTATCAAATCTATACTAATAACGAAAGTAAAACAATAAATTGAAATTAGGGCAGAATGAATACCGAGATTTAAGAGGAAAGATTAAGAACAAGGGCAGAATTCCAATGCTAAAATCGATAACCCAAACCCTAGTTACTCGAAATAAACTAAAACTCAAAGCACTGTATTGTGATGAAAACTTGGATAAAAACTTGATATCTAAACTGATGGTTTTATGTTATGTTATATAGCAATCAACGCAACATCTTATTTCCTAAACCTAAACTTCACGGGCTTCAAGATTCACGGTCTTTCAATTCACGTCTGGAATAGAAATCTGGTCGATCGATCGATAATCTTTGGTCGATCGATCGCTCCTCAACAAACAAAGGGCTGGCTTCGGAACCCGAGCATTGGTCGATCGACTGAAAGTGTCGGTCGATCGACCGGATGAGCTGCTACTTGACTTCTTTATTCTCGTGGATTCGTCTTTTGGGCCTTGAATTGCGCACCAAGCTCGTTCCTTAAGTGATTCCTTTACGTCATTTGCAATGCAGATTACTCGGGGACGGATTTGGCTTGATTTCCCGTTGAATTCTTCACATTTCTGTAATAATGTACAAAATACGGAAGTAGACGGAAATAGGGAGAAATGTAGCATAAACTACAAGAATGAGCTCTGAAATGCGTGTAAAATGGGATGTAAAACATCATATAAAAGACACGCATCAGCGCTATTTCTTTTAAAGTTATACCTCCTCTCATGTGGTCGATTAATTTAAAGATTTTTCACCGTCCTTACCATTTCAAGTTCGTTAATCTGAGACGATACCCTATTTTATTGACAACTGCTCCCGCGCTACTCTATTTTGTGGATAAATTTAGGAGCTCTCATAGGAAATTTGTTAGACTTAAATGTTTATACAATTCTATTTCCTATCTCTTTATTCCTCTTTGGTGCTACTTATGCTTTTGTGTAGTACATGCGCAGATGTACGATCTAATGCTGCGCGCTTTGAGCTGTTTTGATTGCGACTAATTATAGAGGCTCGAAGAAAAAGAAGGTCGAGCTGGGACCTGACTGAAGCTAGCGCTACCCGAGAGTCAACCCGGCGATTTTAATTTTGCTTTTTATTTACTTTCATTTGTAATAAATGGTTTTTATACCATAGACTTTATCAGTTTGCTAGTCTAGTTAGTTTACGGGCTGTTTTTCATTGTGTTTTGCAGGTACACGTTGAGGATCACTCGATCGAGTGGTTTTTCCACTCGATCGAGTACTTTTTCTGATAAATCCTCTCGATCGAGCGGTTTTCTACTCGATCGAGTGCCTGCAGAAAGAAAACCACTCGATCGACCACAGCACCATTCGATCGAGCAGTTCTTGGATGCCCACTCACTCGATCGACCACTGTTGGACGGATATCGAGTGTAGTTGACTTGGATTAGCTTCCCGAGACGTTTTTCCGGGCCTTTTAGCAACCTCCCATGTTCATGGTCGGTTTGGGGAGGTCCTTTTATTCGCGCATTTTGTGAGTTTTCCGCATTTACTCTCTCCCTCTCCTAGTTTGCATTTCCTTTCCATGTTTTGGTACAATGGGGGCATTGTACGGTTTGGTTTGGGGAGGTTATGCATCCATATCGGTGTCTGCATGTTGTTTTTATTGCATTTCTGTTATCACGTTTAATTTATGTTTGCATTGTTGTTTATTCTTGTTAAAAATTCAAAAATTCCATAAAAATCGAAAAATTGTTAAAATTCAAAAAATTTCACGTTTATTTTAGCATGCAGGCTGAGTCGGAACGGTAGATTTCAATGATGAAATTGCACTGCAACTGTCTTTTTGCTTAAGCCTTGCATTGAATTAATTATCTTACTAGCTTTGTCCTATTGTATATCTACGAGTTACTGTCTAATTTAGCTGAACGAATAGACTTGACCTGAAATTTTGGCAACCTACTTATAATTTCTAAGATTTAGAGCCTTATAAACTGGTGTCATTTGTGACCAGTTTCATGTAGGATTGTGAGTAGTATACTCCTTGCATATCATGTATCATCAATTTGCACGTATATGAAATTCAATTGCTTTTTGCCTGCATACATTCGGGTTAGTGGTTGGTGTCACATGCAGGGAGGTGCTTACAATTCCCTTTCTTTCCTTTTTACCCATAAACTCCACATTAGCCAAATTTGCCTGTTGACCCTTAACTACATTCCAAATTCAGCCTGCCTTGTCAAGCTAGTTTAGATTGTTCTGCGGTATATTGTCTATTGTATCAAATTTTGGCTTGCATCTATTGATTCGGAGTTGGTAACTTATGAAGAAAAGGAGGATGATGAAAAAAAAAACGTGAAAAAGAAGTTGAAAAAAAAAGGAATTGGAAAATGGAAAAAGAATTCGAGAAAGAAGAAAAGAAGAAACCGAAAAAAAAATAGAAAAAAAGATTTCGAAAAAAAAAGATGTTGTTTGTTAGTCGGTTTCACTCCTATATTCTATCTTATATCATTTGAGGAGTATTATCAGTTCGGTTTGGTGAGATTTTATGCCAAATGAAGGGCATGTGCTTAATTCCATAATTGAGTTGGAAATGGATATTTTTCTATATTGTTTTGTTTAGGTACTAGCTTGGCCGCCTATACCTCCACATTCCCATACATGTTTTGCCTTTTCTTACCCATTGCCTCACTTTACCATATTTTTGTAAGCCCTCGGCTGTGACAGGACCTTGTTTGGTTGGAATGTGTGTACGGTAGCTAGAATTGTCTATCATATTAGTTGCATGCATGTTTATGTGGGTCGTAGTCTAGGTGAGCGACTATTTTTCTTCCTCTCTCTTACATTCATATGCTTACCCTTTGCTTCATGAGAGAAGAGTGACCCGTGAGAGTCCAATATTAAAGGTCTTGCAAGGTCGACGGTTCAGCTTTATTATAAACATCTTATAACTCGTTTGCATTTGACTGTTTGCTATAAGAGTTAGTTTGTTTGCATTAAATTGGCTTAAGTGGGCATTTGTAGCTAGCTCTGAGTTATCTTTTCCGTTCCTTTAGTTGCATTTTAGTTTACTCGGGGACGAGTAAAAGTTTGGTTTGGGGAGATTTGATACGTGCATTTTATATAGTCTTTTTAGCCTATTTTATGCACGTATTTCTATGCTTTTATCGTGGTTTTATGCTACGAAATGCCCCGTATATGCTACTTTGGTGTATTTTGTCTTAATTGCAGGAATAGACCATAAAGTAGTGAATTCAGGCCATTTGCCGTCCGTTTTGCATGCATTTGGAGGAAGAGTAGATTTGGAGCGGGAATTATAGCTGTCTTGGGATGCGTGAAGCTGTTTCGGGAGCTAAAAGGACAAGTCAAAGTCAAACTAACGTGAATTATGAGCTGCTGAAGTCAAGATCCACTCGATCGAGTGCTTTTCTAGTCGATCGAGTGGTTTTAGGATGAATAATCAGTCGTTCGAGCACTTAATCTAGTCGATCGACCAGTTCTTTTTATGCCTTTACTCGATCGAGTGATTTAGTTGGTCGATCGAGCAGTCTTTGGCTAGGTTTGCTCGATCGAGTGGTTTTATTCCACTCGATCGAGTGGATTTTGCTACGGGCTGGGCTTTTTAGTTATTTTCCGTCAATTAGGTTTAGCTAATCCTATTTTCTTATAAATAGGAAGCTTAGGATGTCATTTAAACTCTCTCTCGGATTCTCTCTCCCTTCTGACGTTACTTTTCTTCGGTCACTTTCACTGTTACTTTGTTCTTCAATTCCGGATCAATAATTCAGTATTAATTCTTTCTCTTCCTTTCTTCTTGAATTATTATTTATGTTTATTGTTCTTCCTTTATTTCTCGTTTCCTCTTTTATTATGTCTAGCTAATTCCGTAGTATGTTAGGATTAGGTAAGCCGTGGTAGCAATGTTATAATTGACTTGAATAGATTAATCTGGCGATAAGAATTGTATTAGATAATTTAATTGTTATCTGGTCGAATGAATGCATGCAGGAGACCAATAAATTTAGTTAACCCCGACCTGGATCGAAAGATTGGAGGGGAAGGCTTGCTTAATTACAATAGGGTATTGTAGTGAGGGTGAAAGCTAAGCTATTTATGCTCTAGGGCGGTTTAAGGACCGAAAGGTGACGACCATAGCTCTTCTTATCAATAGTCTAATTGCCTCAGTATACCAATAGTTTAGCTGCCACGGTGGACCGACTCCTAGCATATTCCCTTCTCTTTTTGTTAATTTCTTGCGTTTATTCCTCTCTTACCTTTTCGTTAGTTTAGTTCAACAATCAAACCCCCATTCCTGTGACACCCTGACAGACCAAATTAAACAGATAGATAGCAACTTAGCCTCCCTGTGGAGATCGACCCTACTTACCGCTGACTTCTGTTAGTAGTAACTTAGGTATTTATTTTTGGTACGAAACGACAGTATCACACGGCTCACATGGACTTCGTCCTTAGTCTCATCATCATTTTGTGCACTCGCTTCGATTTAATTGATTAAATACTTCAATTGAACCAACAAAAGCAAAGGTTTTGTAAAACTATTTTTACTCAAAATAAAGGACTAATTTGACCCATAGTTAAAGTACAAATTACATTGCTTAAAACGAATTACAATAATTACAAGGATTAAATAACAATAACAATTGAAATAAACCGCGATAATTAAACAAAGGGGCACGAAGGCCAAGACAAATGGGCACGAAGGCTGAGGCATCACACGGCCAAAACAGGTGGTCAAAATTGACTATACCAGTCATCGAGTATCATGAATCGGATGCTAAGCATGCGCGATTCAACTAGCGAGAAATTGTCATAAGAAGAGATGAATTCATTAAATTCTTTAAAGAAATCCATGTAAAATCCTATGTCGGGATTTGTATGACCTAGAATGTCTAATTCATTTAACATGCACTCGACATATTAATTTGGCCAAGTTACGATTTAATAACGAATACGATACAAATAAACATACATATATCATAAATCAACTAAAGCAAATGAACATATGAGTTAACTTTAACTATTTCATAATTAAAACAAAAATAAGTCATTAAACATTTGAATTAATCTAATTACTTCGTAATTAAAATTTGACAAATTTAAATCATGTGAGAATGAATTAAACTAACTGAAATTTCATTTTAATTAATTTAGAACATGTTATGGTTATACAATTGCAAACTATTTCATTTTATAATATTAAACATGATAATTATTCTAACTAAACATGTTATCGTCATAAATTGAAAAGCAAACATATGATCGACATGCTATTTATTCTAAACAGCAATTAAACATCATTAACATCATAATTATGAAATAGATTAAGAAACATGAGGCGATAATTAAATGACGAAATAAAAGCAATAAAAAGGCCTTAAGGCCGTGTACCACACGAGCAAAAGGAATGAATTGAGATGGAATTTTATGCACCCTCAACTTACATGTAGACTTGGACACCACTCGGGATCCCATATGCAATTGTTGCTTAGAAGGCGTGTCTTCGATGATTGTAGAACAAATATCGAAACAATTTAACAAAATCAATTTCGAAAACAAAATCGATTTCTCGCGTAAAAGGGCACTTCGTGCATCGATTTTCAAATGAAGATTGTGACTTCGTTTCTTATTCAAATTTAAATCCGAAAGATGTTCTGGAATCTTAGACTACAAAGATTCAAACTTTAGCAAAAAACATAGGTAAAACGGTTTAACAATGACTCAAAATGAACGAGAACAAGAGCAGTCCAGAACGCGAGAAAACATGAGAAAGAGAGCAAATTAATGCTCTAATGTTCGTCTAATCCTTTGTTTGAACTATGTACTTTGTTTCTGGGTATGAGAGGAGTTTAGGAAAGCTTTTGTACATGAGAAAGGAGGGCAATTGCTAGGGTTTCGAGTGCTCTTAAAACCGCGTTCTTCCGTCTCCTTTTTTGGTGTGTATGTGCTTGTTTATATAGGAAAAGGAAAGGGGGGTGCTAGGGTTTGGTAATTTGTCTGGTATGGAGGCTTAGAAGTTAGCTTATAGAAGGGGTAATAGAGTTTAGTCGAAATATGGAATGTGGAAAGATAATCTTTCGGTTTTGGAAAAGATCGACATATGATATTCGGTTTCTGTTTTGGTGGGATTTGCTAGCTGTTAGGACAAGGGAAAATATCTATCTTACTTGGGGAATAAGTAAGAAAATATAGGGGAATGAATTGGGTTGGATGAGGGCTCGAAAGCCCTCTATTTTGCTGCGCAAAACAGAGCCCGAGTGCGGGTTGGCGGTTGCGGTTTGGGCTTGGGTATGGGCATGGGTTTTGGTTGAGATAGGTGGGGGTGTGGTCTAGACTCGGTTAGGTGGTGGTTTGGTCGCAGGTTTGGGCTCAAAAAGCAGGGGAGGGGTTATAATTTGGGACGCGGGTTTGGGGAAGAAAAGAAAGGGGATGGGTTGTGTATATGGGGGTTCAGACTCGGGACCATGGGGGGAATGGGACGTGCTAAAGCTACCCTCGAAACTCGTGCTCAAAACCGTTCGAAAATCGAGCTTAAAACTGTCTAAAAATCTCGTTTAAAACCGCTTTTAAAAATCAATTCCTCGGATTAAAATATAGCGATAAAATACGAAACCGTCACACATTTCTTTTCAAATAAATTCAAAATAAAAACTTTGAAGAATAAATTATTTTTCAAATAAATTATAAAAGCTTTAAATTTTAAATAAGCTTGAAAATATTAAAACCGATGAAATAAATTTCATTTATTTCGAAATAATTTAAATTTTATTTAAATTATAAAACCATCTGTAGATACCCAGTATCTGTCGAGTCTTCAACAAACACCCGATTATTATCGGACTATAACATGCTTAGGAATTGCAGCGTTTGATCGACAGTTTATGTACAACTATACGTCGGAAAAGTTAAAACGATTTCGAAAATAAAACATTTCATAACTTTTCAAAAGTACCTGGAGTGTTTAATGCATGACGACGGGGTCGCAATGACACTAACTAGAGTCAAAACCGACACCGGGCCACAAACCGACTCAAAATTCAAATCCCGACTCCAACAACGAGTCAAACCGAGTCAAACACAAAAACCAAACTTTTCAAGACTTCCATGTTATGTATTTCCCGAAATCCTTCATGGTCAAGTCTAAATCAAGTTCATCCAAAACATAGGATAGAAAAAATCACGATTACAATTGCGTAATAGTGACAAGACACCTCGAAGACCCGCGAATTGGCTCGCGCCTCTTCGAGCAGCCCAAGCGGCCGCGTCGCTCAAAACGCACACAACGACCCATTTCTCTATAAATACCTCTCAAATGCCATAATTTGAGAGTTACGCGAGTGTCCGCCCTCTCATCTCTCCCTTAAAATTCTAGACTCGACTTCTAAAGTCACAAACCGACACGTGTTTTCGACCTACCGATCGAAAACACAAGCCTTACACATTGTTTGGTACCGTCATTGTGCGTTAAATCACTTGACCGACCATCTCGACCAACTACACCATCACTAAACTTAAAACACTCTTTTACATTGCTAAAACGGTTTTCAAACCGAGTTTTCCGACCAAACAAGTTGATACACTTTCGTCGATTTCTCGTCTCAAGCCTAGCATATAAGTATGAGGGTGTAAAAATCCTCTTATATCATGTTTTCATTTGTTTCATGACTATAACATGCTAAAACATGCATAACATGGTCCAAATATGGGATAAATGAGCCAAAACCGGATTTTTGGTCGAGACAGGGGCTGCTTGTATAGCAGACATGCTCGCGCCTAAAGCCCCTCTTAGACCTTAATCCAGCCGTGTTTGGTCTCTTCTTCCCCTTTTATTTTCATTTCATATTTGTAATCGGTTTTTACCATTTCAAATATTTCAAATCATTTTTTTTATGACAAACTTTTAACCATGAAACATTTTTCACCCTTGGTTCCTATTACCATGACGGTTTAATCCGTGTTTCGGTGATAATATTTGGTTAATTACATTTTAAAAGGTATTTTAAAACCTTTTATTTCATTTCATTACATTTTTAAAACAAATGCATTAGTCATAAATACAAAATCATCCTTGGTCTTACATACCATGCCGGATTTTAACCCGAGTACGATGATAAACATTGACTAATTACAAACAAATGAACTAAGAACAATTAGTTCATAATCATTTTCAAACTATTCATGTCAAGCTTGCAAAACCAAACCCGACATCGAATATTGTCAAAACAATGGTGATTATTCGAGTTTTGTTCTTCACATCAACACAAAAGCGGTCTAAACGACCTTTTCAAATCAAGACGGGTTCAAACACCTTCTTTTCAAACCATTTTACTAACTTTTTCAATGGTCAGAAGATGTCCTACAATCTTCTGTTGACCCGCGCCTAAACAGGCCACTCATTTTCCCATTTTCAAATCGGGAGAGGCTTGTTTGCATCACCGGATGGCTCGCGCCTATTTAGGCTGCCTGATGTAGACCCTGTTTCCTTCCAGCACTTGTCTAGGATGATCCCGACTTTGGTTAACCCGAGAACAGGACGGATCAGATGACAAATCTGCCCATTTTACATTATATTTGCAAAACACTTTACTAAGACAAATGGATCACGTTATACACCATAAACCTAACTTGGTAAATAGATGTTTAATTTCCATCTTGCATGCAAATCAACATTAAATCCAACTCGACATCAAATACTTGATACTTGGATTAAACAAACCGACAGAGAAAGCTCACATGTTAGGTTAAACTTTTGGATGCGCATTCATGCATTTAAACCGTTTTATCAACTTTTGCATTTAACCAACCAAGATCGATCAGTAGAGGCCGCTACCGCGGGCGGGATTGGGTGTCCGATTAAAGGGTTTCCCAATATGTACCTTCACCTCTTACTCAGAAACTTTGGATAGTGGACGACCTTATCCAGGGCGTACGAGAGTCATTCTAGAGATAGGATGCTAAAGAGGGACGACTCCTTATCTTTAGTACCTATGTCAAACACCGCTTTTTGCGTTGGTTGACCTAGGTATAAACTGGATTTGAACGGGTTCCAAGCATCCCACAAATGTTTGAGGCGACTCCGAACATCTCTTGCATCGTTTCGAGACCCTTGCCGAGATGAAACCGACCGATCTAAAACGATCCGGTAGAAAGCATTTTTACAACGTCGAGCGTGGCTTTTAAAAAGACCGCTGCCGGGTCCTATAGATCGGATGGGCGTCGCAGGTGGGCCATGTCCACAGATTGGCGACTCTGCTGGGGAAAACTATGACACTTGCGTCTTTGTGATCCCTAGATGGTGAGACTCGAACGAGGTCTTGGTTGAAATGCATTAATTGATATTACGGGTTCATCTCGAAAATTGGGGTTTGATTGCTTGGTGTGTATGGTGTGATATCGTGTTATGCTCGTCGAACAATTGGCTCGTCTCGTCGGCTTAAGTTTTCTCATCCCCGCGTTTCGAATCCCGATTGAGTCAAGCATACCGTTGACATTACACATTTATGTTTCGTCAAAGAGCTTTCATCACCTCCGAGCACGAGGCTAGGGCGCCCTCCTTACAAATTTTGTTTGGATTGGTATCCCTCTCGAAAATTGGGGTTTGATTGCTTGGTGTGTATGGTGTGATATCGTGTTATGCTCGTCGTTAAAGCTATCAACCAAAACAATATTTATATCTCTACGAACTACTCTTTAGTGGAGTGGTAAGTAAAGGTCGAATCCCAAGGGACGGGTATTGATTTAGGATTTCAATTGCAAGTAGTTTATGTCTTAGGGTGTCACAAATTTGGGTTGAGATAAGATGTAATCTAAACTAATCAACAAGATGAATGTAAATTAAACAAAGCTAAGCAAATAAAGGGTTTGTAAATAATTGATTAAGGGCACTAGGGTGTCATGGGTTCATAAGGGAATCATGGAAATAGATCATACAAACATGTTCTCAAATAGATGCAAGCAACTTATTGTTTTGATGGAAACGAGTTAGTGTATATCTTCCAATTCCTAGGAAGATTTAGGTCCCGGAGCCGAGTCGATCAAGACTTTACAACACCTACAAGTCGACTTAGTCTCTTCCTATTCAACTCTATGCATGGTCTAACAAGGCTTGAGTTGGTTTATATCTTACAAGCCTCATTGAAGAGATAAGAGATGGGTAAAAAGTGCAAGGTTTCATAGTCTAACATTTCATCAAACATAACATGTGCATAGGTTGAAATCACAACAAGCAAGCAAGTGATTATGAAAGCATATTAGATTAAGCATAGATCAATTTCCATGATTGTTTCCCCCTAATTCCCCATTAACCCTAGCTAAAGGACTACTCACTCATAATCAAGTTTAACTTGCTAATAAGGTTGTCAATCATACTAACAAAGCAAAACATGATAAACAAATAATATGATTTACACTAATTAAGAAAAGGTAAAAGGGATTATACCTACTTGAGATGATCCAAATAATAAAACAAAGAATAATAGAAGTAAACTTGATGATTGATGGAAGGTTGTCAATCCTCCAATAAACCCCAAATAATCTTCTAATTACCCAAATAAAACTAAGAACAATTGAGAGATTAAGGAAAGAATAAGATGTGATTAATATTGAAATATGTATTACAACTTTTATTAAGACTAAATTAAGAGATTGATTATGATAAGATGATAATCTAGGTAGCACAATAGGTTATTTATACTAAAATTAAGTACAAGGATTATGGTTACTAAGGGCTTAAATTACGATTAAGACCCTAAGAGAAGCTTGATAATTTGCAACTCCTGAGGGACATGCGCGGATTTAGTAGCAACTCCCCAGGGACACGCGCGTCCTAGCCTGAAGCATGCTTGGTCCTGTAAGGTGATCCGCTTGGGCTGGCATCGGGTCGCCCGGATCCTAGGTTCTTCTCTTGTTCTTGGCTACCTAACAATCCGTGGGGACTGTCTTAGGGACGCTCGGATCTTTCATCATTGCCCAATTCACTTGATTTATTTGCTTAGGCTTCTAGTGTTGGTCTCCTCTTCGATGCTTGGTCATTAGATGCGATCCATTTAGCTCCATTTTGCTCCATAAATGCAAGGCTAGCCATCCTCTCCTACCAAGGACACAAAACCTCAAAGAATATGTAAAATGGGGAACTAAATATAAGAAATGACCCTAATAGATGCATGAAAGCATGGGAATGAGGTTAATTCGGGGACTAAATGTGCTCAAATCTGAGTCACATCAAACATCCCCAAACCGAACCTTTCCTCGTCCCGAGTAAAGAGGTGACTAAAACTATGACCTTTATTTAAACTAGCCTACTAATATATCTGATATGAGACAATTAGCGGGTCTCACTCCGCCCCTTCAGCTCACAACAAGACACCCATGAGGTAAGATGCCTTCTTGCAAGGCAAGGTGGGGCTTGCCAAAATGGCGATACATCCAATCATTAAGCACACAAAAGCAGGTAATGGATGCATCTACAAAAGAATAGCAACTTTCCTCATCTAAGTGGCCTAAATTATCTAAGGGGGAAGCAATCTAAGGGTATACACTCCATTATAGATATGGTTTCTTCAAATTACTAAGTCTAGGAGGATACCAACAAATCACCTCCAAGTTGTGTCAAGTTAGGTTACCTTTGTCCTCAATTGCTAAATGCTTTTGTCAAGAGTAGACTCCCTAGGGTGTTAGAAATACTGTAGGATCGCGGAATTCCCCTTCTTGCCTAGACAAGAAGAAGGGTCGTCCCCTCTCCACCATGCACAAAAGTGGAATCAATGGATAAAGGGATCGATATGATTTTGAGTTTCATAATGAGAGTTTGCTTTTGATTTGTTATTCCCCAAAATTTCTTGTGGTATTTGACATTTTTGAGAACAATTTCTTGCCATTTCTTTGATGTTTGACATTTTGATACATGGCAATTTTCAATTTTTGCAATTTTTGAACATTTTCAAAGTCACCCTAATTTGTAAAGAGGGTGCTTTTATTTGAGCATAGGAGTTCTCATTTTTGTACTCCTCTTTCCTTTGATGCAATTTTGCAAACTTTTTAATTTTCATTTTGATGCTTGAACTCAAATTGAGAATTTTTGTGCCCATTCCCTTTTTGTGTGAAAGATATGATAGAAGTAGAAGATGGTTGCATGGTTTCAGGGGTCACCTTGGAATAAACGGTAGCCAAGGAGTTATCACACCACAAGGTACTCTTGACTAAGCCTTAGTCCATGGGTAAAGGATACTTGCATGACACATCCTAGGGTGTTTCGGAGGTATTCTAATGAGCAAAGTCTCAAGAAGAAAAAGTATCTACAAGGGCCTTATATACACTTATCAAGCTTCCCAAATAGATGTTTTCACAAAATTTTCCTAAAATGCAACTACATACCATGATGCAACTAACATATATACAACCTAATACAAATGCTTCTATAAACTAGTATGCCATATAAACTAAATGCAACTCCTAACAACACATTGGTTTGTACCGCATCAACCAAAAGAAAGCCACATTATCATTAACATATAAAGGAGGAAGGAGATTTGGAAAGATCATACCATGCGGTCTTCTATTTCCTTCATGCCTCGAATGTGGTGTAGTCGGTCCAATGTGATAAGAGTGACAAACAAACACAAATATATACAATATATACAATTCTACACTACAAATGAATGAACATGTTTTTGGATTTTTGAGAATTTTTCAATTTTTCATGGTTTTTCGATTTTATGCTAAGTTAGAATTTCCCATCCCCACACTAGTATGGGCATTGTCCTCAATGGCCAATACGATAGAAAATTATGTAATGCAATCTATATAAATCTGCATGATTTCTAAACTAGTATGCAAGCTATATGACATATATAACAAGTGATGCAATCTAATCTATCATATATGATGCATGCTTTCGATTAATTGGAGAGCCAATTTGAATTGACTCGCATTCCTTGTGAGTGAACTTTCCCAAACCAAACAAAACACTATTGCTAGTGCAAAAAGAGGGGGAGTTCATGCACAAGGGATGGATGAAATGCATGAATTCTAATTGTCATTTTGGATTCTGCAAATTGGAACAAAATATGAGACACCTCAATGGAACCGAGGTGGGAGTCCTTTCAATGGTGCTAGGACTCAAAATTATCAAGATCCAAAAATGACTCTACAAATGATCAAGATAAAGATTAAAAACATGATATGAAGACAAAGCTAAAGGAGGGGTAAGAGACTCACAATGGAATAGGTTGAAGCTAAACAATCAACCCCGCACTTGTGGTATCCTCCATTAAGCCTTGTCAACCTTCAATTATCGCTCATTGCGACATCGTCATCACCGGCCTCATCACCGCCATCATCATCATCGGAATTATCATCATCATCAATTTCATCATTATCAACCTCCATTGGACCGTAGGATTCACCAACTTCTTCGTCATCGGAACTCGAACTTTGCTCTTCTTCTTGGCATGAACCAATACCTTCCCCGTCTTCAACAACAACAACCTCCTTTCCATTAGCCACCCGGCTATCCTTTTCAGCATCTTGAGAAGTACTAGGGAAGAAGACTTCCTTATCCGCCCAACTAGGCAAAGGACATGAAGAATCAAGAAGTCCTTGCTTAGCAAGATGTAGTAGTGGCGGATATTGGGCTCGATAAGCATTCACCCGGTCATCATAAGCTTCTCTATGCATTTGTTGCATCAATTGGGTCAAGTAATCATTGCCTACCACAACATTAGAGCCACTTGGTTTAAACTCTTGGTAGGCAAAAGTATAGGGTGGAGTCAAAATGGTAGAGGAGGAGGGCTTTGCAATTAGATCCCTTTGTTGCTTGATTATCGACTCGGCTTATTTGGAGACGGGAATGAGGTAGTTTGGTCTATGGGCGGAAATACGGCAAATCTTGGTAGGCAAGACAATGGACTTGGCTTCCTTGATGAGCCATTCAAATTTGTGGTCAAGATTGTCATTTTTGACCCAATGAAACTTGTTGATCAAAGTACTCATGTCAAGAAGGTTGCTTCCCTTAACCGGTTTGTAGGTGTTATCCTTGTTGAAATCCGGGTTAAAGTTTTTAGCTAACCATGTTACCAAGCCCCCGTTTACAATGAAGGCCGCTCCCTCTTTCCCATTATCAATCTCTAACCACTGCTCAATAAATTATTGAAGAATGTTGTATTTTCGGGTAGACTTTCCATTAATATTCAAGAAGGACTCGAGGTAGACAAAGTCGAGTTCTGTAAAGAGGTTGGTGCCTTTCCTAGCAATTAAAGTATTGGTCATAAACTTGTGCCAAGTTCTTATGCCCGGATGGTTAACAAATAAAGCATGATACTCCCGGAAGGAATCAAATTTACGACCGGTTATAGCCTTCCATAGGGGTGCAGCATCATACTTCAAAGGCTTCTTTTCAAAATGATCATATTGCACAAGACCAAACACTTTACCAAAATCACCCCTAAACATTATATTCTTCTAATCTTGTTCTCAAGTCGAAACTCAATATAACTTCGAGTCTCTACCTTGTACACCCTTAAGGAGCTTATGAACTCCATGGTCAATGAGGGGTAAGTCAATTCATCCATATCAAAGAGGGTTGTCAACCCCATGGACTCGAAAAATGCTCTAGTTTTCTCAAGTACACCCAATTTTTGCAAAGTATCTCGGCAAATAAACTTGGTAGCTACAATAGTCTTTTTGGCAAGGGATAGAAATGCAATCCTATGTTTGTCGGATAAAAAAGTTACCTCCGGAAAGTTTGGCAATTGTTTTACAACCGGAATACAAGGGGTAGCTTCCTCAATGGGATTGGCGTTTTCTTGGACATCCTCCCTTGGTTGAGCTACTACCAAAGCCTTTGATGCTAGAAGAGCTTGTTGCTTCTTTGACAAATTTGGAGTTTTGGGTGCCTTAGTTCCGCCTTTAGTCCTTTCCATTGTATGCTCCTTATCAATTTGGTATCAACAAACCAAGATGTTACTTGAATGCTCCTTGCTTCTTCAAACTTCAATCAATTCCTCAATCAATTGGGGATTTTTGAAATTTTGCCCCAAACCCTAGAAAATTAATTCAATTTGTGAGGAAATTGATGGTTAAAGGGTCTTTTGTTGATGAAGGATTGATTTAATTTTGTTTTGAGCAAGTTTTGTTTTGATTGTGGTGAATTTTGTTGAGAAATTGATGTTTTTGGTGAGGGGATTGAAGGTTGAAGTGAGGGAAAATGTATGTGTTAGTGTTTTGAAAGATGGAAATGAATTGCGAAGAAGGAAGAGTCCCGTGTTTTGTTTGGGTATCAGGTCTGGGATGCTCGGATTGGGGTCAGGACGCACGAATTTCCTTACAGGAAATTCTGAAAGAGCAAAGCAGGTCTGGGACGCTCGGATTTAGCTTAGCTCGAGCATATTTTTGATGAGACGCTCGTCTTGGTCTCTGGGACGTGCAGATTTTTCTCTAATTTAATTTCTTTTGTTTGAAGCTTCCCAGGACCCGCGGCTCGATAGTAGGTCGGGCGTCCTGATGTTGGAGGACGAGCGTCCTGAGCTCGGCTTACACATATTTTCTTACAAGACTTTCTCCCACAATTTGAAGCCTTCCAGCTCTCACGTCCCGATAATAGGACGCGCGGATCGTGTCTGGACATGCTCGGATTACTTTCAGCTCCTACGAGCTCAGGTCTGCTCGTGGGGATTCCTCTTCCTGTGTCATTTTTTCCTTCCTTTCCTTGTTAAATGTTATGGGTTGCACCACAAAGGCTTGGTTAGCCTAGGAATTTACTATCCCCATACTTGATCAAACACTACATATTAAAACACGTTAAATACCTCCCTCACTTGCTCTCATGTCAAAAATCTTGTAATAAAGCACAAAAATGCAAATACAAAAATGACAAAGATGAAATAAAGTAAATGAAATGCTAGTTAAGGAGTTAGAATATTTACAAATGGTGGTTTAGGGAGGACTCCACTAAACTCTCCTTCTTGTGAGAGGTATCAAGAGGGCAAAGCCAAGGTCTTGTTGATGTTGCTCAACACCTTGTAGAAGTAGTCGAAGGCTTGCTCATTGTCATGATAAAGTTCTAGCATAGACCTTTGTGCATCGTTTTCTTCTTTGTTGTGGTACGAGTCAAAGTGATGACAAGGATCAACAAAGCCTTGGTCTAAGGTCATAGCATTTCCAATATAAGGATTGACCAATCCTTCAAATTCATCGTCCCATAGACCACGAACTTCGCTTGCTTGTTCCCCAATGATGTTATGAGTTGACAAGAGCAACTCTCCTTTCTTGTTATCTTGGCCAATGAGGCCTTCTTCATTACTTTTCATGATGGGTGAGCTATTCAAGCTCTCATTGTTGTTGAAAATTCCATGCTCTCCGAATAGAGCTACTTGAAGGTCATCCACTTTCCCCTTCCATATGGGTGATGTTTCTTTACCCATGGTTTGATCTTTGCATAGAGATTCTAACTTCTTCCTATCACTTTCTCGGCTATAGTGATCGACCATAAAGCATGGCTCATGTAATCGGGGAGCTCTCATTGTTTTGTCAAGATTGAAAGTAATTGTCTCATCCCCTACTTCAAGTGTGAGCTCTCCATGTTTCACATCGATTACCGCTCCGGCGGTATACAAGAAAGGTCTTTCTACGATGATAGGAATGTTGGAATCCTCCTCCATGTCTATAAGGACAAAGTCTACCGGGATGAAGAATTTGCCAATTCTTACGGGCACATCCTCCCATAACCCTAAAGGTATATTTGTTGATCGATCCGCCAATTGAAGAGTAATGTTGGTGCATTTGAGCTCTCCCATTCCTAGTCTCTTACATACCGAGTATGGCATGACACTTATACTTTCTAAAAGATCACACAATGCTTTGTTGATTGTAGTGTCGCCAATGGTACCTGGAATAAAAAAATTCCCGGATCTTTGAGCTTTAAAGGGGAACTCCCTTGAAGAATAGCACTACTCACTTTGGTAAAGGCAATAGTCTCCAACTTTCGGATGGATTTCTTCTTGGTAAGAATATCCTTCATGTACTTTGCATAAGCCGGAACATGATTGATCAATTCCGTGAATGGGATTGAGACTTCTAAGTTCTTCACAATTTCCATGAACTTTCTAAGTTGCTCATCAAGCTTAGACTTAGCTTGACGACTTGGGAATGGAAGTCTAATCACAATAGGCTCCTTATCAACATTCTTAGCCTTTCCTTCATTCTTATTCTTTGAAAGTTCATTGGTAGTAGGTTTTACTTCCTTAGAGTTCTCCACAACTCCTTGCTTGCGACTAGCATCCACAATATCTTCATCAATTGGCCTCTTCGGCCCCTTATATCTTGTACTGCTCCTAAAATGGATGGCACTAACCCTTTCATGTCTTGGGGGGTTACCTTGAGGAGGTAATTGCCCTTTTTGTCTTTGGGAGCTAGAAGATGCTAATTAGGTCATTTGAGTCTCTAACATTTTGGTGTGGGCAAGTATATTGTTGATGGTGATTTCTTTAGCTTGGCTATCTTTTTGCATTTGGGTGAAGAATTCTTGTTGGTTCTTTTGCATTTGGAGGACCGTTTTTTGAACATCAAAGCTTTGGTCATTTTATTTGTTGTAGGAAGGTTGATTTTGATATCCTTGGCTTTGGTTGAAAAAGGGTCTTTGAGCTTGGTTTCTCATTGGAGGTGGAGTGTATAGTCGTTGAGGATTTTGAACATTTTGGCTCTTATATGAGAGATTTGGATGGAATTTGGTATTCTCATTATAGTAGTTGGAATAAGGGGTACCACTCTTGTATGCTTGGAAAGCATTTACTTGTTCATTTGTTCCCCTACATTCGTTTTGATCATGTCCCAAGGTTCCACAACTTTTACATACTCCATTTGGGATTGAGGATGATGCCACCATAGCATTAACATGTTGTTTGAGCAATTTGGAAGCTTCATCAAGCTTAGGCATGGCCTTCTCAAACTTCAAATTGATGGTGTCGATATGAGCACTTAGTTGAGCACCCAATTGTGTGATGGAATCTACCTCATGCTTTCCTCCTCTAGTAGTCTTTCGAGGCCTACTATATTGGGAATTATGAACTGCCATCTCTTCGATTTTGGCCCATGTTTGGTTGTCATCAACTTCGGTAAACCTCCCATTGGATCCCATATTAAGCACATTACGTGAGTCTTCATATAGGCCGTTCCAAAATTGTTGAACAAGGAACCACTCACAATCCATGGTGTGGACAAGAACTAGAAGTGTCCTTAAATCTCTCCCATGCTTCATATAATGATTCCTCATCCCTTTGCTTGAACCCGGTGATTTGGGCTCTCAACATATTTGTCTTCTCCGGAGGATATAATTTCTTGTAGAAGGCAAGTGATAACTTCTTCCATGAATTAATACCAAGGGTAGCCTTGTCTAGGCTCTTTAACCATTGCTTTGCGGTACCGATCAAGGAAAAAGGAAACAATACCCATCGGATTTGGTTTTGAGTAACTCCGGTTTGAGAAATTGCATCACAATAATCACAAAAAGTCTCCATATGTAAATGAGGATCTTCACTAGGCATCCTTCCAAATTGACTTCTCTCAACTAATTGTATGAATGCGGATTTGTCAATGAAATTACCGGTTAAATGTAGTGGTGTAGGAGTACCGTTTGGTAGGTTCTCCTCGGTTGGTACGGAATGAGATGAAAAATTAGGCATTGTAGTAGGTTGATTTTGTGGTTGGTTTGGAATTGGGTTATCCTCTCCTTCTCTTGCAAAAGGGTTAACAAACTCAATGTTATTTGGTTGAATGTACACGATCTCTCCAATACCTACGACTCTTGAAGTACCTCTAGCAACTCTTCTATTGTTGGTTAAGGTCCTTTCAATCTCGAAATCAATAGGTAAAAAATTACCTTGTGATCTCCTAGTCATGCAAAATATCAAACAACTAGAAAACAATTAGAACAACCTTGAGAAGATTGACTTCCCCAAGGTAAAGAAAGACACAACTAAAGACAATTAACGAAAATTAAATCAATTGAACACCGTCCCCGACAATGGCGCCATTTTTGGTGTGATATCGTGTTATGCTCGTCGTTAAAGCTATCAACCAAAACAATATTTATATCTCTACGAACTACTCTTTAATGGAGTGGTAAGTAAAGGTCGGATCCCAAGGGACGGGTATTGGTTTAGGATTTCAATTGCAAGCAGTTTATGTCTTAGGGTGTCACAAATTTGGGTTGAGATAAGATATAATCTAAACTAATCAACAAGATGAATGTAAATTAAACAAAGCTAAGCAAATAAAGGGTTTGTAAACAATTGATTAAGGGCACTAGGGTGTCATGAGTTCATAAGGGAATCATGGAAATAGATCATATAAACATGTTCTCAAATAGATGCAAGCAACTTATTGTTGTGATGGAATTGAGTTAGTGTATATCTTCCAATTCCTAGGAAGATTTAGGTCCCGGAGCCGAGTCGATCAAGACTTTACAACACCTACAAGTTGACTTAGTCTCTTCCTATTCAACTTTATGCATGGTATAACAAGGCTTGAGTTGGTTTATATCTTACAAGCCTCATTGAAAAGATAAGAGATGGGTAAAAAATGCAAGGTTTCATAGTCTAGCAATTCATCAAACATAACATGTGCATAGATTGAAATCACAATAAGCAAGCAAGTGATTATGAAAGCATATTAGATTAAACATAGATCAATTCCCATGATCGTTTCCCCTAATTCCTCATTAACCCTAGCTAAAGGACTACTCACTCATGATCAAGTTTAACATGCTAATAAGGTTATCAATCATACTAACAAAGCAAAACATGATGAACAAATGATATGATTTACAATAGTTAAGCAAAGGTAAAAGGGATTATACCTATTTGAGACGATCCAAATAATAAAGCAAAGAATAATAGACGTAAACTTGATGATTGATGGAAGGTTGTCAATCCTCCAATAAACCCTAAATAATCTTTTAATTACCCAACTAAAACTAAGAACAATTGAGAGATTAAGGAAAGATTAAGATGTGATTAATATTAAAATATGTATTACAACTTTGATTAAGACTAAATTAAGAGATTGATTATGATAAGATGATAATCTAGGTAGTACCATAGGGTATTTATACTAAAATTAAATACAAGGATTAGGGTTACTAAGGGCTTAAATGACGATTAAGACCCTAAGAGAAGCTTGATAATTTGCAACTCCCGAGGGACATGTGCGGATTAAGTAGCAACTCCCCAGGGACACGCGTGTCCTGGCCTGAAGCATGCTTGGTCCTGTAAGTTGATCCGCTCGGGCTGGCATCGGGACACCCGGATCCTAGGTCTGGGACGCTCGTCCTAAGCTCGGGACGGTCGGATCCTGGGACAGGGTTCTTCTCTTGTTCTTGGCTACGTAACAATCCGTGGGGACTGTCTTAGGGACGCACGGATCTTTCATCATTGCCCAATTCACTTGATTTATTTGCTTAGGATTCTAGTGTTGGTCTCCTCTTCGATGCTTGGTCATTAGAAGCGATCCATTTAGCTGCATTTTGCTCCATAAATGCAAGGCTAGCAATCCTCTTCTACCAAGGACACAAAACCTCAAAGAATATGCAAAATGGGGAACTAAAGATAAAAAATGACCCTAATAGATGCTATAAAGCATGGGAACGAGGTTAATTCGGGGACTAAATGTTCTTAAATATGTGTCACATCAGTGTAACCCACCCTTTTAAGGCAAAACCCGTGTCATCACTATGCATAATATAATGAAATTGCGAGTGCTTATGTGTTATGTGATCATAAGTCCTTCCATGTCATTTCAAACTTTCAAAACACGTTTTTGCGCCGTTATAATGGTCGTTTCAAACCTCGGTCTTTCGCCGACCGTTGCATTTCAAACAACACGCCTTTCTAGGCCGTCGTAATGACGATTTTCAAACTCGATTTTCAAACTCGGTTTTCTACAACCATTTCAAAAAAATGCACGTTTATTTTAGCATATAGGTTGAGTCGGAACGGTAGTATTTCTATGATAATTTTGCATCTGCACCTGTTTCGCCTAAGCCGTGCTTAATCAACATGTTATTAGTAGAATCATATAAGTGCATATCTACGAGTTTTCGTTAATTTAATTGCTGAACTTGAGACTTGACTTATAATTTTGGCAAGCTACATCATATTTTCTAAGGTTTAGAGCCTATAACTGGTGACATCTATGACCAGTTCATTTAGGAATGTGGGTAGTACTCCTTATGAGACATGTTTCCTTAATTTGCATAATTATGAATTTGATCTACTTAATACCTGTATGCATTTGGTCTGTGGTTTGCTGACACATGTGGAAGAGGTTTCCTTTTCTCTTTTTACCCATAAGCTCCACACTGCCAAAAATACCCCTTTTTGTCCCATTACTACATCCTACATTTAGCCTGTCCCTTGTCAAGCTAGTAGTCTGCGTTTTGGGATTGTTACTTCGTTTTTGGTGGTGTTTGCTCGATTGAGATGTCGTTGGGAAACTGAAAGAAAAGGAAAGAAAGAAACAAAAGAAAGAACAGAAAAAAAAAATGATGAAAAAAATGATTCGAAAAAGAAGAAAAAAAAAAGTGTTCTGTACTGTTCATATCAGTCGATCGACTGCTCCATATGGTCGATCGACTGATATTCGAGAAGAAATCAATTCGCATGATTTAATCCTTATCTTTTGGCGATTTTTGCTCCCATGTTTCATTCATATTCTATGGGGAGTTTATTGATTACCTTTATACTTGGAGTTTGTGAGTTTGTGCTTGCTATAGCACCGTGTTGTTTGTTTATGAGAAGGAAGTTGGATGTTGTCCTTTGGTTCCGTTTTGGTACTAGCTTGATCACCTGTACCTCCACTTTACCATAAAATGTTTTGCCTCTTCTTACCCATACCTCACATATCCCATATATACCTCGGCATGTGTCATGGTCATTTGTTTGGTTGGAACGCGTATGTACGGTCATAGAGATCATTTTCATATTTTATTGCTGGCATGTTTTCATAGGTCGTAGTTAGGTGAGAGTCACTACAAAATTACTTCTTTCTATCTTACAAATATATCACCTGTGCTTAACTGAGTGATTTGAGCGACCCGCGAGAGTCCAATTTGATAAGTCTCTATAGTCAACGGTTCAGCATGTCTTTGACGACTTTATAATTCGTTTGCATGATTCACATTACTAATTGATTGTTGGTTGTGCATTAAATTGGTTTGGGCTTAACAGTTTGCATTTCGCTCTGAGATCGAACTCGTTCCATTAGGTTTTAGGATCGAGTCTAGTTCTTGCTTGGGGACAAGCAAGGTTTGGTTTGGGGAGATTTGATGCGTGTCTAAAATATGATGTTTCACACTTTATTCTACACGCATTTCAGAGCTCAAATGTGCAATATATGCCAATATTTCTCTATTTTCCTCTACTTTCGTGTTTTTGTACATTATTGCAGGAATGTGAAGAATTTAGCGGGAAATCAAGTCAAATCCGCCCCCGAGTAATCTGCATTGCAAATGACGTAAAGAAACTGCTTAAGGAACGAGCTTGGTGCGCAATCCAAGGCCCAAAAGACGAGTCCACGAGTTTAAAGAAGTCAATTAGCAGCTCAATCAGTCGATCGACTACTACCTTCAGTCGATCGACCAATGCTCGGGTTCCAGAAGCCACTGTTTGCTGAGGAGCAGTCGACCGACCATCATTATCAGTCGATCGACCAGATCGCTGCTTCAGACGAGAATTAAAAGATCGAGGAACTTAAAGCCCGTGAAGTTTAGGTTTAGGAAATAATTGTTACGCCTAATTGCTATATAACGTAACACAAACTTTCAGTTTAGGAGGGGGAAATACACACATCAAGTCTTTTATTCAGAGTTTTACATTAAATTTTCATTCAAGTTCTTTATCGAATAGTTAGGGTTTGGGATTATTGTGAGCATCGGAATTTCGGTTCTTAATAATCAATCTTTCCCCTGCAATTCGGTATTCTTCCTGTTTACTTTCAGTTCATTTATTTTGCTAATAGATTAGAATTGCTAGTAGATTCCCGAAACCATCTTTATTATTGCATGTTAATTGCTTCCTTTACTGTTTTAAGCATGAATTCAGTAACTAGTTTTATCGTTTATGTTTTTGTTTCTACCCTTAGCATGAGTAGCTAAATCTATAGTGCTAGGATGTAGGCGATTTATGGCATAGGCGGCAATAGATTAGACACGGCCTGTACCCGCGTGTCAGTCGATCGACTGACATTGTTGGTCGATCGACTGACCTAGTGAGGTTTCTCTTCGTTTTAATTGAATTTAATCTTATATTTAATGAATCGAATGCATGCGACTAGTTAGATACCTATTTTGTGACCGACCCATTAGATCGAAAGATAGGGAAGGTTATTTGACCGTCAATTAAATCGACTAAACTGTGCTAAGATCGAAAGATAGGTATAGTTTAGACCATTAGTCACTTTTCAGGACGAAAGTTAGTATTAGTGACATTAGGGACCTATAGCGAGATCGAGAGATGCTATTTGTTAGGAGTGGACCGAGAGGACCTCTTATTTCCCGCCTCACATGCGTTCAATTCAGACCGACTTAGTTTGCTGCCGCCGAAGCTATAATGACCCGACCATCCTAGTACCCTTCTTTTATATGTTTAAATCGTATTTTTAGTTTATTTTCTTTTTATTGTTATTAGCTATAGACCAATTCAAATCAACCCCCATAATAGTTACATCAGACTGAACATAAATCAACTAAAGTTTACAACTGCCTCCTTGCGGATCGACCCTGTTACCGCTAGCCTAGGTTAGTCTTAATAGGAGATTATAAATTTTATCTTTGGTACTCACAACGACGGGTATCAGGTGTCCTAGCCAAAACCACTGGTAGAGGTTATCAGGGATCCACATCAACCGGATCTCGCCCCTATGGTCAGACGAACAAAATTGATGAGGTCAATCTCCTCGAACCAACCACGAAGAAAACCGAGCGTCCTCAAAGGGTATTCACAAACTTGGGGTCAACCTATGCTAGTGCCATAAAAAGACTCATGGACCAAGGGAAACTACAACCGATCGGGCCCACTCCGGACCCGTCCGAGGCTAAGAAAACCCGTTTCTGGAATCCTAATGCCTATTGCCAATATCACCAAGGAAAGGGTCATGACACGGAGGTTTGCTTCAAACTCAAACACATCATCTAAGACATGATCGAGAAAGGAAAATTACCTTTGCCTCCACCGACAAAACCAAACAACAAAACAAACCCCTTGGGAATCCATGTCATCTCTGACGATGAGCCAACCTTGGATTGCTCGCACCTCATCTTACCAATTGATGATGAGGTGAATTCCTTGGAGAAGGATACCTCAGACGGGGTATTTGTATTCAGCGCCGCAACCATGCTCACCATGTTCCAACAAGTTGAGGAATCCATAGCCAGTCTCTCAGAGAGGATTACTCGACTTGAGGACGCTTACCACCGGTTGATTTTGAACACGCCAACACCGACAACACGTCCGAGGGAGGTTCCTCCAAACGCCCAAAACTGCCCTCACCAGGAAGGATTACTACCGCGACCATTCTGGCATGCACCCTACAGTAATCAACCACACAATAATCAACCCTACAAAAATTACCCTCATAAAAATTACCCCCACAAAAACTTCCCTCACAAAAACTACCCACCTAGGAACATCCCTCCAACGTACCCTCGAGATCCTGAAATCAATGGTATCTGGAGAGATGACGTGGAGGATGTATATATGGTTCCCGGAAAGGGCAAACAAGCAAAACAGATTGGTCATCTTACCCGGTCCGGATGCCCCTACCAAAACCCGAACAATTCAACAGTCGTTGTAACGACGAATGACCAGATTCTCCCGGATGTGGACGCTTAACCCAAGGTTCCCGAAAACTCCATCCTCAAGCCACTGCAAAAAGCAAAAGCCGAGATTTCAATTTGGCAATTGATTGCTACATCCTTTGAACATCGACAGGCTTTGCTACAAGCCCTGGGAAAGTTGACAGTTCCCTCCACCTCCTCTCCCGAAGAAGTAGTCGCACACATGACAAGGGATGTCCCCAACCTGAACAACCCGGTCATCTTCTTTGACGAAGACATCCCTAAATTCGGGGCCAGCCATAACCTGGCCTTGTATATCACTGTACAATGCCTCAAAAACAATGTGCTTATGGTTCTAGTGGATGACGGATCTCCGGTTAATGTCATTCCCCTCAAGACGGCTCATAAACTGGGTATCAAAGAAACTGATTTGGTCCCAACCAATCAAGAAGTATGCGCCTATGACGGCACTCGCCATAAGGTTGCGGGGCTTATCACCTTGACCATTGCAACTGGACCCTTGGAAAGACAAGCCAGTTTTCAGGTGGTCGACATTGACGCCTCTTTCAACATGCTTCTGGGACGCCCCTGGATTCACGCCGTCAAGGCCGTCACCTCAACCCTTCATCAGAAAATCAGGGTCCCTTTCAACGGGATGATGATTACAATTCCCGCTTCCCCGATCAAGGCTATCATGAAAAAGGGAATAGCCTCCCAGGTCATCGAGGAAGACCACATCGAAATGTGGGGATTCCAAGCTGTGAACGCCCTAACCAATGAATCAACACCCTTTGATTGTGACCCGTTCTCAAACCTCACAGTCAGCCGTATTTTGATGCGCCAGGGTTATTTCCCGGGCTTACCCCCTGAATCCGCTGAAGAGCACCATGCCTCCCTTGAAACAGGCTAAGGTCCCCAACATCCCCTTCGGGCTAGGCTATGATCCTACTGATGAAGACATCCAGGAGATGAACCTCCTAGTACGGAAGCGCAAAAAGCAAGGCGTTATCCTCCGTCCCTACCATTTGACTCTCAATGGATACTTCATCCCCGAGGGAGAGTTCGAGCTCTACCATGGCTTTCCTGAGACGATATATGATTCTGCGGCCAAGGTCAACCACCCGGGTGTAGAAGTCTTCCAAGACTGCTACTTCATTCCCGACAACACGAAAGCTTCGTCGACCAAATCTGAGTCGACCCCATGCCTCGACGGACAAGCCGTCAGTCTCCTCTTCGGAGAGGACAACATCAAGCACCTTGGCTATGAAGACATCATCAACATTGCTCTAAAGGATAACCAGTTTGATCCCACCGCCTTAATCTCTGATACTGACCCAGAGAAAACAACGCAAGGCTGGAGGAAAACTGTCAAGTGGACCGATCGCCAAGGCCGCATCCTCAAGGTCACAACTGGAGAAGGCCCTATGTTCAAAGAGTAAAGTGAAGAAGAGTCTGAGTCTAAGTTGGAGTCGGAGTCTGTCCTAGCTCCTAGCACTCCTGATGTCCCAGTCAAAGTCCCTTTTCCACTGTTTTATCACAAACCTGTGGCTGCTTCAGAGGCCGAGTCAACTAGGGTGGTGGCTTGTTCCAGGGGCCACCAACTCTGCTGTGTCGCCTCTGACTGCCCATGAGATGTCTGTCCTATCCGAGCTTTTCGCTCAAGTCGACTTAATGAACGCTAAGTTTGCTTATGACTCGTCTCAATTTAATTGCAATGCAATTCTAAACGAACATGAGGAATTTGACATGAGTGACTACCCACCTCATCTAGCCAAAGAACTTGACAAACGAGAAAATAGGACCCCCATCATTGAGAAGACCAAACCTATTAACGTAGGGACCGACAACACACCTCAAGAACTTTGGATAGGGACCACCCTTGACCCCTCGGAAAGACAGCAGTTCATCGACCTCTTACACGAATACAAGGACGTATTCGCCTGGTCCTACAAAGACATGCTTGGGATCGACCGGGAGATTGCAGAGCAGAAGATACCCATTAAACCCGGAGTTAAACCCGTGAAGCAAAAGTTGCGCCGAATGCGCCCTGAAAATCAAGGAAGAGGTAGATAAACAGTTCAAAGCCGGGTTCATCAAAGTGGCCAAATACTCTGACTGGGTGGCCAACATAGTTCCTATACCCAAGAAAGACAGGAGAATTTGGGTTTGCATCGACTTCAGGACCTGAACAAAGCTAGTCCAAAAGACGACTTCCCTCTGCCACATGTTGTGTAGATACCCGTATCCGTCGATATTGGCATTTATAGAGAACCCGACAAACACCCGATGATGATAGGACACATGTATTCTTTAGTTGTCATTGTCATTATTTGGGTTCGTTTTACGATGTAGAATGAGCGTTGTCGACGGAGTATTTTATTAATTTAAATGATATTTAAATTAAAGTTTTTTTAAGATAAATTCATTTTATTGCTTTATTTTGAATTTATTTTCTCAAATTCATGTTATTGAAAATAAAATAAATAATTGATTTGAAAAATCATTTTATGAGTATATTTGATTTGAAAAATCATTTATTTTAATGTGTTAATTGTTTTGAAAAATCGATTTAAAAATCGAAAAGAACTCGTTTTAAACACGTGTTTTAGAGCTCGATTATAGCTCGGTTTTTGGGCCCGTTTTCTTTACGAGTTGGCACGAATCTCGAGTACACTAACCAACCTAAGCCTCCACCCCTCCAACCCCAGTTCTAACCCCATAACTGTTGGGAAATGTGTCCTCAACAATAGTGCGATCACAAGATTTAAATATCATTATTAAATCTCATATAAAGAATACGTAAGGGATGATTCAATTATATAGTCAACTGATCAACATTAATCGGTAACGATTGGCTTGCTAGAGTTTGACGTTATCACTGTGAGACGGTGGTGGTCAGTTGATCCCTTAAGGTCACACCTAAAGGATGATGCCCTTATCTATAAAGTTAATTAATTGTATGTTGATACAAGTTGATTAATTCCTTAAAAATGAACAATTTATATTTATGAGAGGAAATATGTATCTTATTATAATGTGATTAAATAGGATCATATTTAGTGGATTAATATGTTAATTCACTAAATTATGTTGAGGTTTTATATAGTTTCGAGGTAGAGGTAATTGGTTATTTACTTTTACAAGAAGTTGTAAATTTAACTAACTAGCTATTATGGGACTCATTATATGTTGATATAATGATAATATATTACTCAATAAGTTGAGTGAATATATGTTTATTAATTTGTGTCATAATTGTTGTATGATCAAATTAATATTTAATTATGTAAGATAATTAAACATAAGACTTATAAGCATTTGTGGGACAAATATTATAAGAAAAATATGGACCATATTGAGAGAAAAGGGCCGGACCATCACATGGAGAAAGGAGCTTTTGTTGTTTCTTTGTTTTCTCTTTATCACATGCTTATGACTAGAATATGCAAAGACCAATAAAAAAGGCATATGCATGTGTGTTTTGGGAAGAGAAATTTTTGCTCCTATTAAGACATAGGTGCCGTGCCATTAAGGATATAGGGAGCTTTTGTGCTCATCTTTCCCTCTCTCATCTTCTCCAAAAATACAACATGCAAAACCTCACACATGTTCATAGTTTTCTCTCTATCAAAATATGAGTTTTGATTCAATTTGTTCATAAATATTACTAATATTATTAGTGTAATATATGAGTATTAGTAATCAATTTTAAGGTAAACTACTAAACAAATATCTAGCAAATATTATTTAGTGGGGATAAGGGATAATCTTGGGTGAAATCAAGAGGAGTGACTTCTATACTTGAGGTCTTGGAGGATCATCCTATTACTCATCATAGCTCAAGAACAAGTGAAGGTAGGAGACCTTACTTGTGCCCATAAAACCGAAATTTTCAATGTAAGGGACATTATTTTCTTATAAATCATTCATTTTGTTATGCATGCACTAGATCTAAAGAACATATAATTAACAAGTTAATTTGTTCACTATTAGAGGAGTCTAATAATAGGTATATGAACCTAACAAGTGGTATCAGAGCATAAGGATGTTGCATGCATAATCGGTTATTGTTTTTCCGAGTTAAAAGGTTAACATATAAAACTAAAAATTTGTGATTTATGAGTATAAGTCACGAAATCACCTTGCATGTTATATATTCTGGTCCTAAAGTGTTTTTAGGTCATTTTTATGATTCATGGAAATTTATTGCTCATTTTAAGGATTTTTGGTCATTTTATTACATTTTTATGACTAAAATGGGAATTAAAATGCTAAAAATAGTTAAATTTCGTTTCTGACCTTGGAAAATTTATATGACCTCACATGCATATTTTACAAGTTGTATGTAAAAGGACGAGTTAATTTGATTAATTTTGCATGATTTATGATTTTTATGAGATAAAAATGGATTAAATGAGGTAAAATGGTTAAAATTAGTTAAATTTCGAATTAAGCCATGATATTTTAATATGATGTCACATGCAAGATTTACAGAGAGTATGTAAATTTCTAGATTTAAATATCTTCTTTAGCATGATTTATGGATTTTTGAGTAAAAATGGCATAAATAGTGACTATTTTAGCAAAAATTAGCTAAAACATATTGCATGGCTTGAGAAAATTATTTTAAGTTTCATAAATATCCCACTAATCAGATCTAAAGTTGTAAAAATTATTGGTTTAATTTTCGGATACTTTATGTATTTTATGAGATAAAACCGATAAAAATGCAACTATATTTTCTCAAAATTAATTCGAAAATTTTAACCATGTTTTTTGACATTATGAGGGTCATGGAATTATTCCAGAATGTTCAAAAATTTAAAATTCAAATTTTGAAACTTTTATGATTTAATTTGGATTTATTTCATATAAATAATGATTTTAAGGTCAAAAATGAGCATAAAATTAAATCAAGTTGAATTATTGTCAAAAATTTAGTGTTGACTGATTTTTGAGTCCTAAAATGTGTTAGGATAATTAACTTGAGCTTAGATGTGATTTAAGTGTTAATTAGTGATTTTAAAAGGTTATTATCACGCATTTCCATGAAACCGGGTTATATGTACGACATAAGTTAAATAGGGCGATTTGGCACACGATTTTGCATGATAGGTACATATTATAATGCTGCATATTTCAATTGTTGAATGTCTTTTAATTATATAATTTTGAATTATGCAATTTTATCTTAGTATGGCCTTAGTTTTAATCGATATTACCCGTAATGAAAGGGAATATTGATTCCGTTGTAATTTAATGTGATCTCCAATCACTTTTATTTTATTTTCAGTAGTTTTTCCATTTTACAAATGTATAATAGGAATAGCTTTGTATTTTTATTATTATTTGTAATTATGGAGCATCTTCAAGACGGTGCCATTCGGAAGGGTGATCCGACAAAGACGGTGTCTTGGGAGGCGTGCCATTTGAAGATTCAAGGGACCAAAGGAGTTGGTTTCCGAATATGTAATAGATTATTTAATTTTCTATTTTAGGAAGGCCATACTAGGAATTTTATTTATTGCTTTGCATTTCTTTTAATATGTTGCATGCATTGCCAAATCGCCATAACAACACATGCATTTCATATCGAGTCATCGACCGTGTCAATTATAATTATCGTAGTTCACCGCTTTAGTTCACTTAAAACGTGATAGATAATAAATTGACAAGACCTCTCACATATTAAAAATTGAGATAAAGCCTTACCAAATAGTAGAAACTCATGAAGTACCAATTTCACAAGGGAGTTAATCCGGCTTCACCGTAATACAAACCTTGTTACGTTGGCGAAGTGGGGTAGTAAAAGGTTATTACATCGAAATTTGGATTGAGCTCAACGGAAGTATTGTTGACCGTAGTCGCATGTGTTCCGGGCTAAAGATGAGAATTAGAGTAATTTTTATCGACCGAGAGTTCTAAAAGTAGAATCGATTAAAAGGTTAATCCACCGAGTTATATTAATAAGGGATGAATCGGCTCACCGTGCCCGAGTTGATATGAATTTGGATCTCGGAATCATTTATGTAGTTGGGTGGAGGTCACTATATAAATGCAATGCTTGTAGTTAAATTTACGAGTATTATTAAAACGATAGATGATAATTAATTCCTTCATTTCCTATTTTGTAGTCAAATTTGTTTTATCAATTGCAATGACAACTCCAATATCATCTAATAATCATACACTGATCACCATTAATTCTTGGCTCCAATCATTCTATGAAAAATGCTTCTCGTATATCAACGACCCGATTAGAGTACTACGCTTTAGCATGGGTGAAGATGGGAATCTTTGTCTTTTTACTACTTCTACACCTCATACTCATGCCTACCTCTCAGGTAAGAGGTTCATATGAGGGGAATCTCATAGATTCCAAGATATCCTTGTTTGATGAAACAAGAAGTAATATCAAATTAAGTGGGAGTTCTAGCAAGAGTGTCCTTGCAAATGAAAGTAGTATTGGTGTTAGTAAAGGAAGAGCAAAGATATGTGAGAAACCCAAATCCGATTGTGAATTGGAAGTTGATAGTGAGACTACCACAAAACCAAGATGGGTATCCAATCCTACCATGAATATCATTATTTTAATGTCATGGGCCATTGGAGGCGAAATTGCCCCAAGTATTTGGAAGATATCAAGTTGGACTTATTACTCCAAGTGGGACTTGGAAATGAGGAAAAGCTAAACAAGAGTGATATGAATCTCCGACAATGAAATGGAGCTCGGGTAGCCACCACTTCAAGAGAAATTTATATACTTGTTTTTGCTAATAGCTTTGAGTTATGATTTACATAATTGTTATTATGTTCCCACTTAGTCTAAAACATTATTTCCATGTGAGACATGAAATGATCTATATTTTGTCCTCAAAGACAATTATTGTATTTTATTGATAATAGACGTGGATGTGAGCCATGTCACTTATCTTTATGATACACAAGTTTTAGACAGTTCCAACTCATGTAAAGATATCTACATAATACGCACCAAAAGACTCATAACAAGTAATCCAAATGATTTGTACATTTGATTTTTCAATTAGGTTACGTAAATGAGAAACGCATTAAAATGCTAGTGTCGACTAGAATTATTAGACCATTTGATTTTCAATCATATGGAATATGCGAATCTTGTCTCCTTTGCAATATAATTTGTACTTCCTTTAGTGGTAAAGGGACACAAGCAAGTGATTTGTTGAGACTAATACATGCCGATGTATGTGTTCAAATGAGCATCACCGCAAGGGGAATTTATGACTACTTCGTCACTTTTACCAATGATTCAAGTAGATAAGGGTATATTTTACTTGATCAAATAAAAGGTGAAGCATTTGAGAGATTTGAGAAATTTCTAAAATGACGTAGAGAACCAATTGAATAAAGTTCTAAGCATTACGACCCAATCGTAGTGGCAAAGATCTAAGTAATAAATTTGATTTATTAAAGATGGATTATGACCTAGCGTCACTACCCATAAGATCAAACTAATATGAGTCAGTTTGAGTTGATGAACTCAATTTTGGGAATTTGCAATCCAAAACGGAAAAGTAATTCTAATTGGATGGTCAACCATGAGATACATAGAATAGAGAGTCTATTAAACAGATGACATGGATAAGACTCGTATATTATCTAGCTGCCATGTTAGGATGGCCCATTGAAAGCTAATACATAGTCTAGATAAACTCCTAATACTCCGTTAAATATATATGTTTGTGACTCACAAAGCTATCTCTCATGAATATTGATATATTTCTGAGAGATAGAGTGGGAGTAGATTGAATCGTCACAAACATCTCTTATAGTTGAAATGTTACTTTGTGAAAGTAATTGAATTATGGAGTGGGAGTTGGTATTGAACTATTATCTATGAAGATAGTATGAGAGCATAGTTCAGTGGGAGTTTATCGCACATGTCTTATTGTTCAAAAATATTACTTTGTGAAAGTGATAGTATCATGACCTTGTAACATACGAGCCGAAGCATTACAATCCAAAATTGTTGCTCATGAGTAGATTTACTTTAAAGTGAGGGTCTCTTTAAAGGGAAATAGAGCTTTAGAGTACACAAATGCATAAGATTTACATAAAGATGTTGATCAAGACAAATTGTGTTAGGAATTGCCGCATTTCATTTTAATGAAGAATGGCAAATAAAAATTCGCTTTTCTAAAATGGGAATTTAGAGAAGGAAGTGTTTCAAACACAAAATCTTAGATGTAGATCTAAGAATCCTAACATCTTATGCATAGCTATCTTAAGTGATCACAAGATGGTCTTAAGCTAGCATTAAAGGATTATACTTTTGTTCATGTGATTATAGTGAATTGTTTCATTCACATGATTGAAGAATCATGATATACATGAAGTTAAGTGGGAGCTAGAATTGTTTTTCCATGTCTTATATGTTGATAACATATTAATTATTGAGAATAATGTACCAATGCTCTCTTCTGGCAAGAGTGATTGGGAGACTAGGAAAAGGTGCAATATACTTTAGATTACCGAATCTATGTGAGAGTATATTGGCATAGAGTTGAGAGTCTTATGAGGATAAGATCTTTCGTATCTGTTGTAACATCAACAAGGTTGAATGGCTTATTCATGATGATGAAAGTGGAATTACTATGATGGAATCATAGTCGTTCACTGAACCCATTAAGTTGTTGATTACATGAAATCGATTACTAATGTTTCCGCCATTAGAACGATTATGTATGCCAACAGACGCACATGGCTGTGATGTACCATATGCTAGGTACATTATGAGTCAATAATAAGTTAATTCATAAGATGGGCTTGTGAAAGCCTTAAAGTACAATTGATGACTTGTACACATGTTTGGATGATAAACTAAGTTAAGGTGTTGAAGGGTTGCACAAACTTTAGTTTCCAAGCTTAAAAGGATTTGATGAAATCCTAAGCAAATGTTATTGACAAAGGAGTAAGAAACTAAGAAATGTGTTTTAGTTTCGCACATTGCAAATTCTACAAAAGGAATCTAAGTAAGTTGTGATAAAATGGTCAACGTAGGGATTAAGGGTGAATCCCTCTACAAATGACTTTATCACAAGTTATGCGATAACAGTGGGAGCTTCTTTCAAGTTAAAGAGCTCAGGTCTAGTATGAAGTCTAGACATATACTTAGAGAAATTCATGTCATTAAGAGATGACATTGAATGGAAGGAAATAGCAATTAAAAAGGTTGGAATATATGGATATCAGGTATATCCACTTTCCAAGCTTGTATTGCATTTTAACTAGTGTTATAATACACTAAAGATTATAGAATATGAAGTAGTAATAGTGTATTGACTGTTCATATGTGATAATCACATTTATCGTTTGAGTTTTATTAAACTCACCCGCTACCTTGTCGTATCCGAATGGGTTGTAGAGACACATTGAACCCCATTAAAGTGAACTGGATTGACATGGTATTCGCCCCTAGTTACTTATATGAGGTGACGTCTCCAAGTGACTAGAGTGTGATGCGATTGATGACAAGTTCAAGTGCCATAGAGTCATATGGGATGACTAGTCGATCACATAGGCGGTCATGTAGGACAATCTGTCGGGCGATGACCGCTTATAGAGTTCTCGTAATTCATAAAGCCTGGTCGTGGCAAGAGCTACTATAGTATTCTTATGAGTCAATTCTTTTGACTAGAGACTATTCGCCCAAGTTGGCACAACTTCTGATTAGCTTTGATTTATACTCTACGATTTCGTAAATGAGGTCAAACTGGGTATATTTTGGGTTATGATGGACTGGGTGAAACGAAGGAATAGGGCGATAGGAATTGTCCACCCCTTGTCGGGGTTGTTTGAAATCTCAAGGCCACTCGAGGAGTAGTTAACTCGAAATGCGTGGCCACGCTCGGAAGGTATCTATGATAGATAATTCCAAATCAGACGTTAATCTCCGGATCGAGAAAACCACTCAAGATATGATCAAATGTAAGTACGACCTGCAAGACACCTTGCATTGAGTGGGAGATTGTAATAGGACAAGAGAATTGGTGACGCACACTTGTCGAGGACAAGTGGGAGATTGTTGGGAAATGTGTCCTCAACAATAGTGCGATCACAAGATTTAAATATCATTATTAAATCTCATATAAAGAATACGTAAGGGATGATTCAATTATATAGTCAACTGATCAACATTAATCGGTAACGATTGGCTTGCTAGAGTTTGACGTTACTGTCGTGAGACGGTGGTGGTCAGTTGATCCCTTAAGGTCACACCTAAAGGATGATGCCCTTATCTATAAAGTTAATTAATTGTATGTTGATACAAGTTGATTAATTCCTTAAAAATGAACAATTTATATTTATGAGAGGAAATATGTATCTTATTATAATGTGATTAAATAGGATCATATTTAGTGGATTAATATGTTAATTCACTAAATTATGTTGAGGTTTTATATAGTTTCGAGGTAGAGGTAATTGGTTATTTACTTTTACAAGAAGTTGTAAATTTAACTAACTAGCTATTATGGGACTCATTATATGTTGATATAATGATAATATATTACTCAATAAGTTGAGTGAATATATGTTTATTAATTTGTGTCATAATTGTTGTATGATCAAATTAATATTTAATTATGTAAGATAATTAAACATAAGACTTATAAGCATTTGTGGGACAAATATTATAAGACAAATATGGACCATATTGAGAGAAAAGGGCCGGACCATCACATGGAGAAAGGAGCTTTTGTTGTTTCTTTGTTTTCTCTTTATCACATGCTTATGACTAGAATATGCAAAGACCAATAAAAAAGGCATATGCATGTGTGTTTTGGGAAGAGAAATTTTTGCTCCTATTAAGACATAGGTGCCGTGCCATTAAGGATATAGGGAGCTTTTGTGCTCATCTTTCCCTCTCTCATCTTCTCCAAAAATACAACATGCAAAACCTCACACATGTTCATAGTTTTCTCTCTATCAAAATATGAGTTTTGATTCAATTTGTTCATAAAGATTACTAATATTATTAGTGTAATATATGAGTATTAGTAATCAATTTTAAGGTAAACTACTAAACAAATATCTAGCAAATATTATTTAGTGGGGATAAGGGATAATCTTGGGTGAAATCAAGAGGAGTGACTTCTATACTTGAGGTCTTGGAGGATCATCCTATTACTCATCATAGCTCAAGAACAAGTGAAGGTAGGAGACCTTACTTGTGCCCATAAAACCGAAATTTTCAATGTAAGGGACATTGTTTTCTTATAAATCATTCATTTTGTTATGCATGCACTAGATCTAAAGAACATATAATTAACAAGTTAATTTGTTCACTATTAGAGGAGTCTAATAATAGGTATATGAACCTAACAAGTGGTATCAGAGCATAAGGATGTTGCATGCATAATCGGTTATTGTTTTTCCGAGTTAAAAGGTTAACATATAAAACTAAAAATTTGTGATTTATGAGTATAAGTCACGAAATCACCTTGCATGTTATATATTCTGGTCCTAAAGTGTTTTTAGGTCATTTTTATGATTCATGGAAATTTATTGCTCATTTTAAGGATTTTTGGTCATTTTATTACATTTTTATGACTAAAATGGGAATTAAAATGCTAAAAATAGTTAAATTTCGTTTCTGACCTTGGCAAATTTATATGACCTCACATGCATATTTTACAAGTTGTATGTAAAAGGACGAGTTAATTTGATTAATTTTGCATGATTTATGATTTTTATGAGATAAAAATGGATTAAATGAGGTAAAATGGTTAAAATTAGTTAAATTTCGAATTAAGCCATGATCTTTTAATATGATGTCACATGCAAGATTTACAGAGAGTATGTAAATTTCTAGATTTAAATATCTTCTTTAGCATGATTTATGGATTTTTGAGTAAAAATGGCATAAATAGTGACTATTTTAGCAAAAATTAGCTAAAACATATTGCATGGCTTGAGAAAATTATTTTAAGTTGCATAAATATCCCACTAATCAGATCTAAAGTTGTAAAAATTATTGGTTTAATTTTCGGATACTTTATGTATTTTATGAGATAAAACCGATAAAAATGCAACTATATTTTCTCAAAATTAATTCGAAAATTTTAACCATGTTTTTTGACATTATGAGGGTCATGGAATTATTCCAGAATGTTCAAAAATTTAAAATTCAAATTTTGAAACTTTTATGATTTAATTTGGATTTATTTCATATAAATAATGATTTTAAGGTCAAAAATGAGCATAAAATTAAATCAAGTTGAATTATTGTCAAAAATTTAGTGTTGACTGATTTTTGAGTCCTAAAATGTGTTAGGATAATTAACTTGAGCTTAGATGTGATTTAAGTGTTAATTAGTGATTTTAAAAGGTTATTATCACGCATTTCCATGAAACCGGGTTATATGTACGACATAAGTTAAATAGGGCGATTTGGCACACGATTTTGCATGATAGGTACATATTATAATGCTGCATATTTCAATTGTTGAATGTCTTTTAATTATATAATTTTGAATTATGCAATTTTATCTTAGTATGGCCTTAGTTTTAATCGATATTACCCGTAATGAAAGGGAATATTGATTCCGTTGTAATTTAATGTGATCTCGAATCACTTTTATTTTATTTTCAGTAGTTTTTCCATTTTACAAATGTATAATAGGAATAGCTTTGTATTTTTATTATTATTTGTAATTATGGAGCATCTTCAAGACGGTGCCATTCGGAAGGGTGATCCGACAAAGACGGTGTCTTGGGAGGCGTGCCATTTGAAGATTCAAGGGACCAAAGGAGTTGGTTTCCGAATATGTAATAGATTATTTAATTTTCTATTTTAGGAAGGCCATACTAGGAATTTTATTTATTGCTTTGCATTTCTTTTAATATGTTGCATGCATTGCCAAATCGCCATAACAACACATGCATTTCATATCGAGTCATCGACCGTGTCAATTATAATTATCGTAGTTCACCGCTTTAGTTCACTTAAAACGTGATAGATAATAAATTGACAAGACCTCTCACATATTAAAAATTGAGATAAAGCCTTACCAAATAGTAGAAACTCATGAAGTACCAATTTCACAAGGGAGTTAATCCGGCTTCACCGTAATACAAACCTTGTTACGTTGGCGAAGTGGGGTAGTAAAAGGTTATTACATCGAAATTTGGATTGAGCTCAACGGAAGTATTGTTGATCGTAGTCGCATGTGTTCCGGGCTAAAGATGAGAATTAGAGTAATTTTTATCGACCGAGAGTTCTAAAAGTAGAATCGATTAAAAGGTTAATCCACCGAGTTATATTAATAAGGGATGAATCGGCTCACCGTGCCCGAGTTGATATGAATTTGGATCTCGGAATCATTTATGTAGTTGGGTGGAGGTCACTATATAAATGCAATGCTTGTAGTTAAATTTACGAGTATTATTAAAACGATAGATGATAATTAATTCCTTCATTTCCTATTTTGTAGTCAAATTTGTTTTATCAATTGCAATGACAACTCCAATATCATCTAATAATCATACACTGATCACCATTAATTCTTGGCTCCAATCATTCTATGAAAAATGCTTCTCGTATATCAACGACCCGATTAGAGTACTACGCTTTAGCATTGGTGAAGATGGGAATCTTTGTCTTTTTACTACTTCTACACCTCATACTCATGCCTACCTCTCAGGTAAGAGGTTCATATGAGGGGAATCTCATAGATTCCAAGATATCCTTGTTTGATGAAACAAGAAGTAATATCAAATTAAGTGGGAGTTCTAGCAAGAGTGTCCTTGCAAATGAAAGTAGTATTGGTGTTAGTAAAGGAAGAGCAAAGATATGTGAGAAACCCAAATCCGATTGTGAATTGGAAGTTGATAGTGAGACTACCACAAAACCAAGATGGGTATCCAATCCTACCATGAATATCATTATTTTAATGTCATGGGCCATTGGAGGCGAAATTGCCCCAAGTATTTGGAAGATATCAAGTTGGACTTATTACTCCAAGTGGGACTTGGAAATGAGGAAAAGCTAAACAAGAGTGATATGAATCTCCGACAATGAAATGGAGCTCGGGTAGCCGCCACTTCAAGAGAAATTTATATACTTGTTTTTGCTAATAGCTTTGAGTTATGATTTACATAATTGTTATTATGTTCCCACTTAGTCTAAAACATTATTTCCATGTGAGACATGAAATGATCTATATTTTGTCCTCAAAGACAATTATTGTATTTTATTGAAAATAGACGTGGATGTGAGCCATGTCACTTATCTTTATGATACACAAGTTTTAGACAGTTCCAACTCATGTAAAGATATCTACATAATACGCACCAAAAGACTCATAACAAGTAATCCAAATGATTTGTACATTTGATTTTTCAATTAGGTTACGTAAATGAGAAACGCATTAAAATGCTAGTGTCGACTAGAATTATTAGACCATTTGATTTTCAATCATATGGAATATGCGAATCTTGTCTCCTTTGCAATATAATTTGTACTTCCTTTAGTGGTAAAGGGACACAAGCAAGTGATTTGTTGAGACTAATACATGCCGATGTATGTGTTCAAATGAGCATCACCGCAAGGGGAATTTATGACTACTTCGTCACTTTTACCAATGATTCAAGTAGATAAGGGTATATTTTACTTGATCAAATAAAAGGTGAAGCATTTGAGAGATTTGAGAAATTTCTAAAATGACGTAGAGAACCAATTGAATAAAGTTCTAAGCATTACGACCCAATCGTAGTGGCAAAGATCTAAGTAATAAATTTGATTTATTAAAGATGGATTATGACCTAGCGTCACTACCCATAAGATCAAACTAATATGAGTCGGTTTGAGTTGATGAACTCAATTTTGGGAATTTGCAATCCAAAACGGAAAAGTAATTCTAATTGGATGGTCAACCATGAGATACATAGAATAGAGAGTCTATTAAACAGATGACATGGATAAGACTCGTATATTATCTAGCTGCCATGTTAGGATGGCCCATTGAAAGCTAATACATAGTCTAGATAAACTCCTAATACTCCGTTAAATATATATGTTTGTGACTCACAAAGCTATCTCTCATGAATATTGATATATTTATGAGAGATAGAGTGGGAGTAGATTGAATCGTCACAAACATCTCTTATAGTTGAAATGTTACTTTGTGAAAGTAATTGAATTATGGAGTGGGAGTTGGTATTGAACTATTATCTATGAAGATAGTATGAGAGCATAGTTCAGTGGGAGTTTATCGCACATGTCTTATTGTTCAAAAATATTACTTTGTGAAAGTGATAGTATCATGACCTTGTAACATACGAGCCGAAGCATTACAATCCAAAATTGTTGCTCATGAGTAGATTTACTTTAAAGTGAGGGTCTCTTTAAAGGGAAATAGAGCTTTAGAGTACACAAATGCATAAGATTTACATAAAGATGTTGATCAAGACAAATTGTGTTAGGAATTGCCGCATTTCATTTTAATGAAGAATGGCAAATAAAAATTCGCTTTTCTAAAATGGGAATTTAGAGAAGGAAGTGTTTCAAACACAAAATCTTAGATGAAGATCTAAGAATCCTAACATCTTATGCATAGCTATCTTAAGTGATCACAAGATGGTCTTAAGCTAGCATTAAAGGATTATACTTTTGTTCATGTGATTATAGTGAATTGTTTCATTCACATGATTGAAGAATCATGATATACATGAAGTTAAGTGGGAGCTAGAATTGTTTTTCCATGTCTTATATGTTGATAACATATTAATTATTGAGAATAATGTACCAATGCTCTCTTCTGGCAAGAGTGATTGGGAGACTAGGAAAAGGTGCAATATACTTTAGATTACCGAATCTATGTGAGAGTATATTGGCATAGAGTTGAGAGTCTTATGAGGATAAGATCTTTCGTATCTGTTGTAACATCAACAAGGTTGAATGGCTTATTCATGATGATGAAAGTGGAATTACTATGATGGAATCATAGTCGTTCACTGAACCCATTAAGTTGTTGATTACATGAAATCGATTACTAATGTTTCCGCCATTAGAACGATTATGTATGCCAACAGACGCACATGCTGTGATGTACCATATGCTAGGTACATTATGAGTCAATAATAAGTTAATTCATAAGATGGGCTTGTGAAAGCCTTAAAGTACAATTGATGACTTGTACACATGTTTGGATGATAAACTAAGTTAAGGTGTTGAAGGGTTGCACAAACTTTAGTTTCCAAGCTTAAAAGGATTTGATGAAATCCTAAGCAAATGTTATTGACAAAGGAGTAAGAAACTAAGAAATGTGTTTTAGTTTCGCACATTGCAAATTCTACAAAAGGAATCTAAGTAAGTTGTGATAAAATGGTCAACGTAGGGATTAAGGGTGAATCCCTCTACAAATGACTTTATCACAAGTTATGCGATAACAGTGGGAGCTTCTTTCAAGTTAAAGAGCTCAGGTCTAGTATGAAGTCTAGACATATACTTAGAGAAATTCATGTCATTAAGAGATGACATTGAATGGAAAGAAATAGCAATTAAAAAGGTTGGAATATATGGATATCAGGTATATCCACTTTTCAAGCTTGTATTGCATTTTAACTAGTGTTATAATACACTAAAGATTATAGAATATGAAGTAGTAATAGTGTATTGACTGTTCATATGTGATAATCACATTTATCGTTTAAGTTTTATTAAACTCACCCGCTACCTTGTCGTATCCGAATGGGTTGTAGAGACAAATTGAACCCCATTAAAGTGAACTGGATTGACATGGTATTCGCCCCTAGTTACTTATATGAGGTGACGTCTCCAAGTGACTAGAGTGTGATGCGATTGATGACAAGTTCAAGTGCCATAGAGTCATATGGGATGACTAGTCGATCACATAGGCAGACTGTATGGGACAATCTGTCGGGCAGTGACCGCTTATAGAGTTCTGGTAATTCATAAAGCCTGGTCGTGGCAAGAGCTACTATAGTATTCTTATGAGTCAATTCTTTTGACTAGAGACTATTCGCCCAAGTTGGCACAACTTCTGATTAGCTTTGATTTATACTCTACGATTTCGTAAATGAGGTCAAACTGGGTATATTTTGGGTTATGATGGACTGTGGCTGAACGAAGGGAATAGGGCGATAGGAATTGTCCACCCCTTGTCAGGGTTGTTTGAAATCTCAAGGCCACTCGAGGAGTAGTTAACTGGAAATGCGTGGCCACGCTCGGAAGGTATCTATGATAGATAATTCCGGTCGACAGCTTAATCTCCGGATCGAGAAAACCACTCAAGATATGATCAAATGTAAATACGACCTGCAAGACACCTTGCATTGAGTGGGAGATTGTAATAGGACAAGAGAATTGGTGACGCACACTTGTCGAGGACAAGTGGGAGATTGTTGGGAAATGTGTCCTCAACAATAGTGCGATCACAAGATTTAAATATCATTATTAAATCTCATATAAAGAATACGTAAGGGATGATTCAATTATATAGTCAACGATCAACATTAATCGGTAACGATTGGCTTGCTAGAGTTTGACGTTATCGTCGTGAGACGGGGTGGTCGATTGATCCCTTAAGGTCACACCTAAAGGATGATGCCCTTATCTATAAAGTTAATTAATTGTATGTTGATACAAGTTGATTAATTCCTTAAAAATGAACAATTTATATTTATGAGAGGAAATATGTATCTTATTATAATGTGATTAAATAGGATCATATTTAGTGGATTAATATGTTAATTCACTAAATTATGTTGAGGTTTTATATAGTTTCGAGGTAGAGGTAATTGGTTATTTACTTTTACAAGAAGTTGTAAATTTAACTAACTAGCTATTATGGGACTCATTATATGTTGATATAATGATAATATATTACTCAATAAGTTGAGTGAATATATGTTTATTAATTTGTGTCATAATTGTTGTATGATCAAATTAATATTTAATTATGTAAGATAATTAAACATAAGACTTATAAGCATTTGTGGGACAAATATTATAAGACAAATATGGACCATATTGAGAGAAAAGGGCCGGACCATCACATGGAGAAAGGAGCTTTTGTTGTTTCTTTGTTTTCTCTTTATCACATGCTTATGACTAGAATATGCAAAGACCAATAAAAAAGGCATATGCATGTGTGTTTTGGGAAGAGAAATTTTTGCTCCTATTAAGACATAGGTGCCGTGCCATTAAGGATATAGGGAGCTTTTGTGCTCATCTTTCCCTCTCTCATCTTCTCCAAAAATACAACATGCAAAACCTCACACATGTTCATAGTTTTCTCTCTATCAAAATATGAGTTTTGATTCAATTTGTTCATAAAGATTACTAATATTATTAGTGTAATATATGAGTATTAGTAATCAATTTTAAGGTAAACTACTAAACAAATATCTAGCAAATATTATTTAGTGGGGATAAGGGATAATCTTGGGTGAAATCAAGAGGAGTGACTTCTATACTTGAGGTCTTGGAGGATCATCCTATTACTCATCATAGCTCAAGAACAAGTGAAGGTAGGAGACCTTACTTGTGCCCATAAAACCGAAATTTTCAATGTAAGGGACATTGTTTTCTTATAAATCATTCATTTTGTTATGCATGCACTAGATCTAAAGAACATATAATTAACAAGTTAATTTGTTCACTATTAGAGGAGTCTAATAATAGGTATATGAACCTAACAAGTGGTATCCGAGCATAAGGATGTTGCATGCATAATCGGTTATTGTTTTTCCGAGTTAAAAGGTTAACATATAAAACTAAAAATTTGTGATTTATGAGTATAAGTCACGAAATCACCTTGCATGTTATATATTCTGGTCCTAAAGTGTTTTTAGGTCATTTTTATGATTCATGGAAATTTATTGCTCATTTTAAGGATTTTTGGTCATTTTATTACATTTTTATGACTAAAATGGGAATTAAAATGCTAAAAATAGTTAAATTTCGTTTCTGACCTTGGCAAATTTATATGACCTCACATGCATATTTTACAAGTTGTATGTAAAAGGACGAGTTAATTTGATTAATTTTGCATGATTTATGATTTTTATGAGATAAAAATGGATTAAATGAGGTAAAATGGTTAAAATTAGTTAAATTTCGAATTAAGCCATGATCTTTTAATATGATGTCACATGCAAGATTTACAGAGAGTATGTAAATTTCTAGATTTAAATATCTTCTTTAGCATGATTTATGGATTTTTGAGTAAAAATGGCATAAATAGTGACTATTTTAGCAAAAATTAGCTAAAACATATTGCATGGCTTGAGAAAATTATTTTAAGTTGCATAAATATCCCACTAATCAGATCTAAAGTTGTAAAAATTATTGGTTTAATTTTCGGATACTTTATGTATTTTATGAGATAAAACCGATAAAAATGCAACTATATTTTCTCAAAATTAATTCGAAAATTTTAACCATGTTTTTTGACATTATGAGGGTCATGTAATTATTCCAGAATGTTCAAAAATTTAAAATTCAAATTTTGAAACTTTTATGATTTAATTTGGATTTATTTCATATAAATAATGATTTTAAGGTCAAAATGAGCATAAAATTAAATCAAGTTGAATTATTGTCAAAAATTTAGTGTTGACTGATTTTTGAGTCCTAAAATGTGTTAGGATAATTAACTTGAGCTTAGATGTGATTTAAGTGTTAATTAGTGATTTTAAAAGGTTATTATCACGCATTTCCATGAAACCGGGTTATATGTACGACATAAGTTAAATAGGGCGATTTGGCACACGATTTTGCATGATAGGTACATATTATAATGCTGCATATTTCAATTGTTGAATGTCTTTTAATTATATAATTTTGAATTATGCAATTTTATCTTAGTATGGCCTTAGTTTTAATCGATATTACCCGTAATGAAAGGGAATATTGATTCCGTTGTAATTTAATGTGATCTCGAATCACTTTTATTTTATTTTCAGTAGTTTTTCCATTTTACAAATGTATAATAGGAATAGCTTTGTATTTTTATTATTATTTGTAATTATGGAGCATCTTCAAGACGGTGCCATTCGGAAGGGTGATCCGACAAAGACGGTGTCTTGGGAGGCGTGCCATTTGAAGATTCAAGGGACCAAAGGAGTTGGTTTCCGTATATGTAATAGATTATTTAATTTTCTATTTTAGGAAGGCCATACTAGGAATTTTATTTATTGCTTTGCATTTCTTTTAATATGTTGCATGCATTGCCAAATCGCCATAACAACACATGCATTTCATATCGAGTCATCGACCGTGTCAATTATAATTATCGTAGTTCACCGCTTTAGTTCACTTAAAACGTGATAGATAATAAATTGACAAGACCTCTCACATATTAAAAATTGAGATAAAGCCTTACCAAATAGTAGAAACTCATGAAGTACCAATTTCACAAGGGAGTTAATCCGGCTTCACCGTAATACAAACCTTGTTACGTTGGCGAAGTGGGGTAGTAAAAGGTTATTACATCGAAATTTGGATTGAGCTCAACGGAAGTATTGTTGACCGTAGTCGCATGTGTTCCGGGCTAAAGATGAGAATTAGAGTAATTTTTATCGACCGAGAGTTCTAAAAGTAGAATCGATTAAAAGGTTAATCCACCGAGTTATATTAATAAGGGATGAATCGGCTCACCGTGCCCGAGTTGATATGAATTTGGATCTCGGAATCATTTATGTAGTTGGGTGGAGGTCACTATATAAATGCAATGCTTGTAGTTAAATTTACGAGTATTATTAAAACGATAGATGATAATTAATTCCTTCATTTCCTATTTTGTAGTCAAATTTGTTTTATCAATTGCAATGACAACTCCAATATCATCTAATAATCATACACTGATCACCATTAATTCTTGGCTCCAATCATTCTATGAAAAATGCTTCTCGTATATCAACGACCCGATTAGAGTACTACGCTTTAGCATTGGTGAAGATGGGAATCTTTGTCTTTTTACTACTTCTACACCTCATACTCATGCCTACCTCTCAGGTAAGAGGTTCATATGAGGGGAATCTCATAGATTCCAAGATATCCTTGTTTGATGAAACAAGAAGTAATATCAAATTAAGTGGGAGTTCTAGCAAGAGTGTCCTTGCAAATGAAAGTAGTATTGGTGTTAGTAAAGGAAGAGCAAAGATATGTGAGAAACCCAAATCCGATTGTGAATTGGAAGTTGATAGTGAGACTACCACAAAACCAAGATGGGTATCCAATCCTACCATGAATATCATTATTTTAATGTCATGGGCCATTAGAGGGGAAATTGCCCCAAGTATTTGGAAGATATCAAGTTGGACTTATTACTCCAAGTGGGACTTGGAAATGAGGAAAAGCTAAACAAGAGTGATATGAATCTCCGACAATGAAATGGAGCTCGGGTAGCCGCCACTTCAAGAGAAATTTATATACTTGTTTTTGCTAATAGCTTTGAGTTATGATTTACATAATTGTTATTATGTTCCCACTTAGTCTAAAACATTATTTCCATGTGAGACATGAAATGATCTATATTTTGTCCTCAAAGACAATTATTGTATTTTATTGAAAATAGACGTGGATGTGAGCCATGTCACTTATCTTTATGATACACAAGTTTTAGACAGTTCCAACTCATGTAAAGATATCTACATAATACGCACCAAAAGACTCATAACAAGTAATCCAAATGATTTGTACATTTGATTTTTCAATTAGGTTACGTAAATGAGAAACGCATTAAAATGCTAGTGTCGACTAGAATTATTAGACCATTTGATTTTCAATCATATGGAATATGCGAATCTTGTCTCCTTTGCAATATAATTTGTACTTCCTTTAGTGGTAAAGGGACACAAGCAAGTGATTTGTTGAGACTAATACATGCCGATGTATGTGTTCAAATGAGCATCACCGCAAGGGGAATTTATGACTACTTCGTCACTTTTACCAATGATTCAAGTAGATAAGGGTATATTTTACTTGATCAAATAAAAGGTGAAGCATTTGAGAGATTTGAGAAATTTCTAAAATGACGTAGAGAACCAATTGAATAAAGTTCTAAGCATTACGACCCAATCGTAGTGGCAAAGATCTAAGTAATAAATTTGATTTATTAAAGATGGATTATGACCTAGCGTCACTACCCATAAGATCAAACTAATATGAGTCGGTTTGAGTTGATGAACTCAATTTTGGGAATTTGCAATCCAAAACGGAAAAGTAATTCTAATTGGATGGTCAACCATGAGATACATAGAATAGAGAGTCTATTAAACAGATGACATGGATAAGACTCGTATATTATCTAGCTGCCATGTTAGGATGGCCCATTGAAAGCTAATACATAGTCTAGATAAACTCCTAATACTCCGTTAAATATATATGTTTGTGACTCACAAAGCTATCTCTCATGAATATTGATATATTTCTGAGAGATAGAGTGGGAGTAGATTGAATCGTCACAAACATCTCTTATAGTTGAAATGTTACTTTGTGAAAGTAATTGAATTATGGAGTGGGAGTTGGTATTGAACTATTATCTATGAAGATAGTATGAGAGCATAGTTCAGTGGGAGTTTATCGCACATGTCTTATTGTTCAAAAATATTACTTTGTGAAAGTGATAGTATCATGACCTTGTAACATACGAGCCGAAGCATTACAATCCAAAATTGTTGCTCATGAGTAGATTTACTTTAAAGTGAGGGTCTCTTTAAAGGGAAATAGAGCTTTAGAGTACACAAATGCATAAGATTTACATAAAGATGTTGATCAAGACAAATTGTGTTAGGAATTGCCGCATTTCATTTTAATGAAGAATGGCAAATAAAAATTCGCTTTTCTAAAATGGGAATTTAGAGAAGGAAGTGTTTCAAACACAAAATCTTAGATGAAGATCTAAGAATCCTAACATCTTATGCATAGCTATCTTAAGTGATCACAAGATGGTCTTAAGCTAGCATTAAAGGATTATACTTTTGTTCATGTGATTATAGTGAATTATTTCATTCACATGATTGAAGAATCATGATATACATGAAGTTAAGTGGGAGCTAGAATTGTTTTTCCATGTCTTATATGTTGATAACATATTAATTATTGAGAATAATGTACCAATGCTCTCTTCTGGCAAGAGTGATTGGGAGACTAGGAAAAGGTGCAATATACTTTAGATTACCGAATCTATGTGAGAGTATATTGGCATAGAGTTGAGAGTCTTATGAGGATAAGATCTTTCGTATCTGTTGTAACATCAACAAGGTTGAATGGCTTATTCATGATGATGAAAGTGGAATTACTATGATGGAATCATAGTCGTTCACTGAACCCATTAAGTTGTTGTTTACATGAAATCGATTACTAATGTTTCCGCCATTAGAACGATTATGTATGCCAACAGACGCACATGCTGTGATGTACCATATGCTAGGTACATTATGAGTCAATAATAAGTTAATTCATAAGATGGGCTTGTGAAAGCCTTAAAGTACAATTGATGACTTGTACACATGTTTGGATGATAAACTAAGTTAAGGTGTTGAAGGGTTGCACAAACTTTAGTTTCCAAGCTTAAAAGGATTTGATGAAATCCTAAGCAAATGTTATTGACAAAGGAGTAAGAAACTAAGAAATGTGTTTTAGTTTCGCACATTGCAAATTCTACAAAAGGAATCTAAGTAAGTTGTGATAAAATGGTCAACGTAGGGATTAAGGGTGAATCCCTCTACAAATGACTTTATCACAAGTTATGCGATAACAGTGGGAGCTTCTTTCAAGTTAAAGAGCTCAGGTCTAGTATGAAGTCTAGACATATACTTAGAGAAATTCATGTCATTAAGAGATGACATTGAATGGAAGGAAATAGCAATTAAAAAGGTTGGAATATATGGATATCAGGTATATCCACTTTCCAAGCTTGTATTGCATTTTAACTAGTGTTATAATACACTAAAGATTATAGAATATGAAGTAGTAATAGTGTATTGACTGTTCATATGTGATAATCACATTTATCGTTTGAGTTTTATTAAACTCACCCGCTACCTTGTCGTATCCGAATGGGTTGTAGAGACAAATTGAACCCCATTAAAGTGAACTGGATTGACATGGTATTCGCCCCTAGTTACTTATATGAGGTGACGTCTCCAAGTGACTAGAGTGTGATGCGATTGATGACAAGTTCAAGTGCCATAGAGTCATATGGGATGACTAGTCGATCACATAGGCAGACTGTATGGGACAATCTGTCGGCGATGACCGCTTATAGAGTTCTCGTAATTCATAAAGCCTGGTCGTGGCAAGAGCTACTATAGTATTCTTATGAGTCAATTCTTTTGACTAGAGACTATTCGCCCAAGTTGGCACAACTTCTGATTAGCTTTGATTTATACTCTACGATTTCGTAAATGAGGTCAAACTGGGTATATTTTGGGTTATGATGGACTGTGGTGAACGAAGGAATAGGGCGATAGGAATTGTCCACCCCTTGTCAGGGTTGTTTGAAATCTCAAGGCCACTCGAGGAGTAGTTAACTGGAAATGCGTGGCCACGCTCGGAAGGTATCTATGATAGATAATTCCGGTCAGACAGTTAATCTCCAGATCGAGAAAACCACTCAAGATATGATCAAATGTAAGTACGACCTGCAAGACACCTTGCATTGAGTGGGAGATTGTAATAGGACAAGAGAATTGGTGACGCACACTTGTCGAGGACAAGTGGGAGATTGTTGGGAAATGTGTCCTCAACAATAGTGTGATCACAAGATTTAAATATCATTATTAAATCTCATATAAAGAATACGTAAGGGATGATTCAATTATATAGTCAACTGATCAACATTAATCGGTAACGATTGGCTTGCTAGAGTTTGACGTTACTGTCGTGAGACGGTGGTGGTCAGTTGATCCCTTAAGGTCACACCTAAAGGATGATGCCCTTATCTATAAAGTTAATTAATTGTATGTTGATACAAGTTGATTAATTCCTTAAAAATGAACAATTTATATTTATGAGAGGAAATATGTATCTTATTATAATGTGATTAAATAGGATCATATTTAGTGGATTAATATGTTAATTCACTAAATTATGTTGAGGTTTTATATAGTTTCGAGGTAGAGGTAATTGGTTATTTACTTTTACAAGAAGTTGTAAATTTAACTAACTAGCTATTATGGGACTCATTATATGTTGATATAATGATAATATATTACTCAATAAGTTGAGTGAATATATGTTTATTAATTTGTGTCATAATTGTTGTATGATCAAATTAATATTTAATTATGTAAGATAATTAAACATAAGACTTATAAGCATTTGTGGGACAAATATTATAAGACAAATATGGACCATATTGAGAGAAAAGGGCCGGACCATCACATGGAGAAAGGAGCTTTTGTTGTTTCTTTGTTTTCTCTTTATCACATGCTTATGACTAGAATATGCAAAGACCAATAAAAAAGGCATATGCATGTGTGTTTTGGGAAGAGAAATTTTTGCTCCTATTAAGACATAGGTGCCGTGCCATTAAGGATATAGGGAGCTTTTGTGCTCATCTTTCCCTCTCTCATCTTCTCCAAAAATACAACATGCAAAACCTCACACATGTTCATAGTTTTCTCTCTATCAAAATATGAGTTTTGATTCAATTTGTTCATAAAGATTACTAATATTATTAGTGTAATATATGAGTATTAGTAATCAATTTTAAGGTAAACTACTAAACAAATATCTAGCAAATATTATTTAGTGGGGATAAGGGATAATCTTGGGTGCAATCAAGAGGAGTGACTTCTATACTTGAGGTCTTGGAGGATCATCCTATTACTCATCATAGCTCAAGAACAAGTGAAGGTAGGAGACCTTACTTGTGCCCATAAAACCGAAATTTTCAATGTAAGGGACATTGTTTTCTTATAAATCATTCATTTTGTTATGCATGCACTAGATCTAAAGAACATATAATTAACAAGTTAATTTGGTCACTATTAGAGGAGTCTAATAATAGGTATATGAACCTAACAAGTGGTATCAGAGCATAAGGATGTTGCATGCATAATCGGTTATTGTTTTTCCGAGTTAAAAGGTTAACATATAAAACTAAAAATTTGTGATTTATGAGTATAAGTCACGAAATCACCTTGCATGTTATATATTCTGGTCCTAAAGTGTTTTTAGGTCATTTTTATGATTCATGGAAATTTATTGCTCATTTTAAGGATTTTTGGTCATTTTATTACATTTTTATGACTAAAATGGGAATTAAAATGCTAAAAATAGTTAAATTTCGTTTCTGACCTTGGCAAATTTATATGACCTCACATGCATATTTTACAAGTTGTATGTAAAAGGACGAGTTAATTTGATTAATTTTGCATGATTTATGATTTTTATGAGATAAAAATGGATTAAATGAGGTAAAATGGTTAAAATTAGTTAAATTTCGAATTAAGACATGATCTTTTAATATGATGTCACATGCAAGATTTACAGAGAGTATGTAAATTTCTAGATTTAAATATCTTCTTTAGCATGATTTATGGATTTTTGAGTAAAAATGGCATAAATAGTGACTATTTTAGCAAAAATTAGCTAAAACATATTGCATGGCTTGAGAAAATTATTTTAAGTTGCATAAATATCCCACTAATCAGATCTAAAGTTGTAAAAATTATTGGTTTAATTTTCGGATACTTTATGTATTTTATGAGATAAAACCGATAAAAATGCAACTATATTTTCTCAAAATTAATTCGAAAATTTTAACCATGTTTTTTGACATTATGAGGGTCATGGAATTATTCCAGAATGTTCAAAAATTTAAAATTAAAATTTTGAAACTTTTATGATTTAATTTGGATTTATTTCATATAAATAATGATTTTAAGGTCAAAAATGAGCATAAAATTAAATCAAGTTGAATTATTGTCAAAAATTTAGTGTTGACTGATTTTTGAGTCCTAAAATGTGTTAGGATAATTAACTTGAGCTTAGATGTGATTTAAGTGTTAATTAGTGATTTTAAAAGGTTATTATCACGCATTTCCATGAAACCGGGTTATATGTACGACATAAGTTAAATAGGGCGATTTGGCACACGATTTTGCATGATAGGTACATATTATAATGCTGCATATTTCAATTGTTGAATGTCTTTTAATTATATAATTTTGAATTATGCAATTTTATCTTAGTATGGCCTTAGTTTTAATCGATATTACCCGTAATGAAAGGGAATATTGATTCCGTTGTAATTTAATGTGATCTCGAATCACTTTTATTTTATTTTCAGTAGTTTTTCCATTTTACAAATGTATAATAGGAATAGCTTTGTATTTTTATTATTATTTGTAATTATGGAGCATCTTCAAGACGGTGCCATTCGGAAGGGTGATCCGACAAAGACGGTGTCTTGGGAGGCGTGCCATTTGAAGATTCAAGGGACCAAAGGAGTTGGTTTCCGAATATGTAATAGATTATTTAATTTTCTATTTTAGGAAGGCCATACTAGGAATTTTATTTATTGCTTTGCATTTCTTTTAATATGTTGCATGCATTGCCAAATCGCCATAACAACACATGCATTTCATATCGAGTCATCGACCGTGTCAATTATAATTATCGTAGTTCACCGCTTTAGTTCACTTAAAACGTGATAGATAATAAATTGACAAGACCTCTCACATATTAAAAATTGAGATAAAGCCTTACCAAATAGTAGAAACTCATGAAGTACCAATTTCACAAGGGAGTTAATCCGGCTTCACCGTAATACAAACCTTGTTACGTTGGCGAAGTGGGGTAGTAAAAGGTTATTACACCCGATGATGATAGGACACATGTATTCTTTAGTTGTCATTGTCATTATTTGGGTTCGTTTTACGATGTAGAATGAGCGTTGTCGACGGAGTATTTTATTAATTTAAATGATATTTAAATTAAAGTTTTTTTAAGATAAATTCATTTTATTGCTTTATTTTGAATTTATTTTCTCAAATTCATTTTATTGAAAATAAAATAAATAATTGATTTGAAAAATCATTTTATGAGTATATTTAATTTGAAAAATCATTTATTTTAATGTGTTAATTGTTTTGAAAAATCGACTTAAAAATCGAAAAGAACTCGTTTTAAACACGTGTTTTAGAGCTCGATTATAGCTCGGCTTTTGGGCCCGTTTTCTTTACGAGTTGGCACGAATCTCGAGTACACTAACCAACCTAAGCCTCCACCCATCCAACCCCAGTTCGAACCCCATAACCACGGCCCAAATCATGCCCCAAATCACCCCCAACAGCCCGCACAAAAACACGAGCAGCTCCCCTGTTTTGCAGCTCAAATCCCGAGCCCAAAACCCGCTCCAAATACCACCAAAACCCGTACCCATTAACCCTAACCCATACCATAGTATCCTACCCGTATTACCTTAGCTTAACCACCTTGAAAACCCCTCTCAAACCCTCAGAAAAGCTGCTGGACAGCAGCTATGCGTGAATGAGCCCGTCTGCCTCTCCCCTCTAAAACCCTACCTTAACTCCTTATAAATACTCCCCCTTCACCATACATTCATTCCTCTAAGTTCTCCACACATCCTACCATCACTCACAAGCTTTAAACCCCAGAAACAAACCCTAATTGCCTCCCAAAAACCCTAGAAAAAACCGACATACAAGCAGAGAATCAGTTTGTGTGTCTTCTTTGAAACCTTTCGTTCTCCCTTCAAACCTCCATTAAAATACGAGTTTCTTGTTCCAAATTAACCATACAACATCCATCTACACATTAGACAAAGATTTACGAGCCAAATTGCCCTTGAGAGTACACGAATTCCCTCGAAAAACAGAGTGTTATACACTCTGTTTTCGCGGCTTTTCCTGTCTGTCCAGTTCTGTTTGTGCTCGTTTTTCGTGCCCAATAACTCAAAACGAGCAGGGATTGTTTTAAGATCTCTGTTCTCCTCTCTTTCTAGTTTTCAAAACATCTTTTAAATCGAATTTTCACCGTGAAACGAGAGAGAAATCGCTGTTTGAAAGTTGCTGTCCAGATTCGATAAAAACGTATTGTTTGCTTTGTTTCTTCGTCGACGACGGCCTCTCGAGATAAAATCTACCATCGATTACGACCCAAGACGGTGTCAACGATACATGTAGGTTGAGGGTGCATCAAATCCTCCTCTTTCTCCCTTTTATTTCGTTTTTTTTATGTTTGTTTTTTTTATTGTTTCGTTTTATTTCGTTTATCGTTTAAATTAACTATGAAACTAGTTTAGTCCGAGTATGAGTTAAAGTACCGCCATGAACACCCGCGTTGACTTGAGATGGGAAAGAAACCGCTACATCTGTCGGTCGTACACCCCCGTCTCATTTACATATCCTCGTGTTCAAGGTAGGGCATTAATAAAACGATTTCTGACTTCGTTCTTCGCTTTTGACCCCTCTCTTCTCTCGTGTGATTGGACCTACCCCTGGACCATTTACATGTTAATATGACCCCTGGTTGTTAACATATAACTCGTTTAGATAATATTAGATCTGTTTAATAACCTAATTAGACACTTTAGGATACATCGACATAGCTTTTAAAACCAATTAACAATTCTGTAACTTAATTGAATACATCTCTCTCTCTCTCTCACATAATTTCTCGCTAGTATAAGAGTGCGTGATTAGCACCTTCTTATTAACACTCGATGAGATAACTTAATTAGCGAACTTGACCTAATTTGACCCCTTAGGCCGTGTAGAATACACCTTTGCGCGACATCCTTCCAATCGATCAACGTTGTTTTTAACTCGTTTTCTAACTTGTTTCCTATCCCGTTTCGCAATCATCTATCTAACCTAATGAATCTAACCTAAGGATTAGGGTATGCTAGATCGCGTAGGCCGTGTTTGGCCGTGTCCTTGTAGTCCCTTTTCTCGTTATTTTCTCATCTTTATCTCGTTATTTCGTATCTTGTAATTACTTTGTTTATCGAGTTGTGTTTGGTAGTTTGTTTGTAATTTTCAATTTAGTTTTCTTTTATCGAGTCAAAACCTCTTTCAAAAACCTTAGTCTTGTTTGGTTAGATGGTTGTGCCCTAATGCATGTAAGAGCGTAGTAAATCGCGTGTTGTTTAAAGCAACATGGCCCGATTTATGCTAATGCATGCTTTGGTGTGTGGCCCTATGTCTAACTCGATAAGATTAAGTGAAAGCACGCATCACGAGGAGTGACCCAAGGTCGTGAGTCATGTGAGCCGTGGGCCACCCCCCCTTATGCACGTTTTTCTAGGCCGAATGGCCGTGTAATGTGTCATGTACGGTGTTGTATATAGCAATTGTATTTAGATCGAGTTGTATCTTTAATTCCTCGTTGTGTCGGCATGAAATGTCTGGGTTATAATAGGTAGATCCCAACGGCTCCCCCATTCCCCCTAAGCCTTGTTTGCTTTGTTTTGTATGTTGTTAGATTAATCAACCCACATGCTAAATTACAACTTTGACAAAGTTAGTTTAGTTGCATCTAAAACGACATAGAAATTGTTGTCACATGTTAGGGTTTTAAAACGATGTTTGCAAATCATATATCGTAGTAGCTATGACCTTGTTTGAAATCCGACACTTGACTTAGTAGAGGCCGTTATTGACGGGCGGGGTTAGGTGTCCTTATGGGCTTCCTAACACGTACCCTCACCCCTTGCTCAAGATCTATGGTTTGTGGATCCGTCTAAATACCATTGGATTACGAGAGTCATTCAAATCGAGTGATATAGGGTACAAGTCTTTATGTTTAATCACTCGTAGTCGATTGGCTTTATGCTTTTCGATGAAAGGTGTAAAGTTGACTTGAACGGTTCCAAGTTCCCAAAAAACTTGGTGGCAACTCTAATTTGTCTTAATTCGATTCGAAAGAACCTCGAGTCGATTATGCCTAGTGTGGATCCCGCGAACACAGTTCCCGAGGGCCTTGTCCACAGTTTGGCGACTCCGCTGGGCAAAAGAGGACTAGTTACACTTTGTTTCTAGGGTCTTTTCCTTCGAGGTGAAACTTGAAAAGAAAGTGTTGGAAAGTAAAACATTACTCATAGTGCTACGATTCATGCATAAACCCTTAAGGATTTTCCCGGGCCGTCCCAGCGTTTCTTTGTGATGCGTGGGGGGCGACGTCCCACTATGCCAGGAACTCGCACATTGCTTGCTTCCGCTCAGCCTCGCGTGGTTCTTGATGGTGGGGATGCTCTTCTAGGTACTCTACCTAAAGGCCCTTGCTCTATAAGACCGCAAAAGGATGGAGGGCATAGACCTTCTTGTAGAAGACTTGCCGAGACTTAGAGATGTCTAGGAGCATACATCATTATAACATGAGAATGACAATGTGCAAGGTGTTTTCCCGAGTCTTTTCAAAATTTTCCATATCGATTTCAAAACCGAACTTTTGAAGAACTTACTTTCAAAATAGCATGGTTTTAAAAACGCGGAATGCTGCCCAAATAGGACTAGAATTTTCGGCCAAAAATAAGCTTTTATAGCCGGCATGCTGCCCATTTCAAATCTCATTTTCAAATCAATTATTCGTTTTTTTCAAATTCAATCCAAAATGTTTCTCGAACTTTAACCAAGCATGAAATGCGTCGAGTCGTGTCCAGGTCCTGGCCGTGTTTGGCTAGTTGTGTTTCGTTCTAACAGTCTAGAACACGACCTTGTTGGGTCACCCAAGCTCACCTCTTGGGCCTTGAGTCATGTTGGTCGACCATTTGGTCTAGGATAGTCCACAGAGACGCCCAAGCTAGGCCATTTAGGGCGTTTCACCCGAACCTATGGGCTATGTTAGTCCAATCACGGTTTTAGTCACACTGAGTCCAGTTTAGAATCGTGCTATGACAGTTTGAGTCATATCGTTTTGTCGAGTCTAAAATGAACCAAGGTCTAAATCCAACCCTGAGTCGAACCTTTGGTTAGTCAGTCTCAAGTCGAGTCTTTGTTTGAGTCAAGTTGGGGTCGTGTCCTTAAGTGTGCAGGGGCTCTTACTTTCGAATATTGACTCAGTTCGGGGTTTTCTTGTAGAAAGGCCGCCAAAAACTCGACGTCAAGCAATGGAAGATGCTGTTAACAAGCTCACTGAGGCCGTGAACCTCATGATGACCCAAATGGATGCAATCGAATCAAAGCTGGGTGAAGATTCCCCTCCATTTACCCCACCTCTGATTGATCTGGAGAAACGGTTCAAGTTCATCGAAGACCGTCTGAAACTCTCCCAGGGGAAGAACATCCACTATGAGAATGCTAGGGCCTATGCCCCAGTTCAGGATAAGTTGCCCACCAACATGGTACTTACTGACATCCCAAAGTTCAAGGGCACCGAAGATCCAGTCCACCACGTTAAGGCCTATAAAGGGTACTTAGCACTGAAGGGAGTACCTGCTGATATGCTCTCTGAAATTTTTGCCCAATCTCTGGATGAACACCCGAAGGCGTGGTTCTATAATCTTGACCTGAAGAACTTCCCCACTTTCGAAGATATTACGGTGGAGTTATGTAAGCACTACGCTGACAATGTTGAGATTCAAACCAACATAAGGACTTTGGAAGTAATGACACAGAAGGAAAAAGAGGGCTTTACTGAATTCCTCGCAAGATGGCGCGCTGAAAGCGTGAAACTAGCTAAGAAGCCTGATGAAGTTGAAATGGTAGATAAGTTCGTGAAGAATTTACGACCTATTTACCGTAATGCTCTGAAATACCAGAATTTTGGTTCTTTCAAAGAATTGATAAGAATCGGGATAAAGGTAGAGGATGATGTCCGAATGGCTGAAGCTGAGAAGCCAAAAGGATACCAAGGGGCCTCGTCATCTAAAGCAAAAGCACCTGCAACGGCCCACTTTGTTGAAACTGTCAATCTCTTAGATGGACAATCAAAAAGGCCTCCGCGCCAGGCTCCGAGGGTATTCACCGATATCGGGTGCACTTACGCCTACGCTCTCAAAAGGCTCATGGCCCAAGGAAAGCTGAAGCCCATTGGTCCAACTCCGGATCCGCCTGCTGAACAACAAGGCAAATGGTACAAACCGAATGCCTACTGTGCCTTTCATCAAGGGAAGGGACACGATACTGAAAGGTGCTTTAGACTAAAGCACGAAATTCAAGATATGATTGAGAACGGAACGCTCCCAATCCCGGCCATAAAGCCCAACAACGTCACCAACCCCTTTGGGGACCACACTAACTTTGTCTCTACCGAAGATAGTGTTGATTACTCTCACTTGATTCGCCCATGTCGTCTAAGAGGGGTTTTCATCGGAAGAATATTCGTGGATTGCTCCGAATTCCTACCAAGCTCGAGAAACGAGATTACATTCGGGGATTTTGTTGTCGATTGTACTCCTTACATACTCCGAAGCGGCAATGAAGTTAATGGCGTTTGGGTTGATGACGAGGACGATGTTTACCTCGTCAAAGGCGCGACAATTCCTCACATCCAAGAAGAAATCTGAAAGGCGAGGCAACATGCTTTAGAGTCAAACCATCTGACTAGATCGGGGCGCTCGTATCGTGTGGAGAAAGCTAAGAATATCCCGAGCAAGGCACCTCTCAAAGAGCCGGCAGTGGTCGAAGTTCTTGGTGAAGGGTCGACCTCCGAGGCTTCTCTCATCAAGCAACTCCAAAATACTAAGGCCGACGTATCTATCTGGCAACTTATCTTGAGTTCTTTCGAACATCGTCAGGCTTTGTTGCAAGCTTTGATGAACATGACCGTGTCGTCAAATACTACTCCTGCTGACATGGTCACTCACATCGCCCAGAATCGGCCTCAGATTACCAACGTCGTGACATTTTCCGACGAAGATTTACCACCGTTCGGGCCCCGACATAACCTGGCCCTCTATGTTGCTACCGTGTGTCTCAACAAGCATATCCCTATGACCTTGGTTGACGACGGATCGGCTGTCAACGTGCTCCCTTTGAAAACAGCGCATATTCTGGGCCTGGAGAAGAATGACTTCATTCCCACTACACAGACAGTTCGGGCATTCGATGGCAGTGTGGGTCAAGTAAGTGGACTTGTCGATCTAGTAGTACAGACAGGGCAAGTGGAAAAGAAAATAAGTTGCCAAGTAATTGACATATGCTCATCCTTCAACTTATTGTTGGGAAGGCCTTGGATCCACGCTACAAGGGCCGTAACATCAACGCTGCATCGAAAGATCAAGGTCCCACTCAACGGTAAAACCATCACTATTGACGCCACGCCACCATCGTGGCGGAGGGGACATTACTTCGAAGTAAGGGTCGAAGCCGCCAATGACGCATGTGGTTTCGAGATTGTCAACATGATCGAGTGAACTCCGGCGAGAATATGGATCTATACACGGAAGTCATGCTCGCGAGGTGATTCTCAAGATCGAGAAGTACTTCGGTTTCTCTTTATATCCTAGAAAGGAGGGTACATTCGAGTTGAAACCGCCAGTAGCTAAAGGAGTAACTTTCGGGCTTGGGTATGAGCCCACTGGGAAAGATCTGCTGGAAAAGAGGGGAAGAACGATCGAAGATCGAGATATTAAAATGGGACCGTATCACCTAACTTTAAACGGTCACTTCGTGAGAGCTGGGGAAGAACTTCTCTGCATGGACTTCCCCGAACCTATCTTTGACCCAAAGAAGAACCTTATGGTCCCAGGAATCAAAGTATTCCAAGATTATTATTACATCCCTGAAGATATTCTAACTGTGATACCAGTAGGGACTAAACCAGATCCCATGAGTGACGACGGAGCCTTGGGTCTTCTTTTCGGTGAAGAGAAGAAATCACCAATACCAAACGAAGATTTGGTAAGCATGATCCTGAGGAGCGAGCGGTTTGACCCATCTACCCTCATCACCGATGTAGATCCTCTTAGGACCAACATGGGATGGCGGAAAACAATCAAGTGGACTGACAACAAGGGACTTCTTTTCAAGTTGACAACGGGAGAAGGAGAGATGTTCAAGCCAGATGATGTTTCCGATTCCGAGTCTGAGTCTGAGTCTGAGTCTGAGTCTGAGTTAGGTCCTAAGATTGAGTCTAAGGAGTCAGGTGTTGAAAATACCCCTCCCCTAGCTTTCCCTTCCTATGCACCTTTTCTTAATGGTGGTATTCCGGGGCCTGTCCCGAATACCCCTATCTCGCCACTGAGCTCTGACCAGTTGGCTCAAATGTTAGCGCATTTCGCGTAATTTCAAATCAATAATAATATGAACCAGTTTGCGTACGACTTGTCTTACTTACATTGCAATTCAAACTTTGAAAATGATTGTTTTAATAATGACATTGAGACTGAGGTCGAGGGTGAACAGTTGGTCGAAGAAGAAGAAGAAGAAATGGAACCACCTCTACAGTTGATAAAAGGGTTAGAAGAGTACGAACAGAAAACTTCGATCATCGAAGATACCGAAACCATCAACGTAGGTACAACCTTAGAACCACAGGAGCTTAAAATAGGAACTACTTTAAGTCCTGCCGAGAGAAAAGGGTTCATTGGGTTGTTACATGAGTTCAAAGATGTTTTTGCGTGGTCCTACAAAGACATGCCAGGCATTGATAGAGAAATTGCGGAGCACAGGATCCCGATCAAGCCGGGATATAAACCAGTCAAGCAGAAGCTGCGCAAAATGCACACAGATTGGTCTTTGAAAGTCAAGGAAGAAATCGACAAGCAACTCAAAGCTGGGTTCATCAAGGTGTCAGAATACTCGGACTGGGTGGCTAACGTCGTACCAGTGCCAAAGAAAGATGGTAAAGTTCGGGTTTGTGTCGACTTCCGAGATTTAAACAAGGCAAGTCCGAAGGACGATTTCCCATTACCTCACATCGACATCCTGGTTGACAACACGGCAAATCACGCGTTGTTATCCTTTACGGACGGATACGCCGGTTATAATCAGATTAAGATAGCGAAAGAAGACATGTACAAGACTGCGTTCAGAACGCAATGGGGAACCTATTGCTACACAGTAATGCCTTTCGGGTTGATAAACGCAGGGGCCACATACCAAAGGACCGCGACAACGTTGTTACATGATATGATGCATAAGGAAGTCGAGGTTTATGTCGACGACATGATTGTCAAGTCAAAGGAGCGTGATGGCCACCTTGGTACACTACACAAATTCTTTGAACGATTGCGCAAGTATAACATGAGGTTGAATCCCCAAAAGTGCGCATTCGGGGTAACATCCGGCAAACTGTTGGGTCACATCGTTAGCCACCGTGGCATCGAGGTGGACCCATCAAAAATCAAGGCCATAATGGAAATGCCTCACCCGAAAACCGAGAAGGAAATTCGAGGTTTCCTAGGAAGAATCCAGTATATAAGCCGGTTCGTGGCAAGGCTAACTATGATATGCGAGCCAATTTTTAAGAAGTTGAAAGTCGGGGAACACGTCGTATGGGATGATCACTGTCAAGCTGCGTTCAACAAAATCAAAGAAATACTATCTTCCCCTCCCGTGCTCAGCCCACCAACGGCTGGGTTACCACTTTTGTTGTATCTTACGATTCTGAATCTTTATGCAATGGGGGCAATGCTGGCACAGGTAGTCGATAAAGAGGAAAGAGCAATTTACTACATTAGTAAAATGTTCTTGGAGTATGAAATCAAGTATACTCAGCTCGAGAAGACATGTTTGGCTTTAGTATGGGCGACAAAGAAGTTACGACACTACATGCTCAGTCATAGTGTCTGCATCCACTCGAAGATGGACCCAATCAAGTACTTGTTTGAAAAACCAGTTCTGAATGGCAGGGTGTCGAGATGGACTTTAATGCTTTCCGAGTTTGATCTAAAATACGTACCGCTAAAGGTGATAAAGGGAAGGGCGGTTGCGGACTTCCTGGCTGATAACCCGATAGAAGAAACCGAGGTTGTAGATACATGGTCGTTTCCCGACGAAGATATCGTTCACATAGACAACGATACGTGGGACCTCTATTTCGATGGAGCATCGAACTGCAGGGGTTACGGGATAGGAGTGCTACTTATTTCACCAGAAGGTGAACATGTTCCCATTTCGATCAAGTTGGACTTTAATGTCACTAATAACGCGGCCGAATACGAAGCGTGCCTACTCGGTTTGCACACTGCTCTCGAGTTAGGCATCAAAAAGCTTGTAGTACATGGGGACTCGTCACTAGTGATCAATCAAGTGGCCGAGACGTGGAAAACCTGAAGTGATAGCCTGGCTCCGTACCAAGCGAAAATAGAGGAACTAGAAAAGTTGTTCGCCGATGTCAAATACGTGCACCTCCCCAGAGATGAAAACCAGTTCGCTGATGCACTATCAAAGGTAGCTTCTCTAATCAACATACCTGATCATATGGATACTATGGCAATATGTGTCGAATGAAGATCGTCACCTGCCTACGTTAATGTAATCGGAGACACAGAAGAAATCGAGGCTGAACCTTGGTATCAAGATATTCTGTAATTTAAAGAATCGGGAGAGTATCCACCTGACATGGATAATCGCGGAAAGCGCGCTATTCGAATGCTAGCCGCTCAGTTCGTTAGAACCAATGATGGACAGTTGTACAAAAAGACCGCGCAAAATATCCTTCTGCGATGCATAGACTCACCAACTGCAAAAAGAGTCATGGAAGAAGTCCATGACGGAGAGTGTGGCCCACACATGAATGCCCATATGCTAGTTCGTAAAATCATGAGATTAGGGTATTATTGGACCACGATGGAGACAGATTGTCGCCAATATGTCAGACATTGCCATAATTGCCAAATCTTTGCGAACATACAACATGTGCCGCCATCACTGTTATATACTTTGACATCACCGTGGCCTTTCTCAACATGGGGAATCGACATTATCGGAAAGGTCAACCCGTCTGGAACAGGTGGGCATTGTTTCATGCTAGTCGCCATCGATTACTTCACGAAGTGGGTAGAAGTGAAATCATACAAGGTGCTACAAGCGAAGCAGGTAGCAAAGTTCATTCAGAATGAAATCATTTGCAGATATGGGGTGCCACATGAGTTCATTAGCGACCATGGCACTCACTTCCAGGCTGAAACTGCTGTAATACTTGAAAAGTATAAAATCAAACACCACAAGTCGTCACCTTATCGACCTCAAACAAATGGCGCGGTGGAAGCCGCTAACAAGACAATCATTGTGATTCTCAGAAAAATGACCGACAATTATCGCGAATGGCCAGAAAAGATACCGTTCACGCTATGGGGATACAGGACGTCTATTCGCACAGCCACTGGAGCAACTCCGTTCTATTTGACATATGGGATGGAAGCAGTTCAGCCTGTCGAATTAGAGGTACCTTCTTTGATAATTCTGTTGGAAAGTCAGGTTCCGGAGGCTGATTGGCTGTAGGCTAGGTATGATTCTTTGGTCATGCTCGACGAGCGACAGTTAAATGCGCTACACCATGTTCAACTCTATCAGAAAAGGATACAAAGAGCGTTTAACAAGAAGGTGAAGCCTCGAGGAATAAAGGATGGGGATTTGGTCCTAAAGTCTGTCCGCGCTTTAGTACCAATCGACCCAAGGGGAAAATTAAAGCCGAACTGGGCCGGTCCTTACCTGGTAAAGAAAATATTATCGGGAGGTGCAGTCAGACTAACGGATCTAGATGGAAACGACTTTGCAAATTCAACGAATTTGGATCAACTGAAGAAATACTATCCTTAGAACTCATTCTCAATGTCATAAAATAAAATTTTGAATTGCAATACTTGCGAGCGAGTCTAAGCCGCGGCACTTTTGCTTCGTTGCTTTTTGTGCGTTATAAACTGATGTTTGTAGCGCATTTGTTTTGTGGAACTACGAGCTCGGTTTGATTCTGTTGACAACAGATACGTAGGTAGCTCTTTATAAGAGTACAACCGACCCTTCCTTTAATAAAATGAAATTTTATGCAGAAACTGGGAATTTTAATAAATAGTAAGTCTTATTAAAATCAGGCGATGCCCATTACAACCTTCAAAAAAAAAAAAAAAAAAAAAAAAAAAAAAAAAAAAAAAAAAAGCAAGCAACAAATGATAAGTAGTAGTATTAAATAATAGATTGGAGTCGAAGGCTCCTACATCTTCCTTTTCCCTTTGCCTTTTGAGTCACGTGACCGAGGCTCCGGCGGAGGAGGGGTAGTCGCGTTCTGTCCAGCACGCTTCTTAGGAGGAATCATCATTTCCTCCCGAGGGCCCAGCCTATCTTTTGCACTCAAGCGAGGACCAAGTCTCCCTTCCAAGGCTGAGCCCGAGTGTGCCTTTGAACCCAACCGTTTCCACACACCTGACACCTGTGAGTCAGTCTTAGAAGTTTTCTCGGTCTTAGCTTCAGGTCCAGATACAGACGAAAGATCATTAGCGAAGAAGTCGCGACTGTTTCTGCCTTTGTCATAATATTTGATGTCGACAAGCTCATCATTCCGACACAAATCCTTGGCTGAGTCAGTTTTCTCATTAAGCCACTTAGTGTAAGACGGGGATACCCAGGTAGTCTGAGGGCGCGCAGATACGTACCAGAAATGCCTTTGATGCCACCTCTCGAGCCAGTCATCACATATAGAGGGATGTAGCTCTCTTGCTCGTCCCAGAACAGCCTCGCACTTGGGAATTACTTGTCTACGGCCCATCTGACGCAGAACGCGGTCGGGGTAAATTTAAATAGACCGTTCCAAACCCAGTAATTGCAAACGTCTGGTCTTATCATCTTCCGGAAGGATAGTAAAAGATTTGAGGCGAAGCCAAGGCATAAACCAACAAAGAGGGCGACCTCCTCCTTCTGTCATCTTGTTCCGCCAATAAGCAAGATCATTTTGATGCTCGTCTTCATACCGCTTAGCACGCATAGTCAGCATACGGGCGAGGTACGAGTTTGGCTCACGCGGCGGAGCAAAGAGCCAAAATCTCTCACAAAGCCACACCTGCAAAAAAAAAGAAGGAAAGAAGAAAGAAAAAAAAACGTGAAAAAAAGAAGGAAAGAAGAAAGAAAAAAAAAACGTGAAAAAAAAAAAGAGAAAAGAAGAAAAAAAAAAAGAGAAAAAAAAAAGGAACGAAAAAAAAAGAAGAGAAAGAAAAAAAAAACGAGAAAAAGAAAAAAAGAAAAAAAGAAAAAGAAAAAAAGGAAAAAAGATAACAGAAGCAAAATCGTGGCAGAAAGCAACAAAATCGTGGCAAAATCGTGGCAGAATGCAACTAAATCGGGGCAGAAACACAGAATTGTGGCAGAAATCGTGGAAAAATATAGATAAATCGTGGCAATAACACAAGAATTGTGGTAAAAATCAAGAACGCGAAATCAAGAGGATAGATTTTGTTACCTGCAATAGAAGGGAGCATGCCGACCAATCAGCACCAAGGTTCATTTTCTTAGCATCTAAACCCCTGATGGTTTTAGCGAGAATAATCCAGTAAGGGTTATGTCTCGTCTCCATCTGAGACACAGTAGACAAAAGCTTCGCTTGTCCTACGCAAGTTGTCTTGTTCATCCTACCTTCGAAGACATAAAGATGTAACATGATCAATCCGAATGCCCTGCGGCAGTACGTTGGCAGTGAAATACTGTTTCGCAAGATGCAAAATTTCCGATGAATAGCAAGAAGGTTGACCTCATCACAAGTAACTATCTCCTCAGACTCCGTCCTGGAAAGGCCAAGACAGTCTAGATATGTTCCACGCCACTCCGAATGAAATTTTGGTATAGCCGGTATGGCCTCAGCATCCCATCCTCCCAGGGCAGAAAACTCTTCGGGTAAAGGGCAGATCTCCCCCTCAGGAAAAGCAAATACATGGTTACAAGGATCCCAATAGTTAAGACAGTGTTCCAACAACGCAGGTTGAAGGCGGATCTGGCGTAAGGGAAGTAATTGCACCAGTTGAGCGGTCTTTAATTCTTGTCTCTCTGCGACAGTGAATTCTGTCTCCCATGCTCACATAGCACTCACTAGATTATTCATAATGATTTATGTTATTTGCACCAGTTTGGGAAAGCAGAATAAATTTTGCAGTGCAACTCTTCCTTATATATAGAAAGTATAGGGGAAGGAAACACCTAGGGTGACACCCCTAGGGTGGCGTTTTTTTTTGGCCGTGTGAGCCTCGGGTCGCGCGCCTCTTAGGCCCGCCCCAGTTCACACTAGTCTTTAGCACGATGCGTCGGGTTTCGCTCGTTCATCGCATCTTTTGGCACCAGAATGGCCAATTTACATTTCTACCCTCAACAAGTCAATATTTGAATTTAAACTCGTGCACACTTACGGTTTTATTTTCTTTTTTTTTTTGTTTTACGGTAGCGGGCTACGCCCACGTTGTTTGCAAGTCATACAGAGTGTCCGTGTCATGTTTCATGCTCACCCATCGTCATTATTCAAAATTTCAAAATTTCAAAATTCCAAAAACTTTTTGCGAATTGTGGATAGATGATCCAAGTAGTAGAAAATTCGGGTCGATGGCCCAATTATTCAAAATTTTCAAATTCTATCTTCGGGTCGATGGCCCAATCATTCAAAATTCCAAATTCAATCTCGAAGGGTCGATGGCCCAACATACATTCGGGTCGATGGCCCAATTATTCAAAATTTTCAAATTCAATCTTCGGGTCGATGACCTAGTATTTCAAATGATCCAATTTCAAGATTGATGATCCAAATGTGCTTATGTGATGATTATTGCTCGTACATTTTCTATGTTTCAAATATAGCAGGATATGCTTCAACTGGGGGATCTAAAGTCTTCGACTTTAGAGCCATTGCAAACTAGGGGCTCTGAAGCCGTTGGCTTCAGAGACCATTATCAAGATGAAAAGGATGACATCCACTCAGAATTCAATACAAGAGTATGAAATGGAAGAATTCCGTAGCTGAAAGCAAATGATGAAAGCGGCGGCAACCTCCTCGGAAAGTCCCGTCCCATTCGGACAAGTGCCAGCAGATGAAAAATTTTGGGCAAATGTCAGCAGATGATGAGTTTTGGACAAACGCCAGCAGATGATAAACTTTGGGCATGTGTCGGCGATTGCTTAGAACTACGACGCGGTTTGATTCCGTCGAAACGGATACGTAGGCGCCCGAGGATAAGGCTCAACCCACCATATATGCAATTTATGGGTCGATGACCAACGATGATAATTTGACGCAATGAAAGCAAGAGTTAATCCCCACGAAGTTTCGGTATGATCTCTTCTTATGGTCAAGCGAGCTTATATACGTAAGTCTAATGGACTATAAACGACCCGCGAAATCCTCGGTCGAGAGGGACTGGGGTATTCTTTGACTTTCGCCTTGTCCAAGCCTCGGTCAAAGTGGGGCTCAGAGATACCCGTATCCGTCGATATTGGAATTTATAGAGAACCCGACAAACACCCGATGATGATAGGACACATGTATTCTTTAGTTGTCATTGTCATTATTTGGGTTCGTTTTACGATGTAGAATGAGCGTTGTCGACGGAGTATTTTATTAATTTAAATGATATTTAAATTAAAGTTTTTTTAAGATAAATTCATTTTATTGCTTTATTTTGAATTTATTTTCTCAAATTCATTTTATTGAAAATAAAATAAATAATTGATTTGAAAAATCATTTTATGAGTATATTTAATTTGAAAAATCATTTATTTTAATGTGTTAATTGTTTTGAAAAATCGACTTAAAAATCGAAAAGAACTCGTTTTAAACACGTGTTTTAGAGCTCGATTATAGCTCGGCTTTTGGGCCCGTTTTCTTTACGAGTTGGCACGAATCTCGAGTACACTAACCAACCTAAGCCTCCACCCATCCAACCCCAGTTCGAACCCCATAACCACGGCCCAAATCATGCCCCAAATCACCCCCAACAGCCCGCACAAAAACACGAGCAGCTCCCCTGTTTTGCAGCTCAAATCCCGAGCCCAAAACCCGCTCCAAATACCACCAAAACCCGTACCCATTAACCCTAACCCATACCCTAGTATCCTACCCGTATTAACTTAGCTTAACCACCAAGAAAACCCCTCTCAAACCCTCACAAAAGCTGCTGGACAGCAGCTATGCGTGAATGAGCCCGTCTGCCTCTCCCCTCTAAAACCCTACCTTAACTCCTTATAAATACCCCCCCTTCACCATACATTCATTCCTCTAAGTTCTCCACACATCCTACCATCACTCACAAGCTTTAAACCCCAGAAACAAACCCTAATTGCCTCCCAAAAACCCTAGACAAAACCGACATACAAGCAGAGAATCAGTTTGTGTGTCTTCTTTGAAACCTTTCGTTCTCCCTTCAAACCTCCATCAAAATTCGAGTTTCTTGTTCCAAATTAACCATACAACATCCATCTACACATTAGACAAAGATTTACGAGCCAAATTGCCCTTGAGAGTACACGAATTCCCTCGAAAAACAGAGTGTTATACACTCTGTTTTCGCGGCTTTTCCAGTCTGTCCAGTTCTGTTTGTGCTCGTTTTTCGTCCCCAATAACTCAAAACGAGCAGGGATTGTTTTAATATCTCTGTTCTCCTCTCTTTCTAGTTTTCAAAACATCTTTTAAATCGAATTTTCACCGTGAAACGAGAGAGAAATCGCTGTTTGAAAGTTGCTGTCCAGATTCGATAAAAACGTGTTGTTTGCTTTGTTTCTTCGTCGACGACGGCCTCTCGAGATAAAATCTACCATCGATTACGACCCAAGACGGTGTCAACGATACATGTAGGTTGAGGGTGCATCAAATCCTCCTCTTTCTCCCTTTTTTTTTTTTTTTTTATGTTTGTTTTTTTTTTATTGTTTCGTTTTATTTCGTTTATCGTTTTATTTATCGTTTAAATTAACTATGAAACTATTTTAGTCCGAGTATGAGTTAAAGTACCGCCATGAACACCCGCGTTGACTTGAGATGGGAAAGAAACCGCTACATCAGTCGGTCGTACACCCCCGTCTCATATACATATCCTCGTGTTCAAGGTAGGGCATTAATAAAACGATTTCTGACTTCGTTCTTCGCTTTTGACCCCTCTCTTCTCTCGTGTGATTCCACCTACCCCTGGACCATTTACATGTTAATATGACCCCTGGTTGTTAACATATAACTCGTTTAGATAATATTAGATCAGTTTAATAACCTAATTAGACACTTTAGGGTACATCGACATAGCTTTTAAAACCAATTAACAATTCTGTAACTTAATTGAATACATCTCTCTCTCTCACATAATTTCTCGCTAGTATAAGAGTGCGTGATTAGCACCTTCTTATTAACACTCGATGAGATAATTTAATTAGCGAACTTGACCTAATTTGACCCCTTAGGCCGTGTAGAATACACCTTTGCGCGACATCCTTCCAATCGATCAACATTGTTTTTAACTCGTTTTCTAACTTGTTTCCTATCCCGTTTCGCAATCATCTATCTAACCTAATGAATCTAACCTAAGGATTAGGGTATGCTAGATCGCGTAGGCCGTGTTTGGCCGTGTCCTTGTAGTCCCTTTCTCGTTATTTTCTCATCTTTATCTCGTTATTTCGTATCTTGTAATTACTTTGTTTATCGAGTTGTGTTTGGTAGTTTGTTTGTAATTTTCAAGTTAGTTTTCTTTTATCGAGTCAAAACCTCTTTCAAAAACCTTAGTCTTGTTTGGTTTGATGGTTGTGCCCTAATGCATGTAAGAGCGTAGTAAATCGCGTGTTGTTTAAAGCAACATGGCCCGATTTATGCTAATGCATGCTTTGGTGTGTGGCCCTATGTCTAACTCGATAAGATTAAGTGAAAGCACGCATCACGAGGAGTGACCCAAGGCCGTGAGTCATGTGAGCCGTGGGTCACCCCCCCTTGTGCACGTTTTTTCTAGGCCGAATGGCCGTGTAATGTGTCATGTACGGTGTTGTATATAGCAATTGTATTTAGATCGAGTTGTATCTTTAATTCCTCGTTGTGTCGGCATGAAATGCCTGGGTTGTATTAGGTAGATCCCAATGGCTCCCCCATTCCCCCTAAGCCTTGTTTGCTTTGTTTTGTATGTTGTTAGATTAATCAACCCACATGCTAAATTACAACTTTGACAAAGTTAGTTTAGTTGCATCTAAAACGACATAGAAATTGTTGTCACATGTTAGGGTTTTAAAACGATGTTTGCATATCATATATCGTAGTAGCTATGACCTTGTTTGAAATCCGACACTTGACTTAGTAGAGGCCGTTATGGACGGGCGGGGTTAGATGTCCTTATGGGCTTCCTAACACGTACCCTCACCCCTTACTCAAGATCTATGGTTTGTGGATCCGTCTAAATACCATTGGATTACGAGAGTCATTCAAATCGAGTGATATAGGGTACAAGTCTTTATCTTTAATCACTCGTAGTCGATTGGCTTTATGCTTTTCGATGAAAGGTGTAAAGTTGACTTGAACGGTTCCAAGTTCCCAAAAAACTTGGTGGCGACTCTAATTTATCTTAATTCGATTCGAAAGAACCTCGAGTCGATTATGCTTAGTGTGGATCCCGCGGACGCAGTTCCCGAGGGCCTTGTCCACATGTTGACATCCTGGTGGACAATACCGCCGAGCACGCCCTACTATCATTCATGGACGGGTATGCTGGGTATAACCAGATCAAAATGGCTGAGGAAGACATGCACAAGACTGCATTCACTACACAGTGGAGTATATACTGCTACACGGTCATGCCCTTCGGTCTAATCAACGCCGGAGCAACTTATCAATGAACAGCTACGACTCTCCTACATGATATGATGCACAAGGAGGTAGAGGTATATGTCGATGACATGATTGTCAAATCAAAAGAGCGGGATGGCCACATCGACGCCCTCGGGAAATTCTTCGCTCGCCTTCGGAAATATAACATGAGACTAAATCCTCAGAAGTGTGCATTCGGGGTCACCTCCGGAAAACTCTTGGGACACTTCGTCAGCAAAAGACGCATCAAAATTGATCCTACCAAAATCAAACCCCTTCAACAAATGCCTCAGCCTAAGTACGAGAAGGAGATTCGGGGATTTCTGGGTCAAGTCCAATACATCAGCCGCTTCATAGCCAAACTCACTATGATTTGCGAACCGATATTCAAGAAGCTTCGCGCCTCCGATCACACCGATTGGGACGATGACTGTTAAAAGGTTTTCGACAGGATAAAGGAAATCCTATCCAAGCCTCCTGTCCTCATGCCACCTCAACAAGGAATTCGCTTATCCCTGTACCTGACTGTCACCGACACAACCATGGGGGCAATGCTAGCACAAACAGTCGACGGCGAAGAACGAGCTATCTATTACATCAGCAAAAAGTTCATCAAGTATGAGACAAGGTACACCCAACTGGAAAAGACATGCCTTGCCCTAGTATGGTCAACAAAGAAGCTGCGGCACTACATGCTCAGCTACACGGTTCACATCTACTCCAAGATGGACCATGTCAAATACATTTTCGAAAAACCCTTACTAAACGGAAGGCTGTCTAAAAGGACACTCATGCTATCTGAATTTGATCTCAAATTCGAACCCCTCAAGGTTATCAAGGGAAGGGCATTCGCCGATTTCCTAGTAGAAAATCCCTTCAACGAGGACCCAACGACCGACACATGGTCACTTCCTGACGAAGACATCCTTTGTGCCGACACCGACGCTTGGGAATTATATTTCGATGGTGCATCAAACTTGAGAGGCTTCGGGGTAGGAATCCTTCTAATATCACCAGAGGGAGAACATGTTCCGATCTCAGTCAAGCTAGATTTCGTCGTCACCAATAATGCCGCCGAATACGAAGCATGCCTCATCGGCCTACAAGCAGCCATAACACTTGGCATCAAGAGATTGAGGGTCCACGGTGATTCCTCACTCATCATCAATCAGGTGTCCGGATCATGGAAAATCCGAAGCGACAGCTTAGCACCCTACCGAGCAAAAATCAATCAAGAGGCCGAGTTCTTCGATCAAGTCGACTACTTCCACTTGCCACGGGAGGAAAATGAATTTGCTGATTCCCTAGCAAAACTTGTCGCACTCATCAACATACATGATGACATGACATCGATGCCCTTATGTCTCGAGAGAAGGAGCGAGCCCGCTCACATCTGCGTCATCAACAACGACGAGGAAACCCATGTCGAACCTTGTTACCAAGCCATCCTCAACTACAAAACCAAAAACGATTTCCCTCTCAACTCTGATACAAGAGGACAGAGAGCCATCCGTTTACTTGCATCACAATTCGTGATAAACCAAGAACAACTATACAAAAGAACACCCCAAGGGATTCTTCTCCTTTGCATTGACCATCACAAAGCCAAAAGAAGTTATGGGAGAGGTCCACGATGGAGAATGCGGCCCTCACATGAGCGCAATGATGCTGACCTGAAAATCCATGCGGTTAGGCTACTACAGGACCACCATGGAAGCCGATTGCAGAAACTACGTCAAACATTGCCACAATTTAAAAATCTTCGCCAACGTACAACACATACCACCATCCCTTTTATACACCATGACATCACCCTGGCCTTTCTCGACCTGGGGCATCGACATCGTCGGGAAAGTCAACCCGGTGGGCACCAAGGAGTATTGCTTCGTCCTCGTCGCCATCGACTACTTCACCAAATGGGTGGAAGCACAGTCCTACGCAATCTTGACCGCCAAACAAGTGGCCAAGTTCATTCATGATAACATCATCTATAGATATGGGGTACCCCATGAAATTATCAGCGACCAAGGCTCTCACTTCCAGGCGAGAACACAAGCCTTGCTGGACAAATACAAAATCAAGTGACATCGATCATCCCCCTATCATCCCCAAGTCAACGGAGCGGTAGAGGCAGCAAACAAAACTCTTGTCACCATCGTCAAGAAGATGCAGGATAATTACCGCGATTGGCCGTGCAAACTCCCATTCGCACTTTGGGGGTACCGAACCTCCATTCAAACACCCACAGGAGCCACAACCTTCTACCTAGCATACGGTATGCAGGAGGTTCAATAAGTAGAGTTGGAGGCCCCATCTCTACGCATCCTACTGGAGAGTCAAGTTCCCGAGGCGGAATGGACCTGTTGAAGGTTCGAACAACTCATGCTTCTAGACGAACAACGACTCAACGCCTTGCACAACGTCCAACTATACCAACGACGTATACAACGGGCATTCAACAAAAAGATCAAACCCAGGAACATCAAAGAAGACGACTTGGTCCTCAAGGCGACCTGGTCAAGAAGATACTTTCGGGAGGCGCAGTGAGACTATATGACCTAGACGGGGAGGATTTCACAAACCCGGCCAACCTAGACCAACTCAAGAAATACTACCCTTGAAACCTAGCAACCAACAGACCTTGCCCTAGTTTTAAAACTAGCAACCACAATATCCCTTTCAAGTCAAGTTCCTCAACTCGTTCTGATTTGAAATTGCATGTTTTATCGAGTCTAAGTTGCGGCACCTTGCCACGTTTCAAACGACCTTTGATCTGTCAAAGGCAACATTCATTTGCACTCAAACAAAAACACCTGAACTACGAGCATGGTTTGATTTCACCTTTTCAGGTGGATACGTAGGCAGTCCTTTCTTACACAAGAAGGATACAACCACAAAACCCAAATAAATTTACAAAATATTTCGAACTACGATCATGGTTTGATTTCACCTTTTTGGTGGATACGTAGGCAGTCCTTTCTTACACGAGAAGGATACAACCATCCCCACAAACAAAAAAAAACCCCATATCACATTCAAAAAAAGAAAAGGAAAAAACATTTCCCTTTTCCACAAAAAATACATAAAAAAGCGTTTCTCCCTTCCCACAAAAATCCCATTTCCCAAGTGCAATGTTCAGGATAATTCAAACCGAATTGCCTTTATAAAATGGATGGAAGAAACAAGCGTTCACAATTTTATTTAACACAAGCAATCCTCTTATTTAATCAATAATGAGAAGGATTACAAATTTGACAACAAATAAAGCTAAGCAAGTCTACAACATGCTGAAGCTAGGATGTCGAATAAGACATCTCACATAGTAAAACTAGCACAAAATACACAATAAATAGCTAGTACAACATAATAAAAACTCACAACACTAATACAACATAGTAATAAAACGGGTAATGTAGGTCTTCATTTTTCCATTATACCCTTGCCTTTTCTCTCGGGGTAAATCTTCCCCTTGTTCTTCTTTCCGGGCCGCCTAGCATGGACTTCCTCTTCGGAACGGATCCTCAACGGATCTACAACGGCGACGGCCCCCGATCTCTTGCATGACCCCATACTCGGCCCAAGACGAGCCCATAAACGGCCCACTACCTCTTGGGGACCCAAGCTTCTCCTCTTTGGTGGCCTCATTACATCCGGGCTAACTCCATCGGCAAAGTCGTCAAAGAAGGCACGGTTGGACTTGCCGACCTCTCTATATTTCAAGTCGACAACCTCGTCCTTATGGGATTTAGACCTTTCCTCCAAGGTTTGAGCTCTTGAACACTTGACATAAGCGGGAGTCACCGATGTCTTGGCAACGGGGTTTGGTATCTCCCAAATCGGCCGAATGGCCCACCACCTTTCGAAGATCTCGACGAGCTCGGAGTTCCGGAAAACATTCTCTTGGACGAGAGTATCTTAAGCGGGCACCTTTTGTTGACGCCCCATTTGCCTCATAAGCCTTTCGGGGTATATGAAGGAAACAACCTTCAAACCCACCACCATCAAAGAACAAGAACTAGCGGCCAAAGCGAGCAACCCCGTGAAGGACCTCAAATGCCACCATGGCACCACCCAACGGATATGAGGACCACCCTCCTCCACCAATCTCGAGGTCCAATAGGCCTCGGTGGATGCAAAATTATCCGAGTACAATTTCTTCCTCATAGTAAGTGATGCGTGCATTATATATAGGTATTTCGTACTTCATTTGCACGCATTTTTATGCATTTTGTGTAGTGTTTAGCTACAAATGTCCCCCGAATAGGCTACTTTGGTTTGTCTTGTATTATTTGCAGGTATGAACCGGAAAGAAGCATAATCAAGCATAAAACATGTCCCTATGCATTAATTTAGGAGATGAGTTGAGTCAGAGCTTGGAAACTACTAATTGTGATGCGCAAAGAAGTAAGATAGCTAGGCGAGCAAAGGAAGAACTTCAAATTACTAGTGCCTAATTTGAAGAGCCATATCTCGAGTTCTACAACAGATTTTCAGATGATTCCAATTGGATATGAAAGCTTGTTCTCCTAGCTTTCTAACGCAACTAGAAACGCTCTGTTTTCCCAAGTAACAAAGAAACGGCAGCCGTTGGAAGTTCAGTGCGCGAAGCAGGAATTATGCGCTGGAAACCACTCGATCGAGTAGAATAGTGTTCGATCGAGTAGTTTAAGTCCTCGATCGAATGGCTTATTTTAGATAGTGTTCGATCGAGTAGGTTTTCTACTCGATCGAGAGGTTTTGCTATAATTTACTCGATAGAGGTGTTTTAAAGTACTCGATCGAGTACTTTTCTATCTGCCGCAAGGTTTTAATATCGTATTAGGTTAATATTTATCTTTCCTATAAATAGGAAAGACGTCATTAGGCTTAGAGAGTTCTTTTTACCTTTCGATACTACGGGATGTTTTGCTACTCTTTTCCGAACCTTAATCCTTGTAATTTTCTCTCTCTTTTATGTTATTTCTCTCTTGCTCATTTCGTTATTATGTTTGTTTCTTCTTCATCTCTTGTTCATATTCTATTTCTATTTATGTTTAGCTAATTCTCTCGCTAAGATTTAGGGGATTCAATGAACTGTTGTTAGTTGCAAATTAGGTTTACAGGTGTTTTGTTGCTATCATGTCTTTGTTGTTAATCACTGCATATAATTGCAATTAGTTGCTTGAGTCAACGTATTTAGCTAATTGATTTGGTAAGCCTTGACCTAGATCGGAAGGTTGGAAGGGGTGAGACCTGCAGTGGACATTAGGTTGCTTTAGTGAGGACGGAAGCTAAGCTAATAGCGTTTTAGGGTGAATTGAGACAGAAAGGAGATATTCGTTGCCCCTTAGACTGGTACACACGACTGATCTGTAACCTAAACTGTGACCATCTGACATACATTGATGAACCGACAATCCTAGTTCCTTCTCTTCGAAGTTAGTCTCTTAAATCTCTTCCTACTTTAGTTAGTTTAGTTTACTCAACTCAAACCCCCCATCTTGTGACATCAGACGGACTAAATTGACAAGTAGATAGTGACCGCCTCCCTGTGGAGATCGACCCTACTTACCACTGACTTCTGTTAGTAGTACTTAGATATTTATTTTTGGTACCAAACAACGGTGTCAAATTTTGGCGCCGTTGCCGGGGAGGCAACTATTTTATTTACTTCTTTATTTTTGTTTGTCTTTAGCCTCAAGGGATTAATTCCTTGAGGCAGTTCTCATCTTTTTCTCTAGTGTTGTTTTGATAGGCCCTACAGGTCCTACCTAGACAGTTCTAGGTAAAAGATCATCAAAGGAAAGGCTTGAGTACCTTTGATCTTCCACCTATGTTCCATCCTATGGCACAGCAGGTGGTTTACTTTGAGAGATGTGGTGCTGCGGGGCACAATGCTGTTATCTGTCTAGCGGGAAACGACCGTATCAAAATTTGGCGTGATGAAGTCTATGCGTTTAGGCAGCGTAGGCAAGCCACTTATTCCTTTGCATATGTGCCACCACATCCGCTTCAGCAACGAGGCTATCAAAAGTCTCCGTTTATCTGGCTCTCGCAACACCAAACCCTTCCTCCCGTTGAAGAGAATGAAGAGGTTGCTGAATTGAAGTCCTTGGTGAAGGCAGTTGCACTTCTAGTGCAAGAATCTGATAAATCTAGAGAAGCTCACCTCAAGCTACTTAAATCTTAACTAGCTCAATTAGCTGCCGAGTCGGATTCAAGTGACTTAGAGATGGTATATGCTGTCTTTACCGACAATAGTCTTTACCATGAAAGACCTGAGTTGTCTATTGATGATGACGACATGTATGACTTGGAAATTGAAGGTGTTAATGAAGATGAAGCTTTTCTCGAATTAATCACCACGGTTCAACATAAGGAGTTCGATCGAGCAGATTCCACAACTCGATCGAACACTTTGGAGGAAGATTTGCTCGATCGACCAGATGTGAGTGTTCGATTGAATATTGTTGAGGAAGAACAACTCGATCGAACGGTAAGTACTCCTTGATCGAGAACTTTTGATGAAGAAACTCCTCGATCGAGCACTATGCATTCTCGATCGAGTGATATGGCCACGGAGAGCATTGCTATGTCACTTTGGTCTGTTTTGGATGACAATATGGACGAAGAGAATGGTTATGGTGAATCCCCCATCTTCAAAGACGAGTTGGATGCTTTAGAGGTTTCGATTTATGGGATAGATCCTACAGAGGAGGGGAATGATAAGGTAGTTGAGTCAGAGAACGCGTTTAGCACGGAAGAGCTAATACATTCTTTTATCAATGATTCCGACGTTAGGAGCGACCGACCTGAGGTAATTAAATATGATTTCATGATTATTGCTATGGCTAAAAGTAAATTACCTCGTATGACTTATGCTATATATTTCAATACTCCACCCCCTCCCAGTTGGATAAATAAGCTCATAAAGTTTCACCATATTTGTCATCGAAAATTTGTTAGGCTGAGACGGTACTTTATATTGCTTTCATATGCTCTTTCTTTATTATGGTGCTACTTACAGTTTTGTGTAGCACATGCGCAGTTATTTGATCGGCTGCTGCGTGCTTTGAGCTGTTTTGACTGGGCTCAATTCGTATGGCTGTTGAAGAAAGAAAAGGTGGTCGAGCTGGGACCTGTCTGAAACTAGCGCTACCCGGGAGGCAACCCGGAGTTTAAATTTTTAGTTGATTTGCTTTTCAGTTTTTGTTGTGTGTGTAATAAATGGTTTTTAAACCATAGGCTGTGAATGATTTAGAATTGGTTTTTGGTCGTCATTTGTCCGCAGGTACCACTCGATCGAGCATTCTTTTTACTCGATCGAGTGCTTGAGCCCTTCGATCGAGCACCCATGTTCCTCGATCGAGTACTTTATTCTTTCGATCGAGTGGGCTTGTTTGGATTCGCTTCCTGTGACGCTGTTCTTGGGCTATTTAGCGACCTCCCATGTTGTTGGCTGGTTTGGAAAGGTCCCTTCTTCGCGTACTCTTGTAAGTTTTCCGCATCTCCACTTTCTCCTTTTTAGTTTGCATTTCCTTTCCCTATTTTTGAGTACAATGAGGGCATTGTACGGTTTGGTTTGGGGAGGTTATGCATCCATATTTGTGTCTGCATGTTGTTTTTACTGCATTTATGTTGTCACGTTTAATTTCTGTATGCATTGTTGTTTATTTTTATAAAAATTCAAAAAACCTCATAAAAATTAAAAATTCAAAAATTTCACGTTTATTTTAGCATATAGTCGAGTCGGAACGGTGGATTTCTATGATTAAATTGCACTATAATTTGTCCTTTGCTTAAGCCTTGCACAAACTAATATCTTTTAGCATTGTCTTATTGCATACTCTACGAGTTAATGTTTAAATTTAGCTGAACGAATAGACTTGACCTGAAATTTTGGCAAACCACTTATAATTTCTAAGGATTAGAGCCTTATATCTGGTGTCATATATGACCAGTTTCATGTAGGATTGTGAGTAGTTACTCCTTACATAACATGTTCATTAATTTGCACATATATGAAATTCAATTGCTTTTTGCCTACATACATTCGGGTTAGTGGTTGGTGTCATATGCAGGGAGGTGCTTACATTCCCTTTTCTTTTATTTTTACGCATTTAACTCCACAATTAGCCAAATTTGCCTGTTGACCCTTAACTACATCCCAAATTTAGCCTGCCTTGTCAAGCTAGTTAGTGTATGTTTTGCGGTATATAATTCATCGTGCCGAGTTTGGGTTGTATTTGATGATTTGGAGTTGGTAATTTATGGAGGAAGGAGGATGACATATATAAAAAAAAAAAAAATTGAAAAATGGAAAAAAAAACGTGAATCAACAAAAAAAAAAAAAAAAAAAAAGAAACCGAGAAAAGAAGAAAAAGAAAAAGAAAAAAAAGAGTTTGTATTGTTGACGGTTTCACTCCTATGCTTTATTTATATTTTATGAGGAGTTGATATTATTCGGTTTGGTGAGTTTGTGTGCCGATTAAGGGCATTGTGCTTAATTTTGATGGATTAGAAATGGATATGTTCCATTTGGTTCTGTTCAGGTACTAGCTTGGCCGCCTATACCCTCACATCTCCAAAAATGTTTTGCCTTTTCTTACCCATTGCCTCACTTTACCGTACTTTTGTAAGCCCTCGGCTGTGACAGACCTTGTTTGGTTGGAATGTATGTACGGTAGTTAGAATTGTCTATCATATTAGTTGCATGCGCATGTTTATGTGGGTCGTAGTTTAGGTGAGCGACTATATTTCTTTCTCTCTTACATTCATATGCTTACCCTTTGCTTCATGAGAGAAGAGTGACCCGTGAGAGTCCATTATCAAAGGTCTTGCAAGGTCGACAGTTCAGCTTTATTATAGACATCCTATAACTCGTTTGCATTTAACTGTTCCGCTATAAGTGTTAGTTTGCTTGCATTAAATTGGTTTAGGTGGACGATTTGTAGCTAGGTCTGAGCTTTACTCCGTTCAATTAGTTTTTCATATAGTTTGCTTGGGGACAAGCAAAGGTTTGGTTTGGGGAAATTTGATGCGTGCATTTTATATAGGTATTTCGTACTTCATTTGCACGCATTTCTATGCATTTTGTGTAGTGTTTAGCTACAAATGTCCCCCGAATAGGCTACTTTGGTTTGTCTTGTATTATTTGCAGGTATGAACTGGAAAGGAGCATAATAAAGCTTAAAACATGTCCCTATGCATTCATTTAGGAGATGAGTTGAGTCGGAGCTTGGAAAATACTAATTGTGATGCGCAACGAAGTAATATAGCTAGGCGAGCAAAGGAAGAACTTCAAATTACTAGTGCCTAATTTGAAGAGCCATATCTCAAGTTCTGCAACTGATTTTCAGGTGATTCCAATTGGATATGAATGCTTGTCCTCTTAGCTTTCTAACGCCACCGGAAATGCTCTGTTTTCCCAAGTAACGAAGAATTGGCAGCCGTTTGAAGTTTAGTGCGCGAAGCAGGAATTATGCGCTGGAAACCACTCGATCGAGTAGAATAGTGTTCGATCGAGTAGTTTAAGTCCTCGATAGAATGGCTTATTTTAGATAGTGTTCGATCAAGTAGGTTTTCTACTCGATCGAGAGGTTTTGCTATAATTTACTTGATAGAGGAGTTTTAAAGTACTCGATCGAGTACTTTTCTATCTGCCGCAAGGTTTTAATATCGTATTAGGTTAATATTTATCTTTCCTATAAATCGGAAAGACGTCATTAGGTTTAGAGAGTTCTTTTTACCTTTCGATACTACGGGATGTTTTGATACTCTTTTCCGAACCTTAATCCTTGTAATTTTCTCTCTCTTTTATGCTATTTCTCTCTTGCTCGTTTCTTTATTATGTTTGTTTCTTCTTCATCTCTTGTTCTTGCTCTATTTCTATTTATGTTTAGCTAATTCTCCCGCTAGGATTTAGGGGATTCAATGAAATGTTGTTAGTTGCTAATTAGGTTTACAGGTCTTTTGTTGCTATCACGTCTTTGTTGTTAATCACTGCATATAATTGCAATTAGTTGCTTGAGTCGACGCATTTAGCTAATTGATTTTGTAAGCCTTGACCTAGACCGGAAGGTTGGAAGGGGTGAGACCTGCAGTGATGATTAGGATGCTTTAGTAAGGGCGGAAGCTAAGCTAATAGCGTTTTAGGCTGAATTGAGACCGGAAGAAGATATTCGTTGCCCCTTAGACTGGTACACACGACTGATTTGTGACCTAAACCGTGACCATCTGACATACATTGATGAACCGACAATCCTAGTTCCTTCTCTTCATAGTTAGTCTCTTAAATCTCTTCCTACTTTAGTTAGTTTAGTTTATTCAACTCAAACCCCCCCATCTTGTGACCTCAGATGGACTAAATTGACAAGTAGATAGTGACCGCCTCCCTGTAGAGATCGACCCTACTTACCGCTGGCTTATGTTAGTAGTACTTAGGTATTTATTTTTGGTACTAAACGACGGTATCAAATTTTGGCGCCGTTGCCGGGAAGGCAACTATTTTATTTACTTGTTTATTTTTGTCTGTTTTTAGCCTCAAGGGATTAATTCCTTGAGGCAGTTCTCCCCTTGAAGTGATCCCGCACATATGAGTTCGCGATTAAGTAGGGAGTGACGACAGATGGCGCGGGCAAAACATTGCCGACCAAACCCGTAACCACAGCGGAAGACACTCTCTCCGGCATCTCCGGGAACTCAACAAGCGTCTCGCCACAGGGGAGGCCCGATATCATGGAAAAGTGAAACGACGACATCGTGTGAAACGACGACATCCCCAAACTCCCCAAACTCCATGTGAAACGACGACATCGTGTCCCAGTAACGGTCCAACATGGGACGGATCAGAGACAGGTTCGACCTAATCGAAGCCCTGTGAATGTCATTCCTATCAGCCACCAACGGCCCCATAACCGACCTCTCTATCAACGCCCTCGTACCGGCCCGGAGAACGTCGTAAAAACCCAGACAAGTCGAGAACCCTGAGAAAGTCCTCATGGCAGCAATCTCCTGAAATTGGGAAACAAACAGCGTCAGAATACCTATTCAGGTCTGAAACAACAAAAACAGCGAAAGCTCGAGAAAGGAGTAAACTCACCAAGCCCTCATGTGCACGGTAGGAGAGGTGAGTGTCTAGCCGCAACAACAGCTGGCTACCGTCAAAACCCTCAGCCCAAGTAGGCGCCACCCGCAGGTTCACCCCCCGCGGAGCTATAACCTGTCTGACATCCCAACCTGCGACGAAAGTGTCATCCGCTTTCGTCTCCGCTCTCCCTCTCTTCTGCCCGCGAGACTCAACACGACGGGGAGGAGGCCTCTCAATGACCCTAACGATGTTCCGAAGCTCCCGTCTAGTAGGCCGAGGACCCCTCCTCCTAGTGGTACTAACACTCCGTCCAGATGTACTAGCCTCGGACACTGTCTGAGCCCTCCCAGCACCAGCAGCTTCAACAATAGGCTCCCTCAACACCAATAACCCCAACAATGGGCTCCTCACGAGCCTCTGTGGTTCCCTCGGCCCTAACAGCCTCCTCGATAGGCTCCTCCTCTTCGGAAGCATCCTCTACCACCACCTCTGGTGCACTCGCCAGAGTACTAACCGGTCCGGCCCCAAACAAGACCTCTAAGGTCTCAGCAACGGACCCAGTAGGCCTAGAACACTCCCCTGCAATCAAGACAAAACAAAAACGTCAACCGAAATTTCGGCATTACGACGGCATAAAATGGACAATTTCAAAAACAAACCACCTGCAAATGCAAAACAAAAACAAGGGCAAACACGCCCAAACCCAACCAACAAAAACACTTCACAAAAACCGCACAAAAAACGACTCGCCCCTCTTTTCAAGCAAAAGACGAGTCAAAACAACAAAAATTTTCAAAAAAAACAACCCAACACCTCAAAGGCCAGACAAGGCCCGCAAAACATCAACAAAAATTCCAGACACAACTGGGTATTTTTCACAGCTCAAAAAGGCAATTTTATGCCAATACGGGCACAAACAGGTCAAAAATTCAAAAACGACCACAACAAAGCAATGTGATTTAATCGCATCTTAAAGTGACCTAAACTACCGTTAAGGTCTATTTCAAGACAAACTGGCTCAATTTGAGCCCAACCGGATGCTCATCTCATCAGACATAAGATTGTCGCAAAAGGCAAAAAACTCAAAATTTTGCTCACAACACCCAACGAAGGTTCAATCTGGCAAACACGGTCTTTCCCGACTACAATACAACCTAGTGGGGCACACAACTCAAGCAAACAAACTTCGCATTGTGAAATAAGACGGTTTTCTCGTCTCACTTACGTTTTTCGAGCACAGGGAGCGGGAACGGGGACCAAAATGCAAACTAAAAGCACCCCTATACTCCTAAACAGGTTTCTAACCTAATGCAATCATCAATTTCACTCGAAAATGGGATAATAAAAAACGCCCAATTCGATTTTCAAAAGGTTAGGGTATCGCCCTAATCCAATCAACAAAAAGGCAAATAAATACAAATGGATTCAAGAGGATTTACATACCTTGAGATGACATGATAACAATGGCACAAAGTCAAGCGAGAAAGCAAGGTCGAAAATGGCGATTTTTTTGTGATTATCGTGTGTTTGATTGAAGAAGATGATGAGAATGGAGAGCGTTTTGTTCTCACGTCTTTTTACATAAAACAGGGAAGCCTCCTTCCTTCGCACAACAGCTCGTGCCTCAATGGGGTGCTCCCCGCTTTATTCAACGAAATTTTGGACTTTGGCCCAATTTCCCACACAAACTTCCAATTTTCAAACGACGGCATTAAAAACCGTCATTTTTCAAATACAAAAACACAATAGTGAAATTCAAATTCGCTATTTTCTCAAAATTTCAAACGACGACATTAAAAACCATCACTTTCCAAATACAAAAACAAAATAGTGAAGTTCAAATTCGCTATTTTCACAAATTTCAACGATGGCAATAAAAACCGTCATTTTTCAAAAATAAATAGCGATATTCAAAATTCGCTAACTCCACAAATTTCAAATCTTCAACGGCAACATTAAAAACCGTGATCTTTCAAGCACGAAATCAATAGTGAGGTTCAAATTCGCTACTCTCACAAAATTTTCAAACACATTTTCAAATCTCAAACAAGCGGCATTAAAAACCGTCAAACCTTCAAAAAAGAGGATAGTGCAATTCACTACCCTACACGAATCTCAAAACGTGAGAGGACGAAATTAAAATCGTCCTCCCCAAACACCCATCAGACGACAGAATACCCATTTCTCCTTTTTCTACAAAACGAACGGCGATAAAAACCGCTATCTCTCTTCGAGAATCAAAATCACCGCCGACCACGGGAGCCAGGCTCACAAGCCTATCCCTTTCCGGTACCACAAACATTAAATATAAACACCGAAATTTCCCAACAGGATATCGAAAGCCCCCTCGCAGAGCCCGCTAATTCAAACAACTTCTCGGAATAGGCCCATCCAACGCGGCTATTTCCCACAGTCGATCAATCGATATTCAATATGGCTGGCAAGCCTCAAAACGCAACACATTCAACATGGCTGGCAAGCCTCACAACGCACATTCAGCACGGCTAGCGAGCCCCTTCATATCCGTAAGCAGTTGGCGAGCCCCTTCATATCCGCAACGCGGCTAGCGAGCCCCTTCATATCCGCAAGCGGCTGGTGAGCCCCTTCATATCCGCAAGCGGCTGGCGAGCCCCTTCATATCCGCAAGTGGCTCGCGAGCCCCTTCATATCCTCAAGCGGCTGGCAAGCCCCTTCATATCTGCCACACAGCTGGCGAGCCTTTGTCCGCAAACAAGAAACGACTAAAGGACATATCCCGAAGACGCCTCAGGTATGACTCCTTCTTATGGCAGGCGAGGCTTTGTACGTACTCTAACGGACTTTAAACGACTCGCACGGACAGACGACAGACTCTAAACTGTTCCCGACAGCAGGTCCTTGATTTGTACCCTCGAGTCGTCTCAGCGTCGCCCTTCCCGACGGCAGGTCCTTGGCCCGAATCCTTTCGAGCCGCCTCGATGCGCCTCGTTCTCTAGGTTGTAATCTTCGATTGACCTGGGGGCTATACTTTGACTTTTGCCCTGTCCAAGCCTCAGTCAAAGTGGGGGCTCTGTAGATACACAATATCAGTCGAGTCACCAACAAACACCCGATGATTATCGGACTATAACATGCGTAGGAATCGCGGCGTTTGATCGACAGTTTATGTACAACTATACGTCGGAAAACTTAAAACGATTTCGAAAATAAAACATTTCAAAACTTTTCAAAAGTACCTGAAGTGTTTAATGCATGACGACGGGGTCGTAATGACACTAACTAGAGTCAAAACCGACACCGGACCAAAACCGACTCAAAATTCAAATGCCGACTCCAACAACGAGTCAAACCGAGTCAAACACAAAAAACAAACTTTTCAAGACCTCCATGTTAAGTATTTCCCGGAATGCTTCATGGTCAAGTACAAATCAAGTTCATCCAAAACATAGGATAGAAATGATCATGATTACAATTGCGTGATAGTGACAAGACACCTCGAAGACCCGCGAATTGGCTCGCGCCTCTTCGAGCAGCCCATGCGGCCACGTCGCTCAAAACGCACACAACCACCCATTTCTCTATAAATACCCCTCAAATGCCACCATTTGAGAGTTACGCGAGTGTCCGTCCTCTCATCTCTGCCTTAAAATTCTAGAGTCGACTTCTCAAGTCACAAACCGACACGTGTTTTCGACCTACCGATCGAAAACACAAGCCTTACACATTGTTTGGTACTGTCATCATGCATTAAATCACTTGACCGACCATCTCGACCAACTACACCATCACTAAACTTAAAACACTCTTTTACATTGCTAAAACGGTTTTCAAACCGAGTTTTCCGACCAAACAAGTTGATACACTTTCGTCGATTTCTCATCTCAAGCCTAGCATGTAAGTATGAGGGTGTAAAAATCCTCTTCTATCATGTTTTTCATTTGTTTCATGACTATTACATGCTAAAACATGCATAACATGGTCCAAACATGGGATAAATGAGCCAAAACCGAATTTTTGGTCGAGACAGGGGTTGCTTGTATAGCAGACAGGCTGGCGCTTAAAGCCCCTCTCAGACCTTAATCCAGCCGTGTTTGGTCTCTTCTTCCCGTTTTATTTTCATTTCATATTTGTAATCGGTTTTTACCATTTCAAATATTTCAAATCATTTTTTTATGACAAACTCACCCTTGGTTCCTAATACCGTGACGGTTTAATCCGTGTTTCGGTGATAATATTTGGTTAATTACATTTTAAAAGGTATTTTAAAACCTTTTATTTCATTTCTTTACATTTTCAAAACAAATGCATTGGTCAAAAATACAAAATCACCCTTGGTCCTACATACCATGTCGGATTTTAACCCGAGTACGTTGATAAAAATTGACTAATTACAAACAAATGAACTAAGAACAATTTGTTTATAATCATTTTCAAAACTATTCATGTCAAGCTTGCAAAACTGAACCCAACATCGAATATTGTCAAAACAATGGCGATTATTCGAGTCTCGTTCTTCACATCAACACAAAAGCGGTCTAAACGACCTTTTTAAATCAAGACGGGTTCAAATACCCTCTTTTCAAACCATTTTACAAACTTTTTCAATTGTCAGAAGACGTCCTACAATCGTCTGTTGACCCGCGCCTAAACAAGCCACTTATTTTCCCATTTTCAAATCAGGAGACGCCTGTTTGTATCGCCGGATGGCTCGCGCCTATTTAGGTTGCCTGATGCAGACCCTGTTTCCTTCCAGCACTTGTCTAGGACGACCCCGACTTCGGTTAACCCGAGTACAAGACGGATCAGATGACAAATCTGCCCATTTTACATTATATTTGCAAAACACCTTACTAAGACAAATGGATCACGTTATGCACCAAAAACCTAACTCGGTAAATGGATGTTTAATTTTTTCTTGCATGCAAATCAACATTAAATCCAACTCGACATCAAATACTTGATACTTGGATTAAACAAGCCGATATAGAAAGCTCACATGTTAGGTTAAAATTTTGGATGCGCATTCATGCATTTAAACCGTATTATCAACATTTGCATTTAACCAACCAAGATCGATCAGTAGAGGCCGCTACCGCGGGTGGGATTGGGTGTCCGATTAAAAGGCTTCCCAATACGTACCTTCACCTCTTACTCAGAAACTTTGGATAGTGGACGACCTTATCCAGGGCGTACGAGAGTCATTCTAGAGATAGGATGCTAAAAAGGGACGACTCTTTATCTTTAGTACCTATGTCAAACACCGCTTTTTGCCTTGGTTGACCTAGGTATAAAGTGGATTCGAACGGGTTCCAAGCATCCAACAAATGCTTGGTGGCGACTCCGAATATCTCTTGCATCGTTTCGAGACCCTTTCTGAGACGAAACCAACCGATCTAAAACGATCCGGTCGAAAGCATTTCTACGCCGCCGAGCGTAGCTTTCAAAAAGACCGTTGCCGCATCCCACAGATCGGCAGGGCGTCGCAGGTGGGCCATGTCCCCACCATCAAATAACGCTTGTCCCGCATCACGTAACAAAATCCGCTAACGAGCGATGTAAGTAAAAATGTTTCCTATCATCATCGGGGGTTTTGTCGGGATTTCTACAAATTCCAATATCGACGGATACGGGTATCTACACTCTCTTTTACGTTTCTCTACTCTAAACTTTGGATCTAGGATTTGTGATCTTTATCTTTCGGTAATTCAATTAACCTTGTTCTTCAATCATTTCTTTCTCTTGTTTCCTTACTCTTCCTTGTTCTTCTTTTATGTTTAATTGTTATTCTCATACTTTCATCTTGCTTAATTTAGTTATCGTTATAATTGTTAGTTTCGTTAATTCGATCATGCGTAGCTAATTTCTTATGTTAGGATTTAGGGAATCCATGAGAAATTAAGGGTTGTTATTAAGGCGATTAGGTCAATTTATCTTGTTAGTCTTTATTGTTAATTGCAATATATAATTTACGATTAATTGATTAAAGGCCACAATTGATTATTTGAATTGTTAAATCCGAACCTAAGATCGAAAGCCCGACGAGGATTAGACCTGTTGCAAACATTAGAGTGCGCTAATAAGTTGCGAGAGCCCATTAGAAGCATTCTAGGGAGAATAGCGATGCGATAGGACCTTGTCACTGCTATTTAGACTTATAATTGAGACTGACCTATGACCCTTCCTTTGACCCATAATAATCCATGGTGAACCGACAATCCTAGTCTTTCCTCTCTATATTTTCACATCTGATATCACTCTCTTTTAATCTTTTATTTTAATTGTTTTAGTTAGTACAGCAAAACAAACAAACCCCAGTTGTTACTTTGACATACTTGTATTAGCAGATAGAACACATATAGCCTCCCTGTGGATATGATCCCGACTTCTTTAGCTGCATAAGTTAGAGACCAGTTGATTAATTTTGATGGGTTGCGACAGCCATGTCAAATTTTGGTGCCCTTGCCGGGGAGACGGTGATATTTTATTTGCTTTATTTTAGTTTGTCTTTTGTCTCGGAGAACTTCAGTTCCTTGAGACCGTTCTCCTGGTACTTACCATTAGGTTCCCGCAGGATGAGAATGAGTCTTTTGGTTCTTATATAGATAGGTTCCAGGAATGGCTTGATACATTACATCATGGAGATTTGTCTGGCCTCCAGATTTGCTTGTCTATTATCCCGGGTATAAATGGCTCTACACAAGCGTACCTCAACTCCATAGGTAAGGGAGACTTTAGTGGGAAACCTGTCGATGAGGTATTGGAATTTTTTGAGTGGTTTGCCACCGAGAGTGTTAAGCCTCAATTTTCTCTTTTTGTGAGTGATAAGAGTAAAGATATGGTGACTGGGCCCAATTTTAACGAATTGACGAGTATTAATACTAGTGAGGCTATTGAGGACACTTGTTATGCTATTGATGTCATTGATGAGTCCGTTTCTTATGTTTAGTCGGGTTCCCTAATGAGGGACCCGTTTGACGCTTTGATGCATTTAGATGCTTGTGCAGGTGAACAAAAAGTCAATGACACTATGTTAGATATGTTGGAAGCTGCTTTAGAAGGAAGAGAGCTTACTAACGAGGAGAGTGAGATGGTAAATAGGTTGATGGCTACCTCGTGTATTGATGAGAATTCATTTGAAGAGAATGATGATTATGACACATCAAAAGGTAGACCACCCGACAGAGGGGAGACATTTGGTGGTGGAAGTATTAGTGCGTTACTTATTGCTATTAGGTGGTGTACTCTGGTTGTTCCCTGTGAGAGCCATCATTGGAAAATTGATAATTTGCAATGGTTTTTTACCATGGTTTTCTTTTTATTCATTTTATGTTGTTGCTATTTATCATTTTGTGTGACTTATTCCCAGATGTATGACAAGCTTTTAAGGGTCTTGAGCGCTTACTTTTACTCATTCTTAGATGAAGGATGTTGATTAATGGCAGCTGGCCACGACCTCCCCATGTTTGTTGCTGGTTTGGGGAGGTCCATTTTGTGATATTGTGAGTCTTCTTTTCCCTTGTTTATATTCATTTACATTTCATTTTAGTTTTGTGTACCCCTTCCCCTATTTCTTGCTCATGCTAGTTGTTTGTTGAACATAATGAGGGAATTGTGCTTTGCTTTAGGGAGGGTATGCATATGTCTGTGTTGCAACCATATGCATATTTCTTGCATTTTCGCATGCATTCATAAAAAACACACAAAACAAAATTGAAAAAATTGAAAATAAATACAAAAACATGTTTGCATTTAGGTAGAGTCTTGGTTGAGCCGGAGTGGTTATGTAATGAAGATGACATTGCTTTTATACTATTGCTAACTCGTTTAAGCCTTGCATTGTTTGACACCCTTATTTTGAGAAATTCATTTGCATTGTCTACGAATTTTTGATAAATTCTACCAAACGAATACACTTGACCTATTATGTTGGCAAACTACTTATACATTCTTAAGTTTAGAGCTTTCATAAGCTGGTGACATTCATGACGGGTTTCATTTAGGATGTGAGTAGTACTCTTTACATGGCATGTAACATCAAATTGCATAAGCATGAAATTTGTCTCTTATTGCCTATATACACTCGGGTTTGTGGTGGTGATACATGTGGAGAGACGACCCTTCCTTTATGTTCTACCCTTTAGCCTCACATTAGCCAAATATGCCTTGTTTTGGCCCATTTATTCAAATACATTCCTATATGGCCTACCCTTGTCAAGCTAGTCTTGTTGGTAAGTTTGGAAGTCTCGTTGTAGTCAATTTATGAAGAATGCTTTTGTGTTGTAAGGAAGGTGGAAAAAATTGATGGATGAAAAAAAGTATTAAAAAAGAAATAAGAAAAAAAAGTCATAAGAAAATGAACTTGAAAAGAAAAAAAAAAAGAGATGGGAATTTCATATTGCTCCTATATTTATCATATTCATTGTATTTGAGGAGCTTAGTTGTTGTTGTGAGTGAATTTATGCCACGCACATTTGACATTGTGTTCAATTTTTGACATATTTGGATTATAAGCGGAATGTGTTTATTTTTTGTTTTGTTTGGTGCTAGCTTGGCTTTTACCTCCACATATCCAAATTGTTTTGCCCTTTCTTACCCAATTACCTCATCTCACATTTTAATGTAAGTCCTTGGCATGTATTTTGGACCTCGTTTGGTTGGAGTGTATATGTACGGTAGCTAGAGATATCTATCATGTTAGACTGCATGCATGCTTTTGTAGGTCGTAGTTAGGTGAGTGACTATTTTTCTTCTTTCTTACAAAATTTGTACTCACCATGTGTTTGAATGAGAGATGAGTGACTCGTGAGAGTCCGACATTGATGTTCTTGTAAGGTCGATGGTTTGGTAGTCTTAGGTCATTAGTATAACTCGTTTGCATTTGAATTTTTGTGCTATATAGCTTTGGAGTTTATTCCTTAGCAAGAGTATACTATTGCATTAAATTGGTTTAACGAGGCTTTTGTATAGCTAGCTCTGAGCTATATGTCGCTCCATAGTCTTCCTTCTATATCTTGTATCTATTGCTTGCTTGGAGACAAGCAAGAGTTTGGTTTGGGAAGGTTTGATAAGTACATTTTGTATACACTTATTGATTCATTTGACATAGCATTTAGCTTCCATATTGCACTTATAAGAGTCGTTTTATATGTCATTTCCCGCGCTTTTGTTACTTTGGTATTGCATGTTGGTTTTTGCTGGAAAAGTGTCCAAAGTATGCATTTACGAGCTGATTCTTGAGCATATAGAGATTTGGAAGAGCTATAGACCAGACTTTCTACTGCTAAGGAAGCTTATCAAATATTTTAAGAGGTTAAGGGGTCAGTTAGACCTTTACTTTGTAATTGGTGATAGTTTGGAGTGACGTTAAAAGCTTCACATTGCTAGTGCCTACTTTGAAGAGCCATAACTCGGGTTCTACAATGATAATGAAGTTATTGAAATTAAACATGAAATATTGTCCTGTTAGCTTTCCAATGCCACCGACACTCTATTTTCTCAACGAAGAAATGGCAGCCGTTTGAAGTTCAGTGCGCATTGCAGGAACTGCGCGATGAAAGAAAAGTCGATCGACTTATCTCCAGTTTGGTCGAAATCTGCTTTATACTTTCGGCCCATTACTCCTCTTATTATTTAAGAAAGACTTAGTAAACATTACTAGGTTATCTTTTGACTGCTTAAATCTTTCCTACATTACTTTTGCTTCAACTTTTGGATCTAAACTTTGTAATCTTTCTCTCTCTTTATCTTTTCCTACTCGGATTATTGGGAATTTAAATTATTCTTTCTTTCATCTTCCTCTACTTTGTTCACTCCCTTTTTCCCCCCTTATTGCTTTTAATTTTATGATTGATTTCTTTTATCATTTTTCCATCATGAATTGTTCCCTTATAATTATTGTTGTTGTTATTGTACATTCTGTCATGCGTGGCTAAATACTCTGCTAGGATTTAGGGGAGCCATGAATGGATGACGGATATTAATTAGGTTATCAGATTGATCAATTGTTTCATGTTTATGTTGTTAATTGTAGCATTATACCATAATTAGTCAGTTACTGCGCATAATTGATTTAATTAAATTGGTAAACCCCGACCTAAGATCGAAAGCCTGGTCAGGGTTAGACCTGCTACAAACATTCGAGTGCCCTAATAAGTTGCGAGAGCCCATTAGAAGAATTCTAGGGTGAAAAGCGGACCAAGAGGACCTTTTCACTACCCCTTAGACCGATATTTGTGACCGATCTGTGACCTAGACTACAATCGTTAGACATTCATTGGTGAACTGATAATCCTAGTTCCCTTTCCTTATATTTTATACTCTTTTATACTCTTTGCTTCTCTTTCTTATTACTTTTAGTTTAGTTAAAACAAAATCAATCAACCTCATTTGTTACCTAGACAGACTTTAGTTAGCAAGTAAATTACATTTTAATCTCCCTATAGATACGATCCCGACTTCCCTAGCTATATTATTTAGAGACCAGTTGGTTATCTTTAGTAGGTATACGACCAGCCTGTCAAATTTTGGAGCTATTGCCGGGGAGACGATGATTTTCTATTTGTTTATTTTAGTTTGTCTTTTGTCTCAAGGAACTTTAGTTCCTTGAGATCGTTCTTATTATTTTCCTTTAGTGTTTGTTTATGCACAGGTCTCACAGGTCCAAACTCATTCCATTTGATCTCGAACCAGAAAAGACATTTTGTGCTAGACGAAACTTTTGGAAGGAAATCCGTCAAGCCGAAGATTTGAGTACGCTTGACTCTGCTTACGCCGACTTTATTGCAGAAACTCAATCCTTTGAAGAGGATACATCCACTGTTGTCATTTCAATCATGCCTAAGCTATCTAGCCAATCCGAGCCTACGATCGATTCGATACCTAAAGGTTTTAAACTCCCTACAACTGAAAATGGCAAATTTGATATCCGCCCTTCCTATATCGGTATGGTGGATCGAAACCAATTCGGAGGTGTGGGAGGTGAAGATCCTGGCAAGCACATGAAAACATTTACAGATTATTGCTCAGTTATCCCTCTTTTTGCTTGGGTAAAAAAAGTCCAGGTGACGGAAACCATGTTTCCTTTCTCTTTGAAAGACTATGCTCGCGAGTGGTATCGCGATTTAAACAAGGAAGCAACTGGGATAACTGACTGGAATTCTTATCACTTGCCTTTTACGGGAGATACTACCCTTCACAGCGAACAAATGCTCTACAGGGACAAATTACTAGCTAGCTTCAAGTAGTCTCCAACTGAAGAATTGAACGAGGCTTGGGTCCGTTTTAGGAGGCTTATTCGCTCCATTCCTCATCACGGTTTTCAGCCATGGTTACTTTGCAACCAATTTTATAAGTGGTTGTATGGCGATCATAGGGCCATTCTTGATGCTTCTGTGAATGGTAGGTTCCAGAAGAATATTGATGATGATAAGGGCTGGAATATTATTTAGGAGATGGCTACCTATACAGTAGAGTATGGAAATCCGAGGGGTAGTGTGCGAGGTAGTAACGGGGATAATAGTGTCGTTGCTACACAATTAGAGGTCATGAATGCAAGATTTGAGAAAGTTAAGTTGAGTCAAGAATCAGGAAGTCAACAGACAGTTTATGCCATGGTGTAACAGGAAGTTTACTATGAGAGATGTGGAGAAGAAGGGCATTCTGCAGCTGGTTGTATGACCGAGAAGGAACAGGTGCTTGCCTTTCAAAATTACAGGCAAGCCAATCCGTTCTCTAACTTCTATAATGAGAGAACTAGGGAGCATACTAATTTCTCTTGGACAAGCAAGATAGTTTTGAATTCAACTCCTCCACCACCCCAACCTCAACAACAAACTTATGTCCCACCGCATCGGAACCAACAACAAGGGTTTCAAAAGCCTCCATCCTTTCTTCCGGCACAACAAAATACACCTCAGAATTTAGGTGAATTGGCCGAGTTAAAAGGTATGGTGCAGTCTCTAATGATACATCTTCAAAAGAGTGACCAAGCGAAGGATGCATCCATTAAGATGCTAAAGACCCAAATGGCGCAGTTGGCACGCAATCAAATAGACAGTCGGGTGCATTACCATATCAACCGGATCAACCTCATGATACTGCTAATATGATACATCTTCGAAGCGGTTTTACATATGATGGACCCGAGGTGCCCAAAATCAGTGACGATGTCATTATTAAAGATTTAGATGTGGATGCGGAAGATAACGCTGCTGTGACGCTTGAAAAAAGTCGATCGACGGCTCCTGTTGATCGATCGACTAAATATACAGCTTTGAACTTCGATGGTAACTAAAAAAGTCGATCAACTGAAGAAAATAGTCGATCGACTGGACCCCTGAGTCGATCGACTGATGCTGAAGGTCGATCGACTTTTGTGACTGACGGAGTTGTTGATCCGTCACCTATTGCTGATGAGACATCTTGATGGTAAGGCATCTAAATCTGATAAAGGGAAGAGCAAGGCTGCCGAGCCGCCAATCATTATCAAACTTCCATTTCTTGGACGATTAAAGAATACCAAGATCGAGCAGCAATTCAGTAAATTCATGAAGGTCATCAAAAAATCTTCAGGTAACTGTACCATTTACTGAGCTAATTACCCAGGTACCCTCTTACGCTATGTTTATAAAGGATATTTTGACCCGTAAGAGAAGCTTCAATGAAATGGAAACCATTGCTTTTACAGAAGAGTGTAGTGCACTCCTACAAATTAAGTCTCCACCTAAATTGAAAGACCCAGGTAGTTTTTGCATTCCCTGTACTATAGGCACCCACGTAATAGAGAAGGCATTATGTGATTTGGGTGCAAGTGTCACTGTCTTGCCCTATTCAGTTTGCGATAAACTGAACAGGGGCAACCTCAAAATTACTAATGTGACTTTACAAATGGCTGAACGAACAGTTAAACGCCCCCTAGGTGTTTTATAGGATGTCCCTGTTAAGATAGGTACATTCTTTATACCTTACGACTTTATTGTATTGGATATGGTTGAGGATACTCAAATTCCTATAATTTTGGATAAGCCATTTTTGCATATAGCAGGGGCTATTATAGATGTCAAACACGGACGTTTGACTCTTAAGGTGACCTTTAATTTGCCTAACACACTTGCCAGACCCATAGTAGAGGACACTTATTATGCTATAGATATCATTAACGAGTCGGTTTTTAATGTTTGGTCGGGCTCCCTGATTAGGGACCCGTTAGAGGCTTTGATGGCTCTTGATGATTATGTAGAGGGCGTACATGTTGATTTCAACACAATGAATGCTGCTCTAAAAGGTCGGGAATTCTTTATTGAGAAAGGTGAGACGATAAATGCTATTATGGAAACCCATAATGTTGCTGAGGTAAAGAAACTCGAGCTCAAACCTTTTTATTTTCACCTCAAATATGTCTTTCTAGATGAATCAGAGCAGTATCCTATCATTGTTAATGTTAAGTTAAATGATAACCAACTTTCTGCTTTGTTGGTTGTTCTCAAGAAGAATAGGAAAGGTTTGGGTTACAGTTTGGATGATCTTAAGGGCATCAGCCCTGACATTTGTATGCATATGATTGAGTTAGAGGAGGACCATAAGCCTTGCAAACAGGGTTAGCGTAAGTTAAACCCGAAAATGCAGGATGTTGTTATGGCGGAAGTGATGAAATTATTGGCGGCAGGTATCATTTATGCCGTTGGCAACTTCAAATGGGCAAGTCTGGTTCAAGTAGTTCTGAAGAAAGGGGGAGTACAGTGGTAAGAAATGATAAAAATGAACTAATACCGAGTAGAGTTATAACAGGTTGGCGGATGTACATGCTTATGGATAGTTAAATGCCGCAACAAAAAAAGATCACTTCCCTCTCCCTTTTATTGATCAAATGTTAGAGAGATTGGCCTTACATAAATTTTTCTGCTATTTAGATGGATATTCAGGTTTCTTTCAGATCCCAACCCATCCTGATGACCAGGAGAAGACTACTTTTACTTGCCCGCATGGTGTCTTTGCTTATCGCAAGATGCTATTTGGATTGTGTAATGCCCAAGCTACTTTCTTAGGTACAACGATGTACTGAGGTTAATTTGGTTTTGAATTGGGAGAAGTGCCATTTTATGGTCAATGACGGAGTTGTCCGTGAGCACTTAGTATCTGATAAGGGCATCCAAGTTGATAAAGCAAAGGTGCAAGTGGTATAGCAATTGCCTTCTCCAGTGAATGTTAAGGGAGTTAGAAGTTTCCTTGGTCACACTGGCTTTTATCGCCGGTTTATCAAGGATTTTTCTAAGTTTGCTAAGCCACTTACACAGCTGTTGCTTAAGAATGCCCCATTTGTTTTTACCGATGAATGTCTTTCTGCTTTTAATAGGTTAAAGCAGGCTTTAATTATCGCACCGATTATTCAGGCTCCAGACTAGGAGCTACCATTTTAGATAATGTGTGATGCTAGCGATTATGCACCTGGCGCGGTGCTGGGTCAAAGAAAAGATAAAGTTTTGAGTGCAATTTACTATGCGATCCAAACTCTGGATGAGGCTCAGGTGAAATATGCCACTATAGAGAAGGAGTTGTTAGCTGTAGTGTACGCGCTGGAAAATTTCGGTCCTATTTATTAGGTTCGAAATTTACTGTATTTTCTAACCATGCAGCGCTGAAGTACTTTCTTGCTAAGAAAGAAGTCAAACCAAGATTGTTGTGATGGATACTCCTTCTTCAGGAGTTTGATTTGGATATTAAGGATAAGAAGGGCGCCGAAAACTTGGTTGCTGACCATTTATTGCGCTTACCATCACAAGAAGGGGAAGATTCTTTGCCTATTAATGATTCTTTTCCTGGTGATATTTTGATGGCTATTACTAATGCTGAAAGCCCATGGTATGCTGATTATGCTAATTTTATTGTAGGTGATTTATTGCCCTCCTGATTTGTCTTATCAGCAGAGGAAGCGGTTTCTTCATGATGTGAAGCAATACTTTTGGGATGATCCTTATCTATTTAAGGAGTGCACTGACGGTCTTTATAGACGATGTATACCACAGTGGGAGACCAAGGCTATTCTAGAAGCTTGCTATTCCTCATCCTATGGTGGTCACCACGGTCCATCTAGGACTATGGCTAAGGTACTTCAATCAAATTTTTATTGGCCATCTATGTTTAAAGATGTTAAAGTTTTTGTTTCAGCTTGTGATGCGTGTAAGCGGACGGAAAATCTATCTAGGAGGCATGAGATGCCTCAAGTTGGCATATCGGAAGTTGAGAATTTCGATGTCTGAGGTATTGATTTTCAGGGCCCATTCCCGTCTAGCAAAGGTAACTGGTACATTTTGGTAGTTGTGGACTACGTGTCCAAGTGGGTAGAGGTCGTTGCTTCGGTCTATTGTGATGAAAAAACTGTCATCCAGCTTTTCAAAAAGGTAATCTTCCCTCACTTTGGTGTCCCTCGGGTTGTCATCAGTGATGGAGGTATGCACTTTAAAGAGAAACAACTTTCTGCTCTTTTATCTAAATATGGTGTTTCACACCGTCGTGGTTTGGGGTATCATCCTCAAACTAGTGGTTAGGTAGAGGTTTCCAATCGGAAACTTAAAGAGATTGTGTCTAAATCACGAAAAGATTGGAGTCTTCAATTGGATGACACTTTATGGGCTTATAGAACTGCTTTTAAGACACCGATTGGCGCCTCGCCGTTTCGATTGGTCTACGGTAAGTCCTGTCACTTGCCTGTAGAGTTAGAGCATAAGGCATGGTGGGAAATTCATGAACTGAATTTTGATACTAAACTGTGTAGTGAGAAGCGTTTATTGCAGATGGATGAGCTCGAACAATTTAGGCTAAATGCCTATGATAGTGCTAGAATTTACAAAGAAAAGACAAAAAGATGGCACGACAAGAGAATCATACCACGTGAGTTCAAAGTTAGGGAGAAAGTGTTGCTGTTTAATTCCCAACTACGCCTGTTTCCTGGTAAGCTGAAGTCCATGTGGTCTGGCCCATATATGGTTACATCTGTTTTGAAGTTTGGGTCAGTTAAGCTAGAGAACTCAGCAGGAGAAAATTTTAAGATGAATGGTCATCAAGTAAAGCATTACTATGGCCAAGATGATTTTATCGGAGGTGGTTGAGGTGTTGCACCTCGAACCCGTTACCAAATCTGCTAATTGTGGTAACAAAGGTCATGCGGGACCGTATAAACCAGCACTAACCGGAAGGCAGCCTGAATTCTAGGCATCTTGTAATTTAGCAAAAGACGCTTAGTTTGTTTAATTGTTTGTTTTATTCGCGTTTAATTAGGACTTTTATTGTGTATGCCATTGAAACAATTGAGACAATTACTTGGGTATTTTTTGGAAAAGCGTGTGTAATTTTTCAGGTATATTGACAAAGAGATAAACTTCATTGGCGAGAATCACGCATAGGAAGAAGAAATTACGCTGAGCTAAAGAGGAAAAAGTCGATAGACTAATTATACTTGTCAATCGACTGAAATCTAATGCAGCACAGGAGGAAAAAATCAATCGACCAACTGTTACAGTCGATCGACCAAAATCAAGCAATACTAAGTTGAAAAAAGTCGATCGACTAAAATTCGCAGTCAGACGGGATTTAATAGGGAGTTTTCTTTCTCTTTTTTCCATTTGTATTATCCCGATTCTATAAAGAGGCAAAGAAAAAGAAAGAAATTTTTTTTCTCTCTCTCTAAAAAATTTTTTCTAACAAACTTTTTTTCCTAAAAACTCTGTTTTTCTGCCATTTTTTTCTTGCTTCCATGGCAAAAACTAGGGGCCGATCTGCCAAATCGAAGACGGCGATCTCTTCTACGAGAGAAGAAGAATCTATTGGTACACGCATCTTGGAAAATGGGGCAGATTTAGCTGAGAGTTCTCCTACTAAATCTACTCGTGGGCAGGGTACTGTCAATGACGTCATAATTTCTGCCATTGCTGCTGGTAAACCTTTTACTTCTACATCTCCTATCAATTTGGTCGGGTCTGGAACATTAGCCAAGGACCCGACGATTATTTCTCCTTCAATTGTTCCTGATACTGTGAATAAAGTTGTTAATTCTGTTGTTCTTGAGGAAAACTCTAGGGTTTTGATGTGGTCGAGGTCATCACTCATCCAATCAAACACATTTATAATACTCAACAAACAACTAGTTAGCGGTAAGTCGAGGTCGATCCATGGGACGGTGTGCTTTGGGTTCTAAGTCTATCTATCTCAATTTATGCTAGTGTCACAATTTGTTTGGGTTTCTAGTTGTGTCCTAGGCTAATACAAGCAATAAAGTAAAACAAGCAATAAAAGGAAAGATGTAAACAATTGATTAAAAGTGCTAGGATATCATGGGGTCATGGGGGATTCATGGTGTTGATCATACAAACATGTTTACAAGGTTGCAAGCAATTAATGTTGTGGGGGAACCGAGTTGGGTTATGTCTTACGGTTCATAGGAAGAGTTGGGTCCCGGAGCCGAATCGATTAGATTGTACAACACCTACAAGTCGACTTACTTTCCTCCTAATCAACTTCTATTCATGGTCTAACGAGACTCGAGTTGGTTTATATCTTACGAGTCAAGTTGAGTAGATAAGAGATGGTAAAAATGCAAGGATTCATAGGCTTAGCATTTCATCAAACATGACATGTGCATAAAGTTGACATCACAACAAGCAAGCAATTTAATCATGTGAACATATTAGATTAAGCATGAATCAATCCCATGTTGGTTTCCCTTAATTACCCACTAATCCTAGCTAAGAAACTACTCACTCATTGTCAAGTTTAACATGCTAACAAGGTTGTCAATCATATTAGCAAGGTAAATCATGATGAACAAGTAAGAAAGATTAACAATAATTAAAACAAGGATTAAGAGGATTATACCTATGGAGATTCCAAAACAATAATGCAAAGAATAATAGAAGAAATTGATGATTGATGGAAGGTTGTCAATCTCCCAATAATAACCCAATAATCTTCAATTACCCAATAATAAACTTGAATAATAAACTTGAACAATAATTATGGAAAGATTAATGTGTAATTTGTGGAAAGATTAAAGAGTAATCTATTCTAATCTACTACTAATCTAATCTAAGAGAATTTCCTCCTAAAAATCACACACTTGATTAATTTACAAAATGGGATATTTATAGTGGAAATTAGGTGGATGCATTTAGGGTTAACTAAGGCTAAAATAGTAATTACACTTTTTAAATGGAGCAGGGAGGAGCCGGTATTTTTCGAAGGAAGGGCTTCTTTCTTTGTAGTTTGGAGAAGACAAAATTATGCTGTGAAGGAATCCGGGCGTATTGGAATGGGGACGGGCGGATTCTGTCGGTGGAAGACGAGCGGATTCAAAAGAATCCGGGCGGATTCTGGTGGTGCAATCCGAGCGTCTTTGGAGGAACCCGCTCGGATTGTGCTGTGGGGAGACGGACGGATTGTGGACAATCCGCTCGGATTGTTCCTCAGCAATAATTTCTTCTTCTTTTCTTCACTTCCATTTTATTCTTGTGGGATTGGTCTTTAGTCCTTGCTTCCTCTTCATACTAGTCCATCTAGTATCGTCAAGTAGCTTCCGAGTAAGCACGAAACACGGGAATTTCCGCCTTATTATCTCCTTTTCTACAAAACATATGAAATGCGATAGAAAAGCAAATAGGAAGGTTTTGACGGATAAAATGGCCATGAAATGCTATAATAGTATGCAAAATAGGCTCAATTAGGGGACTAAATGTGCGCAAATATTGGTCACATCAGGTTTCCCCCACTCCTATTATACCTTCAATTGTGGATAATATTGTGATTAACACAACAAAAGATACAGTTAATACTTGGTCAAATGTGGTTAAACCCAAACAGCCAGTTGGAATAAGTCACTTTTACTGTCAAAATAGTGATAACTCTGATGCCATTAACATCGAGGAAACTGATTTTGTTCAAGAATTGAAGTTTTGGGAATTTACTCTTATGGGTAATGTCATTGGTGCAAAACCCACGCTTAAAATGGTTCAAGATTTTGTGTCAAAGCATTGGAGTTCTTTTGCTAACCATGTTGTCCAATACTATCGCAAAGGATGGTTTTCATTCAGATTTGACAGTGAGGAAGCACTGTCTCGAGGAATGAAGAGGGATCCTTAGATGATTGGATCCAATTCTCTATTTCTGAAGCAATGGTCTCCCTTTTATCTCAGGAAATGGACAGGGTAGCTAGGGTTCCTGTCTGGGTTTTCTTTCCTGATCTAGATCATTATTTGTGGTCTGGTATGGTGCTTAGCAAAATAGCAAGTAAACTGAGTAAGCCCCTCTTTGACGTAGCTGCTACCACAGCTAAGTCCAAACTCTCTTTTTCTAGGGTTCTTGTGGAGATAGATGTTTCCAAAGAATTACCTGATTCAGTGGTTATCAATTTACCATTCTTAGGCCAAGTTAGTCAGAAGGTGGTCTATGAATGGTACCTTTATTTATGTAAGGGTACGGTTGTAGTAAGCTGGGACACACTCTTTCTACCTGTAAATGGAATAAGGATAAGGTAGTGGCAGCTCCCAGGGTCCCTACCATTGCTCCCAAACCTATCCAGCTTGAGGGTCCTCAGGTTCCAAATTTGGCCAATGGAACTAAGCAGGTTGATATTTCTCCCTCTTCCCCTGAAGTGGGGCAGGTTACTCTTGCAGCTGGTCCTGAACTAGGTGGTACCTCTACTTCTCAATCAGTGTGTTCTCCCCTTGAGATGAGGAATGTAGACTCGTCATGCAGGAAGCTAGGTCAGAAATCCTCTTCCAAGGTTGATGAAACTCTAATGGCAGATGTAGAAATGCACTCAGTATGTTCTCAAAACCAGCCGGTAACCATTATGGATCTAGGGGAGATTATTTCTCATAGTGACACAAATTTGCAGCCTGAGCTCTCAATTAAGTTCCAAGTACAGGAATCAGATACTGTTGATCAGATTGATCATGTTAATGATAGTGGAGAGATTTCTGAACAAGGTGGTCACAAGGAAGGTTCTCAGGGAGAACGGGTTGTTGTTTTAAGGAATGTAGTCTCAGGATGCTTAAGGCTAGGCCAGATATCCTTAGAATCAGCACCTGTTCTATCCGGTAATCCTCCTGTCTCTCACTCAGATTGTTCAGAGGTTTTGTTAGTGGATAATCCAAGTGTCACAGTCCCTCCTGACAAAGTTTCCCAATGAAGATAGCATCCTGGAATGTTCATGGGTTTAATTGCGCTGTCAAATATAGTGAGGTTAAAAACTACTTGTTGACTAATAAAATCGATATTTAGCAGTTTTGGAAACTAGAGTGAAAAGTGCAAAGGCTTCCAATATTCTTAGGACCACTTTTAAGAATTGGGATGGGTTTTGTAACTTTGAGGAGCATTTCAATGGTAGGATTTGGATTCTCTTTAATCCAAAAACTGTTGCAATAAAGCATAGAGTGGTTGCAGCTCAATTAATAACCTGTAAGGCTCATCATTATGAGTCTCAAAAAGATTTACCTTTAGCTGTGTCTATGAGAGTAATGATGCAGCTAAAAGGGAAGAACTATGGTATGGCCTCAGAGCTACTGTCACTTCTGATCCTTGGATTGTTCTTGGAGATTTTAATGTGTTCAGGAGCCCAGAGGAAAAATTAAGTCCTATACCTCCAGTTCTGCAAGAAATGGTTGCTTTTAACTCTTGTCTTTCAGATTGTCAACTTGATGATATTAGCAGCACAGGTTGTGACTTGACTTGGACTTACAAGCAGGAGCCCCATGCAAGGGTTTGGTCAAAACTTGATAGAGCCCAAGTAAATCCTTCATGGCTTTCTACTTATCCTACCTCTTCTCCCATTTTCCAGGAGCCTGGTATTTCAGATCATTCTCCTATTTTGGTTAATGTTTCTGCTGACAAGCCTATTACTAGGAGATTTAGCTTTTTAAACAGTTGGATTGATCATCCTGATTATATCCCAATTGTTCAGGAAGCCTGGAAGTCTGATAAGCCTGGTAATCCCACCTTTAGGTTTTTTGATAAGCTAAAAAATGTTAAGTATCCTTTGACTCATCTTCATAAGAATCATTTTAGTAATATCTCTCTAAGAGCCAAGGATGCTAAGGAGAAGTTTTTGATCTCTCAACAGACTCAATCTGGATCCTTATTTTGAGGAATGCATTCATGATGAAAAATTTTGGACTAAAGAGTACTGCAAATTTAAAAAAGCAGAACTCAATATCCTGCAGCAGAAATCAAAGATTAAGCATATTCAGGCTTCTGACAGCAATACTAAATTTTTTTTGCTAAGATTTCTGAAAGGCACCATCAGCAAGTAATAGGGGCTATTAAAAACAAAGAAGGAGTAATACAGCAAGGAATTGACAATGTTGCATTTGCTTTTGAAGATTATTACAAGAACTTATTGGGTTAAGAAGTTAGAGTCTCTAGTTTAGATGAAGCTTTTCTGGCTCAAGATAGCTGTGTTTCAGAAGATGATAAAGTCTCTTTGGTCCATGTTGTTTCTAATGAAGAGATTAAGAGGGCTGTGTTTGGTATGGACTCTAGCAGTAGTCCTGGAGCTGATGGTTTTTTAGCTGGGTTTTTTAAATCAACTTGGGCCATCATTGGGAAAGATTTTTGTAAAGCAGTGCACTGTTTCTTTCAGTCTGGCAATATGGCAAAGCAAGCTAACTCTACTCTTCTTTCTTGAATCCCTAAGAAACATATTCCAAGCAGTGTAATGGATTACAGACCTATTTCCTACTGCATAGTTTTCTATAAAACAATAAGTAAAATTCTAGCAAATAGGTTGCAGATTGTCCTTCCTCATCTTATAGGGGATGAGCAAGCAGCTTTCGTCAAAGGTCGAAATATTTTTGAGAATATCTTCCTTTCTCAATCTCTGGTGAAGGGTTATAATAGAAAAGGAATTTCCCCAAGATGTCTAATAAAAGTGGACATTCAGAAAGCTTTTGATTCCTTACAATGGAATTTTGTTGCTGACATGCTTAGAGTGTTTGGGTTTCCCTCTCAGTTTATCAGTTGGGTCAGAGGTTGTATAACCAGTCCTTAGTTCTCTTTAAAGATAAATGGGTCAGTCTCTAGGTTTTTCCAAGGGAAGAGTGGGATTAGACAAGGGGACCTCCTGTCCCCCTATCGTTTTGTGCTTAGTATGGAGGTCCTTTTAAGGTATCTAAGGGTTTTGAGTTCCAAAGAGCAGGTATCTTACCATCCCAAGTGCAGCCAAGTAAACCTCACTCACTTGATTTTTGCAGATGACTAGATGATATTTACTAGAGGGGATGTTCCCTCTGTAAGAGAAGTCAAGGATATTTTGCTTAAGTTTGCTCGAATTTCTGGTTTAAGGGTCAATGTTGAGAAGACAAGAATTTACTTTGGAGGGGTTTCTCCTGCAGTAATCAGTGCTATTATGCAAGAAACTGGGTTTTCTGAAGGTAGCTTTCCTTTCAGATACCTAGGGCTCCCCCTTAATACTTCTAGGCTCTCAGGCAACATGTTTGACTCTCTTACTACTAAGATTCAGCACTCCATTCAACATTGGACTTCCAGCTTATTGTCTTATGCTGGTAAAGCTTAATTGATTAATACAGTCTTATTTGGTTTGGAAAATTATTGGTGCTCCAGTGTCCTCCTCCCATTAGAAGTGGTGAAGCTTATAAATAGGACTTGTAAAAATTTCTTTTGGGGGATCCATACTGGTGGTAGAAAACTGGTGTTTAAACGCTGGAAATCCATTTATGCTCCTTGGGATAAGGGGGGATTTAATATCAAAGACCTGGTGAGTTGGAATAGATCTCTCCTCTTGCAATGGGTATGGAAATTGTCTAATTCCCATGATAGCTTGTGGACAAAGTGGGTTAAAGCATATGTTCTAAAGCACGGGGATATTTGGACAATAACAGTTAAAGACCATTTTTCTTCAAGCCTTAAAGGGACTATTGCAGCTAGGGATGGATTCATAACTCAGGTTGGTTCTGTTCAGTCTGCAACTAGTCTCATGAATTCTTGGATCGTGGGTTCAAAACTCCAACTCGGCAACATCTATAATTGTTCTTTCTCCTTGGAATTTTGGACTGGGCTGCTCCTCTGGATGCAGTTACACAGGCAGGGTAAAGACACAATAGAAGAATTGAAATGGTTAACTGATGCAGGTAGTAGCAAACGTTGGAGGACAGTTTAGTTTCAAGTAACCTTCACTGCTGCAATTTATTGTCTATGGTTGGAACGCAATGCGAGGATATTCAACCAAAAGAAGCTTTTTGTACTAAGTATAATAGCAAATGTTAAATTCATAGTTATAGTTACAATGTTAATGCTAGCTAATGGCCCTTGTTATCAAGAGATGCTTGATAATTTGTGTAGATAGAGAGTTACTTTCTCTAGTACTTTAATGGATATACTTGCAAAACTTGTACTTTCTTTTCTAAACGAAATAAAATGATAATATTTTGCAAAAAAAAAAAAAAAAAAAAAAAAAAAAGACCTATCTTCTTCAAAGAGAGATTCCATCTTTTCTTCTTCTCATTCACTCCCAATCTTCATCTAATCTTTCTTCTCAACCTAAATTTCTTTAACACAAGTACTCTTTTCCTTATCCCATTCTTTGTTTTCAATTTACAATTGAAATTAGGGTTAGGGTTTGTCTTAATTAAATTGGGGATTTTTGAACACAATTCAATTACTAATTCAATTGTTTGCTTTGTGTAATGAATTAGAATGGAAGGAAGCAACAGGAGGAGGAATGCAGGCCAACAGTCACGGCGTGCGACGACCGTACAATCGACGGGCAGCAGTAGCGGCGTCCCATTTACACCTCAACCAAGCACCGATCTGATACCATACACGCCTATTCCGCCTATTGAAGGTCTTCGTGACTACACCGAGGTAATTTTCTCCTCTCATGTGCAAAAGGAACGACTTAGTGCACTTATGGAACATGCTATAGTTCCGACCCATTTTTTAGACCGCGACGGTCAAATTGCTTTAGATATTTACGAACCCGTTATTGAAATTTTGAATGGTACGGGTATGTCCAGTCTTGTCAGTATGAGAGAATATACTTATCAGACACCCACCCTTGAGTTTTTAGTAGTTTCAAAATTTATGGGGGTGATTATGACCAGGACGCCAACTCCACTTGCGTTCATTTTCGTCTGTTTAGTCGGGATTTTGCATTGACTTTAGCTTAGTTCAGCCGTCACCTTGGCATACATAGTCAGGGACCTTACACTGCCCCTCGGAAGCTAGTTGAGCCCATGTGAGCCGCTATTTCTGACAATTTTGAGGGTAGGCAGCGGGGTAGGTTTGTCCCCCATTCGCGTCTAGCTCCGCCTTATCGGCGGTACCCTTTTTGTTAGGAAAAAGTCTAATAATGTGAATGCTTAGGAGTTTTCCATTTTATCTGGTTACTTGAACACTGATAATGGCCCTCAGTATGTTCTTAATATTGCTTACCTAGTTGCTCAGCTATTCACTAATGTCGCGACTGGAGCCTTGTCTTCCATTCACTGTGGGGGGGTTAGTCACACATATTGTCCGCCGTCTTTTTGTTGATTTCTCCCGGGGCATGCTGCCAATCGGTCACGAGGACCCATACCTTGATGATTTGTGTCTATTTACTGTCTCTTATATGAAACACCCGAACTGGCTCATCGATGATTGCACGAGTGGCTCGACCTCCGTTTCCTACATACCATGTGCCTTACTCGCTGCCCGAGAAGTCCACTTATCGCTCTAGGCAGTCTACTCAATCCACTAGAGAGGTGGGTCAGTCCTCAAGGGCCCCACATTCTTCGCCACGTGTTGATTTTACCCCTACCAAACTGAGACTGGACCTGAGCTGGTCTATTCGGCTCATTTTATTCGTCCCCCTCCTTTTGTGCCCCCTCTGGTCATGGACCAGTGGCACGTGATTACCTTTTACTTGATAAGTGCAGGCGTACATGTAGATACCCAATATCTGTTGATTCCCCAACACACCTGATGATTATCGAACTACAACATGCTTAGGAATCGATACGTTCAATCGACAGTTTTGTATAACTAAACGTCGGAAAACTCAAAACGATTTTGAAAACAAAAGTTTTCAAAAGTACATGGAGTGTTTAATGCACGACGACGGGGTCGCAGTGACACTAACTAGAGTCAAAACCGACACCGGACCATAAACCGACTCAAAAATTCAAATCCCGACTCCAACAACAAGTCAAACCGAGTCAAACACAAAAAACAAACATCACAAAGTTTTCATGTTAAGTATACCCGGTATACTTGAATGGTCAAGTACTACAATCATGCCATCCAAAACCTAGGATAAAACAAGCAATGATTGCAATTGAGTGATAATGACAAGACAGCCCATGCGGCCACATCGCTCAAAACGCCCACAACCACTCAGTCTTCTATAAATACCCCTCAAATGCCACCCTTTGAAGGTACACAAGTGTCGCCCCCTTATTTCTCCCTTAAAATTCTCGACTCGACTTCTTAAGTCACAAACCGACACGTATTTTCGACCTACCGATCAAAAATACTAGCCATACACATTGTTTGGTACCGTCATCGTGCATTAAATAACTTGACCGACCATCTCGACCAACTACACACTCACTAAACTAAAATAAACACTCTTTACATTGCTAAAACGATTTTCAACCGAGTTTTCCGACCTAACAAGTTGTTAAACTTTCGTCGACTTCTCATATCAAACCACGCATGTAAGTATGAGGGTGTAATAATCCTCTCTTTTCATGTCTTTTTATCTGTTTTTATGACCTTAACATGCTAAAACATGCATAACATGGTCCAAAATATGGATCGAATGAGCCAAAACCGAGTTTTGACCGGAGACAGAAGGCCCTAGTCACCACTAGGTACCTCGCGCCTCAATCGGGTGTCCAGGTCAGAACTCAAACGTGTTTGAGTTCATTCTTTCCATTTTTATTTTCATTTTACAATCGGTTTTTACCGTTTCAAATCATTTTTATGATAAACTTTTTAACCATAAAATATTTTCACCCGTGGTTCCTTATACCATGACGGTTTAATCCGTGTTTCGGTGATAATATTTGGTTAATTACAACTTAAAAGGTATTTTAAAACCTTTTATTTCATTTCTTTACATTTCAAAACCAACATATTAGTCATAAATGCAAAGTCATCCTTGGTTCTACATACCAAGTCGGTCTTAAACCCGAGTACGATGATAAACATTGACTAATTACATATAAATGAACTTAATACAATTAGTTCATAATCATTTTTCAAAACTATTCATGTCAAGCTTGCAAAATCGAACCCGGCATCGAATATCGTCAATACAATGATGATTATTCAAGTCCCGTTTCTCACATTAACACAAAAGCGGTCTAAACGACCTTCTCAAACAAAGACGGGTTTAAACACCCCTTTACACACCGTTTTTACAATCGTTTTCAAACAGTTAGAAGACGTCCTTTGGACAGTCAGCTGCCTCGCGCCTAAACAAGCCAACTACATGTTTTCTAGTTTTCAAACCAGGACAGGCCTGCTTGCATCGCCTGACGGCTCGCGCCTCAATAGGATGCCTGATGCAGGTCCTGCTTCCTTTTCAGCACTCGTCTAGGACGATCCCGACTTTGGTTAACCCGAATACAGGACGGATCAAATGACGAGCCTGCCCTTTTGCCTTGTTTTTGCAAAACGTCTTTCTAAGACAAATGGGTCACGTTATGCACCAAAAACCTGACTCGGTTAATGGATGTTTAATCTTCGTCTTGCATGCAAATCGACACTAAATCCAACTTGACATCAATTACTTGATATTTGGATAAACAGCCGACATAGAAAGCTCACATATTAGGCTTTAAACTTGTGGATGCGCATTCATGCATTTACCCGTTTTATCAATTTTTGCATTTAACCAACCAAGATCGATCAATAGAGGCCGCTACCGCGGGTGGGATTGGGTGTCCGATTAAAGGGCTTCTCAATACGTACCTTCACCTCTTACTCGGAAACTTTGGATAGTGGACGACCTTATCTAGGGCGAACGAGATTCATTCTAGAGATAAGATGCTAATGCGGGACGACTCCTTATCTTTAGTACCTATGTCAAACACCGCTTTTTGCCTTGGTTAACCTAGGTATAAAGTGGATTCGAACGGGTTTCAAGCGTCCCACAAATGCTTGGTGGCGACTCCGAACATCTCTTGCATCGTTTCGAGACCCTTGCCGAGACGAAACCGACCGATCTAAAACGATCCGGTCGAAAGCATTTTTGCGCCGCCGAGCGTGGCTTTTAAAGACCGCTACACGTCCACATATCGGTGATCCCTAGATGGTGAGACTCGAACGAGGTCTTGGTTAAAAGGCATTATTTGATATTACGGTCATACGTCGAGTTCCTTGTCACAACCTAATCTTTTTCGACCAATTGGCTCGTCCTGTCGGCGTGAGTTTTCTCATCCCCGCGTTTTGAATCCCGATTGAGTCAAACATACCGTTGACGTTACACATTTCTGTTTCGTCAAAGATCTTTCATTTCCTTCATGCACGAGGCTAGGGCACCCTCCTTACACATTTTGTTTGGATTGGTATCCCTCTCGAAAATCGGGGTTTGATCGCTTGGTGTGTAACCCACCCTTTTAAGCCAAAACCCGTGTCAACATTATGCATAGTATAATGAAACTGCGAGTGCTTATGTGTTATGTGATCATAAGTCCTTCCGCGTCTTTTCAAACTTTCAAAAAACACACTTTTGCGCCGTTATAATGGTCATTTCAAACCTCAGTATTTCGCTGACCGTTGTACCCCTCTTTAGGCCGTCGTAATGACGATTTTCAAACCCGGTTTTCTATAACCACTTCAAAAAGCTCGCCTTTTTAGGCCGTCGTAATGACGATTTTCAAACCCGGTTTTGTACAACAATTTCAAAAAGCACGGCTTTTTAGGCCGTCGTAATGACGATTTTCAAACCCGGTTTTCACAAACCATTTCAAAAAACACATTTTTACGCCGTTATAATCGCCGCGTCAAGACACGGATTTCAACCCGTCTCGCGCTGACACAGTGGCTCTTTCGAAACCCGAAAATGGCACACACCCTTTTTCGAGGCTTTTCAAATCCCAAGGACCATACACCGTCCCTGGGACCACAACCTTTTCAAACCTTTCAAAACTCGATTTTCAAAACGTACGATTTTGGATTTCAAAAACCGTCTTTGGAAACAGCACATTGTTTTCAGAGCCGCCGCAACTCGAACTCAAACCGTCTTCTAAAAACAAACTTAAGACAACTTTTCAACTGATCGACTTTTGAAGATCCCTACTCTTCGAAAGTCATCCATAAAACGACAAATGAACCTTTTTTGAAAATTTTTATTTTCGAAAATTTCAGTCCACCATTCCAATTCCGCCTCGTGTCTATCGAGTCGAAGCAAGCGTACTTATGGGTCTTTAAGTTTTTCATCGAACAGGGGGTCCAAAAGGGGGCATTCTTATCCCCATTGGGGCACTCTCAACTGGCATATTCCCTTCATCAGACAAGGAATTTATTGTCGTTTCCTGGTGTTTTTGTTTTTATGAGTCATCTCACCTCGAGACTCGTTCAACGGCGTCACGCCCTTACGTTGAACGCGAGTCAAAGTCCGGTCTAGACTGTCATTCCATAAACCGAGTCAGCACCAAGGCACCACACACGGTTAACCTCGTCTTGTTGAGTCAAAAGTGTCTTTCCGTCTTTTGTGTTGTCTGCGTTTAGTCGTTAAACCGTGTCGGATTGGGATGTAACGTGAGCCATTTTCTGCCTCAGAGCCATGACCCCGTCTTCAGCATCATCCAACGACAACGATGACAGTAGAGATTTTACGACTGCTCGGCTAGCCAGCCTACTCACCGCTCTTAAGGTCACCCTGGACCGTGTCGAGACCCGTATCGACACCTTGGAAAACAAGGAAACCGGAGAATACAACACTCCGCCTTTGACTGAAACTGAGAAAAGGCGCAAGCTCTTGGAAGAACAACTCCTAACCCGTGGTAACAACATCCACCTTGAGAACAATCGAAGATTCGAACCCGTTGGGGATCAACTACCCGACAACTTTACCCTGACTGATGTACCCAAGTTCAAGGGAGTGGAGGACTCACTCAACCACATTCGGGCCTTTAAAGATTACATCTCTATCAAGGAGGTCAAACAATAGCTCTTTACCCGGATCTTTCCATCATTCCTTGAACCAATTCTCCGCCAATGGTACTATTCCCTCAACCCCAAGAGCATTACCACTTGGGACGAAGTCGCCGTTGAATTTGCCAAACAGTACGCCGACAACGTCGAAATCCAAGCCAACACCAACCACAAAAAAAACTAAACGTCCTCAATGGGTATTCACAAACTTGGAAACCACCTATGCCAATGCGCTAAAAAGACTAATGGACCATGGGAAACTACAGCCAATTGGGCCCACTCCGGACCCGTCCGAGGCCAAGAAAACCCGTTTCTGGAATCCCAATGCCTACTGCCAATACCACCAGGGTAATGGTCATGACACAGAGGCCTGCTTTAAAATGAAGCACGCCATTCAAGATATGATTGAGAAAGGGTAACTACCTTTACCTCCACCAACAAAACCAAATAACAAGACAAACCCCTTGCGAATCCATGCAATCTCTAATGACGAGCCAACTTTGGATTGCTCACACCTCATCCTGCCTATTGATGACGAGGTGAATGCCTTGGAAAAGGATACCCCGGATGGGATATTCGTATTCAGCGCTGCGACCATGCTCACCATGTTCCAACAAGTTGAAGAAGGCATAGCAAGTCTCTCAGAAAGGATTACCCAACTTGAGGACGCCTACCACCGGTTGATTTTCAACCCACCAACATCACGCCCTAGGGAGGGTCCTCCAAGCACCTAAAACTCCCTGTTCCAAAAAGGATTGCTTCCGTGACCATTCTGGCATGCACCCGATAATAATCAACCCCACAATAATTGATCGGAGCCATTTGGTGTTCACAATTAAACATATGTGGTCGTTGGTCAATGGTCGATACAAAACACAATTTATACTTCACAAACAACTCTACAATTAGTAAAGAGGCAAGTAAAGGTCGGATCCCAAGGGACGGGTATTGAAATGAGAATTCTATTGTAACTAGTAGTGTCTAGGGGTGTCACAAATTGGGTTGATGTAGAAGGTTACTAAACTAAAATAACAATGAAAATAAACTAGCAAGATGAATAAAATGAGGGGTGTAAACAATTGATTAAAGGCACTAGGGTGTCATGGGTTCATAGGGGAATCATGGGATATGATCATACAAACATGTTCTCAAATTATAAGCAAGCAATTATTGTTGTGATGGGTTGAGTTGGGTTATATCTTACAATCCTAGGAAAGTTTGGGTCCCGGAGCCGAATCGATTAGATTGTACAACACCTACAAGTCGACTTAATCTTTCCTACTCAACACATGCATGGTCTAACAAGACTCGAGTTGGGTTATGTCTTACAAGTCTCATTGAAAAGATAGGAGATGATAGTAAATGCAAGGATTCATAGGCTTAGCATTTCATCAAATATAACATGTGCATGAGTTAAGATCAAAACAAGCAAGCAAATAAGATTATGAAAGCATATTGATTTAAGCATGAATCATTCCCCATGTTGGTTTCCCTAATCACCCATTAAACCCTAGCTAAGAGACTACTCACTCATTATCATATTGATCATGCTAGAAAGGTTGTCAATCATACTAACATAATGAAACATGATGAATAAATGAAAGTAATTAGCAATAATTAAAAAGGGATTAAGAGATTATACCTACTAATGATTCCAATAATAAAGCAAAGAATAATAGAAGAACTTGATGATTGATGGAAGGTTGTCAATCTCCCAATAAACCCAATAATCTTCTAATTACCCAAAATAAATGAAGAACAAGAGAGAGATTAAAGAACTAAAACTTGGATTAAAACTTGATTAATACTTGATTACAATATTGAAGAGAGATTTGATTGATATTAACTACTCTAATTATTGATAAGAAGAACATGCTCCTCTAATTAGACTAATGGGGTATTTATAGTGAAAATTAGGGAGGATGCATTAGGGTTAACTAAGGGCTAAACTAGTAATTACACTTTCTAAGTTGAGCAAGGAGACTCCGGTATTCTCCGAGAGAAGGGCTTCTCTTATCGTGGCTTGAAGAACGAAAACGTGCTGTGCTGCAATCCGTGCGGATGGGAGTCGGGACGTGCGGATGGGAGCTGAGGAATCCGAGCGGATCCTTGGGCAAGACGCTCGGATTGGCGAGGGGGAATCCGAGCGGATTCCTTTGAGGGACGCTCGGATTGGGCTTGGGCGGACGGACGGATTGTGCACAATCCGTTCGGATTGTCTGGCAGCATCTTTTCTTCTTCTTTTCTTCCCTTTTCTTCATGAATTCCTTGGGGATTTCCTTGGGGACTCAAGGATCCTTTTCTCAACAATGCTCTTCTACTATGCTATGTACAAAGGCCTTCTAGTCTTGTCTCTCCTTGATGCTTGGTCATTGAATACGATCAATTTAGCCTCGTTTTGCCATGAAAATGAAAGATTCTTACTCCTTTCCTACCAAGGGATCAAAATCTCAAAGAATATGCAAAACAAAGAACTAAAGATAAGAAATGATCCAAATAGGCACTAAAAAGCATGGAAACAATGGTAATTCGGGGGCTAAATATGCGCCAATTATGGTCACATCAAATATCCCCAAACCGAACCTTTGCTCGTCCCGAGTAAAGAGGTGACAAAGACTAGGACCAATACTAACCTAACCTAATAATAATAGCCGATATGAGACAATTAGCGGGTCTCACTCCGCCCCTTCAACTCACAACAAGACAACCATGAGGTAGGATGCCTTCTTGCAAGGCAAGGTGGGTCTTGCCAAAATGGCGACACATCCAAACATTAAGCACATAAAACCAAGTAATGGATGCATCTACAAAAGGAATAGCCACTTTCCTCATCTAAGTGGCGGAAATTATCTACAAGGGAAGCAATTCAAGGGTACACAATCCTTCATAGATGCAATTTGTTCAAACTACTAAGCCTAGAAGGATACCAATAAATCACCTCCAAAATGTGTCAAGCTAAGGTACCTTTGTCCTCAATCGTTAAATGCTTTTGTCAAGAGTAGACTCCCTATGGTGTTAGAAACACTGGAGGATCGCGGAATTCCCCCTCTTGCCTAGACAAGAAGAAGGGTCGTCCCCTCTCTACCATACACAAAAATGGATACGATGGATAAAGGGATCAATAGATATTTGAGTTTCATTTTGGGAGTTTGCTTTCATTTTTGTTTTTCCCCCCAATTTCATTGGCATTTGACATTTGAGAACACTTTCTTTGCCATTTCTTTTTGATTTTTGGCATTTCAATACTTGACAACTTTTTGAATTTCTTTTTGAACATTTTCAAAGTCACCCCAATTAGTAACGAGGGTGCCTTGTATTTGAAGCTTTAGGAGTTCTATTTTTGCTCCTCTTTTCATTTGATGCATTTTTGCAAACTTTCTTTCACTTTTCATTTCATTGAACTCAAATTGATTTCTTTTTGTGCCCATTCCCTTTGATGACAAAAATGTGTGGTAGAACATGGATGAATGATAGAAGTATGCATGGTTTCAAGGGTCACCTTGGAATAAACGGTAGCCAAGGAGTTATCACATCACAAGGTACTCTTGACTTGGCCTTAAACCATGGGTCAAAGGATACTAGCATGACACATCCTAGGGTGTTTTACAAGCATTCTAACAAGCAAAGTCTTAAGAATAAAAAGCATCTACAAGGGCCTATATACACTTGTCAAGCTTCCCAAATAGACGGTTTCACAAAATTTTCTAACATGCAAACTACATGCCATGATGCAACTAACATATAAACATCCTAATGCATATGATTCTACCAACTAATATGACATATAAACTAAATGCAATCCTAAGTTCACATTGTTTTTACCGCATCAATCAAAATAAAGCCACATAGTCATTAACATAAAGAGGAAAAAGGAGATTGGAAAGATCATACCATGCGGTCTTCAATATCCTCATGTCTCGGATGTGGCGTAGTCAATCAAAGTGAACAAGGATAAAACAAACACAATATATACAAGACAATATATACAAAGGAAATGAACTTGTTTTTTGGTTTTTCAATTTTTTCAATTTTTATGATTTTTGAAATTTTTCAATTTTTATGGGTTTTTTGAATAAAAGTTAAGTGTTAGAATTCCCATCCCCACACTAATATGGGCATTGTCCTCAATGGCCAAAATGATGGAAATTATGCAAAGATGATGCATGATTTCTATACTAAATGCAATTCTACACTAAGCTATACTACATGATGCATGGTTTTTGTTATGACGGAGAGGATAATTTAGATTACCTCCCGTTGTGTATGCATTAACTTCCCCAAACCAAATAAGACACTATTGCTAATGTCAAAGCATGGGTATAGTTCATGCACACACTATGCTATGCATGAAACTAGATTGTCATTTTGGATTTTCAAAAATGGGAACAATAAAGAACACCTCAATGGTACCGAGGTGTGAGTCCTTTGATGTTGCTAGGACTAAACCAACAATGATCAAAATGAAATAAAATACAAAGAGATATAGACAAACCATGGGAGAGTAGGAGTCTCCAAGGCTAGTCTTCCATCATGCTATCATCATCACCACTTCCCTCATGAGAAGTGGTCACATTGCCACTTTCCTTGGCACTTTCTTCATCACTTTCTTCATCATCATCTTCACCATTATCTTCACCATCTCTTTCTTCATCTCCACTTGCTTCTTCCTCGATATTATCATCAATTTCTTCACCATTTCCAACAACCTCATTGTCTTCCACCATGTCCCTAGATGCACCCGGAAATAAGGCTTCTCTATCCGCCCAACTAGGCAAAGGACAAGATGGATCAAGGAGTCCTTGCCTAGCTAGATGTAAGAGGGGAGGATATTGAGCCAAATAAGCATTCTTCCGGTCTTCATAAGCTTGCTTGTGCATGGCTTGCATAAGAAGAGTTACATAGTCTTTTCCAATTTCAACTCCTTGCGGTTTGAACTCTTCATACACAAAGGGGTAAGGCGGTATAACAATGGAAGAGGAGGGAGTTTCATGATCACCCTTTTGTTGTTGAATGATGTACTCGGCTTCTTCGGATAGGGGAAGTAAATAGTTGGTCCGGTGGACACTAAGACGGCAAATCTTTGCGGGTAAAGTGAATGATCGAGCCTCACTAGTAAGCCACCCAAATTTGGTGTCAAGGGGATTGTGAGCAACCCACTTAAACTTGTTAATCATGATGGACATATCAATAAGATGGCCACCTTCCTTTGCCTTGTACTTGTTATCCTTATTGAAATTAGGATCAAAGTGCTTGGCTAGGACCGTGACTAGGCCGCCATTAACAATAACGGTTGTACCCTTCTTCCCACTATCAACATGAAGCCATCTATCAACCAATAGCCTCAAAGAATTGTAAGGCTTGGTGTGAATTCTTCCAATATTCAAAGTTGATTCAAGGAGAATAAAATCGAGTCCCGTGAAATGATTGGTGTCTTTCCTAGCAATTATGGTATTTCCCACAACTTTGTGCCATACTCTTATGCCCGGATGATGGACCAAAAGAGAACGACAAGCATGAAAATCTTCAAATTTCTTCCCGGAGATTGCCTCCCAAAGAGGCTCGGGGTCATACTTCCCATATTGCTTATAATATTTATGTTCATCGCTAAGACCCAAAATTCCACCCAATTCCGGAAAGGTAATGCGTCTACTAGTGTTAGCTAGACGAAACTCAATATTTTCCCTATTCTCAACTTTTGTTACTTTTAAAGAACTTAAGAATTCCAAGACAAGGGAGGGGTATGTTACTTCCTACATTTCAAACAATTTCTTCAAACCCATGGCATTGAAAAAGGCTTTTGTTTGTTCAAGAACACCCAACTTCTCTAAAGCATCTTGACAAATGAATTTGGTGGATTGAATTTGTTTCATAGCAAACTTGACAAATGTATTTCTATGGGTATCGGAAATGAAAGTTACCTCCGGATAATGCAAGAGTTGATCGATTACCGGAGTAGAAGGTGATGCTCCCATAGAAGTTTGTTGTTGTTGTGGTTGCACTTCCAAGCTTGGTGTTGATACCACCATTGCCAAAGCTTTCTTTGCTTGTAGAGCTTTTTGCCTTTGAGAGAGAGCCTTTGCTTTTGGTGCCTTTGTTGCCTTTGTTGCTCCCTTTGTTCTTGCCATTTGATGAACTAACCAAGTAAAGAGTCAAAAATCTTCAATTTGTAGAATGCCCAAATCGATTTGAAGGTGAAAGGCTTTGCCTTTATGAGAACAAAAATCGACTCAAAGTTTGAAGAATTTGTGCTTGGTTTTGATTGTTGTTGAAGATGGAGTGATTGATTTGTTGTTTGAAAGATGGTTTGATTTGATTTTGGTGGATTTTGTTGAGGGTTTTTGTTTTTGAGATGGAGAGGATGAGGGTTTTGGTGTTGTGGGTAGTGTTTATGAAAGAATGAATGAATGAATGAAGGTGGGATGGGTTATAAAGAGCTCGACATTTTTCAAAACGCAGGGACAATCCGTGCGGATTGGGCGCAATCCGTGCGGATTCTACAGCTTCAAAAGTTTCAAAATCCCGCCTAGAGACGGGCGGATTTTGGGGAATCCGCTCGGATTCTTCTGAGATGGGATGGGCGGATTTCGTGCAGGACGGACGGATTTCGTGCAGGACGGACGGATTCTAGTCCAGAGATTTTTCTTTGTTTTTCTTCAGCTTTGAGACGGGCGTCTTTTTCAAAAGACAGACGGATTCTGTGAGACGGGCGTCTTTCCAGAAATCCGCTCGGATTCTTTGACAGTCAAGAATTTTGCAATTTCAGCTCAGCCCAAGACGGGCGTCTTCTCAGCAGGACGCTCGGATCTTCTTCAGACGGGCGGATTCTCAGGAATCCGCTCGGATTGGTCCTTGTGTACACGGATTCAGTTCCATCCGTGCACAAACGCATTCCCTTATCATTCTTTCTTTCTTGCTTTCGAAACTTGTGTTCTTCATTGTGGGGGCACTACTAAGGCATGAATAGCCTAGGCAATTGCCATCCCCACACTAAGGTAAAGCACTACACATCAATTAAAATTGTTAATCCCTCCCTCACTTCTCTCTTTTCATGACAATTATTTTGATCAAAGTAAATAAAATCCAAAAATGACAAAAATGCAATACAAAAATTTAAAAGTAAGTTAGGGAGTTAGAAATATTTACAAGTGGTGGTTTAGGGAGGACTCCACCAAACTCTCATTCTTGATGAGATGTCAAGGGGGCATGTTCAAGGTGTTGTTGATGTTGCTTAACACCTTGAAAAAGTAATCAAAAGCTTGTTCATTGTTGTGGTAGAGGTCCTCAATAGACCGTGGCCCTTGTTGTTGATCATGATCGATGGCATGCCCAATGTAGGGATTAAAGATCCCTTCAAATTCGTCGTCCCAAAGACCACAAACTTCATTGAGTTGATCATTGAAAATCTCTTGCTTAGATGGAGACAACTCTCCCAATTTCTTCTCATGGCCAATGAGGCCATCATCTTCTTCCTTGGTTGATTTTGATGAGCTTTGCAAGCTCTCCTTGTCACAATTCACTTGCTCTTTGAATGGAGCATCTTCAACTTTCTTCCTCCATTGGAGTTCCGATTTCTTCTTTTTATCTTTTCGGCTATAATGATCAATCATGAAACATGGCTCATGCAAACGAGGAGCTCTCATGGTCTTGTCAAGATTAGAAGTTATGCTTTCATCTCCCACTTCTAGAGTGAGCTCTCCATGTTTCACATCAATCACCGCACCCGCGGTGTGTAGGAAAGGTCTTCCTAAGATGATTGGGATGTTGGAATCTTCCTCCATATCAACAATGACAAAGTCCACCGGGATGAAAAACTTCCCAATTCGCACGGGGACATCTTCCCATATCCCTAATGGTGTCTTCGTCGATCTATCGGCCATTTGAAGAGTGATATTGGTGCATTTAAGCTCTCCCATTCCCAACCTTTTACTTACCGAGTACGGCATGACACTCACACTAGCCCCTAGATCACATAAGGCTTTGTTGATCGTCGTGTCGCCAATGGTACACGGTATTGAGAAGCTTCCCGGATCCTTTAACTTTGGAGGCGAACTCCCTTGAAGTATTGCACTACTCACCTTAGTGAAGGCGATAGTCTCAAGTTTTCGGATCGACTTCTTCTTTGTGAGGATATCTTTCATGTACTTTGCATAGGCCGGAACGTGATTGATTAATTCCGTGAAAGGAATTGAGACTTCTAAGTTCTTCACAATCTCCATGAACTTTTCAAGTTGATCATCAAATTTGGGCTTGGCTTGACGACTTGGAAAAGGAAGTCTAATCACAATGGGCTCCTTCTCTTTGGTTTTGTCTTCATTTTTCTTTGAACTTTCTTCTTTTGATGATTCCCCTTCTTTGGGACCTTGCACCACAACTTCATTCTCACTAGCTCTCACAACTTCATTCTCAACTTGCTCCTTCGGTGCTTCATATCTTGTACCACTTCTCAAGTGAATGGCACTAACCGTTTCATGTCTAGGGGGATTACCTTGAGGTGGTAATTGCCCCTTTTGTCTTTGTGAGCTTGAAGATGCTAGTTGGGTCAATTGTGTTTCCAACATCTTGGTGTGAGCTAGAATGTTGTTGATGGTGGTGTCTTTTGCTTGGCTATCTTTTTGCATTTGAGTGAAAAATTCTTGTTGATTCTTTTGCATTTGGAGGACCGCTTTTTGGACATCAAAACCTTGGTCATTTTGGTGATTGTATGGATTTTGATTTTGGTAGCCTTGGTTTTGATTGTAAAAGGGTCTTTGATTTTGATTTCTCATGGGTGGTGGAGTGTATGTTGTTTGAGGGTTTTGAACATTTTGGCTTTTGTATGAGAGATTTTGATTTCTTCCATTGGAGTTCCGACTTCTTCCTTTCATCCTTCCGGCTATAATGATCAATCATGAAACACGGTTCATGCAAACGAGGAGCTCTCATAGTCTTGTCAAGATTAAAGGTTATGCTTTCATCTCCCACTTCTAGAGTGAGCTCACCATGTTTCACATCAATCACCGCACCCGCGGTGTGTAGGAAAGGTCTTCCTAGAATGATTGGAATATTGGAATCTTCCTCCATATCAACAATGACAAAGTCCACCGGGATGAAAAACTTCCCAATTCGTACGGGGACATCTTCCCATATCCCTAATGGTGTCTTCGTCGATCTATCGGCCATTTGGAGTGTGATATTGGTGCATTTAAGCTCTCCCATCCCCAACCTTTTACTCACCGAGTACGGCATAACACTCACACTAGCCCCTAGATCACATAAGGCTTTGTTGATCGTTGTGTCGCCAATGGTACACGGTATTGAGAAGCTTCCCGGATCCTTTAGTTTTGGAGGTGAACTCCCTTGAAGTATTGCACTACTCACCTTAGTGAAGGCGATAGTCTCAAGTTTCCGGATCGACTTCTTCTTTGTGAGGATGTCTTTCATGTATTTCGCATAGGCCAGCACGTGATTGATTAATTCCGTGAAAGGAATCGAGACTTCCAAATTCTTCACAATTTCCATAAACTTTCCAAGTTGGTCATCAAATTTGGGCTTGGCTTGACGACTTGGAAAAGGAAGTCTAATCACATTGGGCTCCTTCTCCTTGATCTTGTCTTCATTTTTCTTTGAACTTTCTTCTTTTGATGATTCTCCATCTTTGGAGTTTTGCACAATTTCATCCTTATCACTAGCCTCCACAACTTCATCCTCAACTTGCTTCTTCGGTGCTTCATACCTTGTACCACTTCTCAAGTGAATGGCACTAACTGTTTCATGTCTTGGGGAATTACTTTGAGGTGGTAGTTGCCCCTTTTGTCTTTGTGAGCTTGAAGATGCTAGTTGAGTTAATTGGGTTTCCAACATCTTGGTGTGAGCTAGGATGTTGTTGATGGTGGTTTCCTTTGCTTGGCTATCTTTTTGCATTTGAGTGAAAAATTCTTGTTGATTCTTTTGCATTTGGAGGACCGCTTTTTGGACATCAAAACCTTGGTCATTTTGGTGATTGTATGGATTTTGATTTTGGTAACCTTGGTTTTGATTGTAAAAGGGTCTTTGATTTTGGTTTCTCATGGGAGGCGGGGTGTATGTTGTTTGAGGGTTTTGAACATTTTGGCTTTTGTATGAGAGATTTGGATGGAATTTGGTGTTTTCATTGTAATAGTTGGAATAAGGGGTACCACTTTTGTAAGCTTGGAAAGCATTGACTTGTTCGGTTGTTCCCCTACATTCACTTGAGTCATGACCCAAGGTTCCACAATTCTCACATATCCCGCTTGGGATTGATGAGGATGCCGTCATGGCATTGACATGATGCTTTGATGTTTTTGAGTTTTCCTCAAGTCTAGCAATAGCTTGTTCAAACTTCAAGTTGATTGTGTCAATGTGAGCACTAAGTTGAGCACCCAATTGAGTAACGGAATCCACTTCATACTTTCCTCCTCTAGTAGCCTTGCGAGGTCTACTATATTGCGAATTATGGACCGCCATTTCCTCAATCTTGTTCCATGTTTGATTGTCATCAACTTCAGTGAACATTCCATTTGATCCCATATTGAGCACGTTCCTTGAATCTTCATATAAACCATTCCAAAATTGTTGCACTAAAAACCATTCGCTAAGTCCATGGTGAGGACATGAGCGACAAATACCTTTGAACCGCTCCCAAGCTTCATACAAAGATTCTTCATCCCTTTGCTTAAAACCCGTGATTTGAGCTCTTAGCATGTTGGTCTTTTCCGGTGGGTAGAATTTTTTGTAGAAAGCTAGAGCTAACTTCTTCCAAGAATCTATTCCAAGGGTGGCCTTATCAAGGCCCTTCAACCATTGCTTTGCGGTGCCGATTAACTAAAAAGGAAATAAGACCCATCTTATTTGGTCTTGAGTCACGCCCGTTTGAGAGATAGCTTCACAATAATCGCAAAAGGTTTCCATATGAGAATGAGGGTCCTCACTAGGCATTCCCCCGAATTGGCTCCTCTCAACTAGTTGGATGAAGGCGGACTTGGCAATAAAGTTTCCGGTGAGATGTTGTGGGGTAGGAGTACCATTTGGTAGATCCTCCTCGGTGGGTATAGAGTGTGACGAGAATTTAGGCATTGTAGGTGGATTTTGTGTGGTATTGTTTAATGGGTTTTCTTCTCCTTCTATTGCGAAAGGATTGACAAACTCACTAGTGGGTTGAACAACTTCACCAACACCTCCCAAATTCCTCCTAACAAGTCTCCTATTATTCGTCAAGGTTCTTTCGATTTCACGGTCAAAAGGTAACAAATCTCTTTGTAACCTTCTAGACATGCAAAATATCAAACAACTAGAAAACAATTAGAACAAACCTTGAGGAGTTTTACTTCCCCAAGGTGAAAAAGACACAACTAATAACAATAAAAGAAACCTTAAATCAATTAAACACCGTCCCCGAAGAACGGCGCCATTTTTGATCGGAGCCATTTGGTGTTCACAATTAAACATATGTGGTCGTTGGTCAATGGTCGATACAAAACACAATTTATACTTCACAAACAACTCTACAATTAGTAAAGAGGCAAGTAAAGGTCGGATCCCAAGGGACGGGTATTGAAATGAGAATTCTATTGTAACTAGTAGTGTCTAGAGGTGTCACAAATTGGGTTGATGTAGAAGGTTACTAAACTAAAATAACAATGAAAATAAACTAGCAAGATGAATAAAATGAGGGGTGTAAACAATTGATTAAAGGCACTAGGGTGTCATGGGTTCATAGGGGAATCATGGGATATGATCATACAAACATGTTCTCAAATTATAAGCAAGCAATTATTGTTGTGATGGGTTGAGTTGGGTTATATCTTACAATCCTAGGAAAGTTTGGGTCCCGGAGCCGAATCGATTAGATTGTACAACACCTACAAGTCGACTTAATCTTTCCTACTCAACACATGCATAGTCTAACAAGACTCGAGTTGGGTTATGTCTTACAAGTCTCATTGAAAAGATAGGAGATGATAGTAAATGCAAGGATTCATAGGCTTAGCATTTCATCAAATATAACATGTGCATGAGTTAAGATCAAAACAAGCAAGCAAATAAGATTATGAAAGCATATTGATTTAAGCATGAATCATTCCCCATGTTGGTTTCCCCTAATCACCCATTAAACCCTAGCTAAGAGACTACTCACTCATTATCATATTGATCATGCTAGAAAGGTTGTCAATCATACTAACATAATGAAACATGATGAATAAATGAAAGTAATTAGCAATAATTAAAAAGGGATTAAGAGATTATACCTACTAATGATTCCAATAATAAAGCAAAGAATAATAGAAGAACTTGATGATTGATGGAAGGTTGTCAATCTCCCAATAAACCCAATAATCTTCTAATTACCCAAAATAAATGAAGAACAAGAGAGAGATTAAAGAACTAAAACTTGGATTAAAACTTGATTAATACTTGATTACAATATTGAAGAGAGATTTGATTGATATTAACTACTCTAATTATTGATAAGAAGAACATGCTCCTCTAATTAGACTAATGGGGTATTTATAGTGAAAATTAGGGAGGATGCATTAGGGTTAACTAAGTGCTAAACTAGTAATTACACTTTCTAAGTTGAGCAAGGAGACTCCGGTATTCTCCGAGAGAAGGGCTTCTCTTATCGTGGCTTGAAGAACGAAAACGTGCTGTGCTGCAATCCGTGCGGATGGGAGTCGGGACGTGCGGATGGGAGCTGAGGAATCCGAGCGGATCCTTGGGCAAGACGCTCGGATTGGCGAGGGGGAATCCGAGCGGATTCCTTTGAGGGACGCTCGGATTGGGCTTGGGCGGACGGACGGATTGTGCACAATCCGTTCGGATTGTCTGGCAGCATCTTTTCTTCTTCTTTTCTTCCCTTTTCTTCATGAATTCCTTGGGGATTTCCTTGGGGACTCAAGGATCCTTTTTTCAACAATGCTCTTCTACTATGCTATGTACAAAGGCCTTCTAGTCTTGTCTCTCCTTGATGCTTGGTCATTGAATACGATCAATTTAGCCTCGTTTTGCCATGAAAATGCAAGATTCTTACTCCTTTCCTACCAAGGGATCAAAATCTCAAAGAATATGCAAAACAAAGAACTAAAGATAAGAAATGATCCAAATAGGCACTAAAAAGCATGGAAACAATGGTAATTCGGGGGCTAAATATGCGCCAATTATGGTCACATCAATAATCAATCCCACAATAATCAATCCCACAATAATTAATCCCACAAAAATTACCCCCACAAAAACTTCCCCTGTAAAAACTACCCGCCGAGGAATACCCCTCCAAGGTACCCTGGCGATTCCGAAATCAACAGTATCTGGAGAGACGATGCAGAGGATATCTACATCGCTTCGGGAAAGGGCAAACGGGCAAAAGAGATCAGTCACCTTACCCGGTTCGGGAGTCCCTACCAGAATTCGAACAATTCAACAGCCATTCCAATAACGAATGACCAGATCGTCCCGGACGAGATTCCCTCCTAATTGTTGCACCCAAGACTTGTCCGAGATATGCCCTTGTGCTAGAACGTGTTCTCCGATTGCCTTGCAATATTGGGAGAACTTATGTGAGTTTTTTTCGAGATGAGAGATCTCAGTTTCAGAGAGAAAAATTAATCTCTGAAACCCTAATTATTTTCACTAATGACGATTAAGTTCACATCAAGGAGGAGGTTCTCCTTTTTGTTCTCCTAATTCGGCCAAGCCGAGTCCATGGGGAGGAAATGGGCTTTTCCATTTCCTCTTCTATTTGACTTGTAGTCCGAACCCTAATGGCTAAATGTATATGACGCGGTCTGATTATAAACTGTTATCGGTTATCGGAAATTAAGGCATCAGCTAATAATACGGGTTAGCTAAATTATTAATACGTGTCCGACAAAACAGTATTGTATAATTATATTCAATATACATTAAATATAAAACGCTTATATTTAATTTTACGAATTAACTGGTTAATTCGCCTTAGCCCATGATATTTAATCCGTATTAAATATGATATCTCAACATCACATATTTGACTAATTACTAGTCAAATAACTCGGACTAACTGGTTAGTCAATTTTGGCATCTACATGACAGTATTTTCATACCGTCACATCTCTCGAACGTATCCTATAGGTGTGACTTTTAGGGACCAGTTGATCACCGCCATCTGTATGACAATAACGTCAAACTTATCTAGCAAGCCAACCGTTATTGATAAACGTGGATCAACTGATAATAATACCAAAGTATGCCCTTTGATCCTTTTAGAGGTTTATAAGTCCTTGCACTAACTGTTAAGGACACCAACCCCAACAGTATGCGCCTTGAATGGGCCCTGAAAATCAAGAAAGAGGTAGACAAATAGTTCAAAGCCGGATTCATCAACGTGTCCAAATACTCTGACTGGGTGGCCAACATAGTCCTCATACCCAAGAAAGACGGAAGAATTTGGCTTTGCGTCGACTTCAGAGACCTGAACAAAGCAAGACCAAAAGACGACTTCCCTCTGCCACATGTTGACATCCTGGTAGATAACACCGCCGAGCATGCCCTATTATCATTCATGGACGGGTATGCTGGGTACAATCAGATCAAAATGGCCGAGGAAGACATGCACAAGACTGCATTCACTACACAGTGGGGTACATATTCCTACACTGTCATGCCCTTCGGTCTAATCAACGCTGAAGCAACCTACCAAAGAACCGCCACCACTCTCCTACATGACATGATGCATAAGGAAGTGGAGGTATATGTCGATGACATGATCGTCAAATCAAAAGAGTGGGACGGCCACATCAGCGCCCTTCGTAAATTCTTCGCTCGCCTTTGAAAATACAACATGAGACTAAATCCTCAGAAGTGTGCATTCGGGGTCGCCTTCGAAAAACTTCTGGGACACGTCATCAGCAAAAGGAGCATCGAAATTGATCCTACCAAAATCAAAGCTCTTCAGCAAATGCCTCGGCCTAGGAACGAAAAAGAGATTCGAGGATTTCTCGGTCAAGTCCAATACATCAGCCGCTTCATAGCCAAGCTCACTATGATTTGTGAGCCAATCTTCAAGAAGCTTCGTACCTCTGATCACACCAATTGGGATGACGACTGTCAAAAGGCCTTTGACAGGATAAAGGAAATATTATCCAAACCTCCTGTCCTCATGCCACCTCAGCGGGGAACTCCCTTATCCCTATACCTGACTATCACTGACACAGCCATGGGAGCGATGCTAGCACAAACATTCGGCAGTGAAGAACGAACCATCTACACATCAGCAAAATCTTGATCGAGTACGAAACAAGGTACACCCAACTGGAAAAGACATGCCTTGCCCTAGTCTGGTCAACAAAGAACCTGCGATATTACATGCTCAGCTACACGGTTCATATCTACTCCAAGATGGACCCGGTCAAATAATCTTCGAAAAACCTGTACTAAACGGAAGGCTGTGTAGATGGACACTCATGCTATCCTAATTTGACCTCAAATTCGTACCCCTCAAGGTTATCAAGGGAAGGGCACTCGCCGATTTCCTAGCAGAAAATCCCATCAACGAAGATACAACGACCGACACATGGTCACTTCCTGACGAAGACATCCTTTGTGCCGACACTGACGAATGAGACCTATACTTCGACGGTGCATCAAACCTGAGAGGCTTCAGGGTAGGAATCCTCCTAATATCACCAGAAGAGGAACACATTCTGATCTCAGTCAAGCTAGACTTTGTCGTCACCAACAATGCCGTCGAATACGAAGCATGCCTCATCGGCCTACAAGCAGCCATAACACTTGGCATCAAAAAGTTGAGGGTTCATCAATCAGGTGTCCGGATCATGGAAAATCCGAAGCGGCAGCCTGACACCCTACCAAGCAAAAATCAATAAAGAAGCTGAATTCTTCGACCAAGTCGACTACTTCCACTTGCCACGAGAGGAAAATCAATTTGCTAATGCCCTAGCAAAACTTGCCACGCTCGTCAACATACCTGACGACATGACATCGATGCCTATATGTGTCGAGAAAAGGAGTGAGCCAGCTCACATCTGCGCCATCAACAACGACGAGGAGAGCCATGTCGAACCTTGGTACCAAGCCATCATCAACTACAAAACCGAAAAGGAATTCCCTCCTAACTCTGATACAAGAGGACAAAGAGCCATCCATTTACTTGCATCACAATTCGTGATAAACCAAGAACAACTTTACAAAAGAACACCCCAAGGGATTCTTCTCCTTTGCATTGATCACCACAAAGCCAAAAAATTCATGGGAGAGGTCCACGACGGAGAATGCGGCCCTCAAATGAGTGCAATGATGCTAGCCCGAAAAATCATGAGGTTAGGCTACTACTGGACCAAAATGGAAGCCGATTGCAGAAGCTACGTCAAACATTGCCACAATTGCCAAATCTTCGCCAACATAAAACACATACCACCATCCCTCTTATACACAATGACATCACCCTGGCCTTTCTCGACCTGGGGCATCGACATCATCGGAAAAGTCAACTCGATAGGCACCAATGGGCATTGCTTTGTCCTTGTCGCAATCAACTACTTCACCAAATAGGTAGAAGCACAGTGCTATGCAGTCTTGACCGCCAAACAAGTGGCCAAGTTCATCCAGGACAACATTGTCTGTAGATATGGGGTACCCCATGAGATCATCAGCGACCAAGGCTCCCACTTCCGGGAAAAAACACAAGCCTTGCTGGACAAATACAAAATCAAACGGCATCGATCATCCCCCTATCGTCCCCAAAACAACGGAGCGGTGGAGGCGGCAAACAAAACTCTTGTCACTATCATCAAGAAGATGCAAGATCATTACCGCGATTGGTCGAGCAAACTCCCATTCGCACTTTGGGGATACCGAACCTCCATTCGAGCACCAACAGGAGCCACACCCTTCTACCTAGCATACGGTATGGAGGCGGTTCAACCAGTAGAGTTGGAGGTCCCATCTCTACGTATCCTACTAGAAAGTCAAGTTCCTGAGGCGGAATGGACCCGTCGAAGCTTCGAACAACTCACGCTTCTAGACGAACGACGACTCAACGCCTTGCACAACGTCCAGCTATACCAACTGATCGGTCTGTTTCGTGTTCACAATTAAACAAGTGTGGTCGTTGGGTCACGTCCGAATCAAAACACAATTTATAGCTTCACAAACAACTCTACAATTAGTAAAGAGGAAGTAAAGTCGGATCCCAAGGGACGGGTATTAAGATGAGATTTTTATTGAAACTAGTGGTGTCTTAGGGGTGTCACAATTTGGGTTGATGTAGAAGGTCACTAAACTAAAATAGCAATGAAATAAAACAAAGAAGATGAATTAAAAGGGTTGTAAACAATTGATAAAAAGCACTAGGGTGTCATGGGGTCATAGGGGAATCATGGGAATTGATCATACAAACATGTTCTCAAATTATAAGCAAGCAATTATTGTTGTGATGGATTGAGTTGGGTTATATCTTACAATCCTAGGAAAGTTTGGGTCCCGGAGACGAATCGATTAAGATTGTACAACACCTACAAGTCGACTTAATCTTCCCTACTCAACAACATGCATGGTCTAATGAGACTCGAGTTGGTTTATGTCTTACAAGTCTCATTGAAAAGATAGGTGATGGTAGTAAATGCAAGGATTCATAGGCTTAGCATTTCATCAAACATAACATGTGCATGAGTTGAGATCAAAACAAGCAAGAAAATAAACCATGAAAGCATATTAATTTAAGCATGAATCATTCCCCATGTTGGTTTCCCCTAATCACCCATTAACCCTAGCTAAGAGACTACTCACTCATTATCATGTTGATCATGCTAGCAAGGTTGTCAATCATACCAACTAAATGAAACATGATGAATAAATGAAAGTAATTAACAATAATTAAAAAGGGATTAAGAGAATTATACCTACTAATGATTCCAATAATAAAGCAAAGATAAAAGAAGTACTTGATGCTTGATTGAGAGGTTGTCAATCTCCCAATAATAACCCAAATAATCTTCAATTATCCAAAATAAAGGATGAACAAAAGAGAGATTAAGGAAATAAAACTTGTATTAAAACTTGATTAATTGTTGATTACAAAACTAAAGAGAGATTTGATTGATATTAACTACTCTAATTATTGATAAGAAGAACATGCTCTTCTAATTAGACTAATGAGGTATTTATAGTCGAAATTAGGGGGATGCATTAGGGTTAACTAAGGGCTAAACTAGTAATTACACTTTTTAGATTGAGCAGGGAGGAGCCGGTATTTTTCGAAGGAAGGGCTTCTTTCTTTGTAGCTTGGAGAAGACGAAATTGTGCTGTAAAGGAATCCGTGCGTTTTGGAGTCGGGACGGGCGGATTCTGGCGGTGGAACACGGGCGGTTTCTGGGGAATCCGGGCGGATTGTGGGCTGCAAACCCGAGCGTCTTGGGATGAAACCGCACGGATTGTGCATGTTGAGGACGGCCGGATTGTAGACAATCCGCACGGATTGTACCTCAGCAACTTCTCTTCTTCTTTTCTTCCCTTTTCTTCATAAATTCCTTGGGGATTTCCTTGGGGACTCAAGGATCCTTTCTCAACATTGCTCATCTACTATAGTATGTACAAAGGCCTTCTAATCTTGTCTCTCCTTGATGCTTGGTCATTGGATTCGATCAATTTAGTCTCGTTTTGCCATGAAAATGCAAGATTCTTACTCCTTTCCTATCAAGGGATCAAAATCTCAAAGAATATGCAAAACAGAGAACTAAAGATAATAAATGACCCAAATATGCACTAAAAAGCATGGGAACAAGGCTAATTCGGGGGCTAAATATGCGCTAATTATGGTCACATCAAATATCCCCAAACCGAACCTTTGCTCGTCCCGAGTAAAGAGGTGACAAAGACTAGGACCATTATTTAAACTAACCTAATAACATAGCCGATATGAGACAATTAGCGGGTCTCACTCCGCCCCTTCAACTCACAACAAGACAACCATGAGGTAAGATGCCTTCTTGCAAGGCAAGGTGGGTCTTGCCAAAATGGCGACACATCCAAACATTAAGCACACAAAATCACATAATGGATGCATCTACAAAAGGAATAGCCACTTCCTCATCAAGCGGCGAAGGCACTAAAGAGGAACAAATTTAAGAGCATGTAATCCTTTACAAATACTATTTCAACAAATTACTAAGGCAAAGAGGATGGCACTAAATCACCTCCAAATGGTGTTAAACTAGACTACTTTCGTCCTCAATTTCCAAATGCTTTCGTCAAGGGCGATCGGATGGTGGTGGAATGATGATCCCTATGATGCTAGTAGCATATGACATGACAAGTCTCGAATTCTCTACAAAAGTAAAGGTCATGGATCGTCCCAAGCTCGACAAAGTGGCTTGACAAAAAGGCTTTTTGGGAATGAAATGCTCAAATATTTATACACAACGGGTGGATATGACTAGTATTCAAAAATTGACCTCATTTGACTTTCACATTTCAAAAATTTAAGATGGGGTTGGTCCCTTCCGGGCTAGTGTCCTTTGCTTTCGCCAATCGCTTATTAGGCAACCGGTTAACCTCTAGACAATAGCTTTTCGGGGTGATAGTCACTCTGTCTCTGGGCGGCCGAATTCACAACCGTGTGGGGGCCCAATTCAATGGATCCCGCTCCAAAGCACATCGAAGTGGTACGCCTCCATCAAAGCAATTTAATTTCTCGACATTCAACAATTCATAACATTTGAGGTTTCCTTGGCATTAAATTACTTCCACATGACAAAACTTTTTGAAATGAGCACTTCAAACTTATTGATAGAAAGTATTTTTGGGTTGCCTTACCACAAGGTCAATCAAGGTCACCTAGACAAGTTAACCAAGTCCACATCGCATCACGGGGTTGGATAGGTGACTCACATGCAAACCCTTGACTAGGCTTTGGGTCATTGGTCAAAAGACACTAGTATGACACTACCTAGGGTGTTTTACAACCATTCTAGTAGGCAAAGTCTTAAGTTGAAAAAGTATTTGTAATGGCTTAGTTGCTCTTGTCAAAGTTCCAAATTAGGCACTTTTCAAAACTTTTCTAACATGCAACTACATGCTATGATGCAACTATTATATACATCCTAATGCAAGTGATTCTACCAACTAATATGACATGTAAACTAAATGCAAGTCCTAAATTCGCATTGTTATACCGCATCAAACAAAATAAAGCCACATAGTCATTAACATAAAGAGGAAAAAGGAGATTGGAAAGATCATACCATGCGGTCTTCAATATCCTCATGTCTCGGATGTGGCGTAGTCAATCAATGTGAACAAGGATATAACAAACACAATATATACAAGACAATATATACAAGACTACACTACAAAAGGAAATAAACATGTTTTTGGGTTTTCAATTTTCAAATTTTTATGATTTTCGAAATTTTCAATTTTTTTGGATTTTTGAATAAGAGTTAAGTGTTAGAATTCCCCATCACCACACTAATATGGGCATTGTCCTCAATGCCCAAAACGATGGGAAATTATGCAAAGATGATGCATGATTTCTACACTAAATGCAATCTACACTAGTCTACACTACATGATGCATGGTTTTTGTTTATGACGGAGAGGATAATTTAGATTACCTCCTGTTGTGTATGCATTAACTTCCCCAAACTGAGTTAGACACTATTGCTAATGTCCTAAGGATGGGTATAGTTCATGCACACACTATGCAATGCATGAAACTAATTTGTCATTTTGGATTTTGAAAGTGGGAATAATAAAATGAGAACACCTCAATGGTACCGAGGTGTGAGTCCTCTATGGTGCTAGGACTACTCCAACAATAATCAAGAAAATAATTAAAAACAAAGAGAGAAATAGACAAACCTTGAGAGGGTAGGAGCCTCCAAAGCTTGCTAATCTTCTATCATATCATCACCATCATCACTTTCCTCATTAGAAGTGGTCTCATTGCCACTTCCCTCTTCATTTGCTTCTTCACTTTCTTCTTCACCTTGCTCATCATCTTGCTCATCATCTTGCTCACCATCCTCTTCTCCTTCTTCACTTTCTTCTTCATCAATGTTATCATCAACTTCTTCATTACCGACAACCTCATTGTCACCCGAAACGACCCTAGATGCACCCGGAAATAGGACTTCTCTATCCGCCCACCTAGGCAATGGACATGATGGATCAAGTAGTCCTTGCCTAGCTAAGTGTAGGAGGGGTGGATATTGAGCCAAGTAAGCATTTTTCCGATCCTCAAAGGCTTGCTTGTGCATTGCTTGCATGAGAAGAGTCAAATAATCATTGCTTGCTTCAACTCCAACGGGCTTGAACTCTTGGTACTTGTAAGGGTAGGGTGGTGTGATAATGGAAGAGGAGGGCATTTCAAGTTCACCCTTTTGCTGTCGGATAATATACTCGGCCTCTTTTGAAAGGGGAAGTAGATAATTGGTCCGGCGGACGCTTAGACGACAAATCTTTGAAGGCAAAGTAAACGATCTAGCCTCACTAGTGAGCCATCCATACTTGGTGTCAAGAGGGTTATGGGCAACCCACTTGTACTTGTGTATCATAGTATGCATATCAACAAGATGACCACCCTCCTTTGCTTCATACTTGTTATCTTTGTTAAAGTTAGGATCAAAGTACTTAGCTATGATAGTGACTAGGCCGCCATTCACAATAACGGTAGTGCCTTTCTTCCTACAATCAATGTTGAGCCATCTATCTACCAAAAGCCTTAAAGAGTTGAAAGGCTTGGTGTGCACTCTTCCAATGTTCAAAGCCGACTCAAGAAGAATAAAATCAAGTTTGGTGAAATGGTTGGTATCTTTCCTTGCAATAATGGTGTTTCCTATGACCTTGTGCCATACTCTTATGCCCGGATGGTGGACTAAAAGAGCACGACTCGCATGAAAGTCCTCAAATTTCCTTCCGGAAATTGCCTCCCAAAGAGGGTCGGGGTCATACTTTCCATAATTCTTAAAATAACTCGGTTCATCACTAAGACCCAAAATTTCACCCAATTCCCTAAAGGAAATGCATCTACTTAAATTAGCTAGACGAAACTCGAGGTTCTCCCTAGTCTCAACTTTGTTGACTTTCAAAGAACTCAAAAATTCCAAGGTAAGGGAGGGGCATGTCAATTCTTTTGATTCAAACAATTTCTTCAACCCCATGGCTTTGAAAAAGGCTCTAGTTTGCTCAAGGACACCCAACTTATCTAAGGTATCTTCACAAATAAACTTGGTGGATTAAAATGATTTCCTAGCAAACTTGGCAAAAGTATCTCTATGGGTTTTGGAAATAAAAGTTACCTCCGGATAATGCAAAAGTTGATCAATTTCCGGAGTAGTAGATGTTGTTGCTCCCATAGAAGGTTGTTGTTGTTGTTGCACTTCCAAGTTTGGGTTTGCTACCACCATAGCCAATGCTTTCTTTGCTTGAAGAGCCTTTTGCCTTGATGAAAGTGTCTTTACCTTTGGTGCCTTTGTTGCCTTTGTTGCTACCTTAGTCCTCGCCATTGATGAATTAACCAAGAAAAGAATAAAAAATCTTCAATTTGTAGTGTACCCAAATCGATTTAAAGGTGAAAGGCTTTGCCTTTATGAATTCGAAAATCGACTCAAAGGTTGAAGATTTTGTACTTGGTTTTGATTTTTATTGAAAAAGGAGTGATTGATTTGTTGTTAAAAGGATGTTTTGATTTGATTTTGGTGAATGTAGTTGAGGGATTTTGTTTTTGTAATGGGGAGGATGAGGGTTTTGATGTTTTGAAGTGGTGTTATGAATGAATGAATGAATGAATGAATGAAGGTGGGAGGGGTTTTATAAAGCCCGAAAAAATTCGAACTGTAGGGGCAATCCGTGCGGTTTCTGCCCAAGACGGGCGGATTCTGCACTTTCTGGGTTGGGAAAAACTCGCCTAAAGACGGGCGTCTTTCAGTGAAGACGCTCGGATTCGCTGACACGGGACGGGCGGATTCTTCAGAAGACGGACAGATTTCAGTCCAGGAATTTTTCTTGTTTTTCTCAACTTAGAAGACGGGCGTCTTCTCTCCAAGACGGGCGGATTTTCAGAGACGGGCGGATTAGATGCAGGACGCCCGGATTCTCTTACAGTCAAAAATATTTCAAAAGTTCAGCTCATAGGGACGTGCGTCTTCTACCCAATACGCTCGGATTGTCTGTAGACGGGCGGATTCTCTTGAATCCGCTCGGATTAGACCCCTTTTGTACCCGGATTCAGTTCCATCCGTGCACAACGCGCATCCCTTATCATTCTTCCATTCTTCTTCATATCTCGTGTTCTTCATTGTGGGTGCACTACTAAAGCATGGATAGCCTAGGCAATTGTCATCCCCACACTAAGCTAAACACTACACATCAATTGAAATTATTAGTCCCTCCCTCACTTCTCTCAAACATGACAATTATCTTGATCAAAGTAAATAAAAAATCCAAAGATGACAAAAATGCAATACAAGAATTGACATGCGAGTTAGGGAGTTAGAAATATTTACAAATGGTGTTTTAGGGAGGACTCAACCAAACTCTCATTCTTGATGAGATGTCAAGGGGGCATGTTCAAGGTGTTGTTGATGTTGCTCAACACCTTGAAGAAATAATCAAAAGCTTGTTCATTGTCATTATAAAGCTCTTCAATAGACCTTCGCCCTTGTTGTCGGTCTTGATCGATGGCATTACCAATGTAGGGATTAAAAATCCCTTCAAATTCGTCGTCCCAAAGACCACAAACTTCATTAAGTTGATCATTGAAAATCTCTTGATTTGATGGAGACAACTCTCCCAAATTCTTCTCTTGGCCAATGAGGTCATCCTCTTCTTCTTTGCTTGATTTTGATGAGCTTTGCAAGCTCTCCTTGTCATAATTCACTTGCTCTTTGAATGGAGCATCTTCAATTTTCTTCTTCCATTGGAGTTCCGACTTCTTCCTTTCATCCTTCCGGCTATAATGATCAATCATGAAACACGGTTCATGCAAACGAGGAGCTCTCATAGTCTTGTCAAGATTAAAGGTTATGCTTTCATCTCCCACTTCTAGAGTGAGCTCACCATGTTTCACATCAATCACCGCACCCGCGGTGTGTAGGAAAGGTCTTCCTAGAATGATTGGAATATTGGAATCTTCCTCCATATCAACAATGACAAAGTCCACCGGGATGAAAAACTTCCCAATTAAATGGGACATCTTCCCATATCCCTAATGGTGTCTTCGTCGATCTATCGGCCATTTGGAGTGTGATATTGGTGCATTTAAGCTCTCCCATCCCCAACCTTTTACTCACCGAGTACGGCATAACACTCACACTAGCCCCTAGATCACATAAGGCTTTGTTGATCGTTGTGTCGCCAATGGTACACGGTATTGAGAAGCTTCCCGGATCCTTTAGTTTTGGAGGTGAACTCCCTTGAAGTATCGCACTACTCACCTTAGTGAAGGCGATAGTCTCAAGTTTCCGGATCGACTTCTTCTTTGTGAGGATGTCTTTCATGTATTTCGCATAGGCCAGCACGTGATTGATTAATTCCGTGAAAGGAATCGAGACTTCCAAATTCTTCACAATTTCCATAAACTTTCCAAGTTGGTCATCAAATTTGGGCTTGGCTTGACGACTTGGAAAAGGAAGTCTAATCACATTGGGCTCCTTCTCCTTGATCTTGTCTTCATTTTTCTTTGAACTTTCTTCTTTTGATGATTCTCCATCTTTGGAGTTTTGCACAATTTCATCCTTATCACTAGCCTCCACAACTTCATCCTCAACTTGCTTCTTCGGTGCTTCATACCTTGTACCACTTCTCAAGTGAATGGCACTAACTGTTTCATGTCTTGGGGAATTACTTTGAGGTGGTAGTTGCCCCTTTTGTCTTTGTGAGCTTGAAGATGCTAGTTGAGTTAATTGGGTTTCCAACATCTTGGTGTGAGCTAGGATGTTGTTGATGGTGGTTTCCTTTGCTTGGCTATCTTTTTGCATTTGAGTGAAAAATTCTTGTTGATTCTTTTGCATTTGGAGGACCGCTTTTTGGACATCAAAACCTTGGTCATTTTGGTGATTGTATGGATTTTGATTTTGGTAACCTTGGTTTTGATTGTAAAAGGGTCTTTGATTTTGGTTTCTCATGGGAGGCGGGGTGTATGTTGTTTGAGGGTTTTGAACATTTTGGCTTTTGTATGAGAGATTTGGATGGAATTTGGTGTTTTCATTGTAATAGTTGGAATAAGGGGTACCACTCTTGTATGCTTGGAAAGCATTCACTTGTTCATTTGTTCCCCTACATTCACTTTGGTCATGTCCCAAAGTTCCACAATTCTCACATATCCCACTTGGGATTGATGAAGATGCCGTCATGGCATTAACATGATGCTTTGGTGATTTTGAGACTTCTTCAAGTCTAGCCATAGCTTTTTCAAACTTCAAATTGATTGTGTCAATGTGAGCACTAAGTTGAGCACCCAATTGAGTAACGGTTTCCACTTCATGCTTTCCTCCTCTAGTAGCCTTGCGAGGTCTACTATATTGTGAGTTATGGACCGCCATTTCCTCAATTTTGTTCCATGTTTGATTGTCATCGACTTCGGTGAACATTCCATTTGATCCCATATTGAGAATGTTCCTTGAATCTTCATATAAACCATTCCAAAATTGTTGTACCAAGAACCATTCGCTAAGTCCATGGTGAGGACATGAGCGACAAATTCCCTTGAACCGCTCCCAAGCTTCATACAAAGATTCTTCATCCCTTTGCTTAAAACCCGTAATTTGAGCTCTTAGCATGTTAGTCTTTTCCGGTGGGTAGAATTTTTTGTAGAAAGCTAGAGCCAACTTCTTCCAAGAATCAATTCCGAGAGTGGCCTTATCAAGGCCCTTCAACCATTGTTTCGCGGTGCCAATTAGAGAAAATGAATATAAGACCCATCGACTTTGGTCTTGAGTTACACCGGTTTGAGAAATCGCATCACAATAGTCACAAAAGGTTTCCATACGAGAATGAGGGTCTTCACTAGGCATCCCCCCAAATTGGCTCCTTTCGACTAATTGGATAAAGGCGGATTTGGCAATAAAATTTCCGGTTAGATGTTGTGGTGTGGGAGTACCATTGGGTAGGTTCTCCTTGGTGGGTACGGAATGTGATGAAAACTTGGCATTGTAGGTTGATTTTGGGTGGTATTTTGTAATGGGTTCTCCTCACCTTCTCTTGCAAAAGGGTTGATGAACTCAATAGGTGGTTGAATTTCTACAACCTCACTAATACCTCTCAAATTCCTTCTAGCAAGTCTCCTATTGGTTGTCTAAGTTCTTTCAATTTCACGATCAAAAGGTAACAAATCACCTTGTGACCTTCTAGACATGCAAAATATCAAACAACTTAAAAACGATTAGAACAAACCTTGAGGAGTTTTACATCCCCAAGGCAAAGAAAGACACAACTAATAACAAAATAAGGAAATCTAAATCAGGTAAACACCGTCCCCGGCAACGGCGCCATTTTTTATCGGTCCGTTTCGTGTTCACAATTAAACAAGTGTGGTCGTTGGGTCACGTCCGAATCAAAACACAATTTATAGCTTCACAAACAACTCTACAATTAGTAAAGAGGCAAGTAAAGGTCGGATCCCAAGGGACGGGTATTGAGATGAGATTTCTATTGAAACTAGTGGTGTCTGAGGGGTGTCACAATTTGGGTTGATGTAGAAGGTCACTAAACTAAAATAGCAATGAAATAAAACAAGCAAGATGAATTAAAAGGGTTGTAAACAATTGATAAAAAGCACTAGGGTGTCATGGGGTCATAGGGGAATCATGGGAATTGATCATACAAACATGTTCTCAAATTATAAGCAAGCAATTATTGTTGTGATGGATTGAGTTGGGTTATATCTTACAATCCTAGGAAAGTTTGGGTCCCGGAGCCGAATCGAATAAGATTGTACAACACCTACAACTCGACTTAATCTTCCCTACTCAACAACATGCATGGTCTAATGAGACTCGAGTTGGTTTATGTCTTACAAGTCTCATTGAAAAGATAGGTGATGGTAGTAAATGCAAGGATTCATAGGCTTAGCATTTCATCAAACATAACATGTGCATGAGTTGAGATCAAAACAAGACAGCAAATAAACCATGAAAGCATATTAATTTAAGCATGAATCATTCCCCATGTTGGTTTCCCCTAATCACCCATTAACCCTCGCTAAGAGACTACTCACTCATTATCATGTTGATCATGCTAGCAAGGTTGTCAATCATACCAACAAAATGAAACATGATGAATAAATGAAAGTAATTAACAATAATTAAAAAGGGATTAAGAGAATTATACCTACTAATGATTCCAATAATAAAGCAAAGATAAAAGAAGTACTTGATGCTTGATTGAGAGGTTGTCAATCTCCCAATAATAACCCAAATAATCTTCAATTACCCAAAATAAAGGATGAACAAAAGAGAGATTAAGGAAATAAAACTTGTATTAAAACTTGATTAATTGTTGATTACAAAACTAAAGAGAGATTTGATTGATATTAACTACTCTAATTATTGATAAGAAGAACATGCTCTTCTAATTAGACTAATGGGGTATTTATAGTGGAAATTAGGGGGATGCATTAGGGTTAACTAAGGGCTAAACTAGTAATTACACTTTTTAGATTGAGCAGGGAGGAGCCGGTATTTTTCGAAGAAAGGGCTTCTTGCTTTGTAGCTTGGAGAAGACGAAATTGTGCTGTACAGGAATCCGTGCGTTTTGGAGTCGGGACGGGCGGATTCTGGCGGTGGAACACGGGCGGTTTCTGTGGAATCCGGGCGGATTGTGGGCTGCAAACCTGAGCGTCTTGGGATGAAACCGCACGGATTGTGCATGTTGAGGACGGCCGGATTGTAGACAATCCGCACGGATTGTACCTCAGCAACTTTTCTTCTTCTTTTCTTCCCTTTTCTTCATAAATTCCTTGGGGATTTCCTTAGGGACTCAAGGATCCTTTCTCAATATTGCTCATCTACTATAATATGTACAAAGGCCTTCTAATCTTGTCTCTCCTTGATGCTTGGTCATTGGATTCGATCAATTTAGTCTCGTTTTGCCATGAAAATACAAGATTCTTACTCCTTTCCTATCAAGGGATCAAAATCTCAAAGAATATGCAAACAAAGAACTAAAGATAATAAATGACCCAAATATGCACTAAAAAGCATGGGAACAAGGCTAATTCGGGGGCTAAATATGCGCTAATTATGGTCACATCACCAACGACCTATACAACGGGCATTTAACAAAAAAGTCAAACCCAGAGACATCAAAGAAGGCGACTTGGTCCTCAATTCGGTTCGAGCACCATTACCCGTCGATCCGAGGGGGAAATTCAAACCCAACTGGGCCGGGCCATATCTGGTCAAGAAAATACTTTCGGGGGCGCAGTGAGACTGAGTGACTTAGACGGGGAGGATTTCACAAACCCGACCAACCTAGACCAACTCAAGAAGTACTACCCTTGAACCCTAGTAACCACAAACCTTACCCTAGTTTCACAACTAGTGACCACAATATCCCTTTTAAGTCAAGTTCCTCAACGCGTTCTGATTTGAAATTGCATGTTTTACCGAGTCTAAGTTATGGCACCGTGCAATGTTTCAAACGACCTTTTATCTGTCAAAGGCAACATCCATTTGCACTCAAACCAAACACCTGAACTACGAGCATGGTTTGATTTTACCTCTTCAGGTGGATACGTAGGCAGTCCTTTCTTACACAAGAAGGATATAACCATCCCAACACACACAAAAAATCACTCATATCAACTTCAAAACAAAAGAAAAGGAGAAACGTTCCCTTTTCCATAAAAAAAAAAAAAACAAAAAAGAAGCCTTTATCCCTTCCCACAAAAATCCCCTTTCACAGGTGCAATGTTTAGGATAATTCAAACCAAATTGCCTTTATAAAATGGATGGAAGAAACAACAAGCATTCACAATTTCTTTTAACACAAGCAATCCTCTTATTTAATTAATAATGAGAAAGATTACAAACTTGACAAACAAATAAAGCTAAGCAAGTCTACAACTTGCCCACGCTAGAATGTCGACTAAGACATCCCACATAGTAAAACTAGCACAAAAATACACAATACATAGCTAGTACTACATAATAAAAACTCACAACACTATTACAACATAATAGTAAAACGGGTAACGGAGGTCTTCATTCTTCCATTCTACCCTTGCCTTTTCCCTCGGGGTACATCTTCCCCTTGTTCTTCTTGTTGGTCCGCCTAGCTTGGACTTCCTCTTCGGAACGGATCCTCAACGGATCCACAACGGCGACAGCCTCCGGTCTCCTGCACGACCCCATACTCGGTCCTAGCTGAGCCCATACACGACCCACTACCTCTTTCGGACCCGAGCTTCTCCTCTTCGGTAGCCTCGCTACATTTGGGCTAACGTCATCGGCAAAGTCGTCAAAGAAGGCACAGTTGGCCTTGCCAACTTCTCTATACTTCAAGTCGATAACCTCGTCCTTACGAGACTTAGACCTTTCTTCCAAGGTTTGGGCTCTTGACCACTTGACATAAGCGGGAGCCACCCATGTCGTGGAAACAGGGTTTGGTACCTCCCATGTCGGCCGAGTGGCCCACCAGCTTTTGAAGACCTCCACAAGCTCGGAGTTTCGAAAAACACTCTCTTGGACGAGAGTATCTTGAGCGGGCACCTTTTGTTGACGCCCCATTTGCCTCATGAGCCTTTCGAGATAGATGAAGGAAACAACCTTCAAGCCCACCACCATCAAAGAACAAGAACAAGCGGCATGAGTGGGCAACCTCGTGAAGGACCTCAAGTGCCACCATGGCACCACCCAACGGATATGAGGACCACCCTCCTCCACCAACCTCGAGGTCCAATAGGCCTTGGTGGATGCAAAACTATCCGCATACAACTTCTTCCTCATAGTAAGGTGACGGAAGGAATAAGAAGAAGAATCGACCAGAGGCTCTACATACCGTAGCCTCTCTAAGAGCCATACTTGGAGGATCCTTGGAGATCCGAACGAGGGAACTTCTCCACAAGAGCCCTTCTTATCCGAAGCTTGGATGATCTCACCAAGCACCAACCATGATGGATCCCAACCGTGCTTCAGTTGCTCAACTATATGCACAAGGGTCATAGTACCATAACGTCTTGACCCCTCCTTCTTCAAGGCATCGACAAGAAGGTACGCATGCACTAGGAAAAATGCAACAGCTCTTCTCCTAGCCACCTCCGAGACATTGACATCTAACCGGTTTGAGAAGATGTTGATGAGAGCCAACATATCCACACCATGGGGAGCAAGGAGAAAGTTCACTTGGCTTGTTGACAAGCCCAACATTGAACGAAACTTCTCTTTGTAACACAACTGGGTCGGAGGAAGCACCGGAGTACAAACCGGCCACCCTCAAATGGCGCCCACTTCTTCGGCAAGAGAACAAATTTCACCTTTCAAGAAAACGAAAACATGATGTTTCGAATCACAAAACCGAGAGCATGCTTCAAGACACGAGGATTGCACCTTGACTTGACGAAGCACCAACAATTGACCAACTCCCATTACAACGAGTTGATACTTCTCGGGAGGCGACAAATCCCGGCACCAATGTCGCAACCTATTTTCGAAAGCGCTTTTTTTCGAAAAAGGAGGAAGCTCACTTGCATTGCCCATGGCCTCGCGCCTCTTTGGGTTGCTTCTCAGGATCCGCACCTTGATTTGTCCCTATCAAGTTGTGTTTCTTCCTGACACCTAGAATTTCTCGCCTTAAGGCTCGCGCCTCTTAGGGCCTATCCGGAAATTTTTGTGTTTTCTCACACTCACATTTCCTTATTTTCGCGTTTCACGAAATCTGGCACGGTTTCCATGACGCAGCTTTAAACATACAGATTTTTTTTTCCTTTTTTTTGGGGGGGGGGGGGGGGGGGAGGGCTAGTCGCCCCGATCCGCAACGGATCGTTTCTATGTTAGTCGAAAATTCCGAAATTTTTTTCGCTTTTTCGCATTTTTCCACAAAAGTCGAAAATTGATAACACGACTTCAATTTTCTTCAAAAATTCAAACTCTTGCAAATCCGAGTCTTGATCTCGCAAATATCAAATCAAACACACTCACAAAAATCTCTTTTGAAATTCAACCATGACGGTTTGAGTTTTAATTTTTTCGAGTCGCAAATCAATTTCAGCAAAATTCGGTGCAATTTAATTCAAACACGAATTAATTACTCGAAATTTCAAATCAATTTCATTTGAAAAATCCAAACGTGACAACTGGTCGCGGAATTTTCAAAAATTCTTTTCGATTTCAATTTTAACTTCGAGTCATTGTGGTTATTTTTTGTTTTCATCAAATGCTTTTGCGTGTTTACGTGTATGCATACGTGCTACCTGTTGCCTGTTTTCTACACTAACGATGCAGGAACAAATGCAAAGCAAATGGGAATCAGCCGCTGACCGTGCTTCTCCGAAACACAACACAAAAAAGCCAAACACAAACAAACTACAATCTAAAAACACATATATACAAACCGACTCACGCAAAATACATCTGCACATGTTTGATACAAACGACTGACCATACAAACAGGATCCGGTAAAAGTATTTATCATACAGACACTGGCCTAAAAACAGCGAACTGGGGGCTATCCGCCACCTACCGAACTAAGCACTCCCTACCCTTCGGATCAGAAAAGAAAGGGAGCAACATGGAAAAGAAAGGAGTAACCGCGGAAGCAGAGGTGGTTACCATGACGGTAATACCTCATTCCTACTCCGTAGCAAAAAAGGAAAAAATGCCTGACAGACTTCGGACGGCATGACAATCAGGAATTGTGACTCAGTGCACATTAATGGATTTGGGTTTATCGCTCGATGGAGATGAGCGGGGCTTAGGTGGGAACGGCTGCGGTCCCCCTCTGGCGCCGAGGAGTAACTTGTTGCGATAGGTACTCTGGCAGGGCTACACACTTTAGTGTGTAGTCGGTATTGAGGAGTTGGTGATGGATTTCGGGTTGATGTGATGATTGAACTGTGTTGGTTTCTTGTCTGGTTGTAATTATATTATTGTGTGATTAGTACTGACCCCGTCTTTGTTTTATAAAATTGTGGTGATCCATTTGGGGATGGTGAGCAGTTGTTGAGCAAGTTTGATGTGGTGCTTATGGGCTAGCTGGGATGAGTCATCACTTGCAGTTAGAAAAGTCTTCCGCTATTGTCAGACATTTTGTTTAGCTATTAGGCCTTTGGGTTTTTGGAGAACATGTATTATACTTTCATCAGTTTGGTTTTGGATTGTAATCATTTAAACTTTATTACTATCTAAATTATGTTTCATTATTGTCTTTTGATTATCATTGCCTCGGGAAACCGAGATGGTGACGTTCTTATACCTGAGTGGTCCTGGTAAGGCACTTGGAGTATGGGGGTGTCACAAGTTGTTACTTAGACAGACTTAAATTAGGAGATCGAACACAATAGCCTCCATGTGGATACGATCCCAACTTCCCTAGCTGCATTAGTTAGAGACCAGTTGGTTATTTTTGATAGGGTTGCGACAGCCGGTTAGCAGTAGACATCGAACTCAACGCCCTCTTCTGGTAGAGTCAACACAGGAGCGGTAGTCAACCTTTTCTTCAACTCCTAGAAAGTAGATTCACAAGCCTCGGTCCAAATGAACTTTGATTCCTTCTTCATTAAACGAGTCATCGGCCTCGCGATCTTAGAGAAATCATGCAAAAAATGGCTATAGTACCCAGCAAGACAAAGGAAACTCCGAATCTCGTTCACATTCTTCAGACTCTCCTAATCGAGCACAACTCGAATCTTCGACGGATCAACCATAACTCCATCGCCAGATATCACATGACCCAAGAAAGTCACTTCCCTTAGCCAAAACTTGCACTTCGAGAACTTAACATACCATTTCTGCTTACGCAGGGTCTCCAAAATAATACAAAGATGACTCCCGTGCTCAGCCTCATCTCTCGAGTAAATTAGTATGTTGTCTATGAACACCACAATACACTTATCTAAATACTCGCTGAAAGTGCGGTTCATCTGATCCATAAAGACAGCAGGTGCATTCGTCAATCCAAACGGCATCACCACAAACTCATAGTGGCCATACCTCAATCGGAACGCAGTCTTAGGAATATCCTCCTTCCTAACTGGAATCTGATGGTAACCTGACCTCAGATCGATCTTAGAGAACACACTTGCACCTGGAGCTGATAAAAAAAAATCATCGATCCTCGGGAAAAGATACTTATTCTTGATAGTAATAATCGATGTACACCCGCGTACTACCATCCTTCTTCTTGACGAACAAAATGGGAGCACCCCACGGTGAAGAACTCAGTCGAATAAAACCCTTATCTATCATCTCCTCAAGTTCCTTCTTAAGATCCTATAACTCAGCTGGTACCATACGATATAGAGCTTTCGAAATGGGACCAGTACCAGGCAACAACTCAATCGAGAACTCTATATCTCGCTCAGGAGGAATACCAGGTAGATCAACAGGAAAGACATCTGGAAACTCCTTAACCACAGGGATATCCTCCAAATTCAACTCTGATGAAACATCACGAACACTGCACAGATATATCTGGTGACCCTTTCTACCCATGCTAACCATCTTCAAAGCAGAAACCCACTTGACAGTATGTGTAACTCTAACACCCTGATAAGAAACTCTCGAACCTGAAGGACTCTTAAGCACGATATTCTGATCATGACACTGAAACCTAGCATCATAACGAGCTAACCAATCCATACCCAAAATCACATCAAACTCCTCTAGTTTGAATTGGATAAGATCAGCTGGAAGAATCGCCCTGCAATACTGACAGGTACGTCCTTGAACTGAACGGATCAAGAAACAATCTCACCAGTAGGAAGGGATATAGAGGTATCAACAGTTGACGAAGAAGTGAGTCCATCTCGGACGGAAAAAGATTCGGATACAAAAGACATCGACGCACCCGTATCAAAAAGAACAAAAGCAGATAAAGAGTGAACCAGAAAAGTACCCGTAACAACATCTGGATTAGCATCTGCCTCTGCGCGACTCATAACTATCACGCGACCAGTCTTCGGAGCATCAACCTTAAGAGCATCAGTCTTTGGCTTCTGGGTACAATCAACACCATCTGATCGCCAGTAGCACAATACGTACCCGGGTGGTAAGCCTTCCCGCATTTGAAGCAAGTCAAATCTCTCTTAGCTTGACCCTAGTCACACGGAGCATGCAGACGAGCCTCAAACTTCTGCTTCTTCTGGGGAGAATTAGGAGCAACAGAAGGCCTCTTCACGAACTTACTCTTCGCACTCTCCATAGCCTCGGTAGCCATAACTGAATCATAAATACTAAGAGCGCGATCATTAGCCTGCTAGAAAGATGTCGAAAGAATACCAGACATAGCAGTCCGGACGTTAGGAGCCATATTATTCTCATAACGACGAGTCCTTGAAACCTCGTCCATAGCAACATAAGTAACGAACCATGACAGCTTCACGAACTTGTTGGTATACTCCTCCATAGTCATGGAACCCTGCTGCAAACGAAGGAACTTCTGCTCCTTCTGCCAGCGCATCTCCTCAGGATAAAACGTTTTCTTCAGAGCCATAGTGAAGACAGTCCAACCATACCCGTTGAACCTCCGGACGAGATCTAGCAAGATGACACGTCTGTCGCGTACCTATCAAAAATAACCAACTGGTTCTAACTAACTAATATAGCTAGGGAAGTCGGGTCGAATCCACAGAGAGGTAGGAATTTGTCGGCTGAATTTAAGTTCGTCTAAGTAACCAATTTGGGGGTTTATAAATGTGATTTCTAAACTAAGAGAGTAAGGGAAGAGAAATGAAAAGAAGGAGTTTAACAGATAAAAGAGAATAGCTAAGACAAACGGTTCACCATAATCATCTGGTCGAGTAATCTAGGTCCCAGATCAACGCAGTACGGTCTAAGTGGTAGTGAACGTCACCTTTCGGTCCTTGATTCACCCTAAAGTGTAAACAGTTTAACTTTCGCCCTCGCTGCAATACTCTATTGTTCGCCACTAGTCTGCCTCTTCCAACCTTTCGGTCCAGGTTAAGGTCCACTAAGAATAAGGGTCTAACCGCGTCGACTCGATTAGGCAATTACAATTAATTGTAGCATTTAAACAACAAAGACGGTACTGGCATTAACCTAGTAAGTCGATTACTCTCCCTTCAAATCATGGATCCCCTATAGTCTTAGCATAGGAAATTAGCTACTCATAATCGTCGGATTAACAATTACAACAACCAAATAATTAAAACTAAGCATGATGAACAAACTATTAAGAGATTGATTGAACAATTATAAAGCAAAGAGGAAAAGGATTTAAAAGCAGTAAATACGATTAAGAAATAAACTAGATTGATAATACCGAATCCGAGTAGCAAGTAGAGAATAGGAATCCAAAGAACAGTGACAGAAGTCGCAGTCGAAAATGTACGTAGTGAGGTGATAGGAGTAACGTGATGTCCTCCTCAGTCTTATACTAAAAAATCGTCTTAAACCTAATCTATGGACTGATTACAAAAGCCCATAAAAGATTAGGCGGAAATAAACCAAAAGCACACGAAAACCCCTCGATCGAGTAGAAAGCGTACTCGATCGAACACAAATCACTCGATCGAGCTAGAACAGCCTCTCGATCGAGCACTACTTGCAGAACTTCCTCGATCGACTCCTTAAACTGGTCGATCGACCAATCTTGAGTGTGTAAAGCATTCGATCAAGCAGTAAAGCACTCGATCGAGCTATATAGGCGCGTTAGGACTTGAATTTCTTCCTGAACTCAGTTCATGCGTCCTCCAAGTGTAAGATTTCTAAGCTCCGGCTCCTTATTTCCCATGAATGCGTACAATTGGGACAATTAAGGCTCAATTTAGCTCCTCCTCGGTCAATTCCTGCAAATTACAATAAACGGACCAAAGTAGAATATTCGGGGGTATTTGTAGCCAAATGCTACATAAAAAGCACAGAAATGCGTGTAAAAATGAGGTGAAAACCTTATATAAAAGACACGCATCAAATCTCCCCAAACCAAACCTTTGCTTGTCCCCAAGCAAATATGAATGCAACTAAGGGTGAACAATAGAACGGGACCAACGCATCAGCTACAAATCATCCACTAGAACCAATTTAATGCAACAAAATGACAAAGTGGCAACTGAAAAGTGCAAACGAGTTAAATTAATGTTTCAAGCTTACTGAACCGTCGACCTTGCAAGACTCAAAGATGTCGGACTCTCACGGGTCGCTCGTCACTCAAAAACAGGCACAGGTGAGTATAAACGTGAAAGATAGGAAAGAATCAGACACTCACCTAACTCGACCTATAAGAACATGCATGCAGTTAACATGAATAAAGTCTCTACAACTGTACATATGCATTCCAACCATACTAATGACCAAGACACGTGCCGAGGTCTTACATTTGGGTTACTGAGGTAATGGGTAAGAAGGGGCTAAAATGAATTTGGATATGTGGGGTTAATAGCCAGGCTAGCAACAACAGATCCAAATATAGACTGCATCCCAACTTCGTACTCATAACAGCAAGATGAAACGGTGCAAAATTATGCACTAAACTCACAAAACACCAAAAGTCGTCAACTCCCCATAAAATATAAATAAGGCATGGGAGTGTGAAACATCATACATTCTCATTCTCTTTTTTTTTTCATGATTTTTCTTTCTTTTCTTTTTCTTTTCGCTCTTTCTTTTTTTTTTCGTTTCTTTTTTCGTTTTTTTTTTCCGTTCCATTTTTTTTCAACAATTCAACACATTTTTTTCTTTCTTTCCCTTCAATTCTTCCACCATCTTCTGAAATCAGATGAAATAACCATATTGCAATAAAACATTCCAAGAACTACTCGTTACTAGCTCAGCTAGGGTAGGAAGTATTATAGAAAGTAGTTGATGGGACAAAAAGGGCAATTTGGCTATGTGAGGCTCATGGGTAGAATGAAATAAAGGGAATTGCCTCTCCTAACGCGTGTCACCATCCACAGACCGAATGCATACAGGTATTAAAAAGACTAGACTCATGCTTATGCAAATTGATGTTACATGTCTTAAAGAGAGTACTACTCACATCCTAAATGAAACCGGTCATGAATGTCACCAGTTTAATAAAGCTCTAACCTCAGAATGTAATGTAGCTTGCCGACATAAAGAATCAAGTCTATTCGTTCAGATAAGAGAGAAACAAAAACTCGTAGATTATGCACATAATCATGCCAGCTAAATGTCAAGAATATGCCAGGCTCAAGTAAGGATTCAAAGTAGCGTCAATGTTCAAACGTTCCGACTCAATTTAAACATGAAAATTTTGAAAATTTTTGAATTTTATGATTTTTATATGATTTTTGGAATTAATTAAAACAACAATGCATGCGGAAATAAATAAACGTGCAAGCAAAAATGCAAGAAACATGCAGACACAGATAAGGATGCATACCTCCCCAAACCAAACCGTACAATGCCCTCATTGTACCAAAAATAGGGAAAGAAATGCAAACTGAAAAGAAAAGGAGAAGTGGAGTTGGAAAACTTACAAAACGTCATGTAGCGGGACCTCCCTAAACCGACCATGAACATGGGAGGTCAAAGAAAGTCAAACAGTGGCTTTGTAGACGTAAAAACAAGAAATTGGAGGTCATAACTACTCGATCGAGCGCCTGGAACAGCTCGATCGAGTGAACCAGTGTATTGGAAGGGCTCGATCGAGTAAGCACAGGTTGGGATCTGGTCGATCGAGGAGCACATCACTCGATCAAGCAACAGCTGCATCAGAAAGTGCTCGATCGAACACAAAATCATTCGATCGAGTACTTTAACCTGCAAAAGACGCATAAAAGCAAGGAAAGCACAAAAAATGTTCAAAAAAACAGCGTCTAAGGTTTAACGTAAAGCTAAAGAAAAACAAATAGTTCAACAAAAGTACAAATAAAACTGTCCGGGCTGCCTCCCGGAGAGCGCTGGTTTAAGAGGTCCCGCACGACCTTTCTGGTATCAAGTAACTGGCGCGTCGAGCTCGTCGAAGCGTAAGACTTCAACGCGGTTGTCCGCTTCACTCGCCTCATGGTAATGCTTCACATATTGGCCATTCACCTTGAATCTATGACCCTCGGAATCTTGAAGCTCCACGGATCCAAATTTGGTAACAGCTGTCACCGTGTATGGACCGCTCCACCTGGACTTCAGCTTGCCAAGAAATAGTCTCAACCGGGCATTAAACAGCAACACCTTCTGCCCCACATGAAACTCCCAAGGTAGGATTCTCTTGTCATGCCATCTCTTCGTCTTTTCCTTGTAAATGCGCGAGCTTTCATAGGCATTAAGCCTAAACTCCTCTAATTCATCTAGCTGCAAAAGACGGTTCTGACCACACAATTTAGGATCATAATTCAGCTCACGGATTGCCCACCAGGCCTTACATTCCAGCTCAACAGGTAAGTGACACGATTTCCCATAAACTAACCTATAAGGTGATGCACCAATTGGTGTCTTAAAGGCAGTTCTATAAGCCCATAGTGTGTCATCTAGCTTAAGACTCCAGTCTTTCCGTGATTTAGAAACTACTTTAGACAAGATCTCTTTCAGCTCACGATTAGAGACCTCTACCTGACCACTTGTTTGGGGATGATACCCCAAACCACGCCGGTGTTGGACACCAACTCTAGACAGTATGGAAGTGAGTTTCTTTTCCTTAAAATGCATCCCCCCATCACTAATGACGACCCTAGGGACACCAAAACGGGGGAATATGATCTTTTTGAACATTTTTATCACGGTCTTACCATCACAATGAGGTGAAGCAATTGCCTCAACCCATTTTGACACATAGTCTACAAACTACGAAGATGTACTGTTACCTTTCTTTGGACGGAACGGTCCTTGGAAGTCAATGCCCCAGACATCGAAAACCTCAACCTCTAGGATGCCGTTTTGTGGCATCTCATGTCTCTTCGAAATGTTCCCTGATCGTTGGCATGCATCACAAGCTGAAACAAAAGACTTGGCGTCAGCAAACAAAGAAGGCCAAGAAAAAAACCAGATGAAGTACCTTAGCCACGGTGCGCGATGGACCGTGGTGACCACCATATGAAGAGGAGTGACAGCCTTCCAGGACTATTTTGGTCTCCCACTGCTGAATACACCGTCTCAGAGACCGTCTCGCACATTCCTTAAACAAGTAAGGGTCATCCCGTAATACTCGCTTAGCGTTATACGAAAAACGCTTCTTTTGCGATGAGAAAGGTCAGGCGGCAGCTTGCCACTGACAACGAAGTTAGCTATATCTGCATACCACGGTTCCTGGTCAACAATAGACGATATAACAGCAATTAAAGTATCGTCTGGAAAAGAATCATCAATAGGTAGAGAATCTTCCCCTTCTTGTCGCATCAGTCGCGACAAGTGATCAGCTACAACGTTCTCAGCTCCTTTCTTGTCCTTAATCTGCAAATCAAACTCCTGAAGAAGGAGTATCCATCTTAGTAGCCGCGGTTTAGCCTCCTTCTTAGCAAGGAGATGCTTCAAAGCTGCATGGTCAGTAAAAACAGTGACTTCTGACCCAACTAAATAAGTACGAAACTTCTCTAAGGCATAAACTACAGCTAACAGCTCCTTCTCAGTGGTAGTGTACTTCACTTGAGCCTCATCCAGAGTTCAGCTCGCATAGTAAATAGCATTCAAGGCTTTGTCTTTCCTCTGGCCTAGCACCGCTCCTAATGCATAGTCACTCGCGTCACACATGATCTCAAACGGCAAGTCCCAGTTGGGAGGTTGTATGATCGGCGCGGAGACTAAGGCCTGCTTTAACCTGTTAAAAGCAGAAAGACAAGCATCAGTAAACACAAAAGGGGCATCCTTGAGCAGCAGCTGTGTAAGTGGTTTAGCAATTTTGGAGAAATCCTTGATAAACCGGCGATAAAAGCCGGCGTGCCCAAGGAAGCTCCTCACCCCCTTAACATTAACAGGAGGTGGTAATTGCTGAATCACTTCCACCTTTGCTTTGTCAACTTCTATTCCCCTATCAGAAACTAAGTGCCCTAAGACAACTCCCTCGTTGACCATAAAGTGGCACTTCTCCCAATTCAAAGACAAGGTTAACCTCAATACAAATACTGCAAAACTTTCTCAAGGTTAGACAGACAGTTAGAAAAATCACTTCCGTATACACTAAAGTCATCCATAAAAACTTCCATGATAGACTCAATATACTCTGAAAATATCCCCATCATACACCTTTGGAAGGTGGCAGGGGCATTGCACAAACCAAAAGGCATTCTCGCGATACGCAAAACGCCCTTAGGACGGGTAAATGTAGTCTTGGCCTCGATCGTGCGGGTGGATAGGGATCCGAAAGAACCACGAATACCCATCTAAATAGCGAGAAAAATTTATGAGAAGCTAACCTTTCTACCATTTGATCAATAAAAGGAAGGGGAAAGTGATCTTTCTTAGTGGCGGCATTCAGCTGTCTGTAGTCTATGCACATCCGCCAACCAGTCACTACTCGGGTAGGTATTAATTCATTCTTCTCATTCTTAACTACAGTTGTCCCTCCTTTCTTCGGGACTACCTGTACTGGGCTTACCCATCTAGAATTACCTACAGAATAAATAATACCTGCATCCAGCAGCTTCATTACCTCGGCCATCACAACGTCCCGCATCTTCCGGGTTCACCACGCCGACCCACCTGCAAGGTTTGTGATCTTCCTCCAGCTCTATCCTGTGCATACAAATATCGGGACTAATCCCCGTGATATCATCCAGTGAATAGCCCATTGCTTTCCTGTTTTTCTTAAGTACAGCTAACAAAGAGGTTAGCTGATCATCACTAAGCTTGGCACTAACGTTGACAGGATATTGCTCTGTATCGTCTAGAAAAGCATATTTAAGATGAGAAGGGAGAGGCTTATGTTCCGGTACCTTTACCTCAATGGAGCAAAGTGTGCTAATCATTTGTTCCACCTGCTCTCCCTCATGCTCATCTAAATCATCAACAAGCAAATCCAATGCGGCGTCATCGTCCTCTCTGGCTATCTCGCACACTCATCAAAAAGCATGAGAGCTTCCGGTGGGTCCTTCATAAAAGAACCCGACCAGAAGTCATAAATAGACTCATCAATGATATCGACCGAATAACATGTGTCCTCTATCATTGGGTGGGCTAAATCTTGGCAAACTAAATGTGATAGCGTCATCCCCTCATCGCAAGAGTCGACGCCCTTGTCGACATCAATAACGGCCCCAGCTGTACAAAGGAACGGTCTTCCTAAAATAATTTGGGTCCGGGTGTCCTCAGCTATATCCAAAACAATGAAATCTACTGGGATGTAAAGCTTGCCTATTTTTACAGGCACATCCTCCAAGACACCTAAAGGTCTCCTAACAGATCTATCAGCCATCTGTAGGGTAATGTTAGTCACTTTGAAATGACTCATCTTCAATTTCTTGCAGACAGGAAGGGGCATGACACTAACACTGGCACCTAAATCGCAAAGGGCCTTATCAATGACCATATTACCTATGACACAAGTAATAGAAAAGCTGCCCGGGTCTTTCATTTTTGGAGGGGCCTTATTTAACAGTAAATTACTAGACTCTTCCATAAATGAAATTGTCTCAAATTCGCTCAAATTCCTCTTACGCGTCACGATATCCTTCATAAACTTAGCGTAAGTGGGTACCTGAGTAACAAGTTCGGAAAAAGGGACAGTTACCTGAAGGTTCTTCACGATGTCCACAAACTTACCGTACTGTTGCTCGATCCTTGCGTCCTTCAGACAACTTGGGAAGGGCACTCTGGTAGCGATGAGCGGTCCTGCAACCTTTTCTTTACCCTTATCAATGCGTGACGTCTTCACAGCAGGGGAAGATGACACGGTGGCGGTATTGGATAATAAATTAGGATTCCCGCCACTTACAGCACTGGGTCGAATACTTTTACTGGTCGATCGACCAGTTTCTTCTTCAATTTCATTCGATCGACCTGTTTGACACTCGATCGAGTGTTTTCTTCAGCATAGTTACTCGATCGACCAACTTGGAGTTCTGTATTTCTCGATCGACCGCCATTGTCACTCGATCGAGTGACTGGATGATTAGAACCGCTCGATCGAGTAGATGAGTTGCTCGATCGAGTGGTTACTGCACACGCAGCAAGTATTTCCTGCAAAAACTCGTCTAGATCATCATCTGAGTCATCATTAGCTGCCAAAACCTCGTCTTCTTCATGAGGAGGGTCACTTTGAAAGTTCATTGCACTGGCTGGATCGCAAATTGGAAGGAACTTGGCTTGATCCGTCGCGTGTGTCAACTGCGCGACTTGCTCTTTCAACTCCGATATAACCGTATCAGATTTTTGTGACATACTCATCATAATGGATTTCAACTCGGCAATTTCTTCTCTTGCAGTGGGAGAGACCGGTTGTGGTACTGGCGTAGAAGGGGTAGAGACGCTCTTTATCTCTTCATATAGCTGGGAGAAAGGAACTCCCTGCTTGTACTTCTTATATGCAAGGGCGCGATCTACACCTGCCGTGCATTCATAAAGATCGTGCCCTTCCTCGTCACATCTACAACATGGCTCTGTATGCTCTGTAATCGTAGGCATATTGTCAAGCAACTTCCGAAGCAACAGCCAATCTGCAAAACTGATCAAAACTTTGCAGAAAATGAGATCAGCCTCAAGGAATAAATTCCTTGAGACAAAAGACAGACTTAATTAAAGCAACAAAATTGCGCCACCTCCCCGGTAACGGCGCCAAAATTTGACACGTCTGTCGCGTACCTGTCAAAAATAACCAACTGGTTCTAACTAACTAATATAGCTAGGGAAGTCGGGTCGAATCCACAGAGAGGTAGGAATTTGTCGGCTGAATTTAAGTTCGTCTAAGTAACCAATTTGGGGGTTTATAAATGTGATTTCTAAACTAAGAGAGTAAGGGAAGAGAAATGAAAAGAAGGAGTTTAACAGATAAAAGAGAATAGCTAAGACAAACGGTTCACCATAATCATCTGGTCGAGTAATCTAGGTCCCAGATCAACGCAGTACGGTCTAAGGGGTAGTGAACGTCACCTTTCGGTCCTTGATTCACCCTAAAGTGTAAACAGTTTAACTTTCGCCCTCGCTGCAATACTCTATTGTTCGCCACTAGTCTGCCTCTTCCAACCTTTCGGTCCAGGTTAAGGTCCACTAAGAATAAGGGTCTAACCGCGTCGACTCGATTAGGCAATTACAATTAATTGTAGCATTTAAACAACAAAGACGGTACTGGCATTAACCTAGTAAGTCGATTACTCTCCCTTCAAATCATGGATCCCCTATAGTCTTAGCATAGGAAATTAGCTACTCATAATCGTCGGATTAACAATTACAACAACCAAATAATTAAAACTAAGCATGATGAACAAACTATTAAGAGATTGATTGAACAATTATAAAGCAAAGAGGAAAAGGATTTAAAAGCAGTAAATACGATTAAGAAATAAACTAGATTGACAATACCGAATCCGAGTAGCAAGTAGAGAATAGGAATCCAAAGAACAGTGACAGAAGTCGCAGTCGAAAATGTACGTAGTGAGGTGATAGGAGTAACGTGATGTCCTCCTCAGTCTTATACTAAAAAATCGTCTTAAACCTAATCTATGGACTGATTACAAAAGCCCATAAAAGATTAGGCGGAAATAAACCAAACGCACACGAAAACCCCTCGATCGAGTAGAAAGCGTACTTGATCGAACACAAATCACTCGATCGAGCTAGAACAACCTCTCGATCGAGCACTGCTTGCAGAACTTCCTCGATCGACTCCTTAAACTGGTCGATCGACCAATCTTGAGTGTGTAAAGCATTCGATCAAGCAGTAAAGCACTCGATCGAGCTATATAGGCGCGTCAGGACTTGAATTTCTTCCTGAACTCAGTTCATGCGTCCTCCAAGTGTAAGATTTCTAAGCTCCGCTCCTTATTTCCCATGAATGCGTACAATTGGGACAATTAAGGCTCGATTTAGCTCCTCCTCGGTCAATTCCTGCAAATTACAATAAACGGACCAAAGTAGAATATTCGGGGGTATTTGTAGCCAGATGCTACATAAAAAGCACAGAAATGCGTGTAAAAATGAGGTGAAAACCTTATATAAAAGACACGCATCACAAGAGCTCATCAGTTGTCGGCCTCATCCTTCAGATAATAGGTGGCAATATTCACCTTCTGATCCTCAGGACACTCGGTAGCGGGAAACAACTTCTCGATCTCTCGGATCCAAGCCTCCAAAGTAGTAAGATCATTGGCACCCTTATAAGTAGGGGGACGGTGACGAACAAAGCGGTCTAACATAGTCTGATGCGGACAGTTGTTGTTGTTATTGTTATAATTGTTGTTGTTGAGGTGATTAGTGAAACCCTCGGCCATTTTTGACAAAGCGGCCTCAAGTCTCCTGATGCGATTAGCATCGGTCTCACCACACCATCTGCAAGAACAAAATCTCATTATAAGTGGTAGAAGAACTATCACTCCAAACAAATACTCGTACACTCTACAAATATAAGAAAACCAACAAATCCTATTGGCTTCTATCCCATTTACTCTCACTCAATTACTAGGCCATTTATTTTAGTCATAACTAAGCAAGAGTTGGGAGCGTGTTTGCTCTGATACCAACTGTAACAACCCGGATTATAAAACAAAGGGAAACGTATATTAAAAGATTTATCAGAGTATAACAATGATAATAGGGTCAAAGTGGCGGAAACACCTGACCAAATACGGATCGATACTAAAACCAAAACCAAATCTAATACATTATTCAAGGGTTCTCAAAACATAAAAACGAACTCCTTATTTATTATTCGTCTCGCCCCTCGATACATTCCAAACAACATCATCCAAACAGTGACGAGCATTCAACCCGAACAACCTGAGAATGGGGGGTCGACAATCAGTCAGGAGTAACTAGATGCTCTCCAAGTCATGTTTACAACAATTGAATATAACTAACATTCATTAACAATTGAAATGCAAAACCAGTAAACATGTGAGACCATCTATACTCATGAAAACTCAATACAACTTACTATAACTTACTCAACCTTAGACGGACGTAATCATGCAATCCTAGACCATATGCAACCACTAGACCATGGACACCTACAAATCTAAGTAGCACACGATCCATAACAACATAAGGCACAAAGCTAGCATCCAAGCATAGCGAATAGAGTGAACGCCGCTAGAGCGTATAACCACTGCCTCTAGCTGATGGAGCGTATCACCATTGCCTCCATCGGTTATAGGGCGTATCACCACTGCCTCCACGATACTTGTATAGCGTATCACCACTGCCTATATGCCAGAGACCTGGACAGACCTCTCGATGCATTAACTGTACATCGAACGACACTCGGGACCCAGAACATTTAACTGACGAATCTGGCCACAACCGAACATAGACCAAATAAACCCACAAAGGGCAGCACTAATTCATTCCGATAGTATTTAACTGATACTACCATCATCTATTCGAACAGCCAACAAACCAATGCACAATTTACTTGACTGCACACAACATGCGTGACCCACGTCATGACTCAATTCAGAATAACAGTTTAACTGACTATCCAACTCATGCAAATGCACAGTTTAACTGACTGTACAACTCATGCGTGAATAACATCACGACTCAACACAATAGAATAGGTTAACTGAATGTCGTACCAGCATATGAACAAGAGTAACCAACGACACATGCGAACATAATGTTATATAATAACAACTGAACATCGCATAACATATAAAACAAGTTTTACCGATCAGGGTTATAGTAACCTTAACCGTAACATTAACTCTGGATGTGAGGTTATACTAGCCTCGACTGTAACTTCAACAAATACCTTTGAGGTTATGCTAACCTCTCCCATAACCTTGACACGAAACTCAAAGTTATATTAGTTCCAACTGTAACCTTGAGCCATAATCTCAGGGTTACGTTAGTTTCAGCCATAACCATAACTCGTATCTAAAGTTATAATAGCTTCAGCTATAACCTTATTGATTCATATTTCCAATATTATACCTATTTCAGTCATAACTCGAGTCATAACGTAAAGTTGTACTAGCTTCAACCATAACTTTGAGCCATATTCTCAAGGTTATACCAACTTCGGCTATAAACCTACGTACCACTCTTGGCCGCATGGTCAAGCCGCCTCTAGGGTTTCACTCGTGAACCCTAGCCGCGTACAAGACACCCATAACAATGCATAAACTACACACGCATCATAATTAGGACATTAGTGTTGGAATATGTGTCCTCCGACAATAATGCGATCATAACTGTCGATCATGATGATCACATGTTTAAATCTCATTTTAAGAATACATGTGGGATGTAATAATTTTACAGTCAACTGGTCCACACATATCGGTAATGATTGGCTGACTAGAGTTTGACATTACTGTCGTGCGGCGGTGGTGATCAGTTGATCCCCTTAGGTCATACCTATAGGGAAATACTCTTAATTGATTATTTAATTAATCATATGTCGATATAAGTTAATTAAATTGCTTAAAATTGACGGATGATTTTGTGAGGAAAATTAACGTGTCTTATTGTAATTCGATTATATTAGATACGGTCTAAGTAATTGAATTGTTTTATTACTTAGATAAAATTATTGTTTATGAAACAATTTGGAATTGAAATTGAATGAATAATTTATTATAATACAAGACGTTGTAATTTATAATTTGATAAACCGTTTTGGTACAAGTAATTACGAATTACTAGTCGATTTTGTAAATGACATATTTTATGAGTATGTTGATTTTTAATATGTTAAAAATACATTACAAATTCACATGTCAAGTAACATGTCACATATGTCACAATTGACAAATGACAAAATAAAATGGACTACCTATTTTATCTCAAGTGTACCGAAATTTAGAGGGTATTAGTGCATAAACTGTGTTGATTATTTTAATAAGGGAAAAACACAATTATTACACTCTATATGTAGCCATGCATGCCTAGTTGTTCTTGGAAAGAAAGTTGGCCTCATGCATTGGCTACCTTCCCTCCTCCAACCGGTTTTGCCATGTGAAATGATAGAATTTTTCCGCTATCATTTTTATTCATACACACTTCAACTTATATTTTTCTAGTGTAGTAAAAATGTTTCTCTCTACAACTTGTGAAATTTTAGAGAAAGAAAAAAAACACACAAAAATCGTCTTCTCTAAACCGAAATAGAGGAGAACAAAATCAATATTTTGGGTCAAATATTTAAGCTAGATTAATATTATTACTAGATCATAATAATATTAGTTATTAAGTGGTTTCCTTGGGTATATGCTTTTGGGAGAGATTCTAAACTTGAATCTTGTTCATCCATTGTTGGAAAGCTCAAGAACTAACAAGAAGGAGATCTTGTTGGTGCCCATAAAACCGAAATCACATAGTAAGAAAGACTATTTCTTCTCTACTTTTGTTCATGTTTGCATGCATAAGATCTAGAATTTATTTTATGACTAAATAAATTGATTCATATATGGATATGTAAATTAATGAGATTAATTAAATTCAAACAAGCGGTATCATGAGCCTTAGGTTGTTTGCATGCAAATCGGTTATTGTTTTTCCGAGTTATAAGATTAACAAACAAAACTTATAAATTTGTGTTTATTATGAAATATCACAAAATTTATTTGTATGTTAAAGTTTCTGGTCCTAAAATGTATTTAGGATATTTTGGTTTATTTATGGATTTTAGTGTTCATTTTATATAACAATGGCATTAAAATGTGATTTTTATGATAAAAATGTCAATTTTGGACTAAAAATAGCTAAACTTCGATTTTTCTATTGGTTTTGGATATGTTTTCACATATATTATCTACTGATGGCCTGTAAATTTTCATAATAAAATGAGTTGTTATGCTCGAAATATGGATTTTTCAAGTTAAAATCGTATTAAAATGGTTAAATAGGTTAATATGAGTTATATTTCGAATCTGGTCATGGAAATTTAGTATGTTGTCACATGCAATTTTACAAGATGTATGTAAAATATTTGGCTATAATGAAGTCTTTATGCATGATTTATGAATTTTTGATGAAAAATCACATAAATAGTGATTTTAATTAGTAAATATGCTAAAACAAACTTCATGACTAAGGAAAAACGTCACATGTTACATTTTAACATTTATTTCAGATCTAAAAGTGAAAAGTTAATAAAAATAATTTTTCTCATATTTTTTTGGTTATAATTGATAAATCCGATAAACCGCAACATTGTTTTTCTCGATAAATTTTCGAAATTTTAACCTATGTTTTTGAGCATTATGAGTGTCATGGTATTTTTCCAGAATGTTCATGAGCTTAAATTTCAAAATTTGAAATTATTTGAAATTTTTATGATTTAATTTGAAGTTTATGGCAAAATTTTGTATTTTAAGTCCATTTATGAACAATATTAAGAAATATAAGTTAATTATTGTCAATATGTTAGTGGAGACTAATTTTGAGTCCTAAGTTGGTTAGGGTAATTAACTTGTACATAAATATGAACTTATGTAATTATTGTGATTATAAAAGGTTAAATCACGCAAATCCGTAAAACTGATTAATATACGATATTGGCTCCTTAAAGGCGATTTAGCATAAAATTGGGCATGTTCATACATATTATAATGCTGCGTTTTAGTTATGATTGTCATATTTTAATTTTATGTAATTTTTGAATTATGTAATTTTACTTAGTATGGCCTTAGTTTTAATTGGTATTGCCCGAAATGTATAGGAATATCGATTCGGTTGTAATTTATTGTGATCTCGTATCACCGTTTTGTAATTTAATAGATTTATTTTTATTTTTAATTACAAATGTATAATAGGAAATTATGTAATTTATTTATTCCGGAGTTCCTTGAAGATGGTGCCACTCGAGAAGGCGATCCATTATAGAAAGTATTGCCTTGAAATGCGTGCCAAGACCGAAGTTCAAGGGACCAAAGGAGTTGGTTTCCGAATTTGTAATAGTTTATTAGATTTACTATTCTAGGAAGGCCATACTAGGATTTAATTTATGCTTTGCATTTTATTTGTATGTTGCATGCATCGCTAAATCGCCATAACTAAACATGCATTTTAAATCGAGTTTATCAACCGTGTCAATTACATTTATCGTAGTTCACCGCTTTAGTTCACTTAAAACGTGATAGATAATAAATTGACATGACCTCTCGCTAAAAATAAACAATTGAGACTTAGCCTTACAAAAAAGTAGAAACCATGAAAACCTATTTCGTGAGGGAGTGCACTTGATGCGGTTGATGTCGTCACTCATCCAATCAAACACATTTATAATTCTCAACAAACAACTAGTTAGCGGTAAGTCGAGGTCGATCCATGGGACGGTGTGCTTTGGGTTCTAAGTCTATCTATCTCAATTTATGCAAGTGTCACAATTTGGTTGGGTTTGTAGTTGTGTTCTAGACTAATAAAAGCAATAAAGTAAAACAAGCAATAAAAGAAAGGATGTAATCAAATGGTTAAAGGTTCTAGGAGGTCATGGGGTCATAGGGGATTCATGGTGTTGATCATACAAACATGTTTACAAAGTTGCAAGCAATTAATGTTGTGGAGGAACCGAGTTGGTTTATGTCTTACGGTTCATAGGAAGGGTTGGGTCCCGGAGCCGAATCGATTAGATTGTACAACACCTACAAGTCGACTTACTTTCCTCCTATTCAACTTATATGCATGGTCTAACAAGACTCGAGTTGGTTTATATCTTACAAGTCAAGTTGAGTAGATAAGAGATGGTAAAAATGCAAGGATTCATAGGCTTAGCATTTCATCAAACATAACATGTGCATAAAGTTGACATCACAACAAGCAAGCAATTTAATCATGTGAACATATTAGATTAAGCATGAATCAATCCCATGTTGGTTTCCCTTAATTACCCACTAATCCTAGCTAAGTAAGTACTCACTCATCATCATGGGAAACATGTCATTAATGGTGTCAATCATCACAACAAGTATAAACATGATAATAGAATGAAGAAATGAACAATAAAGATTAAAGAGTAAAGTAATTATACCAAACTTGAGGTGATCCAAATAATAATGCAAAGAATAATAGAAGAACTTGATGATTGATGGAAGGTTGTCAATCTCCCAATAATAACCCAATAATCTTCAATTACCCAATAATAAACTTGAATAATAAACTTGAACAATAATTAAGGAGAGATTAATGTGTAATGTGTGGAAAGATTAAAGAGTAATCTATTCTAATCTACTCCTAATCTAATCTAAAGGAGGATTTTCTATTCTAAAAACTTGTTTAAAAAGAGGACCCCCTTTGATTATTTACAAATGGGGTATTTATAGTAGAAATTAGGTGGATGCATTAGGGTTAACTAAGGGATAAACTAGTAATTACACTTTTTAGATTAAGCAGGGAGGAGCCGGTATTTCACGGAGGAAGGGCTTCTTTCTTTGAAGCTTGAAGAAGACGAAAATGTGCTGGGCTGGAATCCGAGCGGATTGATGTGAAGACGGGCGGATTGCTGAAGAGGAAAACGGGCGGATTGGGGTGAAGACGCACGGATTCCGTGCATTGTGGACGGCCGGATTTTAGAGAATCCGCACGGGTTGGTTTGCAGTTCTCGTTTTCTCTTCTATTCTTCCCTTTCCTTCACTTCCATTTTATTCTTGTAGGCTTGGTCTCTAGTTCTTGCTTCGTCCTCATACTAGTCTATTAAATATCGTCAAATAGCTTCCGAATACGCACGAAAGACGGGAATTTCCGCCTTATTCTCCCCTTTCCTACAAAACATATAGAATGCGATAGAAAAGCAAATAGGAAAGTTTTGACGGACAAAATGGCCATAGAATGTTATAATAGTATGCAAAATAGGCTCAATTAGGGGACTAAATGTGCGCAAATAATGGTCACATCAGCACTCGGCCACACCGGGGTACAAACCTTGTTACGTAGGGGAAGTGGGTGATAAATTTCTATCCACCGAATTCATGTTGATGAGGGATTTATAGGCTACACCGTGCCCAAGTTAATGTGGGTTTGGATCATGGACACATTTATTCGAAATTTGGATTGAGCTCAACGGAAGTATTCGTGACCGTAGTTGCATGTGTTCCGGGCTAAAGATAAATGTTAATGTAATTTTATCGACCAAGAGTTCTAAAAGTAGAATCGATTAAAGAGTTAATCCACCGAGTTATATTGATAAGAGATTTATCGGCCACACCGTGCCCAAGTTAATATGAATTTGGATCTTGGAATCATTTATAATAGTTGGGTAGAGGTCACTATATAAATGCTTTACTTGTTATTTACAAGTATTAATAAAACGATAAATGTTTTGTTTTCACTATTCTGTTACCATATTGTTCTATTTCTTTACCACAATTCATATACGATATCATTTCGATTTTAGTTCAAATCTTCATTAAAACATCGTAACTAAAGACAAATATGAATTTGCTTCTAAAACCTCATATGAACCATTGCTAAGGATCTCTTGTAAAGAGTATAGATAAAAGTTATTCGTGATCAAAAGGGTTTTTGATTCTTGACTAACATATCTACTTACAATGAATTGTTTATCATATACTTAATTGAATTAAGTGCTTTGAAACGTTAAATTGTTTTGGTAACTAGATTTGTTTGAAATCAAAATTGACCAAAATACCGCAACCACTTCAATGAAAGTTTTAAGACTAAACAAACGAATGAAGAGTAGTCTTCATAAATTTCAATTTTGCTTCTCTTAGCAAAGACTCGTTAAAATGAGTGAGAGCATTCTCTTAAACCGTTAAGAAAAGGATAAGGTTTTAAAGAAGTAAAATTAGAATGGAATTGATACAAGGTAATGTTAAAAGTTATTGAGAATAACGATACTAAACCTATCAATCCCGACCGATAAAGTTTCCATTGTCTTAATTGTTGGACGATAGAAAGGAAACTACCCCAAATTATTGAAGAATCAGCAAGTTAGTTGTGGGACATCTAATGGGACCTTCTTCTTTAAATGTTTATTTGATTAACATAAATTTTGCTAGTACTACTTCGTCAATATTAGAAACCAGTGGAGGTTTTCATCATTGTATTCGATACATAAGATGATTATAATATGACGACTAGCATCAAAAAATGTCGAGAGATAGAGTCATTGTGTACTCAATCTAGTTTTGGGTTTATAGTTGACCTTAATTATGACTATTAAGTGAATAAACTCCAAATAAGAATATAAACTTGTTAAGATACAAAAGAGGTTTCACTTTTGTGACCCTATACACCATGATTTGATGTATGGCTAACCCATTATCAAGGTGATTATATTCTAAACCAAACTAGAATGATATATCATGTAGATGATGCAAGACTCAAATTGGTAACCCAAGATTAAACCTTAAATTCTGGAACGATAAACGCAAAGAGTTATCGAGTACTCTTGGAACCATTAGATTATTAATCTTATGGTATATGCGTATCTTGTATTCAAAGCAAGATGTCTCGTGCCTTTTGGTTGAAAAGAAGATCGAGGTTGTAAATCATTAATCCAAAAAGGGTTGATCATTTTCTTTTACCAACGATTTAAGTTGACGCTAATGTGTTCACTTAATAAGGTAAATAGAGAAATCTTTGAAGAAGTTCAAAGAGTTCAAAGAATCACGATTTAGTCGTGATGGGATTATCAAAGTGAAGACTTTGATATAGCCAAAGGAAATGTGATATAGTATCACAAATTAATCTCTCTTAGCACGCATTATGGGATAATGTGTGGTTGGATAAAGAAATCAAACGCTATTCGATATGGTTTGGACTTCAATCAAGTTACTTTGAGTTACTTGATCCTCTTGGGAATTTTATCATTTTGTCTAAATTATTTTTCCACTAAATCTAAAACGAGTCATATGAGATATGAAATGGTAGGGTACCATATTTGTAAGTTTTCAAAAGAAACAAATGCTCATTTTTTCTTATTATAATCACGAGTACAACGGGTTTGTGGCTCGTGAAGCTGTCTTTCTAAAATACAAGTTTATTTCTAGAAGACAGAGTGGGAGAAATTATTCAAGAGCCACAAAGAATCTCATGTAGCAAGAAATTATTCAAGAGCCACAAAGAATGTTATGTCGCAAGAAAATGGTCTTTCTTGGCTACATGAGACGTTTTGTGTAAGACGTTGTTTCTTCAAAACCTAGGAGGTTAAATTCGTCACTTGTTGAAGATGATGAATTCATACTACCTTTAAGAATGTAAAGAGCTTATAACTTACAAAGAAATCGTTTGATTCAAGTTGATTACTTCTAGAAAGTAATGAACATATGACTTACATGTGAATGTTTAAGTCACAACTCAATACAAGGCTTAGAGCCATGAAAATCCGAAATAAAAGGCTTGATTAGTGACAAAGGGTTTTGCACTAATAAAGAGAGATTTCAAAGCTTGATTGATAGCAAAGAGTTTTGCACTAGTTGAGAAGCTTAAGTCTAAGGATTGTATTTCATTATGATGAGATATATAGCAAGTGAATCCAAAAACCCACTTCTTCAATTAGAAGGAATGTATTCAATACATGTCTTGAGTTTTGTAGATTCTTGCCATCCTAAGATAATGTGAAACTTAAGAGAGGGTTTTAAGTAGGATATCAATGAGTTGGAATCAACATTTTGATCATGTGATGAAACTTTTCTCAATAAGTTGAGAAGTTATGTTTATACATGAAGATTAGTGGGAGTTACAGAAATTTTAATTAGTCTAATATATGGATGACATATTGATCATTGGGATTGATTTAAGACTTTTGGAGTATTATAATACATCTTTAATATCCAGATTTATGTAGATAAATCCACATGATATTAGCATCAAATAAGAAGTCTTATGTTGATAAGATTCATGATTAGTTCAATTGAGTTGAATATATTTGATTGATTTCAATTGCTTCCGCTGCCGGATCAATTAAATAGGAAATGATGTATAACACTTCATATACTTTGAGCATGATGAATTATTTCAAATCGAATTTAAGTAATAGTTACCAAGTAAGCCATAAAGATTACCCTTAAGTGCTTGCAGAAGCATTAAGGATGTAATGCAAAGTGTTTTTGATGTAATTTTGTGTAAGGGTGTTACACAAGTGACAATTGACAATTGAGATTGCGCATGGTTTCCGACAAAACCATAATCAAAACACATTAGGATGGTTAAGATACCATTGTGGCTATGTTATTTAAGAAATAGATTTTCTAGAATCGTTCTAGGCAATAAAGAACAATGAGAAATATTTACAACGGAAATTGAGTACACTTGCAATCATGGGATGTGCAAGAAGGATGAGTCCCGCACACTGTGAAAACAGTGGGAGCTATTCTAAGGCTAGAGGGCATATGTCTTGATTGGATCTCGACACGTACTCAGAAAGTTTTATAATGCAAATGTATACATTAAAAAGGAAAACGAGTATGTAGTAAGGTTGAGTAAGGTACAAGAAGTTGATAAAACCTGCTAACCAAAGCCTTCTCATAGGCTTAACATGATGAGTCATGTCATTTCAATTGAATTGAGATGAACAACTACATACAAGATCTAAATTGGATATGAAGTAGTAATCAAGTATTGACTATTCATATGATAATCACATTTGTCGTTCGAGTTTTTAAAATCTGAAAACTCCTTTTATACTTTGTTACATCCAAGCGGGTTGTAGAGACAATATTGAACCCCGTTAAAGTGAACCCGGATTAACATGGTATTCGCCCATAGTCACTTGTATGAGGCGACGTCTCGAAGTGACTAGAGTGTGATGCAATTGATGGCAAGTTCAAATGCCATAGAGTCATATGAGATAACTAGTCAATCACATAGGCAGACTGTTAGGAACACTTTGTCGGGCCTTATGACCGCTTATAGAGTTCTGGCAAATTTATATAGCCTGGTCTTGGCGAGAGCTACTATAGTATTCGAATGAGTCGATTCTTTTGACTAAAGACTGTTCACCTAAGGGCCATTCGAGGAGTAATGAACTGGAAATGCGTGGCCACGCTCGGAAGGTATCTATGGTAGATAACTCCGGTCAATCAGTTATTCTCCAGATCGAGGAAACCACTCTCGATATGATCACTTGCAAGTACGACCTGAAAGACACCTTGCATTGAGTGGGAGATAGTAATAGGACAAGAGAATTGGTGACGCACACTTGTCGAGGAAAAGTGGGAGATTGTTGGAATATGTGTCCTTCGACAATAATGCGATCGCAACTGTCGATCATGATGATCACATGTTTAAATCTCATTTTAAGAATACATGTGGGATGTAATAATTTTACAGTCAACTGGTCCACACATATTGGTAATGATTGGCTGACTAGAGTTTGACATTACTGTCGTGCGACGGTGGTGATCAGTTGATCCCCTTAGGTCATACCTATAGGGAAATACTCTTAATTGATTATTTAATTAATCGTATGCCGATACGAGTTAATTAAATTGCTTAAAATTGACGGATGATTTTGTGAGTAAAATTAACGTGTCTTATTGTAATTCGATTATATTAGATACGGTCTAAGTAATTGAATTGTTTTATTACTTAGATAAAATTATTGTTTACGAAACAATTTGGAATTGAAATTGAATGAATAATTTATTATAAATACAAGACGTTGTAATTTATAATTTGATAAACCGTTTTGGTACAAGTAATTACGAATTACTGGTCGATTTTGTAAATGACATATTTTATGAGTATGTTGATTTTTAATATGTTAAAAATACATTACAAATTCACATGTCAAGTAACATGTCACATATGTCACAATTGACAAATGACAAAATAAAATGGACTACCCATTTTATCTCAAGTGTACCGAAATTTAGAGGGTATTAGTGCATAAATTGTGTTGATTATTTTAATAAGGGAAAAATACAATTATTACACTCTATATGTAGCCATGCATGCCTAGTTGTTCTTGGAAAGAAAGTTGGCCTCATGCATTGGCTACCTTCCCTCCTCCAACCGGTTTTGCCATGTGAAATGATAGAGTTTTTCCTCTATCATTTTTATTCATACACACTTCAACTTATATTTTTCTAGTGTAGTAAAAATGTTTCTCTCTACAACTTGTGAAATTTTAGAGAAAGAAAAAAAACACACAAAAATCCTCTTCTCTAAACCGAAATAGAGGAAAACAAAATCAATATTTTGGGTCAAATATTTAAGCTAGATTAATATTATTACTAGATCATAATTAAGTGGTTTCCTTGGGTATATGCTTTTAGGAGAGATTCTAAACTTGAATCTTGTTCATCCATTGTTGGAAAGCTTAAGAACTAACAAGAAGGAGATCTTGTTGGTCCCATAAAACCGAAATCACATAGTAAGAAAGACGATTTCTTCTCTACTTTTGTTCATGTTTGCATGCATAAGATCTAGAATTTATTTTATGACTAAATAAATTGATTCATATATGGATATGTAAATTAATGAGATTAATTAAATTCAAACAATTAGAACATGCACAAACATATGAAACATATTATTCATGACAATAAATCATCAAACATGTACTTAGACATACAATACAATTATTAAATCATATTGATTACATCATTTGTCATAAACACAATTAAAAGATCCTCGTCAATGACGTAGACGTCTTCTCCAGGTACAACCTCCACGCCTTCACGAGAGAGCACATGTGCCAAAGGGAAAATTATCCCAATTAAAACACTAATCGATATAAAAAATATAAAAACAACGCGTAGAAAAACGAAACTTACGAAGGAGATAGATAGATCCAAGGAATCGGATCGATCTAGGCACGAAGAACGATGAAGAACGAAGGTGGTTCGGTATTAAATCTCGTCGTCAAAGCTACCAACCAAAACAGTATTTCTAACTCTACAAACTACTCTTTAGTGGAGTGGTAAGTAAAGGTTGGATCCCAAGGGACGGGTATTGAATTAGGATTTTAATTGCAAGTAGTTTATGTCTTAGGGTGTCACAAATTGGGTTGAGATGAGATGTAATCTAAACTAATCAACAAGATGAATGTAAATTAATGAAAACAAAGCAAAGCAATTAAAGGGATTGTAAACAAATGATTAAAGGCATTAGTGTGTCATGGGTTCATAAGGGAATCATGGAAATAGATCATACAAACATGTTCTCAAATAGATGCAAGCAACTTATTACTGTGATGGAATCGAGTTAGTGTATATCTTACAATTCCTAGGAAGATTTAGGTCCCGGAGCCGAGTCGATCAAGACTTTACAACACCTACAAGCCAACTTAGTCTCTTCCTATTCAACTCTATGCATAGTCTAACAAGGCTCGAGTTGGCTTATATCTTACAAGCCTCATTGAAAAGATAAGAGATGGGTAAAAAATGTAAGGATTCATAGTCTCGCATTTCATCAAACATAACATGTGCATAGGTTGAAATCACAACAAGCAAGCAAGTGATTATGAAAGCATATTAGATTAAGCATAGATCAATTCCCATGATTATTTCCCCTAATTCCCCATTAACCCTAGCTAAAGGACTACTCACTCATGATCAAGTTTAACATGCTAATAAGGTTGTCAATCATACTAACAAAGCAAAACATGATGAACAAATTATGTGATTAATATTAATTAAGCAAAGGTAAAAGGAGATTATACCTACTTGAGATGATCCAAATAATAAAGCAAAGAATAATAGAAGTAAACTTGATGATTGATGGAAGGTTGTCAATCCTCCAGTAAACCCAAATAATCTTCTAATTACCCAAATAAAACTAAGAACAATTGAGAGAATTAAGGAAAGATTAATATGTGATTAATATTGAAATGTGTATTACAACTTTGATTAAGACTAAATTAAGGACTTGATTATGATATGATATTTCTAAGCTAGTACAGTAGGGTATTTATAATAAAATTAAGTACAAGGATTAGGGTTACTAAGGGCTTAAATGACGATTAAGACCCTAAGAGAAGCTCGATAATTTGCAACTCCTGAGGGACATGTGCGCATTGGGTTGCAACTCCCCAGAGACACGCGTGGATTGAGCTGGAGCACGCCTTGTCCTGTGAGGTGATCCGCTCGGGCTGACAGTCGGGACGCTCGGATCCTGGCTCTGGGACGCTCGTCTTGAGCTCAGGACGCTCGGATCCTGGGACGGGGTTCTTCTCTTGTTCTTGGTTCCCAAACAATCCGTGGAGACTGTCTTAGGGATGCGCGGATCTTTCATCATTGCCCATTTCACTTCATTTATTTGCTTAGGCTTCTAGTGTCGGTCTCCTCTTCAATGCTTGGTCATTAGATGCAATCCATTTAGCTCCATTTTGCTCCATAAATGCAAGGCTAGCAATCCTCTCCTACCAAGGACACAAAACCTCAAAGAATATGCAAAATGGGAAACTAAAGATAAGAAATGACCCTAATAGGTGCTAGAAAGCATAGGAACGAAGTTAATTCGGGGACTAAATGTGCTCAAATATCAGTCACATCAAACATCCCTAAACCGAACCTTTGCTCGTCCCGAGTAAAGAGGTGACTATAACTATGACCTTTATTTAAACTAACCTACTAACATAGCCGATATGAGACAATTACCGGGTCTCACTCCGCCCTTTCAACTCACAACAAGACACTCATGAGGTAAGATGCCTTCTTGCAAGGCAAGGTGGAGCTTGCCAAAATGGTGATACATCCAATCATTAAGTACACAAAAGAAGGTAATGGATGCATCTACAAAATAATAGCCACTTTCCTCATCTAAGTGGCGGAAATTATCTAAGGGGGAGCAACCTAAGGGTACACACTCCATTATAGATATGGTTTCTTCAAATTACTAAGCCTAGGAGGATACCAACAAGTCACCTCCAAGTTGTGTCAAGCTACGGTACCTTTGTCCTCAATTGCTAAATGCTTTCGTCAAGAGTAGATTCCCCATGATGTTAGAAACACTGTAGGATCGCGGAATTCCCCTTCTTGCCTAGACAAGAAGAAGGGTCGTCCCCTCTCTACCATGCACAAAAGTGGGATCAATGGAAAAAGGGATCAATATGCTTTTGAGTTTCATAATAGGAGTTTGCTTTTGATTTTGTTATTCCCCCCAATTTCTTGTGGCATTTGAAATTTTTTAGAACAATTTTCTTTGTCATTTCTTTGATGTTTGGCATTTTGATACTTGGCAATTTTTTTTGCAATTTTTGAACATTTTCAAAGTCACTCCAATTTGTAACGAGGGTGCTTTTATTGAAGCATAGGAGTTCTTATTTTTGTACTCCTCTTTTATTTGATGCAATTTTGTGCAAACTTCTTAATTTTCATTTTGATGCTTGAACTCAAATTGAGGTTTTTGTGCCCATTCCCTTTTTGTTGACAAAACATGATGATAGAAGTGGAAGATGGTTGCATGGTTTCAATGGTCACCTTGGAATAAACGGTAGCAAGGGACTCATCACATCACAAGGTACTCTTGACTAGGCCTTAGTCCATGGGTCAAAGGATACTAGCATGACACATCGTAGGATGTTTTGGAGGTATTCTAATGAGCAAAGTGTCAAGAAGAAAAAGTATCTACAAGGGCCTTATATACACTTATCAAGCTTCCCAAATAGATGTTTTCACAAAATTTTCCTAAAATGCAACTACATGTCATGATGTAACTAACATATATACAACCTAATGCAAATTATTCTATCAACTAGTATGCCATGTAAACTAAATGCAACTCCTAACAACACATTGGTTTGTACCGCATCAACCAAAATAAAGCCACATTGTCATTAACATATAAAAGGAGGGAGGAGATTTGGAAAGATCATACCATGCGGTCTTCTATTTCCTTCATGCCTCGAATGTGGTGTAGTCGATCCAATGTGATAAGAGTGACAAAAAAACACAAATATATACAATATATACAATTCTACACTACAAAGGAATGAACATGTTTTTTTATTTTTGAGAAATTTTTCATTTTTTATAAATTTTCAAGAGTTTTTCAATTTTTATCATTTTTGATTTTAGAAGTTAGAATTTCCCATCCCCACACTAGTATGGGCATTGTCCTCAATGGCCAATACGATAGGAAATTATGCAATGCAATCTATATGAATATGCATGATTTTTAAACTAATATGAAAACTATATGACATATATATCAAGTGAATGCAATCTAATCTATCATATATGTGCATGCTTTCGATTGGTCGGAGAGCTAATTTGAATTAACTCGCATCCCTTGTGAGTGAACTTCCCCAAACAAAACAAGACACTATTGCTAGTGTAAAAACAGGGGGAGTTCATGCACAAGGAATGGATGCAATACATGAATTCTAATTGTCATTTTGGATTTTGCAAATGGGAAAAAAATATGAGACACCTCAATGGAACCGAGGTGGGAGTCCTTTAAATGGTGCTAGGACTCAAAACAAATACTCAAGATAAAGATTAAAAACATGATATAAAGACAAAGCTAAAGGAGGTGTAGGAAACTCACAATGGAATAGGTTGAAGTCAAGTAGTCAACCCCGCACTTGTGGTATCCTCCAATAAGCTTCGTCAACCCTCAATTGTCGCTCATTGCGACATCATCATCACCGGGATCATTGCCGTCATCATCATCATCGGAATTATCAACACCATCAACCTCCATTGGACCGGAGGACTCAACATCTTCTTTAGCATCGGAACTTGAACCTTGCTCTTCTTCTTGGCATGAACCAATACCTTCCCCATCTTCAACAACAACAACCTCCTTTTCATTAACCACCCGACTATCCTTTTCGGCATCTTGAGAAGTATTAGGGAAGAACACTTTCTTATCTGCCCAACTAGGCAAAGGACATAAAGGATCAAGAAGTCCTTGCCAAGCTAGATGTAGAAGTGGTGGATATTGGGCTCGATAAGCATTCACCCGGTCATCATAAGCTTCTCTATGCATTTGTTGCATTAATTGGGTCAAGTAGCCATTGCCTACCACAACATTAGAGCCACTTGGTTTAAACTCTTGGTAGGCAATAGGATAGTGTGGAGTGACAATGGTAGAGGAGGAGGGCTTTGCAATTGGATCCCTTTGTTGCTTGATAATCTCCTCGGCTTCTTTGGAGACGGGAATGAGGTAGTTTGGTGTATGGGCGGAGATACAGCAAATCTTGGTGGGCAAGACAATGGACTTGGCTTCCTTGATGAGCCGCTCATATTTGTTGTCAAGATTGTCATTCTTGACCCAATGAAATTTAATGATCAAAGTATTCATATCAAGGAGGTAGCTTCCCTTAACCGGTTTGTAGGTGTTATCTTTGTTGAACTCCGGGTTAAAATGTTTAGCTAACCTTGTTACCAAGCTCCCGTTTACAATAAAGGCCACTCCCTCTTTCCCATTATCAATCTCTAGCCACCGGTCAATCAATAGTTGAAGAATGTTGTATTTTCGGGGGGACTTTCCATTGATATTCAAGAAGGACTCAAGGTAGACAAAATCGAGTTCGGTGAAGTGGTTGGTGCCTTTCCTAGCAATCAATGTATTGGCCACACACTTGTGCCAAGTTCTTATGCCCGGATGGTGGACATACAAAGCATGAGACTCCCGAAAGGACTCAAATTTTCGACCGGTTATAGCTTTCCAAAGGGGTGCAACATCATATTTCAAAGGCTTTTTCTCATAATGATCATATCGCACAAGACCAAACACTTTAACAAACTCACTCTTAGTCATTCTTCTACTCTTGTTCTCAAGCCGGAACTCAACATAATTTCGAGTCTCTATCTTATATGCACTCAAGGAGCTTATGAACTCCATTGTTAATGAGGGGTAAGTCAATTCATCCATATCAAAGAGGGTTGTCAACCCCATGGACTCAAAAAATGCTCTAGTTTGCTCAAGGACTCCTAACTTTTGCAAAGTATCATGGCAAATGAACTTGGTAGCTACAACTTTCTTTTTGGCAAGGGATATAAAGGCAATCCTATGTTTATCGGTTAAGAAAGTTACCTCCGGAAAATTTGGCAATTGTTCTACAACCGGAGTAGATGTGGTAGCTTCCTCAATAGGATTGACGGTTTCTTGAACTTCCTCCCTTGTTTGAGCTACTACCAAAGCCTTAGATGCTTGAAGAGCTTGTTGCCTCTTTGACAAATTTGGAGTTTTGGGTGCCTTGGTTCCGCCTTTAGTCCTTGCCATTGTATGCTCCTTATCAAATTGATATCAACAAACCAAGATATTCCTTGAATGCTCCTTGCTTCTTCAAACTTTAATCAATTCCTCAATCAATTTGGGATTTTCGAAAATTTGCTCAAACCCTAGAAAATTGATTCAATTTATGAGAAATTGATGGTTAGAGGGTCTTTTGTTGATGAAGGAGTGATTTAATTTTGTTTTAAGCAAGTTTTGTTTTGATTGTGGTGAATTTTATTGAGAAATTGGTGTTTTTGAATGAGGGGATTGAAGGTTGAAGTGAGGAAAAATGTATGTGTTTGGGTTTTTGAAAGATGGAAATGAATTGGGAAGAAGAGGATGTCTCGTGTTTGTTTATGTATCAGGCCTGGGACGCTCGGATCAGAGTCGGGACGCGCGGATTGTCTCACAGGGTTTTCTGAAATATCAAAGCAGTGCTGGGACGCGCGGATTGTGCTTAGCTCGAGCGGATTTCTCATGAGACGCTCGGATCGAGACTCGGACGTGCATATTTTCCCTCAGCAAAATTTTATGATTTTGAGGCTTCCCAGGACCCGCGGCTCGATAGTAGGACGAGCGTCTTGGGCTCGGCTTGCGCAGATTTTCTTACAGGGTTTTTCCCACAATTCGAAACTTCCCAGCTCCCACGTCCTAAGGCCAGGACGCGCGGATTGATCCTGGAGACGCTCGGACCACTTTTAGCTCCCACGAGCTCAGGTCTGCTCGTGGGGATTCCTCTTCCCGTGTCATTCCTTCTTCCTTTCCTTTTTAAATGTTGTGGGTTGTACTACAAAGGTATGGTTAGCCTAGGCATTTACCATCTCCACACTTGATCAAACAGTACACATTGAAACACGTTAAAATACCTCCCTCACTTGCTCTCATGTCAAAAATCTTGTAATAAAGCACAAAAATGCAAATCCAAAGATGACAAAGATGCAATAAAGGAAATAAAATGCTAGTTAAGGGGTTAGAATATTTACAAATGGTGGTTTAGGGAGGACTCCACCAAACTCTCCTTCTTGTGAGAGATATCAAGGGGGCAAAGCCAACGTGTTGTTGATGTTGCTCAACACCTTGTAAAAGTAGTCGAAGGCTTGCTCATTCTCATAATAAAGATCTTGCATAGATCTTTGTGCATTGTTTTCTTCATTGTTGTAGTCCAAGTCAAAGTGATGGCAAGGATCAACAAAGCCTTCGTCTAATGTTATAGCATTTCCAATATAAGGATTGACCAATCCTTCAAATTCATCATCCCATAGACCGCAAACTTTACTAGCTTGTTCCCCAATGATATCATGAGTTGACAAGAGTAACTCTCCTTTCTTGTTATTTTGGCCAATGAGCCCTTCTTCATTACTTGTCATGATGGGTGAGCTATTCAAGCTCTCATTGTTGTTGTTGAAAATTCCATGCTCTCCAAATAGAGCTACTTGAAGGTCTTCCACTTTCTCCTTCCATATGGGTGATGTTTCTTTACCCATGGCTTGATCTTTGCATAGAGATTCTAACTTCTTTCTATCACTTTCTCGGCTATAGTGATCGACCATGAAGCATGGCTCATGTAGTCGGGGGGCTCTCATTGTTTTGTCAAGATTGAAAGTAATTGTCTCATCCCCTACTTCAAGTGTGAGTTCTCCATGTTTCACATCGATTACCGCTCCGGCGGTATGCAATAAAGGTCTTCCTAAGATGATAGGAATGTTGGAATCCTCCTCCATGTCTACAATGACAAAGTCTACCGGGATGAAGAATTTGCCAATTCTTACGGGCACATCCTCCCATACCCCTAAAGGTATCTTTGTTGATCGATCTGCCATTTGAAAAGTAATGTTGGTGTATTTGAGCTCCCCCATTCCTAGCCTCTTACATACCGAGTATGGCATGATACTTACTGTTGAACCATATAGAATATATGTTTATGTTTTGATGATGTCATGAGTACTTTATATTATATATACTCATTGCGCGTAATTGTTTGTTTAGTCTCCTCAGATTAGACTTATTATTTGCAAAGCTTAACGGATTATGATGAAAGTATACAAGAACTTATTGTGATCATGCCCTCAATCACGGATCAAGATATTGCAAGATAGTGAAAGAATTATTCAAGTGTCATGAGAAGATGAAGCTCATCTAAAGATTGATTAAGCTTGAATGATGAAGTAGCCTATACTCGAAGATCTCCTTAGAAGATTAGAATAGTGTAGGTGATTATCTCATAATGGTAACATAAGAATAGATTTCTTATGTTAGTAAAGTTATAGCCTCACAGCTATAACATTACTTATGAAAGAGCTCAATGTTATAGCTCTTCTACTATAACATTGAGATGCTGAGCTTATATAACACGTGACTTAAGAAGTTTTCAAATTGTTTTTGAAAAATGTTTTTGTCTCTTTTAAATGTTTTAGCAAAAAATATTTATTTAATGAGGGAGCCCATATTCATAATAAGTGTGGTTTTATTTTTAATCTTATAATTAGTAATTATATTGGATCAACTTATGAGTTGAGTCATATTACTAATTAGGATTTCTAATATTGCATACTCTTAAACCCTAAATCTAACTTAATATCAAGCTAGGGTTTTCACGAAAAACAAGGCATATGAGCCGTGTTTATTTCTTGTAACTTAAGGATAAAAGTTGTTTATTGTTAAGATTTTATTCTCTAGAATTATCTTAACATATCTTGTATATTTAGCTTGATATGGTTATTTATGATAAGGATATTTTTGTTATGGAAAATCTTATCATATCTTAAGATTTAAGGAAAAGATAATAGGAGAATAATTTATAAATTATCTTTCGGAATATTCTCTATTATCTCTTAGGGTTTTGAGGAAAGAAATAACAAAGATATGATTTGTTTACATATCCGTTATTTCGGCCACTAGGGTTTCGTGGAAACCGTGTGCTTTACTTCCTCTCTTGCTATAAATACTCTACCCTTTGCTACATTTGAAGTTAAGACCTTTGAGCATAATTTGATTTTATTTTAAAAGCAAAAACCGTGTTTTACAAGCAAAAACCGTTTTGTTATTTTGAAAAGGTCGTGCGTCATATAAACTTGTGCATTCATTCTTTCGTTATTGTTATAAGATAATAGTTCTTAATTGATTTCTTACTCGTTCATTAACGTGAACTTTTAGAAGAATCATTAGTGCTTTCTTATTAGCGTAAGTTAGTCGCTCGAGTATTTAACGGTACTCACTTGAGTTACAACTAGGGTTAGTTGTATGAGTTGGGTTAGTAAATTTGTAATCCGTAGAAAGGTACTAAATTAATTAATCGAGAATAGTGGACGTAGGTTTCGATTTGTGAAACTGAACCACTTCAAAAACCCTCGTGTCTCTCTTTCTTTTACGTTTTCCTTACGCCTTGATTTAGTTCGTTAATTAGTTGATTAGTTAAAGTTTAATCAATAAACTTTAAATAATTAATTATACACGTGCAATCGAAAAAGTAGGTTAAAGTTTTTAATCCTCAATTCCCCCCCCCCCCCCCCTCTTGAATATTTCGGATCGATAGACTCTTCAATTGGTATCAGAGCCTCGTGCTCTTGATTGCCTAAACGCAAAGAGGCTGATCTGACTATCTTTATTTATCTTGTCATTTTATATTCCGTTGCCTATCACGTGATAAATGGATTCCAAATACCTCAAGTGTCCCATCTTTGATGAGAATAATTACGGTTTATGGAAGAACATGATGACTCAATATATGAAGGGTCATGATTGGGAGTGCTGGAGGATTATCCAAAACGGACCGCATAAAATTTTGGTTGCATCCACTGAAGGCACTACCTACGAGAAAAAGGAAGAGGATTATGTCGAGGCTGACTACAAGAAGGCCGAAAAGAATTCTAAAGCAATAAGCCTATTGCAAAACGGCATGACTACTACAGAACTCTATCGCTTCTCTTCGTGCTCAATGGCCAAGGAAATATGGGACGGCCTTGAACTAGCTTATGAAGGTACTTCCATTTTTAGGAAACACCGCATAGATCTGTTAATGCAAAAATATGAGCTATTCAGTATGGAGCAAAACGAGTCCTTAGATAGTATGTCCGCATGTTTTTCAAGCATCATAAACGAATTGAAAAACCTAGGAAGAAAGTTTAACATCGAGGACATTGCAAGAAAGGTTCTTAGAAGCCTAACTAAAAAGTGGCGTGCCAAGGTCACAGCAATGGAGGAATCGAGACATCTTGAGAACTTATCCTATCAAGAACTCATTGGTGCTCTCATGGCCCATGAAATAACTCTAAATGTTGATGAAGAAGAACAAAGTAGAGGTAAAAACGTGGCCTTAAAAAGCGACGATGTCAGCTCAGACATAGAGGATGAGACCGTTTTGTTTGCACGACGATTTAAAAATAGAATTTTTCGAAACAAGCAAACAAAATTTTCGGCTAACAACAACAAGTCCTTTAACAAGAAAGCAACAGAATCAAAATCATCATTACTAACAGAGGTTGCTTCAAGTATGGAGAATCTGATCACATGATCAAGGATTGTCCAACATGGGAGAAAATTAAAGACAAGGCAAAACGCGAGAAGACAAAGAAGGAGTTCAAACAAGTAATGATGGCTTCGTGTTGGGGAGATCTTGACTCAGAAGATGATGAAGGATCTGAAGATGACGAAGTGGCCAATCTTTGTCTCAGCAGCGTCAGTCTTGACCTAATTTCTGACAGCGACGAGGATAGCACGAATTCTCACTCAAACTACTGCTTTCTAGGAGAATCAGATGAAGATGAAGATGATGAGGTTAGTTATCTTGAACTCAAAAAACGTGTTAAGAAATTATCTAAGAATGCCCTAATTGAATTTTTTGAGCAATCCCTCGACAAATGTCATGAACAGGATATGGAACTAAAGGATCTAAAAGAACAGATTCTTGATATTGCTGAGGAGAATCATATTCTAAAGGCAAAAGCTAAGAAGTTAAAATCTAAAGTTACAGCTAATAAAGCTACAACATTAGATACTACTAATGCTGAAAAGAAGGAATTAGAGTCCAAAGTTATAGCTAATGAAGCTATAACTTCAGACTTAAGGCTTAATATTAAGCACCTTCAAGCCAAAGTTATAGCTAGTGAAGCTATAACTTTAGAATTTAGAAAAGTCAAAGAACTTTTAGAGACTAAAATCACATCTGATGAAGCAGTGATTTTAGACCAAAAGAAAGAAATCGATTCTCTCACAAAGCAATTGAAAGAATCTAAAACTGACATGATCAATGTTAATAAACAGCACTCGGATATTGTATTTATTCTTAACAAAAGGTTCCAATACTTTCGTGACAATTTCAAGAAGGATAATGACGTAGATCACACGAAATGTCTTGAAGAAATTAAAACCCTAAAGGACTTACTCCTACATGCAAGAAAGGTCCATGACAAGTGGGAAGGTAGCACAAAAGTCCTAAACTTCTTAACCGAACAATCTGATAATAATATGAAGATGGGGTTAGGACATGAGTGCTACAGCCGTAGAGATTACACTAAATGCAAATCAACACCTTCAGATCATGATTTCAGAAAAAGAAAATATGTCGATCTTCCTGAATATCTGATTTGTAATTATTGTGGTCATACGGGTCACATCCAAGATAATTGCGTCAAACGTGTACATGATATACGAAAAAATATCGAATTTGCTAAAACGGTTGACACAACAGTCGAGGATGATGAATCCTCCAAAGATGAACCTAACGAAGAAAGGAATAATAACTTCCGTTGGTTCTACGACATGGCATTTGATTACTCCAAAAAGCCTAGTACTTCACAAATTCCTTGTCAACTCAAACAAAGTAAACCTAAACACAAGGAGACCAGATATGTGAGACCCATGGAATCCCCTAGACCTAGAACTCCTCCTAAACAAAACTACCCAAAGTTTAGAAACACGACTGTTAGACAAGTTCGGGTACGAAAGGACTTAGTATATAGGGTAACTAACCATAAACGACCCAACTTAGCTTGGGTACCTAAAAACTGTATCTAATCCTTTTGCAGGTGATGGTGAAAGAAAACAATCAATGGTATCTTGACAGTGGATGCTCAAGACACATGACTGGAGATAAGAATTTGTTTCTTTCACTCAAACCTTTCAATGGAGGAAAGGTGACTTTTGGGGACAATAAGAAGGGCAAAGTGATTGGTGTGGGCAAAGTTGGAATTTCTAAATCACATGCAATCAGTGATCTTTATCTAGTGGATGGTCTCAAGCATAATCTACTTAGAATATTTCAACTATGCGACAAAGGTAACAAGGTCGTTTTTCATACAGATGTTTGTCGCATTATAATTGAAGGTACAAGTAATATTATTCTTGAAGGCCATAGGAAAAGAAATGTGTATATGGTAGATTTAAATGTTGTCCCTACTAACTCTTTTTCGTGCACGAAAGTTACACTTGATGATCCTTGTTTGTGGCACAAGCGTTTTGGTCACATTAGCTCACCTATTTTGAGTAAACTCAAGAGATGGGACTTGGTTTAAGGACTACCTAAAATCAGGTTCGATCAAGATAAGATGTGTGACGCTTGTGCTCAATGCAAACATGTGAGATCATCGTTCAAACCTAAAAGAGTGGTAAGCATGAATCAAACTTTGGAATTAATATATATGGACTTGTGTGGACCCATGAAGGTAAGAAGTAGAGGAGGATCCAGGTATCTCTTTGTCCTCGTAGATGACTACTCAAGGTATGTATGGCCTATCTTTCTTCATTCAAAAGATGAGACTTTTGATGAATTCATTTGTCTTATGAAACTTGTTCAAAATAAATATAAAACTAACCTTGTCTCTATTCGTACGGATCATGGCACCGAATTTGATAATCAAGCATTTATAGAATATTGTAGAGTTAATGGTGTAGGACATAACTTTTCTGCACCACGAGCTCCTCAACAAAATGGTGTGGTTGAACGTATGAATAGAACACTAGAAGATATGGCTCGTACAATGCTCTTATGTAGTGGTCTACCTCGTAATTTTTGGGCTGAAGCCATTAGTACTTCATGTTATATCCATAATCGTGCTATGATAAGACTTATCCTTAAGAAAACTCCCTATGAACTTCTAAGAGGTCGTAAACCTAATATCTCTCATCTTTGTTGTTTTGGGAGTAAGTGTTTTGTTCATAACAATGGTAAAAATAGGTTAAGTAATAAGTTCGACCCTAGGAGTGATGAGGCTATTTTTATAGGATACTCGGATCATATCAAAGCTTATAAGGTTTTCAATAAAAGAACACTTTGTATTGAAGAAAGTATACATGTTATTTTTGATGAATATAACGTGTTCGATAAGCCCTTACAGGATGAGGAAGAAGATATCGATGAACCTGACTTTCGTCTTTCCAGAGATGATCCTCCGGAATTGGAAACTGAGGATAACGAGATTGAAGGAATAAATGATGAGCTTGATCATTCTTCTAAAGATAAAAAGAACAAAAATAAAGTTATAGTTGATGATACTATAACATTGTCTCAAAATAAGGATTCCCAGTCTAATGTTATAGATAATGTTACTATAACATTGAATCCAAATCAAGGTGATGAGTCCGAAGTTATACCCGACTCTACTACAACACCAAGATTGGATTCAGGGGGAACGTCCTTAAATTCTGAGCCAAATGAAGTTGGATCAAGTTCAAACAATGAAGAACCAAGTACTTCAAAAAAATGGAAATATAAGAGTTCACATCCCGTGGAAAGTATAGTTGGCAATATTAAGAAAGGTGTTCAAATGCGACAATCCTTGAACAATTTCTGCTCCTTCTATTCATTTCTCTCAACGATCGAACCAACGAAAATTAAGGAAGCTCTCGCAGAATCAGGTTGGATTACAGCTATGCAAGAAGAGCTTCAACAATTCAAACGAAACAAAGTTTGGCACTTAGTTCCTAGTCCCAAGGACCGATCTGTAATTGGAACCAGATGGGTGTTCATATATACGTTAGATGATGTCGGGGACATAGTTCGAAATAAGGCAAGATTGGCGGTACAAGGTTATAATCAACAAGAAGGAATCGATTATGATGAAACCTTTGCACCCGTTGCTCGTCTTGAAGCTATTAGACTTCTGATAGCATTCGCAGCTCATAAAGGAATGAAACTCTTCCAAATGGATATCAAGACAGCGTTTTTAAATGGGTATCTACAAGAAGAAGTCTTCGTAGAACAACCTCTTGGATTTAAGGATAGCAAATTTGAAGACCATTTCCTTAAATTAGACAAAGCCCTGTATGGATTAAAGCAAGCACCAAGGGCCTGGTATGACAGATTATCAAAATTTCTACTTGACAGTGGATTTAAGAGAGGATTTGTTGATAAAACCCTATTCCTAAAATCCGAGGGTACTGACCTTTTGGTTGTTCAAATCTACGTTGACGAAATTATTTTTGGATCAACCAACCGCACTCTATGCAAGTATTTTTCGGAGTTGATGACTTCCGAATTTGAGATGAGCATGATGGGAGAATTAAAATTCTTCCTAGGTCTGCAAATTCAACAAACTGAGGAAGGCATCAAAATTCATCAACAGAAATATATTAAGGAATTAATTCGAAAGTTCGGAATGGAAAATTCCCATGCTATGCCTACTCCGATGGTCGCAGACAAGAAACTAACTTTAGATGAACACGGTAAGTCAGTTGATGAAACAACTTACCGAGGAATGATTGGAACATTGCTATATTTAACTGCAAGTAGACCAGATATTATGTTCAGTGTATGCATTTGTGCGAGATATCAATCATCTCCCAAAGAATCGCATATGACGGCTGTAAAAAGAATCTTACGATATCTTATTGGGATGTCAAAGCTTTATCTATGGTATCTGATGGAATGCAATTTCGATCTCATCGGATATTCAGATACCGATTATGCAGGATGTTCCCTAGACAGGAAAAGTACGTCAGGTGTTGCCACGTTTGTTGGACCTTGCATTATCACATGGGGTTCAAAGAAGCAGAATTCAGTTGCCCTTTCTACAGCATAAGCCAAATATATTACAGCAGGAGTGGTATGTACTCAATTATTATGGCTTGATGTAGGTTGTATTCCTATTTTATGCGATAACACGAGTGCTATTATTATTTCCAAAAACCCTGCGCAGCACTCGCCTACCAAACACATTGAAATTAGACACCATTTTATACGTGACCATGTTGAGAAATGGAATATAAAACTCGAATTTTGTAGTACTAAAAAACAAAGGCAGACATTTTGACAAAATCATTAGCTAGAGGACGTTTTGAGACTTTACGGTTGGAAATTAGTTTAATCGGTGGTACCTAAGCTTCTATAAATGTTTAATATTTCAATGATTGATTAGTATAGATAAGATTGTATAATTGTGTCCGTATATTGTGTTGCATGAATATTTACGTTTATAGAAATTTGTTTATTGTATATATTCTATTTGTATTTGAGAATTTTTAAGGCATTCAAATTTTATCTTTAACCAAAATTAAGATACACCATATTTTTTTTATTTTCTAAATTCTATCAAGATCTTTCCTAAATCTTCTATATACAATATCTCGTCTAATTAACCATATCTATCCTAAACTCTACATCTTTAATTACCATATTTATGCAAACAACTACCTCCCTATACCTAAACCTAGATTCCTAAACTATAACCTATAATTATCCCCAAAACCGTTTAACATCGGCCAAACCCCCCACTTGCTTTCACTTTTTACTTTACCAAATCTTTACACAATCTCCATTATAATCATCATCTTCAACCTTTCAACTATGACACCTCCACATGCACACACGCGGTCCTCAACCCGAAATCAACACCAACATCATCCATGCAATCAACCACAACAACCTATATCCCATCAACCTAATTCTTCTACCTATACTCCGATAAACCAACAACCATCACCTCCATCCTCCCTCTTTCATGGTCAAGATGAGACGATTTCCGAGGGAAAAAGGCGTCGGCTTACCAAAGGGAAAAATAAGATGGTAGTAGATGAGGTTGGGGAAGATCATGAACCCGAAGTTGTTGTTCGGGACGGGATTTCAAGGACTCTGTTTCGGGAGCCCTCGAAAACCGCAACCAAGGCTGGTTTGAACTGGGTTCGCATGACCAAGGGAGAAAGCATCTTGGTTTCTCGGGTTTTGCAATATTCAATTCATGGTGGAAGGTATTGCCCTAAATCTTGGTTGTCTCAAATTCCGTCTCTTAAGTTCTTTGTCGATTTTCTTGAATTTCAAGGTTGGAGTGATTTGAGTCGGTTTTCGGGTCCCACTTACCCGATTGAGGTCATACAGTGCTTTGCATCGGTAAAAGTTAAGGAGGGTGTGTTGCGGCAGTCGTAAATGGTGTCGATATCACCGTCACCATTGACGACTTTTGCTCTGATTTTAAGGTTCATCATGACGGAATCAATATTAATCCGAGTCTAGAATGGTCCAATGTTGATGATGATAAACAGTTGGTTATTAAAAGGTACTTTGATGAAGTTGCTTCTGAGAATAGCAATATTGTGGTTCGTCCTCTCTCCGCCAAAATCAAGTTCTTGAACTTTTTATGGAACACCATTGTTCCGAGAAGGGGCGGACGGGATAAGGTATCAAGCTATGAGGCTATAATTGTGTATTCGTGGTTGGAGGGTCGTAAAGTGAATTTGGCTAGTCTCGTGTTTAACCGAATTGTTCAAACGAGCATAACTGTCACCAAGGAAAAACATTGCACTACTCTCGATCTTCCATATGGTATGTGGATCTCGAGATTGTTAGAAATTTTAAGGGTTGTCGGTAGGGAAAGCTACGATGTAAGTGCTAAAGACGGCATGTGTGACCGTGTGATCAAGTTGATGGGTCTCGGGTTTGAAGGACCCAAGTTGGTCTTTGCTAAGGGTGTTGATAAGAGTACTAATGAAGTTGGAGTGGTGGCTAATGAAGCCAAATTAGATGCCTTTATGGGGTCTTTGATGAATAAGTTTGAGGAGCAAACCACGGCCTTGGCCACGGCTATGTCTCGGGTTGGACCATCACGGTCCTCGGTTGGTGGCTTGGATAGTGCTCGGGTTTATGCTTGGATGGAAGGGGTCGATAAAAGACTTGCGGTTTTCGAGAGGGATTTGGTGTCTATTCGTGAGGAAGTGTTCCAACACAGTCATCGTCTTTCTTACCTTACACGTCAAGGGGGCGCTTTATTTAAAGACGGAAAAGCTATGATGGCGGATCAAGCTCTTACTTTGGAGGCGACAAAGGCCTTGTCTTTGAAGGTACTTAACTTCAAGACAAGCCTTCAAGCCCAAGCTACACTTGTGCGGAGTTCGTTTGATCGTCTTAATGCCATGGAATTTCGTACTCGTCCCGATTACGTTAATCCTTACAAAACCCGTCACACCTAGCTTTGCCTTACCCCTTCTCTGTTTTTGCATTTTCCTCTCATTGCCTTAAGTTTCTTTTGGTGTATTTTGCCTTCTAAACTATCTACCATTCGGCCCATTTTTGGCATACTACTTGTGGTTATGGCCCAAGTAGCTCTTCAACATGTTGTCTCATTCGGCCCATTGGTTTAAACATGTTTTCTTTGGTTTGTATGCTACTTAATTTCGTAAGTACTTATGGATATTTACGGTTTATTTTGGTTTCTTAATCGTTCTTATCTCTTGTCTCGTCGTATATTATTCTAGTCATTTTACGTTTGTTCTTATCTTTTCGATGATGTCAAGAGGGGGGAAGAACGACCATGGTAAGTGTTGGGCCCAGAATTACCCTGCCTGACCTAACAGAGGCCAGGCAATGATCAAGACCAAGACTCAAGCAAAGGACACCTGAAACCTGGCACTAACAGAATACGGATAGGCACCAAGCAGGAGTTGATACAAGACAGGCAATAACTAACCACCAGCCTGAAAGGAGATCACGTCAGGCACAAGAAAAATATTGCACAAGCTGAGCACGCAACAATCAGGTTGTTTAAATATAATCCCTACAAACAAGGAAGACGAATTCAGAAGGAAAAGATAGAAGCAAGGGTCAAAGAAAACGGCTAAAATGCTGTCAACTACCTCCGGGTAAATAGGGCACAAGCCCTATTTACCAGGAAACCCTAAATGAAAGAAGAGGAGGACTTTGGAAGCTAGTATAAATTGAAGAGAGGGCAAAAACAGAAGGGACATCAAACACACTCTCATTCTCACTTCCACTCTTGTATTCTTAAGCGAAATTCTTGCCTGTCACGCCTGATATATAAATACTCTGTCACGCTATCTAAAATCATATTAACAATCACTCCTGGCTTGGTGCCCGTGGTTTTTTCCCTTATTCTCAGGGTTTTTCCACGTATAAAATCTTTGTGCCTTTATTTATCATTTGTTTATTTACTTAGTAACACTAGTCAGGCAAGTTATTTGAGTTAGCTCACCCCTCCTTAAATCCCCTGGCAGGGCGTTCTCATTTAGTAAAATCCCTGTCAACACAATTGGCGCCCACCGTGGGGCATCTAGCTCAAAAATAATCAAAGCCCATAACCAAATAACACAAAAACTTGAGAGATGGCAGGAGATAGCATTGAGCAACAACTGGCTGCCGCCCAACAAGAATTGTTGGAAATGGAACAGCTGAAACAGAAAATGGCCCAGGCTGAAGCAGAAGTTGCAAAATTAAAAGAATCAGAATCTAGCCTGAAATTAAAGCTAGAAGAAAAAGCTTCAGGATCAAAGTTGAAAGTTCAGCCTGTCACGCCATTCTCTTCAATCATCAGAAATATCGATTTCTCCAACTTTGGCACTCCTACCCCGCCAAAGTCCAAAGCAGGAGAAGAAACAGACTCAGAAGAATTCCAGAATGAAGAAACCTCACCAGATCAAACCAACACAGCAATCATGATGGCTATGCTCCAGGAAATCCAAAAACTCCATGAAAGATTTGAGAAGATTCCTGGAGTCCCTACCCCAATTGAGGAAGCAAATCCAGAAAGTTATGCTGATTCACCCTTTGTGGATGAAATAGCAAGAATAGACCTGCCAAAGAATTTTGTGGTTCCCTCAATGAGAATCTATGATGGGACCACAGATCCACAAAATCATGTAGCCTATTACAAGTAAAGGATGTTGGCAGCATCTATTCCTAGTGAACTACGACAAGTCTGCATGTGCAAGGGGTTTGGGACAACCCTGAATGGGCCTGCCCTGAAATGGTACATAAACCTGCCAAACGGAAGCATGAAGTCCTTTGCTGACCTGGTCAACTCCTTCAACCATCAATTTGCCAGTAGCAGGGAACTAGAGAAGAGATCCAGTGACTTATACAGGATCAAGCAAAAGCCTGGAGAATCAATTAGGTCATACATGACAAGATTCAACAAGGAAAAGGTGTCAATCCCCAGATGTGATGTTGGAACAGCCGTGGAAGCTTTCAGGCAAGGGCTACCCCTGGATAGTGACTTCTACGATGCAATGACCATGAAGCCCTGTCACACCTTCGGAGATGTCCAGGCATTAGCCATAGGCTATATTCGGCTAGAAGAAGACAAAGGATACAAGGCAGACAACACTGACAACAATTCAGGATATGACAAAGTCAACAGAAAAATTTCCAACCACAGAGGGAGCAGTTCCAGGCCATCCCCATACACAAGACCTGACAGATCAGAAGTCAACTACACACATGAACAACGAGGTAACTCCTATACTTACCCCCCTATCCAAGAATATAACTTCTCTGTTGACATTGCAGGACTAATCAAGAGACTTGACAATATGGGAGACATTGTCAAATGGCCAAAGAAGTGAGACAACCCCAATTCAAAGAAGGACACTACAAGATGGTGTGAATTCCACATGGATATAGGACATACAACAAAAGAATGCCTGGGATTGCGCAGGCAAGTGGCCTACCTGCTAAAGAAGGGATATCTGAAAGACCTGATGCCTACAAAGAACAAGGAAGATGATGGAGCAAGAAAGAACCCAGAAAGGCAACAACGTGACCTACCCCCAGCACCACCCATCTATGAGGTCAAATTTATCAATGGAGGATCTGAGATTTGTGGCCTGACCAGTTCAGCTGCAAAGAAAATTGTCAGGGAGTCAAAATTGAAATCTCCTTTTAAACCTAGAAATTTACCTCAAATTACTTTTGACGACACTGATATGCAAGGCATTCCTAATCTGCACCATGATAGCCTGGTTATCACCATGCAAATAGGAACTGCAAGAATCATGAGAATCCTGGTAGATGGAGGCAGCTCGGTGAACCTGATCATGCTTGATGTCCTCAAAGCAATGAAGATTGATGAAATTCAAATCATAAAGAAGTCCAATGTCCTGGTAGGATTCAGTGGAGAGACAAGGAATACACTAGGAGAAATACACCTGCCCACATATGTGGAAGGAGTCTCCTCATACGAAAGATTTGGAGTCCTGAACTGCCTGTCATCCTATAATGCCATCCTAGGAAGACCTTGGATCCACAATGTGAGGGCCATACCTTCCACCTACCACCAATGCATCAAGATACCAACAGAATGGGGAGTAGCAACCATAAAAGGTGAACAAAAATCTGCTCAGGAATGTTATACTGAGTCATTGAAACCCTCCAAGGCAGGTAAGTTTCTCGCCTAGCAATTATAGTACCCTGTCAGGACAACTTACGTGGCAGAAACCAAAATGGAGACAGATCAAGTAATTTTAGACCCTGAGTATCCTAACAGGCATGTACTGATAGGATCTGATGTCCCTGACAACATCCGACCTGAATTAGTAAGATTTCTCAAAAGTAAATCTTCATGTTTTGCCTGGTCTCACTTTGATATGACTGGTATAGATGCAAATATCATTACACATAAACTAAATATTGACAAATCTTATAAGCATGTGCAACAGAAAAGAAGAAAGTTTGCCTCTGAACGAAATGCCATTATTAATGAAGAAGTGGATAAACTATTGGATATGGGGATGATAAGAGAAGTCATGTACCCTGACTGGCAAGCCAATGTGGTAGTAGTACAAAAAAAGAATGGTAAATGGAGAGTTTGTGTAGACCACACAGACCTCAATAAAGCCTGCCCAAAAGATCCATTTCCACTCCCTCATATAGACGCAATGGTAGATGCTACAGCAGGACATGTACTCTTAACATTTATGGACGCCTCAAGTGGATTCAACCAGATTAAGATGCACTCATCTGACCAGGAACACACTGCATTCATCACGGAAAGAGGCATATACTGCTACACAACAATGCCCTTTGGCCTGAAGAATGCAGGGGCAACATACCAACGCCTGGTCAATATGATGTTCAAGGACCAAATAGGGGATACAATGGAAGTTTATATTGATGATTTGGTGGGCAAATCAAAAAAGGCTGAAGACCATGTCAAGGATTTGGAAACAGCTTTCAAGATCCTGGAAGAGTTCAACATGAAGCTCAATCCTACTAAATGCCACTTTGGAGTTTCTTCAGGCAAATTCCTAAGTTACATGGTGACCAAAAGAGGAATAGAAGCCAGTCCAGAACAAATAAAGGCTATACTGGAATTAGAATCTCCCAAGTCAGTCAAAGACATTCAAAAGCTGACAGGACGAGTTGCAGCCCTGAACAGATTCATATCCAGATCATCAGTAAGATGCAGGTCTTTTTATGACCTACTCAGGAAAAACAAGTCATTCAAATGGTTGCCTGAACATGAAACAGCCTTCCAAGATCTTAAAGCATACCTAACTACACCCCCACTACTTGCCAAGCCAGACAAAGGAGAACCCCTGACGGTTTACCTATCTGTCATAGAGACAGCAGTAAGTGGAGTCCTGACTAAGGAAATTGACGGCCAACAACATCCAGTCTACTATGTAAGTAAGAGTCTCCTATATGCAGAAACCAGGTATGGCTTACTTGAAAAATATGTACTTGCTTTAGTCATGTCATGTACCAAACTTCGACCTTATTTTGAAAGCCACCCAATCATTGTAAGAACTAACCTGCCTATCAAATCTGTCCTGAGAAAGCCTGAATTGTCAGGCAGAATGGCTAAATGGTCGGTGCAAATCAGCACTTATGACATAACCTTTGAACCCAGAACAGCAATTAAGTCTCAGGCATTAGCAGACTTCGTGGCTGAATTCAGTCCTACCCTAGAACCAGACCTCATAAAAGAGGTCAATCACCTCGACACCCATAAATCAGACCAGGATGGACCCTACATATAGATGGAGCGACAAATATGAAAGGAACTGGTCTAGGACTAGTATTGAAATCACCACAGGGAGACCTAATTGCACAGGCTATTAGTTGTGAATTCAAAGCCACAAACAATGAAGCTGAGTATGAAGCCCTGATAGCTGGACTTAAGGTATGTATAGAACTTGGCGTGGCAAACCTAAAGGTAAAAACTGACTCTCTCTTAATTTCCAATCAAGTCAAAGGAATATATGCAGCAAAGGAGTCAAAAATGGTGCTTTATTTAGAATACGTTAAAAACCTTTGCAAAAAATTCAAATCCTTTGACATTGACCAAATACCAAGGGACCTAAATACCCACGCTGATGCCTTAGCCAGCCTGAGAGCTGACTGCATAGCATACAGCTCTAAATGTGAAGCCTGCCAAATTCACTCTCCTTATATCCACCAACCATCAGAACTACTACATTCTATCTCAGTCCCCTGGCCATTCATGAAATGGGGCATGGATATAGTAGGCAAATTACCTCAAGCACCAGGACAAAAAGTTTTCATGTTGGCAATGACTGATTACTTTTCCAAGTGGATAGAGGCAGATTCATACAGGCAAGTCAAAGAGAAGGATGTCATATCATTCATCAAATGAAATATCATATGCAGATATGGAATACCTTCAGAAATAGTCTGTGACAACGGTACACAATTTGTAGGAAAAAGGACAGCAAATTTCTGTACACATTGGAATATCAACCTAGTCACATCCACACCAGGCTACCTAAAATCCAATTGTCAGGCAGAATCAAGCAACAAAGTAGTAATTAACTGCCTAAAGAAAAAGTTGAAAAGGAGAAAAGGAAGATGGGCTGAAGAACTCCCCTTAGTCCTATGGGCTGACAGGACTACACCCAAAACAGCTACAGGCCAGACACCCTATTCCCTGGTCTACGGCTGTGAAGTAGTAATCCCAGCAGATATTCATGTACCAACCACCAGAAGCAGCCTGAATACCATAGAGGAGAATAGACCACTATTGCAAGATAACCTGATCCTAATCGAAGAACTAAGGGATGCAGCTAAGGTCGGGATAGCCTCCTACCAACAAACAGTAGCCAGAAGCTACAACAAGAATGTCAACATCAGAGTATTCAAGAAAGGAGACCTGGTCCCTAACACCAGAGAGAAAAATGCAGGCAAGCTAGCTCCAACATTGGAAGGACTGTACCTAATTGATTCAATAGTAGGACAAGGAGCTTACAGGCTGCAAACTTTGGAAGGAGAAATGATCCCCAGATCCTGGAACATTTCCCACTTAAAGTTATTTCATGTTTAAACCAAAAACAGGTAAAACTATCAACTCCTTATATGTTTCAATATAATCTTATAGAAAATCCCCTACAAAATATGCCTTCCTGCTATTTGCCAATTTGCCTGAAAACATGCCTGTTATTTTTAGCTCTGCCTAGTATCGTTATTTGAATCTCAATTATATTGAATCCTGAAAACTTGTTTTACGCCTTATTTTCATTAGCTACATACTGCACTTAGGCTTAAACAAATATTCAGGATTGAGGGCCACTCTACCCAACCTGAAAAGCATTCCTGAAATGCTCTACAATAAAATTTGGCACCTGCCTGCCCGACCTAAAACTAAACTGAGCTCAGTACATAGAAAACAAGTACAATGGTGGAATAGACCAGACTACTTGTCCAAATAAGCCCTCCTGACAGGCTGAGAGCCATAAGCCTTCCTAACTGGCAACCACCCTCCTCACAGAAAAAGCCCTCCTGACAGGCAACAGAGCCATCATTTCCCAAAAACGGAATGAGGGCCATAAGCCCTCCTGACAGGCATTATTCTAACAGAAAAACGTCAAATGAATTATTTACATGTACAAATCAACCCAGTCAAGGAAATCAAGGAAATCAAGGGAAAAAGATGATACATTTATACCAAAACAAAATGTTTACCCAGGGATACATCCCTCCTGGGGCAAGACAAAACAAACCTCCAAAAAAAAACCAAAAACTAACTGTTTGTCCAGGGATAGGCCAAAACTACATAAACTAAAACATCACAAAAACAGCAAAAACAAAAAAAAATCAGCCTGTCTTGGAAGCTGTAGCATAACTAATTCCCTCATCAGCAGCCTCCTCTTCCTCTTCGTCCTCACCCCCTTCCTCTTCAGCATCACCACTTTTTTCCTTGTATGGTGGAGAGTCCACTTCCTCATCAGCATGTAGCTTGCAAAGCTCAGGATAAGTAGTATTGAGATTAGCCAATTCCTGATCAGGATTCCAAAAAGGCCTGACTTCAACAGGCTCCTTCATGGCATCCACACGACCCCTGCCAAAAAAGTAAAGTGCAGCATCCTTATACCTGGCCTATACCAGATCCATCTCCACAGCCAATTCCTCATTCACCTTCAACTACTCCTGCATAGCCTGCTTCTCAGCCTTCAACTCTTCCTGAACGGTGTCAAACTTGGCCTGAAGAGCTTTCAGGGCATCCTGAGCGGATTTCAGTTTAGAAGACTCCACCACCAACCTAGCCTTCCCTGCCTCATTATCCTCCTTCAACGGATGATTCTCAGCTTTTGATACCTCCAATTCAGCCTTAAACTTTGTAGTATCTTTCTTCAAAATCTGTACCTCCCAATCCAGGGTATTTTTTAGGCTATGGACAGAATCCAGTTGACAGGCACCCCTCAGCATATAGTTGACATTCTAGCAAAGAAAACATACCCATTGTTAGGCCCAGTTTAGCCTGGTCTGACTGTAACCTGACCTGACCTTACTAGGCTGATTGAGGCAACCAGAGACCGGACAAGTCTAACTACTATTTGGCAGATAAAGAGTATTACAGGATAAGCAGGCTACTAAATCCTGGAAGAAAAGCCTGATGGTAAGTGCGAAATAGCCTGGTAAAGCCTCCAAACAGGCTGGCTTAAGAAGATAAACAAGAAATGCAGTTGTATGAACTAATAATCACGTCCTATTCACAAGGAAGACCAAGTCTAACTACAAGACCTTATCACTCCCATGAATCAAGACGCATAAGGAGGAAGAGCTGAAGATTGGTTAAAGAAAAGAACGAGTCAACCGGATTAATAGGAAGTGTGCCCTATTAATCCGGTAACAACTCCAACAATGGAGGGGAACGTTAAGATTAATGCAACGTTAACATTTGTACAACTATAAAGAGCATTTGTAAACAGATGATGGGGGATCAATTATTCCTTAGTATTTTCACAATTTACCTCTAATTATTTCTCGAATACTCGATTATATTCACAAAATTGTACTCTGCTTATTCAGATAATAAAAAGCGATATTCCTTATACTTAGTCTTTCCTTATTATTTATTCATAATATTTTTCCAAGCTTATAGAACTAGATACCCAAATTACTCTTTAATCAAGCCGGATCCATTCAGGGAAAATCCTGCTAAAACAATTGGCGCCCACCGTGGGGCATCTAGTTCTTTAATCAAAAAATCCCTTTTACCATTCTCCATTTAATATTCACATACAAAAATGGTGGAAATCACCTCAGAACAACAATTAGCGGCTGCCCTGGCCAAAATCAAAGAATTGGAGACAATTCAAGAGAAGGCGACCCAGTGAAAGCCGAAATCGGTAGGCTTAAGGAATCGAGTCTAACCTGAAAAAGAAATTAGAAAATCAGGCTTCAGGCTCCAAGACCAGATTCGAGCCAGGAACCCCATTCTCATCCATTATCAAAAACATTGACTTTTCCAATTTTGGAACTCCGGAGAAGGATACCTTATCCGATACCCTAATTCATTCCCAATGATGAAACAAACAAAAATCTGAAGCAAAGAATAATGATGGCTATGCTTCAGAAATTCAAAAACTCTACAACAAAATAGAAAATATACCGGAGTGCCGGACCACTGTGGTCAAGTAGAAATTGACAGCTTTGCAGATTCACCCTTTGCAGATGAAATTGCAAAGATTGATCTCCCCAAGAAATTTACCGTCCCATCCATGAGAACTTATGATGGGACCTCTGATCCACAAAATCACGTTGCCATATTCAAACAAAAGATGTTGGCCGACTCAATACCCAAAGTGAACTCGGGCGCAGTGTCCGCATGTGTAAAGGCTTTGGTACAACCCCGACCGGAGCAAAGATTGCGGTGGTTCATCAATCTCCCAAATGGAAGTATCAAGAATTTTGCGAAATTGATCAATGCCTTCAATCAAATTCGCAAGCAGCAGAGACATGGCCAAGAGACCCGGAACCTGCTCGAGTAAAGCAACTCCCTGAAGAATCTCTCAAAGAATTCCTGGCAAGATTTGTCAAAGAGAAGGTGGCCATTCCCAGTGTGAAGAAGAAGCGGCGGAGAAGCCTTCGAGCAAGGAGTAATGCTTGACAAAGTGACATCTATGCGAGACTTAACCAAAAAGCCTCGCCCAACCTTTGCCACTTGTTCAATCCATCGCCTTAGAACATGTCGATTGGAGGAAGATCTCAACTTGAAACAAACTCGGCGGAGGAAAGCAAGGCTATGGACACACTAATGAAAAAGCTCCTACCGAAAGGAAGCAACCCCGGATCGGCACCCTATTCCAGGCCCGAACGATCCAAGTCAACATGGCACAAGAACACAAAGGTAACCTTTCTAGCCTACCAACTATTCCTGAATATAACTTCTCTATAAATACTGCAGGATTAATTAAACGCCTGGAAAGCTTGGGAGATACGGTCAGATGGCCCAAAAAATCCGACAACCCCAGGAAAGATCCAACGAGATGGTGTGACTTTCATCAGGACATCGGGCACACCACAGAAGAATAGATCCAACTCAAGAAACAAGTGGCATACCTCCTAAAGAAAGGCTATCTGAAGGACTTAATCCAGCAGCCAAAGAACAAAGATGAAGGACAAAACAAGAGAGATTCAGGGAACGGCAGAGATCCTCCTCCTCCTCCCCCCATCTATGAAGTCAAGTTCATAAATGGAGGATCGAAAATCGTGGTCCCGACTCAGCTTCGCGCCATAAGCATATCCAGGGAGTCTAGACTTCAGCCCCCTCTTAGATCCAAGTCATTGCCTGCTATTACTTTTGATGACTCAGACTTGCAGGGAATATCAGATCTACACCATGACAGCTTGGTAATTACCATGCCAATTGGCACAGCTAAGGTATCAAGAATCCTGATAGACGGAGGCAGTTCAATCAATTTGGTGATGCTTGACGTCCTCAAAGCTATGAAGATAGATGAAGGAAAGATCATCAAGAAATCCAGCGTCCTGGTTGGGATCAGCGGAGAAACAAAGAACACCCTGGGAGAAATTAGCCTGCCAACCTATGTGGAAGGCATGGCTTCATATGAAAGATTCGGGGTAATGGATTGTCTATCCTCATATAACGTAATCCTGGGCAGACCATGGATCCACAACGTCAAAGCAATCCCATCAACATACCATCAGTGTGTGAAAATACCAACCGAATGAGGGATAACCACAATTAGGGGAGAACAAAGGACGGCTCAGGAATGCTACACCCAGGCTTTGAAACCCTCAAAGTCAGGTAAGTCCCTTGCATAGCAATTAAAGTCACCTGTCAGGGAAGAATATATTGCACAATCACAGATGGAAACAGGAGAGGTCATTTTGGACCCACAATTCCCTGACAGGAAGGTACTTGTAGGGTCAGATGCACCAGACTCGGTCAGACCCAATCTGGTCAGCTTTCTCAAAACTAAAATGTCTTGTTTTGCTTGGTCACATTTTGATATGACTGGTATAGATGCTGATATTATAACCCATAAATTAAATATTGACAAATCATTTAAGCCTCATGCAAGAAAAAGAGAAGAAAATTTGTTTGCAGAAAGGCATGAAATCATCAACCAAGAAGTTGACAAGCTATTGGACATGGGAATGATCAGGGAAGTAATGTACCCTGACTGGCTTGCAAATGTAGTAGTCGTCCAAAAGAAAAACGGCAAATGGAGAGTCTGTGTAGACTACACTGACCTAAACAAGGCCTGCCCCAAAGATCCATTTCCCCTGCCACACATCGATGCAATGGTGGATGCTACTGCATGCCACGAGATGTTAACATTCATGGATGCCTCCAGTGGATTCAACCAAATAAAGATGCACCCTGCAGATCAGGAAAGTACAGCTTTCATCACTGAAAGAGGAATATATTGTTATACTGCTATGCCTTTTGGATTAAAAAATGCAGGTGCAACCTATCAAAGGTTAGTCAACATGATGTTCAAAGATCAAATAGGAGACACCATGGAAGTCTACATAGACGACATGGTAGTCAAGTCAAAAAAAGCAGAGGATCACATTAAAGACCTGGAGACAGCCTTCAAGATACTGGAGAAATTCAATATGAAGCTCAATCCACAAAAATGCCATTTTGGAGTCTCAGCAGGAAAATTCTTGGGCTATATGGTGACAAAAAGAGGAATAGAAGCCAGCCCTGAACAGATCAAAGCCATCCTGGAGCTAGAACCACCAAAGTCAGTCAAAGACATACAAAAGCTGACGGGAAGAATAGCAGCCCTGAACAGGTTCATTTTAAGATCGTCAGAAAGGTGCAAATCATTCTATAACCTACTAAGGAAAAACAAGGACTTTCAATGGACCCCTGATCATCAGGCTACCTTTGAAGATCTGAAAACATATCTATCCTCTCCTCCCTTATTGGCGAAACCAGTCAAAGACGAACCCCGACAAAGATACCTGTCGATCCACGGAATCTTTGTCGGTGCGGTCCTGGTCAAAGAAGAGGACGGACAACAACACCCTGTCTATTACGTAAGTAAAAGTCTATTGGATGCAGAGATCAGGTATGGCCTACTTGAAAAGTATGTTTTAGCTTTAATTATGAGTTGCACAAAATTAAGACCATACTTTGAAAGCCACCCTATAATATTCAGAACCAATCTTCCTATCAAGTCTGTACTTAGGAAGCAAGAATTATCCGGACGAATGTGCAAATGGTCAGTCCAGCTAAGCACGTACAACATAACATTTGAACCAAGGACATCAATTAAGTCACAAGCACTAGCAGACTTTGTGGCTGATTTTAGTCCGACCCTAGAACCCGACCTAATAAAAGAAGTAAATAAACTGACCAACGACCAAACAGACCTAGAATGGACCCTATTTGTCGATGGTGCAGCCAACATGAGGGGAACAGGCCTGGGGCTAGTACTAAAATCGCCACAGGGGGATAAGATAGTACAAGCTATAAGCTGTACATTTGAAGCTACCAACAATGAGGCGGAATATGAAGCCTTAATAGCTGGATTAAAGGTATGTATTGACCTTGGTGTGCAAAACCTAAAGGTACGTACTGATTCCCTTCTTATTTCAAACCAAGTAAATGGAATATACACTGCAAAAGACTCAAAAATGATGCTTTATTTAGAAGCTGTCCAGAAGTTAAAAGAGAAATTCCGCAATTTTAATATTGACCAAATTCCCAGGGACTTGAATAACCATGCCAATGCCTTAGCCAGCCTAGGATCCAACTTCAGTCCCCTCGATTTTGACAAAATACCCATCGTACATTTATTAGAACCTACAATAAATAAGCAAGATGAAAGTTTCCCAATATATGTTGCCAACTCTTGGACAAAACCTTACTACGATTGGCTACAACAGGGAATCCTTCCCCTAAATAAGCAAGATGCCAGGACACTAAAAATAAAAGCTGCTTCATATACTATCATTAACAACGTGCTTTTTAAGAAATCGCAGGCAGGGCCATACCTCAGATGCCTGGAACCACAAGAAGCTGAACAAATATTATCAGAAATACATGAAGGATACTGTGGGAATCATAAAGGCGGAAGTAGCCTGGCAAGCAAGGTACTCAGAACAGGTTATTATTGGCCCACCTTGAGGGCCGATTGCCTGGATTTCAGCTCTAAATGCAAAGCTTGCCAGATTCATGGACCATATATCCATCAGCCATCTGAGGAACTACATTCCATATCCGCACCCTGGCCATTTATGAAGTGGGGCATGGATATAGTAGGGAAACTACCTCAAGCACCCGGACAAAAAGTTTTCATGCTAGCAATGACTGACTACTTCTCCAAGTGGATAGAAGCTGATTCATACAGGCAAGTCAAAGAAAAGGATGTCATAGCTTTCATCAAACACAACATCATATGTAGATATGGCATCCCCTCTGAAATAGTATGCGACAATGGCACGCAATTCGTGGGAAAAAGACAAATGCAGACCTTACATTGCTCAATGGAAAATCAACCTGGTAACCTCCACGCCAGGATATCCAAAAGCTAACGGCCAGGCAGAATCCAGCAACAAAGTAATAATCAGCTGCATAAAGAAGAAGTGAGAAAGAAGGAAAGGTAGATGGGCTGAAGAGCTCCCCTTGGTCCTCTGGGCTGACAGAACCACGCCTAAAACATCCACAGGCCAAACACCCTACTCCTTGGTCTATGGATGTGAAGCAGTAATCCCAGCTGAGGTCGACATTCCATCAGCCAGGTGCAGCCTAAACACAATAACGAGCAATATACCTCTAATGGAGGACAACCTGGACTTAACGGAAGAGCTAAGAGATGCAGCCAGCATTAGATTGGCAGCATATCAGCAAAGAGTTGCAAAAAGCTACAACAAGACCGTCAAAGCTAGAGTATTCAGAGTAGGAGACCTTGTCCTCAGGAAAGTCTTTCAAAACACAAAAGAAGAATCTTTGGCAAACGGCCCCAACCTGGGAAGGACCCTACCTGATTGACTCAATAGTCGGCCAAGGAGCTTATAGATTACAAACCCTGGACGGTGAAATGATCCCAAGAGCTTGGAATATTGCACACTTAAAACTATTTCACATATAAAATATATCTCTCGGTCCAGGTATAATTTTCATCTTCACATTTCTTGCCCGACCTGATGTGAAACTAAATGTATGATACTTGCCATTATATGAATAAATGCCTTATATAATTTCTTCTATTATGTGCCCAAGTACTTGTCAATATTCTCATATTTCCATTTACCGAATAGAATCTTCAATATCTGTTTTACATACTGCACTTTACTTAAAACAAATCTTAAAGATTGGGGCCACCCCACCGACATCCAATCGATACCCAACTTTCGATTGCAAAAACAGCCTTAAAAAATCGAGCACAACTTAATATACAAACCTGGAAAACCTTTTCCTGGCTTGTATAACATAGATGGGTCATAAGCCCTCCCAGACAGGCGGGGGACATAAGCCCTCCAGGACAGCAATAACCCCACCCATAACACAATGAATGGCGCGAGATCCAAGACAAATAATCGGCCGATCCGGTCGAATAACTCGGCGATCCAAGATCCGATACACACCAACACTGCAAATATACCTTATCAAAACACAAAAAGAAACAAAGACCAAATATTTATTCAAAACCAAAAGAAAATATCCATCCAAAAAAGCTAGCCTTACCACATACCTAATAAATATTCATTCCAGGGACATCCCCCCTGGATGGGCCAAAACAAAACGGAAAAACAAAAATCTAAGCAGGCTTCGAGCCAATAACCGACTCACAACCATCCACCATTTCCTGATCACCAGATTTCTCCTTGGAAGCAGGAGAATCCACTTCTTCTTCTTGACCCATATTGGCCAAATCAGGATACTGGGTGTCCAGAGCTGTCTCATCCCGGTCCGGATCCCAATTAGCCCGGTCAGATTTCGGATCCCTCATAGCATCAACCCCGCCTTTCCCAAAGAAGTACTGAGCGGCATCAGCAAGCCGCGCCTCCACTAGTTCCTTTTCAGCACCAAGCTCTTCATTTTTTCTCAGCTGATCCTGCATTGCCTGCTTCTCGGCAGCCAGGTCTTCCTTTACAGTCCTCAGTTCTTCCCTTACAGCCTCCAACTCCTGCCTAACAACCTTCTCAGCATTTTTTGCAACCACCTCACAAACTATGGCAGCCCTGGATGCCTCTCTAGCTATCCCCAGCTGAGATTGAAGTACTACCTCATTACCCTTGGATGTGTGCAGCTCACGGTTGATTTTATCCACTTTCTCTTCCAAGCTAGAAACCCTAGCCTGGGCATCCCTGAGTTGACAAGCAGTAGCCAGCCCGGCATCCAATCCCTGCAATAAACAAAAGAAAGTCAATCAGCCAAACATAAAACAACACAAAGAACACATAACAATAAAAAAAAAATTCCTTTACAACCAACCTCCTTAGCTTGAGAAGCAAGTTCAGTAGCCTTTGTCACAAAAGAGGACAGGATAGAAACCACTTTAGTAGAAGACTCAAGGGTATTAGCAGATAAAAGCTGATCGCTCATACAAGCAGAAAATTCATTTATCCGTGCCCGGGCAGCATCCATATCGTCCATCCTAGCAGACACTAGCCTAATACTTTTGATTGGTTGAGCCTGAATAGGCTCTTTTTCTCCCCCTTCCTCTTCAGGAATAACATCTTCCCTTCTCCTTTTAGAAGCCTGAACGACCTCTGGTGATATTAGCCTGGGCGGTTCTCGGGGAGGCTGGACATCAGAAACCAAAATATCAAGCGTCTTGTCACTCCCACTAGCCTCCTGGCTCTTGGATTGTTCAGCAATTCTAGCAACCCCAGCCTTTAAATCCTTCGCAGTAAAACTGGCCAACCTAGCAGAAGACCTGAATACTGAATGTATAGAGAATATACATAAATATCAGAAGAAAAGAAATAAGAAGACAACAATTGACACAAAGACATATAGAAGACATACAGGAAAGAGCAGTGGAGCCAGGCTTGCCTTTGGGTACTTTGACCACACTCAGCTTGGTCTTCATATACCGGGGCAATAAATCCACCCCGACTAGCGGTCGGGCCCTCTCTTCCTCAGGAATAGCAAGGAAAGCCTCTATCCTAGAAATAGCTTCCTCGTCAAGAGGATCAGAGTTCCAATCAGGAGCTGCAAAAATCATCAAAGATATACAGGTGAAACTCAAAACATCCTAATTTCGTATAATATATATTGCAAACTAAGAGTACAGGAAACCTACCGCTCTCCAAGGGAGGATATCTCTTATAATCAAAGCCTGATCCCAGACTCTCAGTCCGGATGAACAGGAAAGTCTTTGCCCAATTTTTATCATCTCAGAGTCCAGGTTAGTAATTAATGGAGACATTTTCGACTTGATTCTCAAATTAAAACGACCAGTAGAAGGATTTTTCATATGATATATTGCCTTGATATCATTAATAGTAATTACAAGTTTATGCTTAGCACATAAATTTTCAATAGAATGGACAAGTTTCCAAACCATTGGCATAATTTGAAAAGGTGATACTTCCATAGCACGAATAGTATCAATCATTAAAGGAGTAAAAGGTAACTTACAACCCGCCTTGAACGCCCATTCAAAAATATAGAACCAACCAGGAGACACCCAATTGGCTCGATCGACAAGACTCGGAATCCATACCTCAGTCAAATCAGGAATTAATTTTTTCTCCCTTAAAACCCTATCATAGTTTGTTTTCAATAAGTTTTCTTCGAGAAAATAGGGATCCAGAGATTGAAGAGCAGAAAAAATAGAATCTTGATATTTAAAAGCTATAGCACGAGCAGGAGGATCAACTTCAACCACCTCCTCCTCCTGGACGTCTTTGGGTTCGAGCTCGGCAGCACTTTACTGGGGTGCGGGGACGCTTTTTGGCTCCCATATCCTTTATTATTTTGTTTATTGTGATGAATTTTATCTTATAAGTTAGCAGAATGGAACTGCTGGGAAATAGGGGAGAATTTTAGAGAAAATTTAGCAAAGAAAGTGGAAGAAATTTGGTGGAAAACAAACTCATCGCAAATACCATATTTATAGAAGGGGAGTAACGGTGCAAAAACCCTAGAAAATGCAAAATCACAAGTCGACATGACATCATACAATTAGCCGTTATAGTGTTTAACGGTAACTAGGAGTCTAAGAGTCATTGAGCAAATGTAATTCTTTTTATTGTTTAACCCGATAAAATTGACATCTCATCCCTGGCCTGATCCAGCACGGGTAAAATGTCAAGGGGCAATTGTTAGGCCCAGTTTAGCCTGGTCTGACTGTAACCTGGCCTGACCTTACTAGGCTGATTGAGGCAACCAGAGATCGGACAAGTCTAACTACTATTTGGCAGATAAAGAGTATTACAGGATAAGCAGGCTACTAAATCCTGGAAGAAAAGCCTGATGGTAAGTGCAAAATAGCCTGGTAAAGCCTCCAAACAGGCTGGCTTAAGAAGATAAACAAGAAATGCAGTTGTATGAACTAATAATCACGTCCTATTCACAAGGAAGACCAAGTCTAACTACAAGACCTTATCACTCCCATGAATCAAGACGCATAAGGAGGAAGAACTGAAGATTGGTTAAAGAAAAGAACGAGTCAACCGGATTAATAGGAAGTGTGCCCTATTAATCTGGTAACAACTCCGACAATGGAGGGGAACGTTAAGATTAATGCAACGTTAACATTTGTACAACTATAAAGAGCATTTGTAAACAGATGATGGGGGATCAATTATTCCTTAGTATTTTCACAATTTACCTCTGATTGTTTCTCGAATACTCGATTATATTCACAAAATTGTACTCAGCTTATTCAGATAATAAAAAGCGATATTCCTTATACTTAGTCTTTCCTTATTATTTATTCATAATATTTTTCCAAGCTTATAGAACTAGATACCCAAATTACTCTTTAATCAAGCCGAATCCATTCAGGGAAAATCCTGCTAAAACACCCATCTAAGCCACAAAACAAAAACAAATAAACACACACAAACACCCATACAAAATTAGACAAAAAATGTATACCTCCTGAAGCATGGTGATCAGGTTGGCAGCATAGTCCCTGGTACGATACATAGCAGCCAAAGCACAGGCAGAAGTATCCTCTACCTTATACTGGTAGTAAGGATCGTCAACCATAAAGGCCTGGGCCTGGATTTGTTCCTTAGCAAACTTAACCTCATCCAACCGAGCCCTAACCCCCCTGACCTCATGAACCCCTCCTGATGATTCATCTACTCTCTTCCTCTTCTCAGCACGACAACCCTCATCCACAACCTTTTCAGGGGACACCAACTGGACTTCCTACACAGGCTCCGGAATCTGTGCAGCACTATCACTCCATGTGGCCTCGCTGCTCTTAGACTTCTCCCCTGTGATTTAGGAAACCCCTTCCTTCACTAAGGACAAACCAAAACTAGCAATCCTAGCAGAAGCCCTAGTGGTTGCACGACGAGGCTCTAAATCAGCAATATAAATACATGTCCAAAGCAGGAATCAACAAAACAAAAGAAAGCAAAACTTACTCCCTGACGAAGAAGCCCCTGACGCTTCAGCACTCTTCACTGGCTTATAAGTACTCAATTTGGCCTTCTTAAAACGAGGCATAGGTGTTTGCCCTAGACAGGCAGGCCATGCCCTCTCCTCTTCAGGCAACGCCATAAAAGCTGCTATCCGGTCAGCCGACCCCTCAGCATCAGGTTTATTCACCCAGTCATTCACTACAAGAAACAAAAGCAAGTAAGTAGATTTCCCAAAATATATCACTGTCAAGTCAAAATATAATAGAAAAGAAAGTTACCTCCTTCAACGGCCGGATAATTGAGATAATCCAGGTCAGGGGCAATTGAATCAACCTTGATAAACATATAAGTTTGAGCCCATCCCTTATCATCTCCTGAATCAAAGTTAGTAATCAGGTGAGCCATCTTTGACCTGACCCGAAGGTTGAACCGTCCAATAGAATGACTCTTCAAGTGGTAGATATTCTTGAAATCGTCCAGGGTGATAACCAACTTATGTTTAGAACACAACTGCTCAACTGAATGAACAATCTTCCAAACCATTGGCATGAGTTGAAATGGAGGAACCCTGATAGCCCTTATCACCTCAGCCATAAGAGAAGAAAGGGGAAGCTGACATCCACTCCCGAATGCCCATTCAAAAATACAGAACCAGCCTAGACTACCTCAATTAGCTCTGACTGGACCACTCTCAGGAATCCAAACCTCAGCCCCACTAGGAATGAGGCCCCTACCCTTTAAATAATGCTCAAAGGTTGGTTTCAACTGATTGGCTTCGTGGAAAGAAGCTGCCAAAGCCTTAACAGGAGTATATTAAACCCCTTTATATGACATGAATAAAATCTCTGGGGCAATAACCACCTCCACCACTTCATCCTCAGGGATGACATCTGTAACCTTCTCAACTTCAGCTGAAACCTTCTCAACCTCAGCAGGAACCTTCTCAACCTCAACAGGAGCCTTGGAAGCAGCCGTCTTTCTTCTACCACCAGCCATATTTTATTTCTTGCTGAAAATTGATTTTTTGAAAAGAGAAAATTCTAGAAAGAGAAAGAAGTAATTTTGAGATTGGAATATGAAATCAGGATGGGACAAGGCAAAGTATTTATAACCGCAAAATCATAACGGCTAGGAAAGCAAGTGGTTGAAGCAAATCATGACTCTCCTAGGGTTTTGTGAACCTACCCTATTTATGGCAAATAGCCGTTACAAGAAGCTGAATCAAACACAAATTCTAATCCGTTAAGAGATTCATGCACAGTTTTTTTCCTGGCCCAAATTTTTATCTCCTTATTCCTGGCCAGATCCAATAATAGAATAAGCAGATAAGGGGCAATTGTTGGGCCCAGAATTACCCTGCCTGACCTGACAGAGGCCAGGCAATGATCAAGACCAAGACTCAAGCAAAGGACACCTGAAACCTGGCACTAACAGAATACGGATAGGCACCAAGCAGGAGTTCATATAAGACAGGCAATAACTAACCACCAGCCTGAAAGGAGATCACGCCAGGCACAAGAAAAATATTTCACAAGCTGAGCAGGCAATAATCAGGTTGTTTAAATATAATCCCTACAAACAAAGAAGATTAATTCAGAAGCAAAAGATAGAAGCAAGGGTCAAAGACAACGGCTAAAATGCTGTCAACTACCTCCGGGTAAATAGGGCACAAGCCCTATTTACCAGGAAACCATAAACGAAAGAAGAGGAGGAGTTTGGAAGCTAGTATAAATTGAAGAGAGGGCAAAAACAGAAGGGGCATCGAACACACTCTCATTCTCACTTCCACTCTTGTATTCTTAAGCGAAATTCTTGCCTGTCACGCCTGATACATAAATACTCTGTCAGGCTATCTAAAATCATCGTAACAATCACTCCTGGCTTGGTGCCCATGGTTTTTTCCCTTATTCTCAGGGTTTTTCCACGTATAAAATCTTTGTGCCTTTATTTATCATTTGTTTATTTACTTAGTAACACTGGTCAGGCAAGTTATTTGAGTTAGATCACCCCTCCTTAAATCCCCTGGCAGGGCGTTCTCATTTAGTAAAATCCCTGTCAAAACAGTAAGCATTTGTCTAAGCTTGCTCCTTGTCAAGACCAATTGTCTCTTAAAGTCCTTTAAGTTTCGATCTTGTATTAATCGTTTGATCTTGCGTTGATCTTTATCTATAAAGATGACGGTATTATATTGAGGGGGAACTATATACTTAGTCACAATTTTAGGAGACTTGCCATCATCAAAAAGAGGGAATTTGTTGAACCATATAGAATATATGTTTATGTTTTGATGATGTCAAGAGTACTTTATATTATATATACTCGTTGCGCGTAATTGTTCGTTTAGTCTCCTCATATTAGACTTATTATTTGCAAAGCTTAACGGATTGTGATGAAAGTATATATACAAGAACTTATTGTGATCATGCCCTCAATCACGGATCAAGATATTGCAAGATAGTGAAAGAATTATTCAAGCGTCATGAGAAGATGAAGCTCATCTAAAGATTGATCAAGCTTGAATGATGAAGTAGCCTATACTCGAAGATCTCCTTAGAAGATTAGAATAGTGCAGGTGATTATCTCGTAATGGTAACATAAGAATAGATTTCTTATGTTAGTAAAGTTATAGCTTTACAGCTATAACATTACTTATGTAAGAGCTCAATGTTATAGCTCTTCTACTATAACATTGAGATGCTGAGCTTATATAACGCGTGACTTAAAAAGTTTTCAAATTGTTTTTGAAAAATGTTTTTGTCTCTTTTAAATGTTTTAGCAAAAATTATTTATTTAATGAGGGAGCCCATATTCATATTAAGTGTGGTTTTAATTTTAATCTTATAATTAGTAATTATATTGGATCAACTTATGAGTTGAGTCATATTACTAATTAGGGTTTCTAATATTGCATACTCTTAAACCCTAAATCTAACCTAATATCAAGCTAGGGTTTTCACGAAAAACAAGGCATATAAGCCGTGTTGATTTCGTGTAACTTAAGGATAAAAGTTGTTTATTGTTAAGATTTTATTCTCTAGAATTATCGTAACATATCTTTTATATTTAGCTTGATATGGTTATTTATGATAAGGATATTTTTGTTATGGAAAATCTTATCATATCTTAAGATTTAAGGAAAAGATAATAGGAGAATAATTTATAAATTATCTTTCGTAATATTCTCTATTATCTCTTAGGGTTTTAAGGAAAGAAATAACAAAGATATGATTTGTTTACATATCCGTTATTTCGGCCACTAGGGTTTCGTGGAAACCGTTTGCTTTGCTTCATCTCTTGCTATAAATACTCTACCCTTTGCTACATTTGAAGTTAAGACCTTTGAGCATAATTTGATTTTATTTTAAAAGCAAAAACCGTGTTTTACAAGCAAAAACCGTTTTGTTATTTTGAAAAGGTCGTGCGTCATATAAACTTGTGCATTCATTCTTTCGTTACCGTTATAAGATAATAGTGATTAATTGATTTCTTAGTCGTTCATTAACGTGAACTTTTAGAAGAATCATTAGTGCTTTCTTATTAGCGTAAGTTAGTCACTCGAATATTTAACGATACTCGCTTGAGTTACAACTAGGGTTAGTTGTACGAGTTGGGTTAGTAAATTTGTAATCCGTAGAAAGGTACTAAATTTATTAATCGAGAATAGTGGACGTAGGTTTTGATTTGTGAAACTGAACCACTTCAAAATCCCTCGTGTCTCTCTTTCTTTTACGTTTTCCTTACGCCTTGTTTTAGTTCGTTAATTAGTTGATTAGTTAAAGTTTAATCAATAAACTTTAAATAATTAATTATACACGTGCAATCGAAAAAGTAAGTTAAAGTTTTTAATCCTCAATTCACCCCCCCCCCCCCCTCTTGAGTATTTCAAATCGATAGACTCTTCACTTACACTTGCTCCAAGATCACACAATGCTTTGTTGATTGTAGTGTCGCCAATGGTACATGAGATAGAAAAACTTCCCGGATCTTTGAGCTTTGGAGGGGAACTCCCTTGAAGAATAGCACTACTCACTTTGGTAAAGGCAATAGTCTCCAACTTTCGGATGGATTTCTTCTTGGTATTAATATCTTTCATGTACTTTGCATAAGCCGGAACATGATTGATCAATTCTGTGAATGCGATTGAGACTTCTAAGTTCTTCACAATTTCCATGAACTTTCCAAGTTGCTCATCAAGCTTAGGCTTAGCTTGGCGACTTGGGAATGGAAGTCTAATCACAATAGGATCCTTATCAACATTTTTAGCCTTTTCTTCATTCTTCTTCTTTGAAAGTTCGTTGGTAGTGGGTTCTTCTTCCTTAGAGTTCTCCACAACTCTTTGCTTGCTACTAGCATCCACAATATCTTCATCAATTGGCCTCTTCGGCCCCTCATATCTTGTACCGCTCCTAAAATAGATGGCACTAACCGTTTCATGTCTTGTGGGTGGGTTACCTTGAGGAGGTAATTGGCCCTTTTGTCTTTGGGAGCTAGAAGATGCTAATTGGGTCATTTGAGTCTCTAACATTTTGGTGTGGGCAAGAATGTTGTTGATGGTGATTTCTTTAGCTTGACTATCTTTTTGCATTTGGGTGAAGAATTCTTGTTGGTTCTTTTGAATTTGGAGGACCGCTTTTTGAACATCAAAGCTTTGTTCATTTGATTGGTTGTAGGAAGGTTGATTTTGATATCCTTGGCTTTGGTTGAAAAAGGGTCTTTGAGCTTGGTTTCTCATTGGAGGTGGAGTGTATCTTGGTTGAGGGTTTTGAACATTTTGGCTCTTATATGAGAGATTTGGATGGAATTTGATGTTCTCATTATAGTAGTTGGAATAAGGGGTACCACTCTTGTATGCTTTGAAAGCATTTACTTGTTCATTTGTTCCCTTACATTCGCTTTGATCATGTCCCAAGGTTCCACAACTTTCACATACTCCATTTGGGATTGAGAATGATGCCACCATAGCATTAACATGTTGTTTAGGTGATTTGGAAGCTTCATCAAGCTTAGCCATAGCCTTCTCAAACTTCAAATTGATAGTGTCAATATGAGCACTTAGTTGAGCACCCAATTGTGTGATGGACTCTACCTCATGCTTTCCCCCTCTAGTGGCCTTTCGAGGCCTACTATATTGGGAATTATGAACCGCCATCTCTTCGATTTTGGCCCATGTTTGGTTGGCATCAACTTCGGTAAACCTCCCATTGGATCCCATATTAACCATATTGCGTGAGTCTTCATATAAGTCGTTCCAAAATTGTTGCACAAGGAACCACTCACTAAGTCCATGGTGTGGACAAGAACGGTAAGTGTCCTTAAATCTCTCCCATGCTTCATATAATGATTCCTGATTCCTTTGCTTGAACCCGGTGATTTGAGCTCTCAACATATTTGTCTTCTCCAGAGGATAGAATTTCTTGTAGAAGGCAAGTGCTAACCTTCCATGAATCAATACCAAGGGTAGCCTTGTCTAGGCTTTTCAACCATTGCTTTGCGGTACCGATCAAGGAAAAAGGAAACAATACCCATCGGATTTGGTCTTGAGTAACTCCGGTTTGAGAAATTGCATCACAATAATCACAAAAAGTCTCCATATGTAAATGAGGATCTTCACTAGGCATCCCTCCAAATTGACTTTTCTCAACTAATTGTATGAATGCGGATTTGGAAATGAAATTACCGGTTAAATGTGGTGGTGTAGGAGTACCGTTTGGTAGGTTCTCCTCGGTTGGTACGGAATGTGATGAAAATTTAGGCATTGTTGGTTGATTTTGTGGTGGGTTTGGAATTGGGTTATCCTCTCTTTCTCTTGCAAAAGGATTGACAAACTCAATGTTATTTGGTTGAATGTCCACAATTTCTCCAATACCTACTACTCTTGAAGTACCTCTAGCAACTCTTCTATTGTTGGTTAAGGTCCTTTCAATCTCGAAATCAATAGGTAATAAATTACCTTGTGATCTCCTAGTCATGCAAAATATCAAACAACTAGAAAACAATTAGAATAATCCTTGAGGAGATTGACTTCCCCAAGGTAAAGAAAGACACAACTAAAAAAAATTAACAAAAATCAAATCAATGAACACCTTCCCCGGCAACGGCGCCATTTTTGGTTCGGTATTAAATCTCGTCGTCAAAGCTACCAACCAAAACAATATTTCTAACTCTACAAACTACTCTTTAGTGGAGTGGTAAGTAAAGGTCAGATCCAATGGGACGGTTATTGATTTAGGATTTCAATTGCAAGTAGTTTATGTTTTAGGGTGTCACAAATTGGGTTGAGATGAGATGTAATCTAAACTAATCAACAAGATGAATGTAAATTAATGAAAATAAAGCAAAGCAATTAAAGGGGTTGTAAACAAATGATTAAAGGCACTAGGGTGTCACGGGTTCATAAGGGAATCATGGAAATAGATCATACAAACATGTTCTCAAATAGATGCAAGCAACTTATTGTTGTGATGGAATCGAGTTAGTGTATATCTTACAATTCCTAGGAAGATTTAGGTCCCGGAGCCGAGCCGATCAAGACTTTACAACACCTACAAGTCGACTTAGTCTCTTCCTATTCAACTCTATGCATGGTCTAACAAGGCTCGAGTTGGCTTATATCTTACAAGCCTCGTTGAAAAGATAAGAGATGGGTAAAAAATGCAAGGATTCATAATCTCGCATTTCATCAAACATAACATGTGCATAGGTTGAAATCACAACAAGCAAGCAAGTGATTATGAAAGCATATTAGATTAAGCATAGATCAATTCCCATGATTATTTCCCCTAATTCCCCATTAACCCTAGCTAAAGGACTATTCACTCATGATCAAGTTTAACATGCTAATAAGGTTGTCAATCATACTGACAAAGTAAAACATGATGAACAAATGATGTGATTAACAATAATTAAGCAAAGGTAAAAGGAGATTATACCTACTTGAGATGATCCAAATAATAAAGCAAAGAATAATAGAAATAAACTTGATGATTGATGGAAGGTTGTCAATCCTCCAATAAACCCAAATAATCTTCTAATTACCCAACTAAAACTAAGAACAATTGAGAGAATTAAGGAAAGATTAAGATGTGATTAATATTGAAATGTGTATTACAACTTTGATTAAGACTAAATTAAGGAATTGATTATGATATGATATTTCTAAGCTAGTACAATAGGGTATTTATACTAAAATTAAGTACAAGGATTAGGGTTACTAAGGGCTTAAATGACGATTAAGACCCTAAGAGAAGCTTGATAATTTGCAACTCCTGAGGGACATGCGCGGATTGGGTTGCAACTCCCCAGGGACACGCGCGGATTGAGCTGAAGCACGCCTTGTCTTGTGAGGTGATCTGCTCGGGCTGACAGTCGGGACGCTCGGATCCTGGCTCTGGGACGCTCGTCCTGGGCTCAGAATGCTCGGATCCTGGGACAGGGTTCTTCTCTTGTTCTTGGCTCCCTAACAATCCGTGGAGACTGTCTTAGGGATGCGCGGATCTTTCATCATTGCCCATTTCACTTTATTTATTTGCGTAGGCTTCTAGTGTCGGTCTCCTCTTCAATGCTTGGTCATTAGATGCGATCCATTTTGCTCCATAAATGCAAGGCTAGCAATCATCTCCTACCAAGGACACAAAACCTCAAAGAATATGCAAAATGGGAAACTAAAGATAAGAAATGACCCTAATAGGTGCTAGAAATCATAGGAATGAGGTTAATTCGGGGACTAAATGTGCTCAAATATGAGTCACATCAGAAGGAAACGAAAGGGTGGCACGAAACCCTAGGCGAGATCTCGCGCGACACCAAGGGAGAGAAAAAGAGAGGGGGAACTATGTTTAGGGTTTTTAGAATTATGTGGAAAAAAGGATGCAAGAATTTAGCTTTCCCTCTTATTTATAGAAGAGCTCATGGGTTTAATCCAGGCCTAAACTCAAAACTCACCTATCTACTACTATCACACGTGAAACCCATAGGCAAAGCGGGTTTTCACCGAATTTCGAGCTAGACCAGACGGTAAAATAAAAGAAGGATATTTTCCCAGAAAATAAAATACGAAATATGGGAAAATAAATTAAAGAAATATTGAACGGAAAATAGGGGTGTTACATAGGTGTTGTCTTGTTTTTTCTTTTTCTTTTTTTTTTAAAGATAAATAAATAAATCATAATTAGGTTCTTTGTATTTAAATGTAATCATTAATTATTTTGTTTTTTAATATAAATCATAAGTAGTCTGGCATGAGGTTTGTCAGAGTTTGGACTGGTCGGATGTAAAACTCCACTGAACCGAAGACGTTATTCGGGTGGGGTTCCTTCTTGAAGAGGTCCATTGATAGGCTTAAATGACTAGTGCTTAAAGGGATTGAAAGTACTACTCATATCAATAAAGTGCACTTTCTTTTCTGGTTATCCATGCAAAAGAACTCCACAGTTAAGTGTTCTTGACTGCGAGTAGTCTTAGGATGGGTGACCTACTGGGAAGGTTTCCGAGATGCTCACTCAAAATGTGCTGGAAATGATTCGTGTTGATCTGTGTGTCATGTACACAACCTGGCGAGCTACCGTGATTAACTGCTCCGCTTTTATAAGAGTTTTTTTTCTTTTTTTAAAGGACTTTTTCATAAATTACTCCCTCCAATTCCATATTTTCTTCCCTTTGTTTTAGGGCACAAGAATTAAGAGGGGGAGTATAAACAATAAATATAAGTGTGTTGTGGGCCTTGGAGAATGGAGAGAGAGAGAGAGAGAGAGAGAGAGAGAGAGAGAGAGAGAGAGAGAGAGAGAGAGAGAGAGAGAGAGATTAATTAAAATGTAAATAAGGGACCATCATGCTTAATGTTCATAATCCTTCCCTCCAAAACAACAACAGCCATTTCATTATAGTTCAACAACCAGTTAAGAATCACTAATTGTTCCCTCCAAAAACTACCATTATTAAAATAATTATACAAAAAACAGGTTGTTATATAGTCATTACCTATGGAGACATGCCTCCATTTTACAATATACATGGTTTAGCTTTAAAAATTACAGTACTTAGTTTATAATGAACAAATTTAAAAAATTACAGTACACTAATCAAACAAATTACACATTTTAATGAAGGGATTAGAGGACTTCAGAATTGACTGGGTTTTCTTTGCTTAATCAGCCAAGTTGGTTGTCCTTCAACCAAAAACCAAATATGTCAAAGTCAAGTTACTTCAAGTTAGTCACCATAAATAGAAATTTGGCATCAAAATTGAAATAAGGAGCCAAATTTCATAAACATTTCATTTTTACACCAATCATCCAAATTTAAATTATGCAAAGTTCTTTTCACTATAAATAGAATAACTTGTTCTTTATTTATAAGCATACATCCAAAAGAAAACTTTCATTAAGAAGCATCCAGCCAAAAAGAATCAATAAATGGAAAAAAAAAAATCTTACCAACTTAGAAAGAAAAAAGAATTATTCAAATATTACTAGAGAAAACAATCAATGGAAAACCCAAATATGGTTCAATGTCAGAAGTGGCATCTCAGTTTGGGGTTTGCAGGAAGACCATAACAGACTTATGGAAAGAAGGGAAGAAACAAAATTAAGCAACACAAGTAATAAATGTGAACAGCAAACTGAAAGGCAGAAAAATGAAAAACAGACTTCAGTTTGATATTGAAAAGCTGAAGAATATTGAGTTGACAAAGAGGGTCACTCAACAAGAAGTTGCAAATGGGTTGGGTGTGAGTTAATCTACAGTTAACAGATGGGTGCAACAAGAAGAAATCAACTCTCACACAAAAGTAATAAAGCAGGTTTGAAAGATAACAATAAACTTGATAGATTAATTTATTGCCTTCAGCATTTACATTATGATCAAGTAACCAAAAAATTTACTTTTAAGGATCAAAATAATGTTGTTCACATGCATGAGAAATGGTTTTCTATAACCAAAACTAGTCAAAGGTTTTACTTGGGTAAAAGGGAAAAAAGACCTAAATATGGTCCCAACAAGAAAATCATATGTGATGGGAAGTTGGGTTTATGGCCATTTGTAATGGAGGTTCCAGCCAAGAGAAAAACCAAAAATAGAAGTGCAGGGACATTAGAAACTAAATGCATAGAGTCAATTACTAAACAGGTCACAAAAATGCTAATCAACCAAGTGTTACCAGTCATAAAGGCAAAATGGTCATCAAATTACAGTAAAGACATCCTGATACAACAGGAGAATGCAAGACCCCATATTAACAACAAGGATGTAGATTTCAAAAGGGCGGCAACTTTAGATGGGTGGAATATTAAATCCAGTCACCAACCACCAAATTCTATAGATTTAAATGTGCTGGACTTGAGATTTTTCAGAGCAATTCAATCCCTTCAACAAAATAAAAAGTCCAAAGTATTGAGTGAATTGGTAGAAAATACCACCAAAGCATTTAATGAGTTAAAAGTAATTAAACTTAACTATGTTTTCATCACATTGCAGGCATGCATGTTAGAAATAATGCAACTCAAAGGTATAAATGATTATCCAGTTCCTCACATACACAAGTCTAAACTGGCAGCAACTGGTATACTACCTGAGTATTTAACTGCTGATGTGGATTTAGTTAAGGAGTGCATAAGATATGTAGAAAATCTTGGCCATGGAAGTTCAATCACTGAATTAGTAAATTCAATTAATAATACAGGCAGCAATGCAGGCAGTGTTACTGATCAAGCTAGTAGTAGTAATGATCCAATAGGTCACATTGAACCTCTTGGTAACATTACTAACCAACCAGGTTGCAGTAATGCTCCAACAGATGTTGAAGATAGGCATCAGGAGTTTTTCATAGACATGTGTTCAGGTAATGCAGACAACTAATGACAGTTCAAATTTCATAGTATTGTGTACAGGAAGATGCAAGGAGTAGAGCATATAAAGTTTTTGGCATATTTTGAACAAGCTAGAGCTAAAACAACTAGCGGTATTATCAAAGTGACGAAGCACATTATCAACCAACTTTTGCACATTTTGAAGTACCACATCAACAATCACCAGGACATCAATTTAGAAGTACCAGATCAACAAGTTTTTGCACATTTCTACAAGATGTTGTGGTCAGAAGTGAACTTTGCACAAATGAATTTGAACAATCATCATTAATGAAATGTAAAAGGCATCTGTGCACTTGTCGTAAGACTTCAATAGTTTAGGCATTTCAGTTTTGAACAAAGTAACAACACAACCCACACATAGCCTCATCACATTCAATAGTGGTGGCGTAATGCATGGATTGTGTCGTTTTTGGCATAGTAATGCTCTCAAACAGAGATCATTGAGCATTAACAATTAATTTAAAAAGAAAATAACCCAATTGAAGGCAATAATTTTATCATTAGTCCTCACAAAAACAAAAATATTAAGAAAAAAAATTGAGAGAAGGGGTAACAGTAATAGACCTCCGTGCATCTTCATCTTTCTTTTCCTCTTTATCTAAATCTTCAAGTTCAAGACCAAACATAGGCCAATATTTAGTGAGTTCTTGCAGAAACCAATGTCTATGCTCAACAGACGTTTGCCTCGCTAACCATTTCGGTGTCCTTTTCTCTACATCTTCCTTCATAAATCTCGCCATCTCCTCCCTAGCCTTCCGCTCATCATCTTCGAGCAATATCTGATCATGCATGCAAGAATCTGGAACCATAGTATCCAAATCTCCCAAGGACTCAGGGACAAAATCACCAGAATCAGCTACAACAACGGAGTAACCAATGAGCAAATCACCAGACTCAGGCATAACATCACCATATTCTGTTGGATTATGTGTCCTCGACAATAGTGCAATCACATTATTAAAAATCATAATAAGAATACATAAAGGGATGATTCATTTTTATACATCAACTGATCAACATTAATCGGTAATGATTGGCTGACTAGAGTTTGACATTACTGTCGTTTGACGGTGTGGTGATCAGTTGATCCCTTAAGGTCACACCTAAAGGACAATTCCCTTAAGAGATAAAATTAATTAATTGTATAATGATACAGATTAATTAGTTCCTTAAAATAGAACAATTCACGAATGTGAGTAAGAATATGAATCTTATTTTAATTCGATTAAATGAGATTCGTTTTAGTAATTAAGATGTTATATTACTAAAATTTTGTTTGTGAACAATTAAATTAAGAATGAACAGTTAATTATAATTGCAATATGTTGTAGATTATATTAACATGGACCATTTTATTTACATGTAATTGGGAATTACTAGTCAATTATTGTATATAATTAAATTAATATATAAAATGATATTTAATTGTTAAATATGCATTAATATTATTAATAACATGTTACATGTTACATATTACATGAAAAAATGACAAATTGATAAAAATAAAATGGACTCAATATTACTAAGTTGTTTTATTGAGTGGAATACACAATGATTACAATGATAGCCTATTCTACACTCTAACAAGTTTTGATAAGGACATTTGCATGAGCATTTTTTTCATGCACTGGCTCTCCTCCCTCTCTCTACCCATCGGTTTCCCCCCCCCCCCCTCCTCCTTTTATTATAAGAATTGTTCTTATTATTCACTCATTCATTCTTACACAATTCACTTCTTACTCTTCTCTCCTTTTCTCTCTAAAATAAAGTTTTAGAAAAGAAAAATTAAATTGTTCAAAAATCTTATATTTAGATTACTAAAAGTAGTAATAGAAATAATAATAAGATTAATTTTAAGGTCACTAATTATATATATCTAGTTAATATATAAATTAGTTTTAAGGGTGAGTCTTGGTGCAATTAAAAGGAGGATCTTACATTATTGAGACAAGGAGGATCATCCATATATTTTAAGCTCAAGAACAAGTAGGAAAGGAGTTCTTACTTGTGCCCTTAAAATCTGATTTCCATATTGTAAGAAGCATTCTTCTTATCTTTGTTTTATATTTGGTTATGCATGCATAAGATCAACATATTTAATCAATAAGTAATTAGATATAAAATTAAAGAGTTTAATTTGAGGGTTATTGAATCCTTACAAGTGGTATCATGAGCTTTGGTTATTGCAAGCATAATCGGCTTAGTTTTTCCGACTAAATTAAAACTAGAAATTTGTGATTTATATGATTAAGCCATGAAATTATTTTGCATGTCATATATTCTGGTCCTAAAATGAATTTAGGTCATTTTGATGATTTATGGTATTTTTTAGCTCATTTTAATGATTTTTAGTAATTTTATTACATTTAAATGTATAAAATGGTAATTAAAATGCTAAAAATAGTTAAACTTTGTTTCTGACCTTGAATTTTTTTATATGACCTCACATGCATATTTTACTTATTGTATGTAAAATTTCGTATAAATTTGATTTATTTTGCATGATTTATGATTTTTATGATTTAAAAATGACATAAATGGAGGTAAAATGGTTAAAATTACTTAAACTTCGAAACAGGCCATGAAATTTTAATATGTTGTCACATGCACATTTTACTCATTGTGTGTAAAATTTTAGATGAACTTGATTCATTTTGCATGATTTATGAATTTTTAGGTGTAAAAATGACATAAATGGTGACTATTTTAGCATAAATAGCTAAAACAAATTAAGTGGCATGAGAAAATTATTTTAGGTTGCATTTTTATCCCACATATCAGATATAAAGTTGGAACATTTATTAGATTAATCTTCATATGCTTTAGATGTTTTATTAGATAAAATCGATAAATTCCAACTATATTTTTCTCGAAACAAATTCGAAAATTTTAACCTAGATTTTTTACATTATGAGTGTCATGGAATTTTTAGAGAATATTAAAAAATTTAAAATTAAAATTTTGAAATTATTGTAATTAAATTTGGATTTATTTCACAAAATGTTATGATATTAAGGTCAAAAATGAGCAAACAAGTTGAATTATTGTCAAAAATTGAGTGATGACTAATTTTTGAGTCCTAAGGTGTTAGGATAATTAACTTGGACTAAAATTTGATTTTAGTAATATTTTATGTAATTTTAATAAGTTAAAATTGCGAATATCCATAAAACCGGATTATATTTACGATATAAGTTTAAATAGGGCGATTTGGCACATTATTCGCATGTTAGTCACATATCATATTGCTGCATTTTTCATTGATGAATGTCATATTTCTTTTATATAATTTTGAATTATGTAATTTTATCTTAGTATGGCCTTAGTTTAATCGATATTACCCGTAATGTAAGGGAATATTGATTCAGTTGTAATTTATTGTGATCTCGTATCACTTTTATTTTATTTTATTTAGATTTCATTTTACAAATGTATAATAGGAAGTACAATGTACATTTTATTATTTAATTATTTGTAATCCCGGAGTTTCCTAAAGACGGTGCTATTCGGAAAGGAGTTCCGATCAAGACGGTGTTTGTCCTTGGGAGGCGTGTCACGTGAAGATTCAAGGGACCAAAGGAGTTGGTTTCCGAATATGTAATAGAATATAAGATTTTCTATTTTAGGAAAGGCCATACTAGGAAATTTGTTTTCTTTATTTGCTTGCTTTATATGTTTGCATGCATTCCCAAATCGCCATAACTACACATGCATATTTAATCGTCTTATCGACTATTGTCAATTATAATTATCGAGTATTCATCGACTTAGTTCACTTAAAGATGATAGATAATAAATCGACAAGACCTCTCACATGTTTAAAATTGAGATTAGCCTTACCAAATATAGTAGGACTCATGAATCCCTTTGACATTTGGGGTAGATTCGGTTCCCCGTGGTACTTTCATTTTTCATTGGGTAAGTGGGGTAATAAAACGTTATTACACGCGAAATTTGATTGGACTCAACGGGATATAAAGACTAGTCTTATGTTCCGGGGCTACAGTTGGAATTTATGAAATACATCGACCGAGAATTCTATAGTAGAATCAATTAAAGAGTTAATTCACCAAATTTATCCAAGTATGGGTTGTATCGGTTTCCGTACCCATGTTTGTATAAAATTGGATCTCGGAATCATTTATATAATTTAGGTGCGAGGTCATTATATAAATGCATTTTTTTTCTTTAAAACCTTGTTAAAATGTTTACAAGTAAAAATGATAAATGTTAATTGTTTCCTTCATTTCCTTTTTGTAGACAATTTCAATTAATTTGCAATGACAACTCCGATTTCATCCGCTTCTACTAGTGTAACCACTCCACCTCTCACTAATGCTTCTTGGCTCCGATCCTTCATGGATCGATGTAAACTTGAAAAGAATGGCACTAACTTTGCCGATTGGGATGCGTAACTCCGCTTGGCCGCGGAAGGTGACGACAAGCTTCGTTACCTTACCGAAGCCGCTCCCGCTATACCTACTACTAGGTCCACCGCCGCGGTTAGGGAGGCCTATGAGGCTTACCTAAAGGAATCGGCCGCGATCAAGAATGTTTTGATCTTCTCTATGGATGCCGATCTCCAAAGGAGTGCTATTAAGATAGGCACCGCCTATAAGATCTACACCAAGCTTGTGACCATGTTTTCACAAGCTCCTAGGATCATCCAATGTGAGGCGGCCTCCGCATACTTTGAGCTCAACATCAAGGAGGGTCGAAAAGTGAACCCTCATGTACTCAAATTGATTGAGCATGTTGAAACGCTCAAATTGCAAAAGGTTAAAATTCCCGAACAACTCGTTATTGACCGAGTTCTCCATTCCTTAAATCGCATCAAAGCATTTGTACAGTTTAGGGTAAACTACAATATGCAAAACATGAAAACCTATCTCCATGAATTGCACAACTTGCTTGTACAAGCCGAGAGGGACATGGGTCTCAATGTGAGTGCGACTAAGGATGTCCTCAATATTAATGAAAAGAGCAAAGGGAAATTCAAGAAAAGCGCTAGAAAGGGTAAGAAACCCACTCCCAACAAGGGCAAAGGGAAAGCTATTTGTAATAGCTCATCCAAGCCCAAAAAGGGTGCATCTTCCGAAGATAAGTGTCACTATTGTTGTGGTACGGGCCATTAGAAGCGAAATTGCCCAAAGTATCTTGGAGATGTTAAAGTTGGACGTGTGACTCCATTAGGTAATAAGTTCTCTAATTTATTGTGTTATTGATATAAATCCCAACTTTGGTATTTTGATACAAGTTGTGATTCTCACCCCCTTTAAATGTGATATAGGGCATGTGAGCAAAGACAAAGGCAAGGACAAGCAAGCTTGAGAATGATCTTCAACAAGGGATGATAGTGTAGCCGCCCATAGTAGAAGACCTATGGAAGCTTGGCTTTTTATTTTGTATTGTCTACGTAGTTTTATTGTATTTTGGCTTATTGTTTTTAGAACTTCTTTTGATTTCCATGTTGGACATGGAAGTTTGTTTTATTTCCATTTTGCAAACAATGGTTGTATGAATTTTAATGGCTTGGTTTTCAACCCAAGTCATTCGGTTTATGGAATTTTATTTGTTCTAAAAACTTGTCATTATGCACCTTTCACATCAACAACATAAATTGATTTGACTTAAATTGATCATAAAAGAATTACAACAATTGGATCATTGTAATAAGTTCATAAGCCATGAATTTTATTCCCTCTTATACTTTTATGGCCAAATATCACATCTTATTTAAGATAAGATAGAATGATTAAAAAGTCAAATAGAGTTATTTGAACTCTAAGTAGAGAATTTTAGAAACCAATTGAAAACGCCACTTATAACTAAGACTTGTAAACCACCTAGAAGACTCCATACGGGTTATGGGAGGTCTTAAGACCCTAAAATTGTATAAGACATGGATATGAGTCCAATCCTTTATCTTATAAAGGTTAGTCTATCTTAATACTAGATTACAATGTCATTACAAGAGGGTCATCTATTAAGGTCATAATGTGCGACATTTACTCTTGAGAATAGTTTGTTGCTTACATAGCTATCTTTCGATAAAATAGGCGTATTTTTCAAAAGATAGAGTGGGAGAAAATTAGCATCAAACTCGAGACTAGTGAGGGGACCAAAAGAAAGCTTCTTAGGTCAAACTCGAGACTAGTGAGGAGACCAAAAGAAAGCTTATTAGGTCAAACTCTCGACTAGTGAGGAGACCAAAAGATAGCTTGTTAGGTCAAACTCAAGACTAGTGAAGAGACCAAAATAAAGTGATCTTTTATAAAGATTATGAAGTGGTTATATCGAGTAATTTCAATTCAATTTACATAAGAGCCTAACGAACCAATGTGAAGTCTATACGTAAGAGTTGTATGGATAGACATTAAATTGTGCACAAAGCTGAGTTAAAGGGTAACTACGCAAAGATCCATATTATCATTGCTACACCTCAAAGTATAAATAATCGAGTTAGATGTTAAGACCAATTTCTAAATAGTATTTAGAAATGGTGTGAGTGTGTGATATTAACACAAGATTTTAATCAACACTTAGAAATTATAATGATCATCTCAAGTTATGTGATAAGAAAATAGTTTTACTCGAGTTATCGAGAAACCATAAATGTACATGGATTTAAGTGGGAGTCAAATATTGTCATGTTTAGACATAGAGATCAGTGGGAGAAATTGTCTTTCATATTAATATCATTGAGGATGACATGTTAAGACTACCGTTGATGAAGGAGTGTTTTTGTTTTCAATTCTCGATGAAAAAGGACATGTTGCATTTTTTAAGATTCCAAATCTATTATTATATAGGGAATTTTAAGTTGGCATGTAGATAAGTATCTTATGTTGATAAGATTCATTATCGGTTTGATATCAACATAGGTTGAGGAGGTTATTCATTTAGATGAAAGTGGAATTACTATGATAGAGTCGTAGTCATTCACTGAACCCCATGAGTTGTTGATCACATGAAATCGATTGCTAATGTTTCCACCATTAGAACGATCATGTATGCCAATGTATGCACATGTCATGATGAATCATATGCTTGGAGCATAATGAGTCAATGACAAGTTATTTTGTATAAAAGTCATTTGAAATCCTTCAAGAACATCCACTATAATTCCTGAGAAGAAATGAGGATCTGTTCTTGTGTTTGGAAGACATACTAAGTTGTGTGTTGAAGGGTTGCACAAACTTTAGTTTCCAAACCTATAAGGATTTAACGAAATCCTAGGCTAATTTTATTGACTCGGGAGTAAGTGACTAGAAAAATATTTTAGTATCAATCATTGCAAATTCTACAAATGGAGTTTGAGTACGTTGTGATATGGTGATTAATAAAGGAACTATGGGTAGATCCTTTCGCCAAGTATTTTATCACATGTTATATGATAACAGTGGGAGTATTTTACAAGTTAAAAAGCCCAAGTCTATGAAGAAATCTAGACATATACTCAGAGAAATTCATGACATTAGAAATGACATTGAATAGAAGGAGAAAGCAATTCATAAAGTTAGACCAAATAGATACATGGTATATCCACTAACCAAGCTTTTATTGCACCTTGATAAGTATAATATATACACTTTAGATTATAAGATATGAAGTAGTAATTTGGTATTGACTATTCATATGTGATAATCGCATTTATCGTTTGAGTTTATTAAACTCATCTATTACCTTGTTATATCTGAATAGGTTGTTGAGACAACATTGAACCCTATTGAAGTGAACTGGATTAACATAGTAATTTCCCCTGGTCACTCATATGAGGTGATGTCATTAAGTGACTAGATTGTGAGTCGATTGATGGCAAGTTCAAGTGCCATAGGGTCATAAGAGATGACCAGTCGATCACATAGATAGACTGTAAGAGATAATTTGTCGGGTTGTGACCGCTTATAGAGTTTTGGTAATTCATATAGCCTGGTCGTGGCGAGAGCTACTATAGTATTCTTTTGAGTCAATTCTTTGACCAAAGACTATTCGCCCAAGTTGGCATAGTTTCTGAGTGACTTTAAATTATGCTCTACGATTTTCGTAAATGAAGTCTAATGGGCATCTTTTGGGTCATGATGAGCTATGGCTAAACAAAGGGAATAGTGCGATAGGAATTGTCCATCCCCTTGTCAGGGTTATTTAAAAATCTCAGGGCCACTCGAGGAGTAGTGAACTGAAAATGCGTGGCCACGCTCGGAAGGTATCTACGGTAGATAATTCCGGTCAGACAGTTACTCTCCAGATCGAGGAAACCACTCTAGATATGATCACTTGCAAGAACGACCTGCAAGACACCTTGCATTGAGTGGGAGATAGTAATAGGACAAGAGAATTGGTGACGCACACTTGTCTCGGACAAGTGGGAGATTGTTGGAGTATGTGTCCTCGACAATAGTGCGATCACATTATTAAAACTCATAATAAGAATACATAAAGGGATGATTCATTTTTATACATCAACTGATCAACATTAATCGGTAATGATTGGCTGACTAGAGTTTGACATTACTGTCGTTTGACGGTGGTGATCAGTTGATCCCTTAAGGTCACACCTAAAGGACAATTCCCTTAAGAGATAAAATTAATTAATTGTATAATGATACAGATTAATTAATTCCTTAAAATAGAACAATTCACGAATGTGAGTAAGAATATGAATCTTATTGTAATTCGATTAAATGAGATTCGTTTTAGTAATTAAGATGTTATATTACTAAAATTTTGTTTGTGAAACAATTAAATTAAGAATGAACAGTTAATTATAATTGCAATATGTTGTAGATTATATTAACATGGATCATTTTATTTACATGTAATTGGGAATTACTAGTCAATTATTGTATATAATTAAATTAATATATGTAATGATATTTAATTGTTAAATATGCATTAATATTATTAATAACATGCTACATGTTACATGTTACATATTATATGACAAAATGACAAATTGATAAAAATAAAATGGACTCAATATTACATGTGAAAACCGGTTTTATGGAGGGATTAGGAAGAAATGGCTAAGTTGTTTTATTGAGTGGAATACACAATGATTACAATGATAGCCTATTCTACACTCTAACAAGTTTTGATAAGGACATTTGCATGAGAAGTTTTTTCATGCATTGGCTCTCCTCCCTCTCTCTACCCACCGGTTTTCTCCCCTCCTTTTATTATAAGAATTGTTCTTATTATTCACTCATTCATTCTTACACAATTCACTTCTTACTCTTCTCTCCTTTTCTCTCTAAAATAAAGTTTTAGAAAAGAAAAATTAAATTGTTCAAAAATCTTATATTTAGATTACTAAAAGTAGTAATAGAAATAATAATAAGATTAATTTTAAGGTCACTAATTATATATATCTAGTTAATATATAAATTAGTTTTAAGGGTGAGTCTTGGTGCAATTAAAAGGAGGATCTCACATTACTGAGACAAGGAGGATTATCCATATATTTTAAGCTCAAGAACAAGTAGGAAAGGAGTTTTTACTTGTGCCCTTAAAATCCAATTTCCATATTGTAAGAAACATTCTTCTTATCTTTGCTTTATATTTTGTTATGCATGCATAAGATCAACATATTTAATCAATGAGTAATTAGATATAAAATTAAAGAGTTTAATTTGAGGGTTATTGAATCCTTACATATTCCGGCAAAACATCACCAGATCTAGGCTTAACATCAACATATATAGGCACACAATGCAGTGTAAACTACATGGACTATCAGGAAATTCAATAAGAATCCTGATAAGCTCCCCAACACAACTGAAAATGCAATGTCTTTCAGTGATTTGGTAAAAATAGCAAATGGCCCTCTAAAATACCGAATTTTGATGACAGTTTAGACCTAATGATGAACTAAAACTGAGCCAAATTTTAAGATTTTACAAGTAGTTTAAGTAATTTTAAATGAATAAAAAACTCAGACTGACAGACAGAACTCTGAAGAAGACCTGACTGGAATTGTGACTGATTTCTGGGATAATTTTTGAATGCCAAAGGGATATAATTATCAAACTAAAATCCACAGCAAGCATAGGAAATTAGCTCAACAATTTGGACGCCTAAACTTGACACAACCACAGCAAGCACAGGTTATGACAAACTCAGACACAATGTGACTCAAACAAACCACGGCAAGCAAAGGATTGTCCAAGACACACCACCAGGTACTTAATTAGTATCCAAGCAAGCACAAGACACTATTAAGCCTGACTTATAACTAAGACTCAGCAAAGTTAATAAGATTTGATTTGTTGAGAGAAATCTCAAGGTTTTCAATTTTCAAAAATATGCCTCAAACAGTGGGAGGTAGAGGTCCTTATATTGGCCTCTCCTTGTCTTTAGGTTACAAATAAACCCTAGATATCTCATCCAAGGGCCGGGAAATGTTCTTAGGAAGCAAAGAAACATAAGGAAATATTTTACAAACGGATATAAGGTGAAAAGATAAACTAAAGTGAAAACAAAAGGTAACTGAAGGTTGAAAGTGACAGGTTGCTTGCATTGGGCAGTTGGCTACTTTGGCTGCTTGCATAAAGGACTGGATGAAGCCTTGACTTTCTCTAGGTGCTATCTGAAAATGTATGGGACAAGGCCAAGTAGGGCTGAGCATCGGTCCAAGACCGGACCGGACCGGACCAAACCGGACCGGACCGAAGACCGAAAATAAATTTTTTTGTGGACCGAAGACCGGACCTAAACCTTTCGGTCTTGGACCGGACCAAACCTGAAATATTCGATCCGGTCCGGTCTTAGACCGAAATGGACCTAGAACTAATTCTTTCACTATTTCGTGTATGATAATTACATTTAAGTTTCACTAAATTAAAGAGAAAATTGTTGATTACAGCCTTTTATAAACCACTTTTTGAAAATTACAGCCTTATATAATTTTTTTTGAAAATTACATCCAAAATATTACTTTTCTTCTAAAATTGCACCAACTTGAGGTTTTTGGTGAATTTTGATGATGTTTTTATGATGTACCCTTTATTATTTGAGAGCCTACTTACCCAGATTTCTTCCCTCTCCTTAACACAAACCAATTAATCACCTCAAACATCATAAAAACATCATCAAAATTCACCGAAAACCTCAAGTTGGTGCAATTTTAGAAGAAAAGTAATATTTTGGATGTAATTTTCAAAAAAAATTATATAAGGCTATAATTTTCAAAAAGTGGTTTATAAAAGGCTGTAATCAACAATTTTCTCTAAATTAAATGTCGATAAATAATTAGACGATTGTTTTTGAGAAAAAAATACTCAATATTAATTTATAATGTCTTGTGAAGATAAAATGGTAATTTAGTTTATAATAATGTAATGATAGTCTTTAGAAACATAAAATTCGGTCCATTTGGTCCGGACCTAAAATATCCGGGTTTGGTCCAGACAGGACCGAAGACCGAAAACTCAAAAAATGAGGACCGAGGACCAGACCTAAAAAATTCGATCCGGGTTTGGTCCAGACCAAATGGTCCGGTCCGGTCCGGTCCATTTTTCCGGTCCGGACCTAAACTTGCTCACCCCTAGGTTCTTTTAAGGACAGTCTTCAAATGCTTAGACGGAAATGGAAAGTTGCTTTATGCTTTATGCTCTCCTGTCCCAACTTGCAGCTTGGCTCCAGTTTAATTTCTGTGGTTGCTATTGGTCTCCTGGCCTGGCTCCTTGGGTTGTTTTGGACTTAATTAAAAAGGGATTCAACTAGCTAGGATGGCTGCTGCTGGTTTGACTGGTGCTGGTTAGGCCTGCCTTCAAAACTGAGATTTATCCTGGTTTGATCCCTGCTGTAGTGGCCTGCTGTGGCTTGGTCATTGTTGGACTGAGCTAGGCCATTGCTTAGAAAATTAAGGCCATGGCCTCAGCTTAACCCCCCTTTTTCTAAAGGGCTTGACCTCAAGCCTACAGTTCTCTCCTCCTCTGAGTCATAGTAGGGACTGAGATTCCCTATGTTGAATGTTCCATTTACTCCATACTCACCAGTTAGATCAATCTTATAAGCATTGGCCCCAACCTTTTCAATGACCTCAAAAGGTTCATCAGTTCTAGGCATCAGCTTATTTCCCCTTTTTGCTGGAAATCTCTCCTTTCTCAGGTGTAGCCATACCAAATCTCCTGCTTCAAACTCTTTTTTCTTCCTAGGGACCTTGGACTGTTTCTTGTACTGCTCATTTGACTTCTCAATTTTCTTTCTCACAGACTCATGTAGCCTTAACATTTGTGCAGCTCTTTTCTGGGCATCCCAATTCACCTCCTCCCTTGGCAAAGAAGATAGGTCTAGAGGCATAAGAGGATTCATGCCATAGACAACTTCAAAAGGACTGTGTCCTGTGGCAGATGAGGGTGCTCTATTGAATGCAAATTCTGCATGTGCTAGCTTCAGGTCCCAGTCTTTTAATGACTTGCTAACTATGCACCTCAGAATTCTCCCAAGGGTCTTGTTTGTGATTTCTGTTTGGCCATCAGTCTGTGGGTTGTGTGAGGTACTGAACAGTAGCCTAGTTTTCAAGAGCCTCTATAGTGTCTTCCAAAAATAACTCATGAACTTGGTGTCCCTGTCTTACACGATTGTTTTTGGAATCCCATGCAGCTTCACAATCTCCTTTAAGTACAATTCAGTTATGCTTGCTGCATCCTTAGTTTTCTTAAAGCAATAAAATTATATTCATGAATATGAATAAGTAACCCATTTCTTCAATATTTGTCACTTGAATAAAAATGTAAACAAACGGAAGTGAACCATTTATAATAAGCAAAACAAGCATTCAATTATAAATGACTCAAATGTAAGATAAACTATTTACTACTCACATGGCATGAATAATTAATTTAGTCGCATATTAAACTGAAAACACGTCATTTTATATATAGTTTAGATAATTAAATAATGCATTCCACAATTATAAATCATGTGAGGAAAATATACAAATAAAAAATATTTAACGAATTAAGTTATATAAAGCATGAGGTGGGATTTAAATAATTCAAATAACTCAAACTTGGCGCCAAAAGCACCCATAACTCAATACCAGTAAACAGTTTTCATCTCAATTTCAATATCGATATTGTCAAAAAGTCCAATAATGAACCGTGCTCAACACTTAAAGTAGAACTCTAAGCTACTCACCCACGAGTCATGGGACAAAGGAACGACAACAATAACACAATACGAAAGTTATCAAAAAGATATTCAGCTTCCAAATTTTCAATTCTCATAATGTATCTCAAGGTCAATAGTGTTCTTAAATATGAATCCAAAGTGGACACATAGCTATCGCCAACACTTAACAATCAGACTTTCCCATAATTAATAAATTAAACTCTCTTATGCTTGTTAACACACCTGCTACGTATAACAATTCCCATGAATTGTAAACAATTCAATTCCTAACAATAACGCCATCGCTTACTACTTCAAACAAAAATCAATTCCAATAAGCTTTCTCCGTCATCTTTGTCAACAAAAATTATTCCACTATTATCCCATCTCACAAATATACTTATTACACTAATATTATACCAATACGGATTTATGAGCATACTTGAGACGGAAATGAAAGAGTAATCTACCCACAACTTCAACACTCGACATGAACCACAACCACCATTCACAACACCCTAAATTCCGTCACAAACCTTACAAAAGTCCTCTGCTTTCACGTCTAAAACAGCCCAGAAACGAGTCGTTATAAGACGACTCTTAAGACATGGACAAGCTGAAATTTACACAACAAAATTTACGGTTTCATACGAAACTAATGCGGAAATTTCATAAAGAGTGAAGCTTTTCCGTAGCTGAACGACCAACACACGAAAATCAGCACACAAATCGACATATTAACAAGTAAATTCGACATTTATCGATTAACCTATCACCGTTACCTTAACTCCTCAAATTTCCATGTAAAAAGGTCAAAAATGGGAGTCTCTCATCAGTCTTCAGCTAAAAGGAGGAAAAACGAGTCGATTAAGACAAGAAATCGAGTTGTCATTTAAGACGGTATTTCGAAACCTCAACAAAATAGAAGCTTTCTTACCTTAAAAGAAAGAGGGAGGGACGAGGAAGCTAATGGTACAAAAATAATGGAGTTTGGTTGAGAAACGAAGTCGGAATCTCGGTTTAAGCTCGACGGAAATGGAGTTTTAAGGTTGTGTTTGATTTTTTTTTTTTTTGCAGCGCTTTCTTCGAAAAGGAAAGTAGAAGAAGACGGAAGAGTAAGAGGGTGGGGACAGGGGGTATGTTTGTTATAATAATAATAATAATAATAATAATAATAATAATAATAATAATAATAATAATAATAATAATAATAATAATAATAATAATAATAATAATAATAATAATAATAATAATAATAATAATAATAATAATAATAATAATAATAATAATAATAATAATAATAATAATAATAATAATAAAAGAATGATTTAAAAGGTAGAGTGTGAGAGGGTAGGTGAGTGTGTTGTCGATATAGGATAGGTCGAGAAAATATTAGTCTCACAAGTGGAAATGTGACGGTCTAAAGCTAGACGGAATAATGTCTCGAGTCTCTATTAACTTAAGACGGAACTAATATTATTACTGTCACTATTATTACTGTCCGACTAAAATACGTATTTTTATATAAATTAAGTTTTAGAATATTGTTTTTATAAAATTCGTGCTTAAAATGAATTAATTAAATTAAATAATTTAAAAATATAAAATAATGCAATTGAACGGTTAAATAAATTATGAATGTCAAAATGAGAATTTTGCGAGTGTTACAATTTTACTAAACCTGTCAACCACTACCATGATTGAATACTTTCCCCCGGCAGTTCTTGGGAGGGTAACAATGAAGTCCATGCTTACATCTTCCCAAGGTTTCTCAGGGACTGGTAGAGGAGTGTAGGGTCCTGCTTCAAATGAGATCTTGGCTTTCTGGCAAATTGAACACCTCCTCAGAATTAACTGGACATCTCCCACCATTCTAGGCCAGTAAAACTGATCCTGCAAGATATCCAAGGTTTTCTAAACCCCAAAGTGGCCTCCTAAGCCCCCTGAGTGGACTTCTTTGATCAACAGGTCCCTGTATGATCCCTTTGGGCACAGAGCTTGTTCCCATAGAATAGAAATCCCTCCTGAAGCAGATATTTCTTCCCCTGAGCTGGTCCACTCTCAGCTTGTTTGATCCATTCCTCAGAAAAATCAAGGTCATCTTTGTACAGCTCCTTCATAAATTCAAACCCTAGCACCCTTTGCTCAATGACTGTCAATAGGGAGTGTCTCCTAGACAGTGCATCAGCAACAACATTGAGCTTGCCCTCTTTATACTTGATTGAAAAAGTGAAGGACTGCAAGAACTCTACCCATTTGGCATGCCTGTGACTGAGTTTATGCTGGCTGTTTATGAATCTCAGAGCCTCATGATCTGAGTGCAGCACAAATGGCCTTGGTTTCAAGTAATGGCTCCAGTGCACCACAGACCTCACAATGGTATAGAACTCCTTTAAGTGGAATACTTCAGCTTGGAACCATTTAATTTCTCACTGAAATATGCCACAGGTTTTTGGCATTTAATTAGGACTGCTCCAATCCCACCACCACTGGCATCACACTCTACTTCAAACAGCTGATCAAAATGAGGCAGCTTGAGGATAGGAGTTTTACACATCAGCTTCTTAATCCTTTCAAAGGACTGTTGGGCACTCTCAGTCCATTGAAATTCTCCTTTCTTCATGCACTCAGTAATAGGTGCAACAACTGAACTAAATTTTTTGATGAATCTCCTATAAAATGAAGCCATTCCATGGAATCCCCTTACCTCAGTAATTTTTTTGGGACTGGCCATGACTGTATAGCTGCTATCTTCTCCTGATCAACCAAAATTCCCCTTCCACGTACAATGTAGCCTAGGAATGCTACCTCCTCAACCATGAAGGTGCATTTTTCTAGTTTGCCAAACAACTTTTGCTCCCTGAGGATTTTGAAAACAGCTTCAAGATGCTTGATGTGCTCAGATGGATCGCTGCTGTAAACCAGGATATCATCAAAGTACACTACTGCAAATTTGCCCAAACATGGTCTCAGTACTTCAGTCATTAGTCTCATGAAGGTGATGGGTGCATTTAGTAGGCCAAATGGCATCACAAGCCACTCATAGAGTCCATGTTTAGTTTTGAATGCATTTTTCCACTCATCTCCTTCCCTGATTCTGACTTGGTGGTACCCTTGCCTAAGATCAATCTTGGAGAAGACCTTAGCACCACTTAACTCATCCAGCATATCATCTAATCTAGGAATTGGGAATCTGTATTTGACTGTAATGTTGTTTATAGCCCTGCTATCAGTGCACATCCTCCAGGTGCCATCTTTCTTTGGTACCAGTAAGGCAGGTACAGCACAGGGGCTCAATGACTCTCTTACAAAGCCCTTGATCATCAGATCCTCAATTTGTTGTTGAAGTTCCTTAGTTGCTCTTGGATCACTCTTGTAGGCAGGTCTGTTAGGCAACACAGATCCTGGTACAAGGTCAATGTGGTGTTCAATCCCTCTTAAGGGTGGTAACCCATAAGGCAGCTCTCTTGGAAAGACATCTTTATATTTCTGAATGAGAGGCTCAATCTCTGCAGGCACAATAGTGTTTTCCCCTTCCTTGATCTCCTTTGATAGTAAGACCATGACAGACTCCTTTTGCCTGATCTCTCTAATCATTGCTGCCTCAGACAAGAACAGCACTCCATTAACCTTCTCAGGCATGTTGGGACTTCCATAGTTTCTCCGGTTTGGTGGCAATGGAGTCAGGGTGACTTTCTTGCCATGGTTCTTAAAACTGTAAGTATTATCCTTCCTCTGGTGCAGGGTGTTCCTGTCAAATTCCCATGGCCTCCCTAGCAACAGATGGCAGGCGTCCATAGGGACCACATCACATATGACTTCATCTTTGTACACCTTACCAATTGAGAATGACACAGGGCATTGCTTATCAACCTTCACTTCAGAACCTTTACTTAACCACCTCAGCTTATATGGATTTGGATGGTCCTGAGTAGGTAGGTTTAGCTTGCTGACTAAAGTGGTGGAGGCTACATTAGTACAGCTCCCCCATCAATAATCATGTTGCATAAACTGTCTTGGACAGTGCACCTGCTTCTGAATATTAAGGACCTCTGTTCAGGCTCTAGTGGAGCTTATTGTGAGTGCATAACTCTCCATAGGACTAGACTGTGCTCTGTATCAGGGTGAGCCACAATCTGTTCCTGGTTTGATCCTCCCTCAGTCTTCATTTCTTCTAGGACCAAGGTCTCAACTTTCTCATACTCAATCAAGCCTTCCCTTTCCTATTCTTCAACTTCCATAGCTTTGAGGTTCTGAGGGAAGAACAGTCCTTTCTGAAATGGCCAAAACCTTGGCACTGAAAACATTTTATCTTGTCCCTTGCCACAGGTGGGTTAACTTGTGGGTTCATAGGTGCCTTCCCTTTTCTCCTGTAGGTTGGGTTGCTGGTTTAGGTGTCTCACTAATCCTGATACCAGTGTAAGGCTTGTAAACAGGCTTAGGTTTAGACACAACAGATTTAGGTTTTCCTATCTTTTCTACTCTGAGAGCTAGGTTCACCACATCATCATAAGACCACAGTGGTTGCATCCTAACCTTTGCAGCAATATTCTTATCAAGACCCTCTAGAAACCTAGCAAGACCCTCTAGAAACCTAGCAATCATTTGCTCAGGTTTTTCATTAATCTCACATTGTAAGTGATGGGGCATATTCTGCACCCGCTGACCGAGTCAACATATTGAGCAAGGTCAAAGATATCCACAGCAAGTCAACGTATTAGACAGCCTAACCGACGCATCCTGTCGGCCTGTCACTTGGGTCTCGGCTAGGCAACTAGCCAGCCGAGAGGCATATCCGCGTACTCACATCCAGTCCCCTCGGCATGGAGTCAACCAGGCCAGCCAGCCTGCCATGGGTCCCTCGGCCGAGGGTAGAACAGTCTTTCCACCTGCTCTGCCACTTGGCCACTACGTGACAAAAGGTGAAAGTCTATAAATACTCCACTTCTCTCATTGAAAAAAGGATTCGAAAAACTATCCAATAATCCACAATTCATCTCACAATACACTAATCTGGTATAAACTCCCTTATCTCTCTACAATATCCTTTGCCAAGTAACACACAACTTAATCTCTTTAAGTTTACTGACTTGAGCGTCGGAATGAGTACGCTCGGTACCAAGCCGAGCCCTCAGTTTGTTCATCTTAAACAGGAAAGAGCGAAAGGAAGAGCCAAGCAAAGACATCATTCAACAAGCTTACGTGGTCATAACACTGCTCCGAAATTACACCCGGAACAATTGGCGCCGTCTGTGGGAAGCCATACTAAAAGCTGGTCACCTACCTTACAAAAAAAAACCATTCAAACAGCAAAGAGGATGTCAAAACAGCCAGAAATAATTGTGACTGACGAAACTGAATTCTACCAGGATGACACGTTCCCTAACTCTGGGATCGGGCAGTCCCCCACCGGCCGAGTCACTGAGCCGGTGAAGTACGGGATGCCAAGAGAGCCAGAAACATCGCTGCCCGCCGGCCAAGTCACTGTCATGGGACATGTGGTCGATGCAGCCAAACTGAAGTTATTCCTGGACCTGATGGGTGGTACGCGGTCACCCCCGTCACGACGACGGTGACGGCGCGCCTCCACAGTGACCAGGGCCCACAAAGTAACTCCGAACAACTTGACCGGAGTAATACAAGGAGCCGGGCATGCAAGGACGCCGGCGGTGCCCGTGGTGCCGGTGGCGGACAAAGTCCTTCCCCCACTCGCGGGAGGACAGCGTCGCGCGCGCAAACAACGAGGCCACCCCGAAGAAATGAAGAAAGAAGTCCGACTCTCCAAAGTCGGACAACAAGAAGCCCTTCCCGCCACGGGGAGAGAAGCCGGACTAGGATTGCGAGGAGCCGATCGCCGCGTGTCATTCGGCACGTGGTCAGACAGCCCCTCAATGCCTATGTCCTCGAAGTCCCGGTGTCGACCAAACTGAAGCTGCCGCCCATATCATACAAAGGGGATAGCGACCCAACCGACCACGCCGAGGCTTTCGAGTCTTACATGTCGGTATGGGAGCAACCCGATGAGGTGTGGTGCCGAGTCTTCCCAACCACCCTCCATGGCATGGCACAGAGTTGGTACAAGGGGCTACCTAATGGCTCGGTGTACTGTTATGTCGACCTAAGGGACAATTTCATAGCCCAGTACGCTTGCAACAAGCGAAGGGCCGTGGAGACATCTGATCTCCTGACTATCCGACAGGGGGGGACGAGTCCCTCCGGAGCTACGTCAAGAGATTCGACGCTAAGGTTCAGCAGATCCGAGAGCTGAACACTGAACTGGCGGCCTTCGCACTGATGAAAGGCCTGCCGAAAGGCGAGTTCAAAAATGAGCTCATCAAGTGCGAGCACCTCAACCTAGACTCCGCCAGAAAGATGGTCGACCGAGCCATCAAGGTGGAAGACTATCACAAGACCTGGGTAGGCCACAGTGAAGCTGGGCACCCAGAGAGGAGGAGTCGCCGGGACAACGTGGACGAAGGACGCCGTGACGTTAATAGGTCACGGCCTGAAAGATTTAATAGGAAACAGAACTCGGCGGGCGCCGGGGGGAGTTCGGGACCATACACTCCGAAGCGGTACAGCGGTCTCACCCCCCTGGTCAAGTCACCGGCCGAGGTCTTTGCCCTGAGCAAGAATGAAGGGCAGAAGTGGGCAAGACCCCCCAAGGCGAGGGGGGACGGCGACCTTAGCCAGTTCTGCGACTACCACGGCCAACCCGGCCATAAGACCGACAACCGTCGGTATCCGAGGAACGCCATCGAGGAGCCGATCCGAAAGGGGGCCCTCAAAGCAAGTATGTAGCCGGAGGCCCGAAACAAGCTCCGACGGGCGAAAAAATCGCATTCCGAGAATAGGAGTGATCCAGGTTGTCATCGGAGGAAACGAGAACGGTGGGTCGGCTAATGGGCACAAACGACACTTAAATGAGCTTTACCAAGCCATCAAATTTGTGCCCACCACAGCGACCCTCGCTTCCACCGTCCCCGATATAACCATCGGAAAGAAGGACTACGAAGGAGTCATCGCCCCGCACAGCGACCCGCTCGTAGTCCACCTAGACATAGCCAACCACTTGGTCAAGAGGTGCCTAATTGACATAGGCGCCTACACGAACATCATGTTCAGGGAATGCTTTCTCAATCTCGGTCTGAAGATTGAAGACCTGAGCCCCTGCACCAACCCGCTGTACAGCTTCTCCGGGGCCGGCCTGGTACCCCTGGGGTCAATCAGATTGCCGGTGATGTTCGGCCAAGCGGACGCGGCTAAAAATGTTTTTTCTGAGTTCGTGGTTATTGATGGTTCGTCCGCCTACAATGTTCTGATAGGCCGGGTCACTTTGAGCGAGGCCGATGCTGTGATGTCCATCCGGGCCTTGACATTGATGTATGTCTCGGACCGGGGGGAGGCACAAAAGCTCGTCTCAAAGGATGAGAGAGATGAAATCGTCAACATCCAAGTATCTGCCAGAGGGTGCAACATGCAATCCCTCAAAGTGGCAAAGAAATCAGAGAAAAGAAAGAGCCCGTCCTTACAGCAGGAGGGTGATCCGATGCACACCAACGTCGGCATGGTCGAAGGAGCCGAGACCGAGGAAGTGGAAATTGACCCAGGGCGCACCGTAACTATCGGTGTCGGCCTGGAGCCAAGATTCAGAGCCGATCTCCTAGACTTGCTGAGGAAGAACAAAGATGTCTTCGCATACTCAGCAGCCGAGATGCCAGGCGTGAGCCGGGAGGTGATCGTTCACAAGCTAAACGTACTCTCCACCGCTCGCCCTGTCAAGCAGAAGATGAGGAACTCCTCCGCCGAGAAGGATGAGGCCATCAAGGCCGAGGTAGATAAACTATTAGAGGCAGGCTTTATCATGCCTTGTACTTACCCTGAGTGGCTAGCAAATTTTGTAATGGTAAAGAAGTCATCAGGGGCGTGGAGGATGTTTGTTGATTTTACCAATCTTAATAAAGCGTGCCCTAAAGATTGCTATCCCTTGCCTCGAATAGATAGTTTAATTGATGCAACGGCAGGCTACACTATGCTAAGCCTGCTCGACGCCTTCTCAGGGTACCATCAGTTATTCATGGCCGAAGAAGACATGCCTAAGTGCGCATTCATCACCATACACGGCACATACATGTATAAAATGATGCCGTTCGGTTTGAAAAACGCTGGCGCAACTTACACTAGGCTGGTGGACAAAGTGTTTCAAGATCAAAAAGGGCGAAACATCGAGGCTTACGTCGACGATGCTATTGTAAAAAGCAAGTCTGACGGTGAGCACTTGGCCGACTTGAGCGAAACATTTTGTTCACTAAGGAAATATAGAATGAAGCTCAACCCAAAGAAATGCAACTTCGGTGTCCGGGCCGGTAAGTTCCTCGGCGTACTTGTCAGCGCCAGGGGAATTGATGCCAATCCGGAGAAAGTCCAAGCAATACTGGACCTACCGGAGCCGAGGACTCGAAAAGAGGTTATGACGTTGACCGGGAGAATGGCGGCTCTTGCCCGCTTCATCTCTCGGTCGGCCGACAAGAGCACACCGTTCTTTCAAGTGCTGAAAGGGAATAAAAACTTCAGCTGGGGGGAGGAACAGAGTGCGGCTTTCAAACAACTGAAAGCCCACCTTCTAAAACTCCCGACCCTGTCCAGGCCGACGCTGGGGGAGACGCTATATCTATACTTAGCGGTTACCTCGGCCATGGTCAGTGTCGTAATTGTCAGGGAAGAAGATAAGCAGCAGCACCCAATTTACTTTATCAGCCATACACTGCTGCCTGCCGAAAGAAACTACCCACTGATCGAAAAAGCGGCCTTCGCCGTCGTCGTTGCCGCAAGGAAACTGAAACCTTACTTCGACGCACATCCCGTGACGGTCTTAACCGACCAGCCATTGGAAAAAGCCTTAGAAAAATTCGAAAAATCAGGCAGACTTATCAAATGGGCAGTGGAGCTATCCGGCTTCGGCATTCAGTACAAGCCGAGGCCTTCGATAAAAGGGCAGGCACTTGCAGACTTCCTGGCCGAGTGCACATATCAAGAAGAATCAAATCCCGGTGTGTGGGAAGTATACACCGGCGGGTCCTCCACGGCAAACAGCTCAGGAGCCAGCATCCTTATCACCAGCCCTAACGGGGACGAGTTTGAGTACGCCTTGAAATTTACCTTCTCGGCCTCAAATAACGAATCCGAATATGAGGCGGTGATAACTGGAGTCGAGTTAGCTAGAGCTGCCGGGGCGGAGCATATTGTGTTGAAGACAGATTCACTCTTAGTGACTAATCAAATCAGAGGGAAGTATGAGGCTCGAGACGATGGGATGATAAGGTACCTGGAAAGGGTAAAAGCTTACACCTCAAAATTGAAATCTTTCCAAATACAGTGCATCCCCAGGTCTGAGAACAACCGAGCCGACGCTCTCTCAAGACTTGCCAGTTCAAGCATCAAGAATGTCAGTCGAACCGTGCTGGTGGATATCAGGAATGCTAAAAGCATCACTGAGACCGTCGGCATGGTGGGCGACATCGAAGCCGAGACGACGTGGATGACTCCGATAATGAAATATAAACTTACAAATGAGTTGCCGGAGGACCGCGGTCTCTCGCAGAAGATAAAAAGGATCGCCGCAAGGTACTCAGTGTTCGAAGGGGAATTGTACAGAAGGTCTGTAATAAGGCCACTCTTGAAATGTGTCGGCCCAGCCGACGCGGAGCTAATACTGACAGAGATTCACGAAAGCATCTGTGGACATCACATGGAGGCAAGAACGCTAGCCCACAAAGCTCTCCGAGCCGGCTACTTCTGGCCTACCATGCTTGAGGATTCCAGAGCAAAGACCAAGAAGTGCAAGAACTGTCAGATGCATGCTCCGGTGATACATGCACCTTCCCGAGACCTGCAACCGGTGCTCAGTCCCCTTCCTTTTGCACGGTGGGGGATGGATTTACTAGGACCATTTCCGACGGCCTCCGTAGGAAGAAAAGAACGTTATAACTCGATTTGGGTTGCCCCAAGTCATTGTATTTGACCACGGCCGAGAGTTTTGGAGCGACATGGTAATGAATTGGTTGGAGGAGCTTGAAGTCAAATTTGCATACTCCTCTGTCTGCCACCCTCAGAGCAACGGGCAGGCGGAGGCAGCCAATAAAACAATCCTGAACGGGCTAAAAAAGAAGGTTGAAGACCTAAAGGGAAGGTGGGCTGATGAACTACCCGGCGTCCTGTGGTCACTTCGAACCACGGAGAAAGAAGCAACGGGGTACAGTCCATTCCACCTAGTCTATGGGTCTGAGGCCGTGCTGCCAATCGAAGCAACGGTGCCGACATTCAGAACGCAAACTTTTGACCCAGTCGAAAATGAGGAAGGCCTGAGAGCCTCCCTAGACCTGGTCGAAGAAAGTCGAGACACGGCACGGCTCAACTTGGCAGTATATCAAAACCGGATGAGAAGAGCATACAACCGTAGGGTCCACAAAAGGGACTTAAGAGTAGGAGATCTAGTCCTAAGAAAGTCGGCCGCCACAAACAAAGGAAACGTCCATGGAAAAATGACGGCCAACTGGGAAGGACCCTACAAAGTGGTTGAAGAAATGAGGCCGGGGACATACCGGCTGACAGACATGGAGGGTGTTCCTTTGATGAGCCACTGGAACACGGACAACTTAAGAAAATATTTTATATAGCGGCGGAGGTGTCCGAGACCGTTGTGGGCACCCCAACGCGTGATTATACCTTATGAAGAATAATCCAAGTTTTCCATCAAAATACTTGTCCCCTCCATAGTCATGCCAAAGAAGACGCCACGGCCAAAGCCGGGCAGTCACGCCAAATGCAGTTGATACTCGCGAAAGCGACCAACATGCTTAGGAATGTATAAGTACAGTTGAGATGCAAATCTAGCCGCCTCGGCCAACCGAAGGCCCGGCAGAGGAAGCGATCAATATGTCTACAAATACGAACGCTTTCGAGCCGTAACCTCGATTGCCTCGGCCAAAACCGGGAGTGACGGGGACACAACGACCGATACGCTAATAGGAACGTATAAGTACAGTTGAGACGCAAATCTAGCCGCCTCGGCCAACCGAAGGCCCGGCAGAGGAAGCGATCAATATGTCTACAGATACGAACGCTGTCGAGCCGTAACCTCGTTTTACCTCGGCCAAAGCCGGGGGCGACGGGGACACAACGACCGATACGCTAACATGTTCACAACGGCGGTTGGGAAGCGCAAATCTGACCGCCTCGTCTAAGACCGGGGGTGGTGGAGGAAGCGACCGACATGCCAACATGTTTATACGTTTAAGTACAATTGAGATGCGCCTTCTAACTGCCTCGGCCAAGCCGGAAGTAAAAACGAAATAGCACTCAATATGTTGAAACGTAAGAAGACAACTTAATGGAGGCAAAATAAACAAACTTTATTAAAAATGTTTACAGGATGAGGCAAAACAAAGTCGACGGCCGTCCCCATAGGGATAGCCTAAACACAACCTACCAAAAGTTTAACAAAAACAAAAAAGTACAACAAAAGATTACGGACATAAGACTTGAAGCGCCAAAAGGATGGCAGGGAGGAAAGGCTCAATAGTTGGCCCCGAACAGTGAAGGCTCGAAGGGACGGTGAATCTGGTGACGACCGCCCGTCTCCCTATGCTTGTTTCTCGCTCGCCACCGGCAGCAGAGAATGCATTACCATCGATGGGCGACCCGTGCCGACTTGGCGCCTTCACCGCCTTCGCCCTCTCGACTTCTTCCCCGGCCGCCTTCACCTTTTCAAAGATGGGCCGCCTTGGCCTCGCCTCCTCGGCGGCCTTCGCCGCCTTTGCCTTCTCCGCGGCCTTTGCCTCGCGAAGATCCGCCTTCTCATCAAGAAGTCGGTCAAATTTTTGCCACGGAAGGAGCCTTCAGAAAGAGCTCTTTAATTACATCCCCGGTAGCATCCTCGGCCGGTCCTGGCATCGGGCACACATGTCGTGGATGATGACGGTTTGGAGCGTCTCAATGTCCTTCTCCCTCGAGCAAGGATGGCCTTTGTGTTCCCGTGCTTCTTCGCCTCGGTCGATGCGGGGACTTCCATTTTTCCCTCCGCTCAACCATAGCATCGTAACCGCCCTGAAGCTTCTCTCTCTCTCCCCCAGCCTTAGCGGCGTCGGCCAACGCAGCCTCAACCTTGGCTCTCTCGGCTAGGACCCGCTTCTCAGCTTCCTCCTTAAGCTTTCGCTGAGTGAGGAGGTTCTCCATGGTGGCGACGAAGTCCTTCTTTGCCTTCTCGGCCTCTTCCTTAGAAGCAGCAAGCTCAAACCTAAGCCGTTCGAGCGCAGGAGCTGCCTCAGCCATGAGCTTTTCTTGCTCCATAATGTGAGCGCCAGCTATTTCAGTCCACTTCGCCAGCCTCTTGGACAACCTTGCACCCTCCGCCGTAATCTGAGCGGGGGAAACCTTCAGGGATGAGGAGTCGACGGTGACATTTTGATTACCCGTTTGCACAGGCCGCTTCTCCAATTGCCGTTCAGAGAGAACGACAGCCGGCGACGGTTGATCTACAAAAAACTCAGACAAAGCATCCATGTCAACATTCATTGACATGTCAGAGAGCCTGTCATCAGGAATGCCTAAAGAACCAGCTAAATCCGAGCCATGGGTTAGATCCGTACCAATATTGACCTTCTTGGATAGAGGGCCGGCTGAGTCCTTCTTTTCCCTTGCCTCGGTAACAGCGGCAGCAGGCATTGTTTCTTTCCTCTTCTTCGAAGAAGGAGGAGCCTCCACAACGGTGACCTCCTCTTCAACATCAACGACCACCTGCTCCTTTTGGATTACGGGGATCGCAGATTGAGCTGGAGTTGACGTCGTTGCCGCCGTAGACGTTGTCTTTGGTCTCCGGCGCGGCACGTTACCAGCAATCTGCGCTTGAGCCGCCGTCACATCCAATGCCTTCAACTGCTGCTCCATAAGTTCGTGAGGGGCCGGTCTGCGATCACGTGGCAGGGCCTTGGGATGCAGCTCAATAACTCCCCCGTTCTCGTCAAGTCCCAACCTCTGGAGGACGGAGACAGGCAGTTCCGGGCCAAATCGGTCTGCAAAAGAAACGAAGCAAGAGTTAAGCAAAAGAAATAAACCAAGGTTCAAATACAGAAACATAAAAAGCAAAGATGGGCCTCATACCGACCCCACTCACCCTGGCTGAGGGCCGGTATGAGGCCGACGTGGCAGAGCAGCTCATCCTGAAGAACGATCTGCATCGGGGGCATCCATCCCTTCGGCGTACCATCCTTCTCAGCCTCAAACAGCCTCATTGCCCGCGTTTCGTCCTCATTAAGATAGACCCTGCTGGCGTCCATCTTAAGCTTATTCCGGGAGACGTATTTGTCATGCTCCCCTTGATTCTCACACCGCAAATTGACGCGGCTCTGAAAGGACCGGGGTAGCGGATAGTCCTCCGGAACCTCGACGTACACCCACCGCCCCTTCCAGTCCTTGCAAGATGTCAACTTGGAAACGGTGACATAACCCGCCTCGGTCTGTATGCTATACCACCCCGAACCACCTAAGGTAGTCTGCCTAAGGTGATGAAGCCGGTGGAACAGGTTAACCGTTGGGGCCTCCCCCTTAAAACGACAGAGCCACACAAAGCCAATTATAGTCCTAATGGCCAACGGATGCAGTTGGGCCACGGCGACATTCATGGCTTTAATTATGGCTACGACGTATTCATTCAGAGGAAACCGGAGCCCATACTCCAGGTGTCTGATGTACACGCCGATACAGCCATCAGGAGGGCAACAGACCGCCTGACCCTCCTCAGGGATAACAATTTTATACCCCTTGCCGAAGGAGTAATGGTCTTCAAAAAGATCAGGACCGGAACAACTAGCGAACTTATTCGTCCAAGCACGATCAGGACTGATCGAACAGGCGTCGCCGTGATCCAAGAGATGCGGCCTCTCCGAATCAGATTGAGTCGCCTCATCATCATCATCATCACCAAAACCCTCCAAAAATTTTGGATCAATCTCAGGAGAAGGCGACTTGGGACCCCCAAACCCTATCGGGGTGACAACCAGTGGCTCCTCTTCATAAGGATACGACAGTTCGCCCCCCGACGCAGAAGTACTGGGTTGAGCATCAGCAGAAGACATAGTGACAACAAAAACTTAACAATTGAAAGTTGGAAAAAATTTTGTTTGTTTACCTTGGAGAAAGTATCACACCGGGTAACGCTTCAAAAGTTAGAGAAAGAAAGCACTTCGAAAGAAACTAGAAAGAGGAAATTTTTTGAGAAAATAAAGTTTTGCGGTCAAAATGAGGGGCACACTGCTCTATTTATAGAGCAAAGCCCATTCAATTGACCAATCAGGGCAAAGCCCATGAAACGTCAACCAATCAATGCCAAGCCACGTGTCAAGCATGCAGCCACGGAATGTCAATCGACATACAGTTACAAATCTTCTTCGACACGCTCCTTGGTATCTACTTGCCACCGGCCAGCTGATCAACAAAGCAAAGACAGCACCGGCCGAGGGCAATCAAAAACACGAACGGCACTCTCAACCTTGGTCTCGGCCAGCGCCATTCTCTTTTCCACATCGGATGTCCATTACACATCCATGTGGAGGGGGGATACGGTACGGCCTGAACAGAACCAAGCCGAAGAAGAAGAAGCCGGGAAGAAGTTCAACTTGCGCAGAATACGCTCAACACTCATCAAAGGTCCATACCACGGCATAGACTACGCTGGGGGCAAATTGATGGGGCATATTCTGCACCCGCTGACCGAGTCAACATATTGAGCAAGGTCAAAGATATCCACAGCAAGTCAACGTATTAGACAGCCTAACCGACGCATCCTGTCGGCCTGTCGCTTGGGTCTCGGCTAGGCAACTAGCCAGCCGGGAGGCATATCCGCGTACTCACATCCAGTCCCCTCGGCATGGAGTCAACCAGGCCAGCCAGCCTGCCATGGGCCCCTCGGCCGAGGGTAGAACAGTCTTTCCACCTGCTCTGCCACTTGGCCACTATATGACAAAAGGTGAAAGTCTATAAATACTCCACTTCTCTCATTGAGAAAAGGATCCGAAAAACTATCCAATAATCCACAATTCATCTCACAATACACTAATCTGGTATAAACTCCCTTATCTCTCTACAATATCCTTTGCCAAGTAACACACAACTTAATCTCTTTAAGTTTACTGACTTGAGCGTCGGAGTGAGTACGCTCGGTACCAAGCCGAGCCCTCAGTTTGTTCATCTTAAACATGAAAGAGCGAAAGGAAGAGCCAAGCAAAGACATCATTCAACAAGCTTACGTGGTCATAACACTGCTCCGAAATTACACCCGGAACAGTAAGGTCAACTGATCAAACTCCCTCAGGTAGGCCTCAATGGGTCTCTCATCTTGCTTAAGTTTGGACAGCTTAATAAAGAGATCCTGAGTGTAATCCTTGGTGACAAATTTACCCATCATCTTTTTCTTAAGCTTAGACCAAGACTTAAGTGGTTCTTTTCCTTCTCTAATCCTTTGGTGTTTCACATTATCATACCACAGAGAAGCATAACCCTTTAATTTTAAGACAACAACTTTAAAGGCTTTAACATCATTTTATCCTTTATACTCAAAGATTTTCTCAATATCCCTAATCCATTCTAATAAATCATCAGGATTTAGGCTACCAGAAAATTCAGGGATTTCTACCTTTAGATGCTTGTCTGTGTGCTCAGGAACCTCCTCCTGAGTCTTGTTGCTTTCTTCAGATTCTGATTCATACTCATGTACTAGTTGTCCTCTCCCTGCTCCCACAAAGAAGCCTCTGCCTCTTCCTCTTCCTCTGGCAGGTGGTTGCCTTCTTGGGTCATAGTTTGGAAACCTCTCCATCACTGTGTGGACCGCATTGAGTAGTGTATCCACATTTCCTGCAAGAGTTTCTATTCTGGTTTCAATACAAGTAAGTCTCTCTTCACTCATGGTTGTTTTTGTGTTTTTGTTGTAGTTAGGGATAATGAACTCACACTTTCTCTCAACCAAAGACTAACACAAAGGTAGAATTGTGTAATAGCCTAGCTCTGGTTACCAATTTGTAGTGTAAACTACGGGAACTATCAGGAAATTCAATAAGAATCCTGATAAGCTCCCCAACACAACTGGGAATGAAATGTCTTTCAGTGATTTGGTAAAAATAGCAAATGGCCCTCTAAAATACTGAATTTAGGTGACAATTTAGTCCTAATGATGAACTAAAACTGAGCCAAATTTCAAGATTTTACAAGTAGTTTAAGTAATTTTAACTGATTAAAGAACTCGGACTGACAGACATAACTCTGAAGAAGATTTGACTGGAATTGTGACTGATTTCTGGGACAATTTTTGAAAGCCAAAGGGATATAATTATCAAACTAAAATCCACAGCAAGCACAGGAAATTAGCTCAATAATTTGGATGCCTAAACTTGACACAACCACAGCAAGCACAGGTTATGACAAACTCAGACACAATGTGACTCAAACAAACCACAGCAAGCACAAGATTGTCCAAGAGACACCACCAGGTACTTAATCAGTATCTAAGCAAGCACAAGACGCTATTAAGCCTGACTTATAACTATAACTCATCAAAGTTAATAAGATTTGATTTGTTGAGAGAAATCTCAAGGTTTTCAATTTTCAAAAGTCTGCCTCAAACAGTGGGAGGTAGAGGTCCTTATATAGGCCTCTCCTTGTCTTTATGTTACAAATAAACCCTAGATATCTCATCCAAGGGCCAGGAAATGTTCTTAGGAAGCAAACAAACATAAGGAAATATTTTGCAAACGGATATAAGGTGAAAAAGATAAACTAAAGGGAAAACAAAAGGTAACTGCAGGTTGAAAGTGACAGGTTGCTTGCATTGGGCAGTTGGCTACTTTGGCTGCTTGCATAAAGGACTGGTTAAAGCCTTGACTTTCTCTAGGTGTTATCTGAAAATGTATGTACAAGGCCAAGGTTCTTTTAAGGACAGTCTCCAAATGCTTAGCCAGAAATGGAAATTTGCTTTATGCTTTATGCTCTCCTGTCCCAACTGGCAGCTTGGCTCCAGTTTAATTTATGTGGTTGGCATTGGTCTCCTGGCCTGGCTCCTTGGGTTGTTTTGGACTTAACTAAAAAGGGATTCATCTAGCCAGGGTGGCTGCTGCTGGTTTGACTGGTGCTGGTTAGGCCTGCTTTCAGAACTGAGATTGATCCTGGTTTGATCCCTGCTGCAGTGTCATGCTGTGGCTTGGTCATTGCTGGACTCAGCTAGGCCATTTCTTAGAAAATTAAGGCCATGGTCCTCAGCTCCTGCTGCACACAATCACCAGAATGAGTCACAACATCCTCGTCAACATCATCGTAATCATAACCAGAGTTTTTGAAAAAACAACTCCCATCATCACGATCTGAGAATATGCAACTCATTTCTGGGTTTATTTTCTCATCAAATTCATCGCTTTTTGAAGAAAAATTCATCGTCGGGAAGATTGAATGGAAGATTGAAGAGTGTGAGAGTTTAGATCGAAGATTGGAATTAAGAACAAGAGAGACAAGGGAGAAACTAGGGTTTTTACTGAGGATTTAGAGAGAGAAAAGAATAAGGAACAATGGCGGAAGAGGGAGAGAGAGAGAGAGAGATTAGGGTTTTCTGGTTTAGGAGGGGTTAATAAGGCGGGAGTCATTAGGTTAATTGGGTTGGGCTGGGTTAGGTTAATTAGGTTTAGTGGTTAATGGGCTGGGTTAAGGGGTTGGGTTAGTATAAATTGTTCACATAATAAGTGGTCAAATTTGTAAATATAACAAGGGCAATATGGTCATTGTATAGGTGCAAAACTTATTAAAAACGGAAATAGGGAAGAAAACCTGAATAATCCGTTTTAGGAAATAGGGAAGAAAAATAAGAATATGAGGGAGTACTTCTTAAAAGAATTGTAAGTGTTTGGCCAAATTTGTTGAAAAATTGTTTTTTCATTATTTGATATGTTTGGCCAATTAGTGAACAACTAGTTTAGACCCTGTGCAATACATGCACGGTATATAAAGTTTTATATATTTATAAAATATTATATAAAATAGGTAGCTCATAACTGCTCACATTCTTTTTGTTTTGACAAAAAGGAAGTTGGTACTGAAAATTAATCAAGAAAATTGATTAATGAGCCGAAATGTATTTTAATAAATATTTTTATACAACAAAGCTAATTTCAATTTATAAATTTTTCTCAAATCTTTTTGTCATGAAACTAATAACAACGATTTACAGTTTTATTTTTATACGAAATATGGGTCAAGTCATTATCTAATAGTACCATTATTAAAACATTTAGTAATTTATAGTTGTATATCAATTTTATTTATTTTAGTTAAAATATTATAGTTTAGAATTTAGTGAAAATAATAAAATTTGATGAAAAGATTAATTTTAGTGAAATGATAATAATTAAATGAAATAAATTGTAATCTTAGTTTCCTTATTTTGTAAACTAGTATAGATCCCGCGCATTTAGATAGGAATATTAAAGAAAATAACAATTATACAACTGATATTGAACTCAATTTGAAATTTAATTGTAAAATTTATTATTATTAATGTTTTGTATTAACATAATGAAAGCCCAATTACAGATATGATATGATAAAAGCCCAATTACAGATATAATATAATGAAAGCCCAATTACAACCAAATTCATTTAGGCGGGAAATTTTTTGAGATCTCTTATTCTTTTAGTATAAGGGGATGCGCTTAACTTATCATTAGTTTCCTTATTTGAGAAATGTGCATTTTGGCGGAAAAACTTTTGAGATCGCCTATTCTTTTAGTAGATAGGGGATTTTTTAGTTTTGCTTTTAGAAATACCACATGCATGTATCCCTAATATTATCATTTGAATGAAATTTATATTGACGGAAATTGGAAATATTATGAATAGTCACTTAAAAAATATTTTTGGCATGAGATGGAATCATATGAATACAAAGAAAATTAGAAGTAGAAGTAGAAGCACCAATGTGCTACTTCTACTTCTATTTTTTTTCGATGAAATGTAAGTACTTGTATAAAGTAAAACCGTAACAATGTTAAAACATGAGGCCCATCTTGTACAACAATTACCAGCCCAAAATGACGGGTCAGTCCAAGATGGGCCTCATGTTTTAACATTGTTACGGTTTTACTTTATACAAGTACTTACATTTCATCGAAAAAAAAATATAAGTAGAAGTAGCACATTGGTGCTTCTACTTCTACTTCTAATTTTTTTTGTATTCATATGATTCCATCTCATGCCAAAAATATTTTTTAAGTGACTATTCATAATATTTCCAAATTCCGTCAATATAAATTTCATTCAAATGATAATATTAGGGATACATGTATGTGGTATTTCTAAAAGCAAAACTAAAAAATCCCCTATCTACTAAAAGAATAGGCGATCTCAAAAGTTTTTCCGCCAAAATGCACATTTCTCAAATAAGGAAACTAATGATAAGTTAAGTGCATCCCCTTATACTAAAAGAATAAGAGATCTCAAAAAATTTCCCGCCTAAATGAATTTGGTTGTAATTGGGCTTTCATTATATTATATCTGTAATTGGGTTTTTATCATATCATATCTGTAATTGGGCTTTCATTATGTTAATACAAAACATTAATAATAATAAATTTTACAATTAAATTTCAAATTGAGTTCAATATCAGTTGTATAATTGTTATTTTCTTTAATATTCCTATCTAAATGCGCGGGATCTATACTAGTTTACAAAATAAGGAAACTAAGATTACAATTTATTTCATTTAATTATTATCATTTCACTAAAATTAATCTTTTCATCAAATTTTATTATTTTTACTAAATTCTAAACTATAATATTTTAACTAAAATAAATAAAATTGATATACAACTATAAACTACCAAGCCACTAGAAGTAGTTTTAGACTTTCTAAACAATAGTGTTTGACCTAACTTCTACTTTTTTAATTACAAAAGCACTTCTAAAATTAGACTAAACGGCATAGAAAAAAATGACAAAGGTAATGTTGTAAAATACGTATATGAAAAAATACGACCTAATTCTTTGACAAACAACACAACCCTTCATTTATACTCTCTCTTTTTCTTTGATTTCTTCTACTTTTTCTTTTTGGACAATTTTTTTTATTTCTTCTTGTGTAAAATGACCCTGCCACCAAAAAAATAAAATAAAAATAATAACGTAAAGTGACCCATCTAATTTATTTAACTCTTACTTTTATATTATTTCTTAAAAATTTTACAATTTTTTAAAGTGGAAGGCACCAATAAAACGGGAGAGTACGTCAGTTCCAAGACTATACAACTGGATGTACAATGAGCATTGTACATCCAAGGTTATTTTAGTCTTTTTTCAAATATTTTTGCAAAAAAAAGGGTAACGTAATTCAATTTTCAATCTAATCCCCATTCACTATTTCCATATTTTTCTAACTTCTCTTCATCTTCCTCTTCCTCCATCATCCAGTTAATGAATCATCTTCTCCCTTAAATTATTATAATTAATTGATTATGCGGAACTGAGCATCATCTTTAAGGAATTTTTTTATCCAAAATTTATAATGCATGAAAATAGTTGAAGCTCGTATTATTTTTACATTAGCTCGTATTCTTATTTGAATATCTCATATTCTTATGTGCTCGTATTTTAAAGCTCATGATCATTTTAAGCTCGTATTCTTTTTACATTAGCTCGTATTCTTATCTTAATAGCTCGTATTCTTATGTGCTCGTATTTTTAAGCTCGTGTTCTTTTTACTTTAGCTCGTATTCTTATCTTAATAGCTCGTATGCTTATGTGCTCGTCTTTTTAAGTTCGTGATCCTTTTAAGCTCGTATTCTTTTTACATTAGCTCATATTCTAATCTTAATAGCTCGTATTCTTAGGTGCTCGTATTTTTTAATTCGTATTCTTTTAATAATAGTTCGTATGATTGCTGTAGAAATTTACCTCAAAGTATTGTTAGATGCATTTTTCCTTCCTGATAATGATATAAATTGCTTCTCGTTCGCAAAATATTGTTAGATGCGTTTTTCCTCGATGATGATGATGTAAATTGCTTCCCTTTCACCATTTTAGAATCAAAATTATGGAGAAGAGAGATTTGTCTACTGTCGTTTAAGAGAAATTTAGAGAAGGGAAGGAAGAGGGATTGTCGACTGAAGAGAAATCAGAATTAGGGAAAAAGAAGATGCGTAGGATTTATTTTTATTTTTATTGGGCTTAGATAGATATATATATACGTCATTGCTTATTCATGTACGAGTTTTACTCAATCATGGGCATTTTTTCATATTCTTTCCATACATTACCCTTCCAATGAAAAAAAAATCTAAAAACTCTCTCTCTCTATCTCCTTCTAAAACTTGATGAAATTGGTCCCAAATTTCCAATTACGAGTTTCAATCCACTTATCAAACATAGCAATATTCAATTTTGTTAAACAAGTTACATGAATTATTTGCTCCTTTGAATTAATTAACTTGTTTTTCAATTAGGGTTTATTTCCCAATTATGGGTCTATTTCCCAATTGTGATTGAGGCAAGATGGAGCGAGATGGGGGAGGCTAGTTGCAGGGGACGGGGTATTGGTGTGCGGTAGTGGACAGGCTCGACGGCGGTCGTGCGGTGATTGTCGACGGTGGTGGGCGGATCAAAAGTGGTCTCGGATTGGGTGAGGAGGAAACGCTGGCGGTGGAGGAATGGACGGGTCTAGGCGGATGGGGTAGGGCGAGTTATGGGCGACGGCCGCACTGGAGGGTTAATGGAGGTACGGGTGGTGGTTAGGTGGTGGCGGCAGGGTGGTTCACAGGTGGTGGGAGTAGGTTGAATAAATAATTGGATTGAGAAAATAAAATTGAAATATGTGGGTGTTGAAATGGGGAGGGTAAATTAGTCAATTATGTCCATGATTGAGTAAATCATGTCCATGAATGAGCATGACCCTATATATATAGCATATGGGTCTGTTGTACAATGCTACTGTACAACAGGATGTAGGATCCTATTTGTGTACGTTATCGGTCCATCCTTTTAGCTTTCAACATCCCAATTCCCAACTTAACCAAATAGACGGGAGAGTACGTTATCGGTCCATCCATTTGGAATGTGTGGACGACGGAAGTGGTACTAAACAAACAAACACATGTTAAATGTAACTGATTGATATGTGGAAGTCTACCAAAAAAACACAATTGATCGACTCATTTGCCTCACTTTTGCTTCCATTTTTGTTCACACATCTCGCATCTTGAAACGTCATTATAACGGAATTTTCATAGAGATGTTGATACAAAGGTCCGTTTGAAAGAAACCAGTTCTCGAAAAAAACTGAACTAAATTGAATGAAGCTGAATTAAGAGTTAATTTGAGTTGAGATGGGCTAAACTGAATGAAACTGAGATAAACTAAAATAAATTGACGGTAAACCATAAAGAACAAGCCAAAATGGGATAAAATGTGCTCATTATTAATATTATTTTAACCAGGGACGAACCTAGAATTAGAGCTTGTTTGGTTACCCCATTTTTTGTAAAATGGGGGAGTTTGATGGGGGAATTTAACTACCCATCCCCCTCATGGTCATTGGAAAAGAATAGAACTTCAACATGGCAACCAAACCAATTCTTGTTATTCATGTGAATTTTGGTGTTGGAATTAAACTCCCGTGCATTGCAAATTAACACATGCGTTTGATTCCCGTATGAACCAAACGAGGCTTTAGAATTTTGGGGTAGCGAATTTTTCTATATTGTTTTATATTTTTAGAGGTCTCATATTTAAGAATTTTTAGATAGCAAAAACCGATAATCTAATTATTTCTCGATAATCTAATTATTTCTCGAAAGTTGTCGCTACTCCGGTTCCTACTAGGTAGGCCCCTGATTGTAACATGAATGGTGCATAGACCTGTCAAAACTCGACCCGACCCGAAAACCCGACCCAACCCGACCCGTTTTCTTAGGGTTACAAACCCGGTTTTTTCGACCCGCGACCCGTTTGACCCGAACCCGAAATGACCCGTTATTTTAGGGTCGAGACCCGACCCGAACGGGTCGACCCGTTGGATCAAGGGAAAATCATGAATTTTATTAAAAATATTATTATTTATATATTATATTTGAAAATATAGTTAAAAAATTATTTTTTTTATTACTTAAAATTAAAAATTCAACTAAAAAGTCAATTTTATATAACTTTTATAATATTTAATAATAAAATAATTATTAAAAAAACTTTATTTTAATAATTATATCAATATAATTATTGTATATGATGAATATGACTAAAATAATAATTTTAAACATATTTTAATTTTTAAAAAAATATTTTTTAAATTAAAAAAATCGTTTAAAAAAGGCGTTAAAAATTATTTCTTGACCCGTATTCTAACCCTAACCCGACCCGTGACCCGTATGACCCGACCCGTATCTGACCCGACCCGTATTTGACCCGACCCGTATTCTGACCCGACCCGTATGACCCGACCCGCCCGACCCGTTTGACAGGTCTAATGGTGCACATATAGAGATACCATAGCCATGTGTAGAGGCGAAATCCAAATTTCAAGTACGGATAACTTCAAATTTATCATACGTATATGAGTAATAAACTAATAACTTTGAAACAAAGTTGAAAATTGCAGAATTATTAAAAACAGGTGAAGAAAACATTAAAACAGTTTTATTATTCAATTAGTTTGCTTTGTTTTTCCGCCAAATATTAATTTCTTCATCCCAATTATTTGTTTACCAACTATGACAAATAATTGAGACGATGAAAGTAACTCACAAACCAATCATTAAATAATTGAGATGATGAGAGTAACTCACGAACCAACCATTTAGAACTACCGCAAAATTTGGTATTCAAAGTTGCAGCCATGAAATACTAAGCTCTGGTTAATTTCCTCGATCTAGAATAAGCTTTTACTTATCATAATAGATAATTATATTAATATTTCGCCAAAAAATGTTTACCTTTGAGGTTTTCAGGAATTTCTTGTGAAATGTAAGGTAGTAATAATCAGACTTGATCTTGGTGCATCAGGCACAGACTAAAATCTAGTATGTACAACTGATAAGAGGATGATTTACATCAGAAGGTAAAGTCTAAACTATCCGAAAGAGACGACGACGAAATTCTAAATTACAGTATTAAGGGTTGAGCTCTAACTAATCTCAAATTAGCATAATCATCTTAAGTCACTAAGTGGCTAGTACTCTCTGTATTCCTAACACAAAGGTAAGGATGCTATACATAAACCCCTTTACGGCCTTACCCGTGATTCGCATGAACCCTTTTGGCATCGCAGTAATGTTGCTGTACCTCTGAGCAGCTACGAAGATCAACGACTTTCATAATTATATTTTTCCTGCAACGAGTGAACATTCTGACCACTGTCCTTGTCAGAATGGAATTCATCCCCATAAGAATAAGATCGAGGGAGCTCAGGAGGACAGGCTGCAGAGCTTTCTTCCACTCGAGATGGTGGAATTGATACAGGTGGCTGTTGTTTATCGACTCTGACTGCATCGACCCTGACGTCTTCAAGCTCTACTTCCTCGAAAGAGTGGAAGATTGGATGTAGATATGCATTAGTAAGGCAAGCTTTTAGATTTTGGTCGGGTTCCTCAGTTTGCTCCTGCTCGTCTTTTTCAGTGGCTTCCTGTTACATCATTCACCCGAAATCCGATTAGTTACCTTGGCATTGGGCTTATAAGAGAGATTTTAAAATTTTGTCGGAGGAACAAAACCCCGGTGTGCCGCAAAGGCTTCCACATACAATGGGGTCAGCAAGATTAAATGTATGATGTTTTTCGCTTGTGTTGAACACAGGGACATTACTTTTGAATGATCCCATAATGAAATTTGTATCGTTGAATTGACTAACAATTACTAGCAGCAAATGGAAAATATGGATTTCTTAAAGATATGTAAGATGGAGTCTCCGACTAATAAATACTATGAAACTCTCGGGTGTATATAAAATCTGACCTCCAGAGGATATCGATTAAAGGCAGGCTCAAAACGACTCTGGCAGTACTTGTGGAAAGCATAGGTCACTAATGGAAGCACAATAAGCAATGGGGTAGAATTAGCAGCCTTTTTTGTGCTGAGAAGCCCCATTAGAAGGAACTGAGATATCAATAGGCTAGCGATAATGCGGGTATGAACATGTGGCCAGAACGCACCAGCACTCTCGTATCGTTGATTGTACACATTAATTATCTGGAAAATGAAACGAAATTAGATATCAGACAGACATGATACACAGATAGGGAGAGTATTTACACAAATATTAGATATGCACACAATCTTGTTCACGGAGAGAACAATAAGCTAATTGTCAGTGTGTTCTAGCTTCTGCTCCTCGGCAGGCGATGAAAATGCGCTAGCACTAAGCAGGATCATAAACAGAATGCCTAGTTTTTTGGAGCACACTAGAGTCTGGTAGGCAAAGATCACTGGTCATACAAGTGCACAGTTTTTTATCAATACAATTTGATGAGTTGAAGTTGGTTATCAAGATGATGCAGGGTTGCATGTATTACAAAACTACAGACTTCCGTAATTGCAAGGTTTCAGCAGTTTGAAGATATCAGATGCATGTGAATGTGAAGTCTAAGAAAATTTACCAAATGAACAGAAACAAATAGAAAACTAGTAAATTTTCCAAAGGCTAACAACAAAGCCTTAGTCCTGAAATGATTTAGGTCAGTTATTATGAATTGTTGTATGGTACCGTCACAGTCAATGTAATATGAGAAAACAATGAAAACGTGCATAGAATAGTTAACAAACATATCCATATTATCTTCAGTCTTCCCATATCACTCAGCCCTCACGATCTTATCACTCTTCCGATCCTCAACCATGTTAGATTAGTTTAATTTCATAAGTGGGCCATAAAAATTACAAATAAGACGAAATGGAGATCATGAGTAAGGATGAATTTGCGTAAATACTCTCACAAGCTGTGTGATGTGATTGATATTGAAGAGGATAGAATTGAATAACTACCTGATGACGGTAAACCAGAAAGGCCAAGAGAAAGAACACGACTATAAATGGTAAAAGTATTGGAGTAACAACTGCATAGACAAGTCCTAGCAGGAAGTAAAGCTGCAGACTTGGTAGAGTTTCCGGAAAGTTTATACTTCCTGGATTCATCGCCCTGTCTCTATCGCGTTCAGTTTTGACTAAAAACATGTTTTTTAAATGGAAAATGACAAGCGGCTTCAAACGAACAATTTCACTCGCAATACCAGCCCAACCATCAACCATAATATATGTAATGAAAAAAGTAGCCTTCATTGGTATTGATACACCAATGGTCCTTGGAATCCTGCAGATTGAGAAACAAGTGGCAGTTATATATCAACTATGAAGGTTTATAGCATGTGGAGAAAAAGACTTAAAACAATGGACAAAGATGTTCATTGACACGACAAAAATCATAGAATCAGGCTGGGGACAAGAAGGTGGTCTGATGTACTTGCAATAAAAGTTTGAGATGAAATTACAGATTTCCAACTTAACAAAAGCTTTACCGATACACATACTATATATGCAAATATGCAATGACATATGCATCATGGCATTCATATGTCTTAAAGTGTTTTACCACCTTCCTGCAATTATATTTTGCTTCGAGGAAGAGATGAAAAAGTCGTAGAAAGGTATAGAATTATGAACCAGAAAAGTGAGTAGCCTAATTGTCTAATCTATATTTATTACTAAAAAGTGTTTTAAAACAAAACCAAGTCATTTAAAAAGGAAGCATTACTGGCTAGGTGATTGGTGAAGAAAAGCATAAAGCTGCCCCAAAGCCGTTCCAGTTATTAAGCTTCCTAGAAAAACATTCACCAGCATAAAATAATAATACTTGTCCGCAGCTCTCCGCTCAAGTTTAGACCAAGCCACATATCCTTCAATCTTTGACATTAGCATCAAAAGAGCGGGGAGAACATATAAGAAGAGTTTAAGAGCTAAACCGGGAAGAAAACCCTGCAGTAAAGATTTGATAAGTTTCCTGCACATCATTAAGGTATTTAGTCAGAAGCAAATCAGTGAAAGTTATTGAATATATAGGCTAAAATTCTGAAACCAAAATAAACTTAACGGTAGAACTTTTAAATTAGTTGGGAAACACTAAAATAGATTCCATAGATTAAAAAACGGATTAAAACCTTCACATACCAGACCACCTAAAAGAATCTAGCAGCAAGTAAAAAAAAAAGTCAATAAATTCAAGAACCTCATGATCCGAAAATTAACGTATGATTTGACTTAGATCCTTTTGTCCTCCAATAATGACATAATAAAGAGAGTAAGAGAATAATACATATAGCTTCATTGTATCCTCCAAAATTGAGGTTAATTTTTTTTTTTTTCTAATCACAAGATGAGAAATTAAAGAACAAAAAGGCGCTAAAACTTACATTTCTATTACGGGCCTGAGGAATGGAGCAACTTTTTCCAACGCTTCAAGATTGGCAAGGGATTGTACAAAAGCAATGGGTATCATGTAGAAAAACACCAAGGCAAAAACTGATATTCCGATCACAAATTTACGGATGGTGATAGAAACAAATGGTATGGCGAGGTTCTTCCAGTAAACATCACGAGGTTCTGGTGCCCAACTAGTTAACCACAATGTGGGATTTTTGCTTTGTTGTGTTTGTGCACATACCGCAGCACCCCATCGTGATTTAAAAGAAACAAAGGCAGCTGGCATGACAGATTTTGGGTCCTTCAGAATTCTCTGACGCTCCATCGTTAACTAAAACGAAAAGGTACAACAAAAACAAAAAATAAGACTTAGTCCGTATATTTACATAAAGGTATTACTTCAAATTACATCAGGGGTAAAGAAAATGATGGAGATGATTATGAGAGAAAATTTGTTACAAAACTTACTTTTCTGTCTAAGTGCGTCAATTGGTCTTTGTAGAAGTTAATGGAATCGACTTTTTGACCCCAAAGTCCAAGAAATCCAGTCTGAATATGATCACAAAATAACATGTCGGTAAAAATGCATACATTATTAGAGTATTAGGCATATCCGTGAACAGCCAAAGACATCTAACATCTCTAAAATGTTGATTTAAAATTTTGTTACCCTGCTTGTTGGCCTCTTGTTCGCATTTCTTTCAAGCTTGAGTTGGTTATAATCCAACCAATTTTGGATTCTTTCTCTTTCTTTTACAAGCTTGGCGAATTTGTTTGCATTGAACATAACCTAACATTGAAGGAACCAAAGATTAACTCAAAGAGCAACCACGTATAACCTTCATTCTTATTGCAAATAAACAATGAGTGCACATATAAACGTGCTAAAGTAAAATGAAGTTTTCGGGAGCCGATATTTAACATTGTTCAACAAACAAAGGTTTAACCTGGTGGCAAAGATAGGTACTTCGATGATTTTTCTTGAAAAATTGATCGACTGAATCTGAGATTGAGCGATCTGAAGCACGCGGGACATTCCTTACTAAAACCTGCAAAAACCCAATATAATATGAGTAAATAATCTAACCATGTCAAAGTTTGAGTTAGCAAGGGTTTTCCTCATAAACAACATTCCAAGGATGTTGTAGCCATGGCTGGAGTTTTCTTGATACTTTGAAACATATATGATGAGATGATGCTACTCAATTAGATAGAATTATACATGGTTATTATACATGGTTGCTAATCGGGAGCCTATGAAAAGAAATGAAGAGGAACTTACGGTATATTGCTCAACACGTCTTTGTCGAGAAGCCATAAACAACAATCTCATGGATGCAACCCTATCATACTCTTTGTAAAGCAGGAAACAAGTCCAAAATGTGAGCACATACTCCATTCCAATGTGCGCAAAGAATCTGAAATTTAAGAGACAACCGTTATACACATGAATAGATTCAGTAACTCTACAATTAGATCAAAGATAATTTTTGTGAAAAGCAGGACTCTGGCTATTAATACGACATCATATATAGAGTTGCTATAGAAAATCTGTAACATACTTGGAAAATGAAATGGAAAGCCTACCTGAGTGATTTAGGACGTACATTTGATATAGAAAGCTTGTCGATATTACTTGTAACAAGTTCTTTCCGCAGGAAAAACAATGTTCCACCCGATGCATTGACTGGCAGAAGTACAATAATTGCCAAAAGCATCACAGGTATGAATATCTTTAACCTACAGGAAGGGAAGCACGAGACTAAGATTAGCATCAATAGTCCAAATCATGACTATTTTGTGACAACTTCAACAGCTGCAACATTATGCCAGAAATATATTGTAAGTCGCGAAAGTGGTGATTAGCCCCCATAACTTTAGTCAATTGTGCGATTAGGCTCCATAACTTACAAATGTAGTAATTAGGCCCCATAACTTTGATAAAAAATGAAATTCAACCCAAATTTTTATTTTCAACCAAAATTGAATTAAAATATTCAATTTTATTCATCAATACAATTTGTAAGTATAAAATAAAACTTATTAAAAATTTAAAATTGTGTATGCAATTTATTACACATTATTGCAAACAAATATTTGAATGAATTAAATAAAATTGAATACTTGTAAACAAACTCTCATATGTATGTGAATTATAATAAAATTAGTAAAAAATATTAAAAATATTCTAAAAATTATGTTAATAAACTAAATAAATACTTTAAAATGTTAATAATTATTTAGTGTACAATGGACTTATATATAAAATGATTTAATGATATGATTAAGTTAAAAAGAGAAATTGAGTTAGATTTCACTTTTTGCCAAAGTTATGGGGCCTAATTACTACATTTGTAAGTTATGGGGCCTAATATCACAATTGGCTAAAGTTAAGGGGGCTAATTACCACTTTCGCGTAAGTGAAAGGCACCGAAATTCACGGGTTTATTAAAAAAATTCGTGGGAAATTTAATTTAATCTAATTCGTATATCAGATTATCAGCTACTTGGCTTGAATAAGAGTGTTAACCATTCTAATTTCCAAAAAAAACTGACTGAAAAGAGAAGGTAGAGTAATAGGAAAGCAAATAACGGAAAAAAAAAAAAAAAAAAAAAAAAAAAAAAAAAAAAAAAAAAAACGGCTACATGATAAAGACTAAAGAGTATGCGACTTTACTAGCAACTCAGTTCACATAGGGTTGATGTAAGAAAATCCAATAACTTCGACAGCAGGCAAGCTAGGACTTTGGTACAGCAGATTCACATCCTAAAAGATCATACAAATACAATGAATCACAGGGCCATGTATCAAATGAAAGCAAATGCAACAAAACATCAAAAAAAAACCTCAAGATTTTTGAACTTGATCGACCAATAAAAAAGTCAAAGCAAAGAAACGTGCAGAGAAATGAGCACACAGGCAGTAAATTGGAAAGTGCTCGTAACCCTATGCGGAAATAGCAGCTGAGACTCGAAGCCGCATGCTAAAATATGTATATCATGAATACATAGTTTCAAAAAAGAAAAGGAAAAATAGGCGCCAGAAAAGTAATCAAAGAGATTTACATTTGATAAGTTTGTAAAGATTAGAGTTCTATAGTGTTTCACTGTATGACAAATAATAAAGTACAGAAAACCGAGCTAACAGAAAACACCAAGAACACATAAAACAGTACTCCGTATATATTTGGGGAATTATAACCCTAACCAAAACTAAACCGAATTCCTGAAACAGTAACAAGACAATAGAAGGAGGGAATAGAGTAAGAAGAAAGTAACTTGAAAGAGAGTCAATGATTGAAAACTAAAGTACCACTATCAAAACAAAACTAGCTCAGAACAACACAAAAAGCAAGCATAAATTGATGGATTTGAGCAAAAGAAATTAACTTTAGAGGACAATATCTGCTGAAAACATATAATCAAACCAAACCCAGATAAAAAAACACACAAAAACGAACATAAATTGAGGGAATTGAATCAAAAGATAATCACATGAAAGAGGAGTTTAATTATAAAAATGTAATCAAACCAGCAGAACCCAAGACAGAAATCATGAACAACACGCAAAACCAGCACAAACTGAGAGAAAATTGCAGAAAAAACAGCAAATAACAAAATCACAGTAAACACATCAAAATGACTTAAACACATCATAAATTTGAAAAGTGCCTAAAAGGATGGAAAAAAAAAATTCTTCTCCGGTCTCATTTGATTATACACGTGTTCAGAGTATGTTAGGGCGGGATTTTGAAAATCGTATACAATCAAATGCAAGAGAGGAAGTAACAGTCAATTACAATTGCTAATTCACTAAAACCAATCAGTGCAGAAATCATCAGGAACACACAAACATCTAAACCCAGTAAAATCACACCACAAAAGACAGAAACTTTATGATAGAAACCCGAGTATAAATTCACTACAAAAACAATTTTAAAATTTATTGAGCAAAAAAGACAGAAACTTTATACGTACCCAAGTACATAAATTACATCAAAACACCAAAAAAAAAAAAAAAGAGCAAAAAAGACAGAAACTTGAAGTATCAAGTACAAAATCACATCAAAAACACCAAAATAAAATTGAATTGAGCCAAAAGACAGTAACTTGGTAAGTAAAAGTACATAAATCGCATCAAAAACACCAAAAACTAAATGAATTGAGCAAAAAAAGACAGAAACTTGATAAGCATTAAGTATAAAACCACATAGTAGAATACACCAAAAACATTTAACTAAACAAAAAAAAAGGGAGTAAAAAAGAGAAGTACCCAAGTAGATAAATCCTGAGAAAAACAGCAGAATCAAAACCAGCATGATCAATGAGTTCAGTTTCAGACATCTGTAAGGCTTGAGGCATCCAATTAAGAAAAGTAAGATATGTTTTAAAATCAAGATTAACAAATTTACCCACAAAATTAGTAGTGCCAACAGCAACAGGGTCTTTTCTTTTGCCATTAAAATACCACTTTGGAAAATAAACTCTATCATTAATTGGTTGTATTCTAAGTAGTGCAAAAGCAAGCAACAATGCTATTGCTGTTGCTATGTTTATGAATGCTGATACTCCTATGTCTGTTACTGATGCCATTCTTCTTGCACTTTTTTTTTATTGATGTTGACGGGTGTTATGAGTTTTGAAGTAAATAGGACATAATAATCACAAAGTAAGGAATGTGATTTTTGGCTTTTTTTTTTTTTTGTTTCTTTGTTGTTTTGTTCTAATCTTGTTGTGTAGGTGGAGTTTCCATACTTTTTTGGAAATTATTTTTTATGAACTTTTTTGGACTTGTTTAGTATGTTTAGGATTTTGTTCCTTTTTGAAGTTTGGTGACAATGGAAACATATTTATTCTTGTCAATTAGTCTTATTGTAGATGGTATAATGTAGATGGGTCAAATATGTCATAATTTTAAATGGATAGTGTCCGTCTAAAATGAAATTTTGTGTATTCTTGGTGGTGTTTATATGTGCGAAAAGTTGAAAACTATCAACCATGATAATATGCAAAGAAGTTAAAATGTTAAAATACGTTCTGATTATGAAATGAGTTGAACTGAAATTATTAATTGTACGTAAGTTTATAAACTTAGAAGTTTTTTTACACGTTGATTTTATGAAAATTTACTAACTAAATTTTTTTTGGAGTGGATCTAGGGGATAGTAGGATGAATAATCTATGTGAATAATGGAAAATTTAATTTTTTTTTCTGGTATACTTTATTTTATTAGTGATTGCCATCTCAAAATTTAGGATTATTCTTGAAATAATTGGTTTCATTAAACGTGAATCTTATATGGAATACAAATAATTGTTATTTCTTTCTTTTTTATATATGAGTAAATATATAACTATGAAATTTTTTTTGAATGGAAGTTTATGGAAGATTTATTCTACAAAAAAAAGTGAAATACTCTATAAAGTATAACGTTTGAAAGACCTAGACATGAATTGGCTATTGGTAAGATTTCATGGGCTCATCGCTATAGTCTTTTAGCTTTGTCTCGGCTAAGTTCACGAGTTGGAGATAAGCGGACTCGAACCGCTGACATTCGCCACAGGGTAAACCACCGTCTCTCAGGCCCCGACTGACTGATTCTACCATAGAGGTCAACGATAGACAATAATAACTCCCCCCCAAACACAGCTTATAACTTTCATCGTACAGTGTTGTCCGAAGAGCAACTCTTCTCAAAATCGATGAACCCAAAAATAATATCTCATTTTCCTTTCTATTTTTTTTTTTCACTAACAAAACAAACATTACTGTATTGAAATTAATAGAATAGATTTGCATTTATTAGCGAATAATATGAAAATCATACAATATTACTAGAAATTAATCTCCCAATATTTTTTTTACATCATAATTAAAACGAAATTATAAAATCATCCTATAATAAATGGTGAAAAAGAAAATTCAATCTAGATTCTATGCACAAATTCTCATTTGTGACATGCAATATCCGTCACTTTGAAGTGACGGATACCATTTTACCTCACAAAGTACCCACTTTTTCTCTCTCTGCAACACTGTTCATGTGGTCCCCTTTCTCCACTAACCCATTTTGTTACCATTTTTACTCACAAATTATCCGTCACAAATGGTAACCCGTCACAAGGGAGACCAATTGGATTCTATGGAGCACCGCAGGAGAAAGACGAGCGACATGCAATACGTACAAGTCTCTTTCGTTTCTTTTGCTGTCAATTCCTACTAATCATTGGCCTTCACTTCCCACCAAAGCTATCGCCTTTGTCAGGGTCATTAAACAAGTCCACGTCCACGTAAATTTGACTTTTATAAGAGACCGTCTCTTTATCTATAAAATATAATTAAAAGGCTATTCTAAAATGATAAATAAACTCTACCTACACAAAGCCACATAGATCCAAAAAGCCATCTAGATTAAAATTTAATGTGATGTGACATATTTAAATGCGATGTTGCATATTTATAATGTGATGTTGCATATTTTTAATGTGACATGGATTATCAATTTATTATTACATGGCATTAATTTAAATCATTTATCTATAAATTAATTTAATTCACTTATATCTATAATATTAAATGATATTATCATTATTCTTAAATTAATTTTGTATATTAAATATATTGTCTCCCAAAATTTATATAACCCTTACAAATTTACATCAAATTTCATAATTTATAATTAATATTGACATTTTAATTGAATTTTTTGTAATAAAATATGTTAATAAATTTCATAATTTATAATTAAAATTGAGATTGTAATTGAAATTTTTGTAGTAAAACATGTTAAGGAATTAATTAAACCTCTTCATATTACTAAACACTCATCATTATTAACATTTTCCTATTTAATTCATTGTTTTTAAAATTTTTGTAATAAAACATGTTAATAAATTAATTAAACCTCTTCATATTACTGAACACCCACCATTATTAACATTTTTCTATTTTTTTTTTAATTAAACATGGTAATAAATTGATTAAAACTCTTCATAATACTTAACACACACCAAATTAATTAAAAGTTTTTCCTATTTAATTAATTTTGTAATATAATATGTTAATAAGTTTATTAAAACTCCTTATATTACTCAACACACATAATTTTCATTAACATTTTGTCCTATTTAATTCATCTCTTGAGGTCCTCGGCAATCAATTATCTAATTTAATAATACCACAAAATAAATTAAAAATTAAATTAAAATATGGGAATTTATGGTTGTGTAATGACTATAAAACCTATAATATCTATAATAGTTTCTATTCACTTTATTTATTTAAAATATGCCCATTTGTCACGAGTTTCTAAGTTGTAAATTGTATTTTATGGTTTAATTTATTTATTTGATTATATTGATTATATTGAGTATTATTGTTGTTGTTGTTGTTGTTGTTGTTGTTGTTGTTGTTGTTGTTGTTGTTGTTGTTGTTGTTGTTGTTGTTGTTGTTGTTGTCCAATAAAGTATATTTTAATTTGTTATGTTGTTGGTTTTATGAATCGTTTGCTTTATATTTGAATTCATGTTTTCCAGTTGGTTTAATTTAAGTGACTTACATGTGACAATGTTTTGATTCGTTTGTCAAGTTTTTGCCAGGTTGATGTTTTATCTTTTGGTCAATGTATTTTTTATATAACTTTAAAGCACCATGAAATGTATGTAAATGCAGATAAGGCAAACCATCACGTGGGTAATCCGAAGAGGGAAGAAATACAAAAGGCACGAAACTGAGGTAAAATTAAAGGTAAAAAAACGTAAGGTAGAAACTGATAAGTAATGGATGATTGTTGATCTCAAAATAGAAGTCTTATAATATTTCTTTTAATTTGTTATTAAACGTATATTGTTGTGTAATTTTACTATTATACTTTCCCGATCAACCTATTTGAATTTGTATTTTTGTATTCACGAGTATAATCATCTCTAACATATATTTTTCTTTTTCATTTTATATGAACTATTATCAAGGCATATAATAAAAGGAAGCAAAAGTGAACCTTCGGGTAAATATTAAATAGTATGATTTCTAAATTCTACTTCATATGTTTTTAAGTTTATGTTTTTTTTTTTTGGTCAAAACAGGAATAATTCATAAAACTTACTTTCATAATTTTCTAAAAGAAAACCTACTTTCATGATTAATGGTAAATAAATAAGTACAAATATTTGAATGAAAAATCTTTAAAATTTCACAATTTACTTTTTGAACTATCATGATTAATTAATCATTTTAATTATGTCATTTCCTCTTCCAATTTAAGTTTTCTCCCAGTCCCACCTTTTGATTGTTTTTCTATAAAATTTACTTTACTTTTTTAAGTGGTTTATGCTTTTTTAACCATTATAAGATGATCGTTGATCTCTTTTTTTTTTTTTTTTTTTTTTGGGAAAATATAAGCTTTCTCATTAATCATAAAGTTATCCCTTTACATCCATTTTTCATACTAGTTGAGATGCTATGAGGCATAAAACCTCAAAGCTCCTTCAACCAGGCATGAACTGTTCTATGTTTACATTTTATTTCAATCTGTTGCAGTCTAATCCGTACATCATTTCTAACTCTTTGACCAAGATAAACAGGCCCAATACAACCTTATCCATCCTGCAGACATTGGGATTCTGCCAGAGGTGATACATAAGGATAGCAAGGATGATCCCCACAACCTTCTTTTTGGTAGCTGACTTAAGTCTCCACTTGACCCACCATTGGATACAATCCTGCTCAGGGAGTTTGATTTTGCACCAATCCTGCACCAACTGCTTGCACTGCTTGCTAAAGCCACATTCAAAGAAAATATGACTATGGTTCTCTTCCTCTTCTCCACAAATTTCACAACAATTATCATCAATAATCTTCATCCTCACCAATCTATCTTGCGTTAATAATCTGTTTTGAGCAACTAATCAGCACAAGAATAAATGCTTGGGATAGACCCACTTATTAAGCATCCAAGGATACCACTCCACCTGTTCTGTTAGTGGTTTCATCCATTGATAGCCCTTCTGAACAGTATAGGTCTCTTCAGCAGAGAAGAAATGCTTTAACATATTCTTTATCTGACAAATTTTCCTCCAGGCCCAACTTGCACCAATGTTAGGTTCATAATCCATCCAATTTGCAGACTTGATATAGACAGCATGAACCCATCAAACCCACAAGTGATCAGTCTTCTGTTGCACCCACCAAACATAAGTACCTATTGTAGCAATGTTCCAGACATGAAGATCCCTTAGGCCTAGTCCTCCCTACTTCTTGGGCCTGCAAATTTTCTCCCAGGAAACAAGAGCATGACTTTCCTTAGGATCCGTACCATACCATAGGTACTGTCTACAAATTCTCTCTATTGCTGCAATCACTGTCTTTGGCAAAATAAAGATATGAGCCCAATAACAATGCAAAGTGCTAAGTACAGATTGTATCAGAACAACCCTTCCTGCATAAGAGAGTTTCCTGGAGCCCAGTCCCCTGATCCTAGCAACCACATTCTCAACTGATGGGGCATATTCTGTACCCGCTGACCGAGTCAACATATTGAGCAAGGTCAAAGATATCCACAACAAGTCAACATATCTGACAGCCTAACCGACGCAGCCTGTCGGCCTGTCACTTGGGTCTCGGCTAGGCAAACCAGCCAGCCGGGAAACAAATCCGCGTACTCACATCCAGTCCCCTCGGCATGGAGTCAACCAGGCCAGCCGGCCTGCCATGGGTCCCTCAGCCGAGGGTAGAACGGTCTTTTCACCTGCTCTGCCACTTGGCCACTTGGCCACTACGTGACAAAAGGTGAAAGTCTATAAATACTCCACTTCTCTCATTGAGAAAAGGATCCGACAATTCACCGAAAAATAACCTAAACATCTCACAAATTGGTATAAACTCCCTTATCTCTCTACAATATACTTTGCCAAGTAACATACAACTTATCCCTTTTAAGTTTACTGACTTGAGCGTCAGAGTGAGTACGCTCGGTACCAAGCCGAGCCCTCAGTTTGTTCATCTTTACAGGAGAGAGCGAAAGGAAGAGTCAAGCAAAGGCATCATTCCACAAGCTTACGTGGTCACAAAACACTGCTCCGAAATTACACCCGGAACAATTGGCGCCGTATGTGGGGAATCCATACTAAAAGCTGGTCACCTACCTTACAAAAAAAAAAAAACCATTCAAACAGCTAAGAGGATGTCAAAACAGCCAGAACTTGTGAGTGTAGAAACCGAATTCTACCAGGATGATACATTCCCTAATTCTGAGATCAGGCAGTCCCCCACCGGCCGAGTGATTGAGCCGGTGAAGTACGGGATGCCAAGAGAGCCAGAAACACTGCTGCCCGCCGGCCAGGTCACTGTCATGGGACATGTGGTCGATGCAGCCAAACTGAAGCTATTTCTGGACCTGATGGGTGGTACGCCGGTTACCCCTGTCACGGAGACAGGGGCGGCAGCGCCTCCACTGGTGACCAGGGCCCACAAAGTAACTCCGAACAACTTGACCGGAGCAATACAAGGAGCTGGGCATGCAAGGACGCCGGCGGTGCCCGTAGTGCTGGTGGCAGACCAAAGTCCTTCCCCCACTCGTGGGAGGACAACGTCGCCGCGACAACAACGAGGCCACCCCCGAAGAAATGAAGAAAGAAGTTCGACTCTCCAAAGTCGGACAACAAGAAGCCCTTCCCGCCACGGGGAGAGAAGCGGGACTAGGAATGTGAGGAGCCGATCGCCACGTGTCATTCGGCACGTGGCCAGACAGCCCCTCAATGCCTATGTCCTCGAAGTCCCGGTGCCAACCAAACTGAAGCTGCCGCCCCTATCATACAAAGGGGATAGCGACCCAACCGACCATGCCGAGGCTTTCGAGTCATACATGTCGGTATGGGAGCAGCCTGATGAGGTGTGGTGCCGAGTTTTCCCCACGACCCTCCATGGCATGTCTCAGAGTTGGTACAAGGGGCTACCTAATGGCTCGGTGTACTGTTATGCCGACCTAAGGGACAATTTCATAGCCCAATACGCTTGCAACAAGCGAAGGGCCGTGGAGACATCAGATCTCCTGACTATCCGACAGGGGGAGAACGAGTCCCTCCGGAGCTACGTCAAGAGATTCGACGCTAAGGTTCAGCAGATTCGTGAGCTGAACACCGAACTGGCGGCCTTCGCACTGATGAAAGGCCTGCCGAAAGGCGAGTTCAAAAATGAGCTCATCAAGTGCGAGGACCTCAATCTAGACTCACTTGAAAGATGGCCGACCGAGCCATAAAGGTGGAGGACTATCACAAGACCTGGGTAGGCCACAGTGAAGCTGGGCACCCAGAAAGGAGGAGCCGCCGGGACAACGTGGATGAAGGACGCCGTGACATGAATAGGTCACGGCCTGAGAGATTTAATAGAAAACAGAACTCGGCGGGCGCCGGGGGGAGTTCGGGACCATACACCCCAAAGCGGTACAGCGGTCTCACCCCCCTGGTTAAATCACCGGCTGACGTCTTTGCCCTAAGCAAGAACGAAGGGCAGAAATGGGCAAGGCTCTCCAAGGCGAGGGGGGACGGTGACCTTAGCCAGTTCTGCGACTACCACGGCCAACCCGGCCATAAGACCGACAACTGTCGGCATCTGAGGAACGCCATCAAGGAGCTGATCCGAAAGGGGGCCCTCAGCAAGTATATAGCTGGAGGCCCAGAAACAAGCTCCGACGGGGCGAATAGAAAATCAGTATTCCAGAGGATAGGAGTGATCCAGGTTGTAACCGGAGGAACGAGAACGGTGGGTCAGCTAATGGGCACAAACGGCACCTGAATGAGCTATACCAAGCCATCAACTTTGTGCCCACCACAGCGACCCCCGCTTCCACCGTCCCCGATATAACCATCGGAAGGAAGGACTACGAAGGAGTCATCGCCCCGCACAGCGACCCTCTCGTAGTCCACCTAGACATAGCCAACCACTTGGTCAAGAGGTGCCTGATTGACACAGGCGCCTACACAAACATCATGTTCAGGGAGTGCTTTCTCAATCTCGGTCTGAAGATTGAAAACCCGAGCCCCGCACCAACCCGCTATCTGACTTCTCCGGGGCCGGCTGGTACCCCAGGGGTCAATCAGATCGCGGTGATGTTTGGCCAAGCAGATGCGGCCAAAAATGTTTGGTCTGAGTTCGTGGTTATTGATGGTTCGTCCGCCTACAATGTCCTCATAGGCCGGGTCACTTTGAGCGAGGCCGATGCTGTGATGTCCATCCGGGCCCTGACATTGATGTATGTCTCGGACCGGGGGGAGGCTCAAAAGCTCGTCTCAAAGGACGAGAGAGACGAAATTGTCAATGTCAAGTATCCGCCGGGGGTGCAACATGCAATCCCTCAAAGTGGCGAAAAATCGAGAGAAAGGGAAGGGCCCATCCTTACAACAGGAGGGTGATCCGATGAGCACCAACAACGTCGGCATGGTCGAAGAAGCCCCCAGACCGAGGAAGTGGAAATTGACCCGGGTGCACCGTAATCGCGGTGTTGGCCGGGAGCCAAAATTCAGAGCCGATCTCCTAGACCTGCTGAGGAAGAACAAAGACGTCTTCGCGTACTCAGCCGCCGAGATGCCAGGCGTGAGCCGGGAGGTGATCGTTCATAAGCTGAACGTACTCTCCACCGCTCGCCCTGTCAAGCAAAAGATGAGGAACTCCTCGGCCGAAAAGGATGAGGCCATCAAGGCCGAGGTAGATAAACTATTAGAGGCGGGCTTTATTATGCCTTGTACTTACCCTGAGTGGCTAGCATATGTTGTAATGGTGAAGAAGTCATCAGGGGGGTGGAGGATGTGTGTTGATTTTACAAATCTTAATAAAGCATGCCCTAAAGATTGCTATCCCTTGCCTCGAATAGATAGTTTAATTGATGCAACGGCAGGCTACACTATGCTGAGCCTGCTCGACGCCTTCTCAGGATACCATCAGGTATTCATGGCTGAGGAAGACATGCCTAAGTGCGCATTCATCACCATACACGGCACATACATGTATAAAATGATGTCGTTCGGTTTGAAAAACGCTGGCGCAACTTACACTAGGCTAGTGGACAAAGTGTTTCAAGATAAAAAAGGGCGAAACATCGAGGCTTACGTCGACGATGCTATTGTAAAAAGCAAGTCTGACAGCGAGCACTTGGCCGACTTGAGCGAGACATTTTGTTCACTAAGAAAATATAAGATGAAGCTTAACCCAATGAAATGCAACTTCGGTGTCCGGGCCGGCAAGTTCCTCGGCGTGCTTGTCAGTGCCAGGGGAATTGATGCCAATCCAGAGAAGATCAAAGCAATACTAGACCTGCCGGAGCCGAGGAATCGAAAAGAGGTTATGATGCTGACCGGGAGAATGGCGGCTCTCGCCCGTTTCATCTCTCGGTCGGCCGACAAGAGCACCCCATTCTTTAAAGTGTTGAAGGGGAACAAAGACTTTTGCTGGGGGGAGGAACAGAGTGCGGCTTTCAAGCAACTGAAAGCCCACCTTCTAAAACTCCCGACCCTGTCCAGGCCGACGCTGGGGGAGACGCTATACCTATATCTAGCAGTTACCTCGGCCACGGTCAGTGTCGTAATTGTCAGAGAAGAAAACAAGCAGCAACACCCAATCTACTTTATCAGCCATACACTGCTGCCCGCCGAAAGAAATTACCCATTGATTGAAAAAGCGGTCTTCGCCGTCGTCGTTGCCGCAAGGAAGTTAAAACCCTATTTCGACGCACATCCCGTGACGGTCTTAACCGACCAGCCATTGGAGAAAGCCTTAGAAAAATTCGAAAAGTCGGGCAGACTTATCAAATGGGCAGTGGAGCTATCCGGCTTCGGTATTCAGTACAAGCCAAGGCCTTCGATAAAGGGGCAGGCACTTGCAGACTTCCTGGCCGAGTGCACATATCAAGAAAAATCAAATCCCGGTGTGTGGGAAGTATACACCGACGGGTCCTCCACGGCAAACAGCTCAGGAGCCGGCATCCTTATCACCAGCCCTAACGGGGACGAGTTTGAGTACGCCTTGAAATTCACCTTCTCGGCCTCAAATAACGAATCCGAATATGAGGCGGTGATAACTGGAGTCGAGTTAGCTAGAGCTGCCGGGGCGGAGCATATTATGTTGAAGACTGATTCACTCTTAGTGACTAATCAAATCAGAGGGGAGTATGAGGCTCGAGACGATGGGATGATAAGGTACCTGGAAAGGGTAAAAGCCGATACCTCAAAATTGAAATCTTTCCAGATACAGTGCATCCCCAGGTCTGAGAACAACCGAGCCGACGCTCTCTCAAGACTTGCCAATTCAAGCATCAAGAATGTCAGTCGAACCGTGCTGGTGGATATCAGGAATGCTAAAAGCATCACTGAGACCGTCGGCATGGTGGGCGACATCGAAGCCGAGACGACGTGGATGACTCCGATAATGAAATATAAACTTACAAAAGAGTTGCCGGAGGACCGCAGTCTCTCGCGGAAGATAAGGAGGATCGCCGCAAGATACTTGCTATTCGAAGGAGAATTATACAGAAGGTCGGTAATAAGACCACTCTTGAAGTGTGTCGACCCAGCCGATGCGGAGCTCATACCGACAGAGATTCACGAAGGCATCTGTGGACATCACATGGGGGCAAGAACGCTAGCCCACAAAGCTCTCCGAGCCGGCTACTTCTGGCCCACCATGCTTGAGGATTCCAGAGCAAAGACCAAGAAGTGCAAGAATTGTCAGATGCATGCTCCGGTGATACACGCACCTTCCCGAGACCTGCAACCGGTGCTCAGTCCCCTTCCTTTTGCACAGTGGGGGATGGATTTACTAGGACCATTTCCGACGGCCTCCGGAGGAAGAAAGTACCTGATTGTCGCCGTTGACTACTTCACCAAATGGGTCGAAGCTGTCGCGGTACCTGCCAAGACCACGACGGCCGTAAGAAAGGTGATTTGGGAGAACGTTATAACTCGTTTTGGGCTACCCCAAGTCATGGTATTTGACCACGGCCGAGAGTTTTGGAGCGACATGGTGATGAATTGGTTGGAGGAGCTCGGTATCAAATTTGCATACTCCTCCGTCTGCCACCCTCAGAGCAACGGGCAGGCGGAAGCAGCTAATAAAACAATCCTGAACGGGCTAAAAAAGAAGGTTGAAGATCTAAAGGGAAGGTGGGCTGATGAACTATCCGGCATCTTGTGGTCCCTTAGAACCACGGAGAAAGAAGCAACGGGGTACAGTCCATTCCACCTAGTCTATGGGTCTGAGGCCGTCCTGCCAATTGAAGCAGCGGTGCCGACATTCAGAAAGCAAACCTTTGACCCAGTCGAAAATGAGGAAGGCCTGAGAGCCTCCCTAGACCTGGTCGAAGAAAGTCGAGACACGGCACGGCTCAACTTGGCAGTGTACCAAAATCGGATGAGAAGAGCATACAACCGTAGAGTCTACAAGAGAGACTTAAGAATAGGAGATCTAGTCCTAAGAAAGTCAGCCGCAACCAACAAAGGAAACATCCATGGTAAAATGACGGCCAACTGGGAAGGACCCTACAAAGTGGTTGAAGAAATGAGGCCGGGGACATACCGGCTGACAGACATGGAGGGTGTTCCTTTAATGAGCCACTGGAACACGGACAACTTAAGGAAATATTTTGTATAGCGGCGGAGGTGTCCGAGACCGTTGTGGGCACCCCAACGCATGATTATACCTTATGAAGAATAATCCAAGTTTTCCATCAAAATACTTGTCCCCTCCATAGTCATGCCAAAGTAGACGCCACGGCCAAAGCCGGGCAGTCACGCCAAATGCAGTTGATACTCGCGAAAGCGACCAATATGCTTAGGAACGTATAAGTACAATTGAGACGCAAATCTAGCCGCCTCGGCCAACCGAAGGCCCGTGAGAGGAAGCGATCAATATGTCTACAGATACGAACGCTGTCGAGCCGTAACCTCGATTGCCTTGGCCAAAACCGGGAGTGACAGGGACACATCGACCGATACGCTAATAGGAACGTATAAGTACAGTTGAGACGCAAATCTAGCCGCCTCGGCCAACCGAAGGCCCGGCAGAGGAAGCGATCAATATGTCTACAGATACGAACGCTGTCGAGCCGTAACCTCGTTTTACCTCGGCCAAAGCCGGGGGCGACGGGGACACATCGACCGATACGCTAACATGTTCACAACGGCGGTTGGGAAGCGCGAATCTGACCGCCTCGGCTAAGGCCAGGGGTGGTAGAGGAAGCGACCGACATGCCAACATGTTTAAACGTTTAAGTACAATTGAGATGCGCCTTCTAACTGCCTCGGCCAAGCCGGAAGTAAAAACGAAAAAGCACTCAATATGTTGAAGCGTAAGAAGACAACTGGATGAAGGCAAAATAAACAAACTTTATTGAAAAAAAAAATGTTTACAGGTGAAGGCAAAACAAAGACGACGGCCGTCCCCATAGGGATAGCCTAAAAACAACCTACCAAAGTTTAACAAAAACAAAAAGTACAACAAAAGGTTACAGACATAAAACTTGAAGCGCCAAAAGGATGGCAGGGAGGAAAGGCTCAATAGTTGGCCCCGAACAGTGAAGGCGTCTCGAAGGGCCGGGTGAATCGGTGACGACCGCCCGTCTCCCTATGCTGTTTAAGTTTACGCCACCGGCAGATGAGTAGCAAAGATCACCATCGATGGGCGACACGAGAGCCGACTTGGCAGCTTCACCTGCCTTTGCCCTCTCAGCTTCCTCCCTGGCCTCCTTCACCTTTGCAGCATGGGCCGCCTTGGCCTAAGCTTCCTGAGCAGCCTTCGCCGCCTCCGTCTTCTCCGCAGCCGCCTTCTCCGTAGCATCGGCCTTCTCATCCAGGAGCCAGTCAAAATCTTGCCACGGGAAGGAGCCTTCAGGAACGAGCTTTTTAATTGCATCCCCGATGGCCTCTTCAGCCTGGTCCCGGTACTGGGCACACATGTCAGGGATGATGACAGCTTGGAGCGTCTCAATGTCCTTCTCCATCTGAGCAAGGATGGCCTTTGTGTTCCTGTGCTCCTTCGCCTCGGTCAGATGCAGGGACTTCCATTTTTCCTCTGCTCAACCACAGCATCATAACCGCCCTGAAGCTTCTCTCTCTCCTCCCGCAGCTTAGCGGCGTCAGCCAACGCAGCCTCAACCTTGGCTCTCTCGGCTAAGACCCGCTTCTCAGCTTCCTCCTTAAGCTTTCGCTGAGTGAGGAAGTTCTCCCTGATGGCGACAAGGTCCTTCTTCACCTTCTCGGCCTCTTTCTTAGAAGCAGCAAGCTCAAGCCTAAGCCGTTCAAGCGCAGGGGCAGCTCGAGCCATGACCGTTTCTTGCTCAATAATATGAGCGCCGGCTAGTTCATTCCACTTCGCCAGCTTCTTGCACAACCTTGTGCCTTCCGCCACAAGCTGAGCGGCGGAAACCTTCAGGGATGAGGAGTCGACGGTGACATTTTGATTGCCCGTCTGCATAGGCCGCTTCTCCAATTGCCGTTCAGTGGGACCGGCAGCTGGCGGCGGTTGATCTACAAAAAATTCAGACAAAGCATCCATGTCAACATTCATTGACATACCAGAGAGCCTGTCATCAGGAATGCCTAAAGAGCCCGCTAAATCCGAGCCCTGGGTTAGATCCATACCGGTCCTGGCCTTCTTAAGCAGAGGGGCGACTGGCCCCTTTTCTTTCCGGGCCGCGGTAACAGCAGCGGCGGCAGACTCGGCCTCTTTTCTCTTATTCGAAGAAGGAGGAGCCTCCGCAACAGTGACCTCCTCTTCAACATCTATGACCACCTGCTCCTTTTGGACCACGAGGATTGAAGAGTGAGCCGGATTTGACGCCGTCGCCGCCGTAGACGTTGTCTTTGGTTTGTGGCGCGGCACGTTACTGGCAATCTGCGCCTGAGCCGCCGTCACATCCAGTGCCTTCAACTGCTGGTCCATGAGTTCGTTAGGAGCCGGTCTGCGATCACGTGGCTGGGCCTTAGGATGCAGCTCAACAACTCTCCCGTTCTTGTCAAGTCCCAACCTGTGGAGAACGGAGACAGGCAGTTCCAGGCCAAATCGGTCTCTAAAAGAAACAAAGCAGGAGTTAAACAAAAGAAATAAACCAAAATTCAAAAAAAAAAAAAAAAAAAAACAGAAACATAAAAAGCAAAGATGGGCCTCATACCGACCCCACTCACCCTGGCTGAGGGCCGGTATGAGGCCGACGTGGCAGAGCAGCTCATCCTGAAGAATGATCTGCGTCGGGGGCATCCATCCCTTCGGCGTACCATCCTTCTCAGCCTCAAACAGCTTCATTGCCCGCGTTTCGTCCTCATTAAGATAGACCTTGCTGGCGTCCATCTTAAGCTTACTCTAGGAGACATATTTGTCATGCTCCCCCTTACTCTCGCACCGCAAATTGACGCGGCTTTGGAAGGACCGGGGCAGTGGATAATCATCCGGAACCTCGACGTATACCCACCACCCCTTCCAGTCCTTGCAAGATGTCATCTTGGAAACGGTAACATAACCCGGCTCCGTCTGCACGCTGTACCACCCCGTGCCACCGAGGGTAGACGGCCGAAGATGATGAAGCCGGCGGAACAGGTTAACCGTTGGGGCCTCCCCCTTAAAAAGACAAAGCCACACGAAGCCGATAATCGTCCTGATGGCCAACGGATGCAGTTGTGCCACGGCGACGTTCATGGCTTTAATGATGGCCGCAACGTATGCATTCAGAGGAAACCGGAGCCCATACTCCAGGTGTCTGATGTACACGCCGATATAGCCCTCAGGAGGGCAACAGACCGCCTGACCTTCCTTAGGGGTAACAATTTTATACCCCCTGCCGAAGGAGTAATGATCTTCAAAAAGATCAGGACCGGAACAGCTAGCGAACTTATTCGTCCAAGCACGATCAGGACTGATCGAACAGGCGTCACCGTGATCCAAGAGATGCGGCCTCTCTACGACAGAAGGGGTCGCCTCATCATCATCATCATCCTCAAAACCCTCCAAAAATTTTGGATCAACCTCAGGAGAAGGCGACTTAGGACCCCCAAACCCTATCGGGGTGACAACCAGTGGCTCCTCTTCATAAGGATGCGACGGTTTGCCCCCCCGCCTTGAGAGGTCTTGGGTCCAAAGATCGTGAAGACATAATGACAACAAAAACTTGACAATTAAAAGTTGGGAAAATTTGTTTGTTTACCTTGGAAAAAGTGCTACGCCGAGTAACGCTTTGAAGACTAGAGAGAAGTTTCTTCGAGAAAAACTAGAGAGAAGAAATTTTTTGAGAAAATGAAATTTGTGCGGAAAATTTAGGGGCACACTGCTCTATTTATAGAGCAAAGCCCATGAAACGGACCAATCAGGGCAAAGCCCATGAAACGTCCACCAATCAATGCCAAGCCACGTGTCGAGCATGCAGCCACGGAATGTCAATCGACACACAGTAACCACTCTTCTTTGACACGCTACTTGGAATCTACTTGCCAACGGCCCGCTGATCAACCAAGCTTGGCAGCACCGGCCGGGGACAATCAAAAGCACACGGCACTCTCAACCTTGGTCTCGGCCAGCGCCATTTCCTTTTCCACATTTGATGTCCATTACACATCCATGTGGAGGGGGGATACGGTACGGCCTGAACAGAACCAAGCCGATAGAGAAGAAGCCGGGGAAGAAGCTCAACTTGCGCAGAATACGCTCAACACTTATCGAAGGTCCATACCACGGCATAGACTACGCTGGGGGCAAATTGATGGGGCATATTCTACACCCGCTGACCAAGTCAACATATTGAGCAAGGTCAAAGATATCCACAGCAAGTCAACATATCTGACAGCCTAACCGACGCAGCCTGTCGGCCTGTCACTTGGGTCTCGGCTAGGCAAACCAGCCAGCCGGGAGACAAATCCGCGTACTCACATCCAGTCCCCTCGGCATGGAGTCAACCAGGCCAGCCGGCCTGCCATGGGTCCCTCGGCCGAGGTTAGAACGGTCTTTCCACCTGCTCTGCCACTTGGCCACTTGGCCACTACGTGACAAAAGGTGAAAGTCTATAAATACTCCACTTCTCTCATTGAGAAAAGGATCCGATAATTCACCGAAAAATAACCTAAACATCTCACAAATTGGTATAAACTCCCTTATCTCTCTACAATATACTTTGCCAAGTAACATACAACTTATCCCTTTTAAGTTTACTGACTTGAGCATCGGAGTGAGTACGCTCGGTACCAAGCCGAGCCCTCAGTTTGTTCATCTTTATAGGAGAGAGCGAAAGGAAGAGTCAAGCAAAGGCATCATTCCACAAGCTTACGTGGTCACAAAACACTGCTCCGAAATTACACCCGGAACATCAACCAAGCAATTACAATCCATTATAGACAGTCGTTTGGGAGAGACATTGATTCCCAGATATCTGAAAGGAACTGTACTCTTTTTCATCCCAGTGACCTGTTCAATTTCTCTAATCAAATCAGTAGGAACTCTATTAGAATAAATGTTGGATGTGCCTCTATTCATCACCCATCCTGAGGTCTTAGAGAAGTAATCAAAAGCTCTCAGCATAAGGTCAATAGAAGCTCTCTCCCCTTTACAAAACATGATTAGGTCATCAGCAAAACAAAGGTGTGTAAGATTAATCCTCTTGCAAAGAGGATGATGTCTGAAACTTTTATGTTGTTGCACAACCAATAGCACTCTACTAAGATAATCCAGGCACAAAGTGAAAAGAAGGGGAGAGAGTGGGTCACCCTGTCTTAAAGAATTCAAAAGTCTTCCCATTCAAATAGAGGGAATAGGAAGGAGTTTTAACACATTGCATCAGTAAATCAATTATCTGTTTAGGGAAGCCAGTTGCCTCAAGCATTTCAGAAACAAATGACCATTCAATTGAGTCATATGCTTTCTGTAAATCAAGCTTCATCATCACTCTAGGGGAGCAACTCTTCCTATTGTACAGCTTGATAAGATCCTGGCTAAGAAGGATATTTCCAACTATATCTCTCCCTTTAATAAAAGCACCCTGAGAGGGGCTAATGATATCAGGAAGAATACGACTCATTCTGGCACATATCACCTTAGAAAGGCATTATAAATAGTGTTGCAACAGGCAATGGGCCTGAATTGCTTCACAATTTCAGATAGGTCAGTCTTTGGTATCAAGGTGATTATGGTATTATTGACTTGCTTCAACAATTTACCAGATTAAAAAACACTTTTAATCTGATCACATCAGTACCCACAATATGCCAGTTCTCCTTAAAAAACTGACTACTGTAACCATCAATCTATTTGAATGGAGATCGTATAATATTTCTTTAAATTTGTTATTAAGCGTATATTGTTGTGTAATTTTACTATTATGCTTTCCCGATCAACCTATTTGAATTTGTATTTTTGTATTCATGAGTATAATCATCTCTAACATATATTTTTCTTTTTCATTTCATATGAACTATTATCAAGGCATGTACTAAAAGGAAGCGTACTAAAAGGAAGCGAAAGTGAAACTTCAGATAAATATTAAATAGTATGATTTCTAAATTCTAATTCGTGTTTTTTTAAGTTTATGTGTTTTTTTTCAAAACCGGAATAGATTATTGTATAGTCTTTAATACTATTTTTATTTTTATATAGGATCGTGGACATAAGTATAACAAGAGATGGATCAAATTTTTGAAATAGTAATAAAGAACTTAAAAAATTTTATGAACCTTTTGGAATTCGAATTTAGGGAATATAGTTTTTTAGATTATTGAGCTATTGAAATGAAAATTTAATTCGTAATACATGGAGTAGATGTTTTGGTAATTTTCTACCGAATTAGGTCAAGTAAGGTCAATGCGGTTTTATTCGTTGTATGTTGATTGAATTGTTAACGATAATGCTAAATAAGGAAATTAAGACGTAAGTAAAGGTTAACGCAAGAGATTTGGTGACGCGGAAAACACAATGTAGGAAACGACCACGAGAAGGGACAGTACCCTTCCAATGATTGCACTAGCTTTTAGTATGAGAATGAGTACAATGGTGACGGCTCGACAGACTAGCTAGCACAATGCGTTATGTGTGTATGATAGTTCATGAATGAATCTTCTTCCTTGTCTCCTTGGCTATTTATAGGGTAGAAATCCTAGTTGTGTCCTACTCCTTTTATGGCAAGTAATATTAGTCCTACCATGCTTCTTTCCATAATTTCAACCCTGTATTCTATTCTTTTTTATCTCCCTAAAATCTCCCTGAATTCTCCCTGATGATTCCACAACTCGCGGGTTTCTTCTTGTTCACGGGCCTTTTACGATTGCTAATCTTACTCGGCCCAATATGCTCAACGAGTCTTGATGGGCTTGCTCCTTATTAGGCCAATATGCGTAATTTGGCCCAAACAGTTTGCCCCTAATTCCTTGTGAGATACGTCTCGAGGCGTCGAATAAGGAATTACCGTTTTTAAATCTCGCGCCGCCATTTGCACAGCTTCCCAAACACTCATCATTGCCCCTAGACCTTCTCCTCATTTACCGCACCCTACTTCCTCTCTCTTCCTTTATAATCCCAACTACCCGCCTTCCTCTCTCATTAATTTCAAAATTTTAAAACCTCACCTCCTCTCTAAAACCCTTCTTCTCCCCCTTGCTTCCTCGTCGGATTCTGCCATTTTCATCGCCACTTTGCTTTGTCAGGTACTTCCCCTTTCTTGTAATCTTTCTTTAATCCTCTTTCCTTTCCTTCTTTGATCATGGGTAAAACTCGCCACACCACCTCGACCTCTACTCCGACCGACCAAAACCCTGACTCTACCTTTCCATCCCGCAACCTTTTCGTTCACCCCCATGACTGCAATTTCTCCCTGACCGCCGCCGACATCCCCTTAATCAAAGAGTTGCTGGGTCTTGGCGACGGGGTTGATATCGCCATTCCCGAGCCTGGCCAAAAGGCGGATGCCATCCGTGCGGGATGGGTCTGCTTCTACCTTTATCCTTTCAGATATGGCCTTCGATTCCCCTTCCCCAAACTTATGCAAGATTTCCTTCGAACCAACAATTTCGCCATGGCCTAAATTTCCGCCAACATCTGGAGGGTTCTCCTCTACTCTCTGTCAGCCAGCCAGAACACCAGCAGCACCATCTCCCTGGGTGAGCTGGCTCATATGTATGAGATCCGGTCCTTGGGAAGAGGCCAATTTTCCTTCCGCGGCCGTGGTGAGACTCCCTTCAGGCATGTGTCGAAGTCTAGGGATGAAAAATGGTTTGAGGAGTTCTTGTAACTGAGGAAGGCCTCCATCCAGCCTATATTTTTGAAGACTGGATCCTAACCTCGAGTAAGTATCCCTCTTGGCGTCTGTTCTTGTTTTTCCAATGCTTACCGGCTTACTTCTCGTTTCTGTGCAGGCCCCTGCAACCTAACTCGTCTCGGTGACCCGATATCTGCCTGCAATAAGCTGTTCTGCATCTCCCTGTTTGACAGGAAGTTTCCTGATCTGCTACCTGGTTTTTCGCCTGCCTCCTCTTCCAACCCTCAACAATCTGCTCACATAATGTCTTCTGGTATGTCACCTTATACTGTTATGCTAGCTGTCTTAACTTTGACGTCTCTAATGCCCGATATCTTGCTGTTTATCTGGTATTCTTGACACCTGGCGTCAGGCTGATTGCAGGCTCCAAAGCTGATCCTCTAGAGACTATCCTTCAGAGTGCTAAGAGAAAGAGAGCTGCTAGGAGTCCTGACGTGCCTTCTGCATCCAAGAGGAGTGCCCTTGCTGCTTCCTTTCAGTCTCCTCCTACCCACTCTAGCACTGTTCATCCTGAGCCTCTGGAAGTTAGTCCACTATCCCGTCATCCTCCTACCCCGCCTGCTAGTCCTACTGCTGCCGCCAATGGCGGTATCATAGCCCACTTCCCTGATGGTTTTGGAAATATAGACAAGGTGCCATACTGACCTGAGATCGACCAGATCCTCTTCCCTTCTTTGGCGGAAGCTTTCTCGGAATTCTCCCCAGAAGAGATGGTGGAGAACAACGTGCACAATGCTTTCATGGTGAGTACTCCTCTTCTACTACCTGCTCTGAATCTTTCCACACTAAATCTGCTAACCCTTTCTTTTCTGCTAACAGGCCTTCCAGTCAGCTCTTTACAATAGGAAGATGATCAACGTAGTGCAGACCTCCAGTCGTGCTACCAATGACAAGAATCAGGAACTGACTGGGACCATTGCTGACTTGGAGCAGCAGCGCTCTGACCTTAGGGGACGTGTGGTGGAGCTGAAGGCTGAATTTGCTGGTGCCAAGAAGAGGTTGAAGAAAGGAGCTGACCAGTTGGCGCGCACTCAAGAAGTGTGCATTACTTTCGCTGACTCCCTTAAGCGCTCTGACGAAAAGATCAGCGAGCTGATCTTCCTCGCCACCAATATTGTTGCTTATGCTACCTGGCGGGACAAGATCAGCGGGATGCGTGCTGCACTTGATGAGCCTCCAACCCTGCAGTCTATAGAGGAGGAAGAGAGGCAGCTGGAGACCCTTTATCCTGTTCATCTTGACTTGAGCGTGCTGATGCCTGAGGTTGACGAGGTGAACTCTCCTGCGCTGATGGAGCAGACAGATGCTGAGGAGGCTGGTTCCTTTCAGGAGGCTACCGTTGTTGAGGGAGCTCAAGAGGTTGTTGGTGCTGAGGGCGTGCAACCTGGTCCTGTACCTGAAACGGGAGCTCAGCAGGAGAAGGCATAAGAGATGCCAGAAAGGGAGGCCATTGATCTGGCCTCTAGTTAAAAGTTTTTATTTCTTTAAATGGTTATCTGACCCTGTGCGGTGCAGACTTGTAAGAATTTTTAAACATTTTATTTTGTGTTTTCCCGTCGTGGTGGCGGTTGGCTGAACTCAGGGCCATGCCTGCCTTAGTGGCGTGTTTGGCCATATTTTGGAATGCCCCTTGCCTAGTTTTGGCAAGTTTTGTTTATGTCGTAACTTGGGGTTTTTTTTATGCACTTAGCTTAGGAAGCTGCCGTGTCGGCCTACTGGCTGATTTAGGCTAGTCGTGTCAGCCTAAAAAGGCTGATTTGGACTCAGCTAGCTGCCGTGTCAGTCCAATGACTGATTTAGGCATATACCGCATATTTGGGTGAAGTGGCCGTGTCAACCTATGAGGCTGATTTAGACCAGTCATGTCAACCTGAAAAGGCTGATTTAGCCTCAGCTAGCTGCGGTGTCAGTCCAATGAATGATTTAGGCGTATGCTGCATTCTGACTACTTAACCTTGTTCATGACGTAAGGTGTGTTCATCATGTTTAAAGCCAACAGGGGCGTACCTTAGGCAAGTTTATCGTCATTCTAGGACCAGTGGAACGTTGCAGGATTCTGGTAGCTCAGCTCAGAGATCCTTGCGCTCCATATGTTTGTGCATGCATGCTTCGCCCTGATTGATTGCGTCGAGTACTGGGTATTGAGAGCTACGTTTGGGGGTGGTATCCAAGGTAGCTGGATGAGCTTTAAGCTGTCAGCCAAGCTCCCTTTCGTATGTTCCACAAGCCGCCCGGTGAGGGTGCTCCCATCGGAGAATTAAGGTTAGGCATGTTGAAGTGCCATGTGCCTTGTCACCCCATATTTGCAGTTGACAGTCCTGCTAGCAACACTTTCAATGTACCATAGATATTAGAGTTCAAAGTGATGTATTCAAAGAAGCCTGAAAATAGAAAATTCCACCAGAGCGATGTGAAGTACCTGATGCTGTCTCATAGGGTGCCAGAGCAATTGTGGTCCCATGAAGCTTACAGACCACACAACTCCAATAGTAGCTTTTAAAGTTCAAAGAAATAAAAGAAATGAAATGGACCAAAATTGGTAGTATGCCTACTACCATTTTTTTGGCCTTTTTGGATACACTACTCTGTACATGTAATACCCGCCCTTTTAGAGACCCTTTGACCAGCGTTGACTGACCCTGGGTGCGGGAATAGTCTTAGAAATGCATGCCAAACTATCTTGAGTTACGTATTAGGAGTGGTACTCGATAGAGTAGAGGCTACTCGATCGAGTAGCGAGGTTACTCGATCGAGTAGGGGGTCACTCGATCGAGTATGTTGGGTACTCGATCGAGTATCGAGTTTTCAGCGAGGGTTTTTAATCGCGTGTTGTTAAATCTGCAATTCATTTCCGCCTCATTCTTCCCATCCATCAGTCGCCTCTTTCCCTTCCCTTCACCATAAAACCTCCATGGAAGCCTTTTTAAAGATCCTTGTGTCTTAGGAGAGCGTCACTTGAGTCGGGTAGCGGTCTTTTGCTGGGTTTCTCCTTATAGGTATGTCATAATCATCATCACTATCCTCATCTTTGCAATTAGGGTTTGCTTGGTAGTAATAGATGATCGTGTTGTGCTTATAGGCTTTGCTTGGTTGCTGGTTATGGCATGTGTTGGCATGGATTGGTTGCAGTTGCTTAAAGGTAGGTTCGCCTACTCAGTTTCTGTAGATGGTCTAGTGTGTCGGATGTTGTGGTTGTATTGTGGTTGTTGTATTTTATCGTATTCGTAGTGTGACGGTTCTGATTGTGATTGTGATTGTTTGTCTCTGGTTCTCGAGATGCGTTCTCGGCTGAGTGGAGTCACTTGCGGGAGTGGCTTCACACCCTAGTTTCGCCCTCCGTGGAACCCGCCACGGGAGGGGATGTGCACATTAATGGGACAGGGTTATCGCTCGGTATGATGAGCGGGACTTAGGTGGGAACGGCTGCGGTCCCCCACTGGCAGGGCTGGTCCAGTGGACAGTCGGTGACGGAGATTGTTTGGAGTGGGTGCGTTTGTGTGTGTGACTGATTGTGTTGAGTTGTATTGATAGTTGTTGTTGATATTGTTGTATCTCATCTCAGTACTGACCTTGTGTGGTTTTCTCGTTTGTTTATGTGTCTGCCGTGATCCCTTATGGTGAGCAGTCTGTCTTAGCAGGTGTTGATATGGTTGATAGCTGGAGTTCGGGCAGGGATGAGTCTTCACGAGATTTTATAGTTATAGGGAGTAGTCTTTGAGTTGTATCTTTGTATCATCAGTTGGTTTTAAATCACTTGTAAAGTAACATAATAGTTCTTTTATCGACATTTGATTATTACTTCCTCGGGCAACCGAGATGGTAACGCCCTTATATGCTAAGGAAGGCCTAGTTAAGACTCCTTTGAATATGGGGGTGTTACAAAGTGGTATCAGAGCGACGATTTTGGAACCTGTAACAAATGAACTTAATGAACGTAGTGAGTCTAATAAAATGAACCTGGTGTATGTATAATGGGAGCCCCGCTGATGCTAGATTTTGGGTGAGTAGGCGCCCTAATTTCAAAATCTTGGCCCCACGATACTTAAGCCAGTCACATGGTACGGAAATGTGGAGTCCGTGTGTCTATGTGTGATGTGTATGTTAATTGTGCCGGAGCTACCTCTGGTTAAGTCTTTTAAAGGGGTGTGATAGTGGTATTTGGGCCGTGTATAGTAATCTTTGGTGGAATTAGTAAAGTTTTTGGCGTGATTAGTGAGCTTATACGATGGTTATGAGATACGTGAAAAAGGTTTACGTGATTGAGATGCGTGAAAATGTGGAAGTGTAGGTCGTGACATGAAGAGTGAACATGTTGGTGTTTGTTATAAGTTGATGATGACGATAGTCATATACGAGTTTATAAATCCTGCCGTAATTACGATGATGATAATTATGGAATTGTTGAGTTATAATCTGAAACATAGCATATAGTAATGCGTATATGCCTTGTTTATTAGTTGAAATTTTCCGCTGCGTAATAATTGATTTGTGTAAAATGATTTACTTATGATAGAATGTGGAACATGATAGATTAATTTGTTATGAAGAATATGCGATTATATGTTATATGAAAGAATGAACTAATGTTAATTACATGTTCCAAGTTGAATGAACACAAATTTGGTAGTAATGTATAAAGTAAGTTTAAGTGTAATATGATGACGTGATTATGTTTATGGAAGATTCGGTAGCAGGTAAACCGAGTTGGGTAATTTGTGTAGCGTAATGTGACATACACTTTATTAGTGAGACGATCCGTTATACGGGAGTAATAATGGTAATGCGTGAACGAGTGTGATAATTATTGCCGAGTTCCGAACTTAGTTTGGAATCGACACGCGATATTGTTTTTGCAGGAATCTTCGATTTACTTCGTATTTCTGACCGAGTACTTAACTATACCTGACCGAGTGCGAGTGCTTACTAGACCGAGTAGACCTCACTCGATCTAGTTCGGAAGCTATGACGTCGGGATGTGGAAATTTTCTGCAGATACTCGACGAAATAGCTCCTACTCGATCGAGTAGGGTGGTACTCGATCGAGTACCCTAGACACCCGATCGAGTAGGTTACTGTACAGTGAATCTTACGGGTTTCTTAAAACCCTTATTCTTCCTATTCTTCTCATTCCTTCCTCTTCTTTTCGTGACCTAAGCTCTCAAATCCTCAAAAAATCTCTCATATCTTGTGTTGGTAGTGGTTAATTTGGGGTTATTTTCTTTGTTTAATTTCGTTCTTTTACTTTACTACTTGATCAAGGTATGATTTCTACCCTATCTATATGTTTTTATGCTTTAAACTTGTTGAGGATGATTATATAACCCGAAAATTTCGATTCATATGATCAATTTGTTGCTTTTAATTGTTGAAATATGATTCACATGCCTTCTTTTCTTGATTGTTGATGATTAATTGCTGTAATATAGACTAGAAATTTGCAATTTGGGGGCCGAAATTTCTAGGGTTACAAAAATCAAAATCGATTTTGGGTGTTTTACATTGATTAGATGATGAAATCGAGTACTATACCTTGTATATAACATGTTGAAGGATGAATTTTGATGATTTTTACCTTAAAAAGTTGCCTTAAAACTCCGTCTTAAAAGTGCCTCAAATGGAAATTCGTGTTTTATATGTGGAATTTGGTGTTGTATATAACTGTTTAAATAAAAGTTTAACTTCAATATGATAGTAGTGGTGTTGATTCATGAAGAATACGTTAAAATAATTACAGCTGTAGAGACCGTCTGACAAGTTTAACTGAGTTATTTGTTTCTAATATTGAAGATGATGATAATATGCCCTAAGTTACCTTTCCATGAGCTTGCACAAAGCCTCACATGTTATTAGGAGTGTATATGGAGTGACCTTAGAATCATACTAGGAAGTTGGAATTTGCTGAGCATGTGTATTCATCATGGTAAACTTATCGCAACTAGTAAACATGAGTAGCTATAAACTGAATGTGCATATCAAATTGGGGAAACTGTGGTAAAGGTGCGTACCTAGCTGAGTATTCAAAGTTAATGACACGAAATATGTGCTTCACATGTCGAACTGGTTGATGAGTTGGTGAACTTAGCTGAGTATATAAAATCCAAATTACGTGAAGTATATGTTTACATGTTTATACAAGTTTGTTTAAATCATATGCCGAAACAGATGCCGAGACCGAACGTAGGGACCCGTCAGAGTAAACGGGGGAGGGTTACACAGCCTGAGACTGGGGAGGGGAGTGGACCCGTGGTACCTGCAGTTCCGGAGTACCCTTCTGTTGTGTTTGTAGATTTCAAACAGAGAGAGCGTTTTGTAGATTTGCAAAAACGCAAAATGAGACCGACGAGGTGTATAGATACTACACTGTTGGAGGATTTGGGAATAGAGACGGATGTCCGTCACATATTCGAGACTTTGGGTTTTACGGGTTTGTACAGGCTGAGGAAACACTCTTATCCTTTTCTTACCTTGGAGTTTATGAGCTCCTTTAGCTATGACCCACTGCCCGCACCGTTGAGTTTCGATTGATGAACACCGTTTTACGTTGACTATGGATCTGTTTGCGTCTCACCTTGGGTTGGCCAAGCCTCCCAAGGATTCTATCACCGATATTCCTGCTGAGTGCGGTGTCTGCCGCCTAATGCCTTGCTTGACCGGAAAGCCAGCTCCCACCTCAAGCAACATGCTTTGATTAATGATTTTCAAAGCATGTTACCTTGAGGGTCTTTCTCCGTTCTCTTTCAAACCTCCTTTATGACGAAAAGATATCGATGAACCGAATCATCATGAGGTGTTGCTTCTGATGTCTTACCTCAACCCGGAGCGGGCCAGGAAAGTGGTCTTTAATGCTCCTTCCATCGTCCTGTCTTTGCCCTTGCCTTGATGGCTCTTTGCTTCTTCCCGGTACTTGAGCTGTGGCGCTATCGCCACTCGGTTAGCCGAAAAGCTAACCTCCTTTGAGGCTTCTTCAGAGTATGTGCCTCTAGCTACCCCAGTGCCGACTATGGACCGTGACTACTATCTCGACCTGAAATGGTTGAGAACTTTGGCTGGCGGTAGCCTTGCCTGGAGGGTGTGGGGCATGAGTTGGATGAAGATTCCAGCTCCTGAGCACCTTCCACTGACGGAGCTTTTGGAGCCGGCGGTTGTGGCTGTGGACTCTGGTGATGAAGAGGAGGAGGAGGATGTTGATAGACCCCGCCAGCTGCAGACCTACCTCATCGACGACACGATTCTCGAGGTGATGCTAGAGCCGACGAAGGGCGAGAACGCGGCGGTTATGGTGGTGGAGAGACCCAGGTTGGGGAGAGGACCCCGTCGAGTGAGGGAGAGGGCCTCGGAGACTAGGCCACAGCCGGTAGCACCTCAAAGAGCGGCGTCCTTTCTTTGTGCTACCCTTACCTTGACACCCCGGAGACGCGATCCAGCTACTTAGCAGAGAGAGTGTCATCTACCTTGACACTCAGGAACATGCACGAGATGGCGTACACTCAGGGGATATGGACCGAGGGACCGCATCCGGTTTGGTGGAGTGGAGTTCGGGACTATACCGGGGTTTTCCACTCCTACGGGGTGGATCAGTCGACGTGGGGGACACCTCAGTCCTTTGCCTACGGTGGCTTGACCCCATGGTACGTGAGTGCGGGAGCCGGGGCAGGAGTTGATGCGGGCATTGGTTCATCAGGAGCGGGTACGTCTGGAGGCGGTGGTGGTGATGATGAGGTGATGGTTGATCAGTAGCAGCAGCAGTAGGAGGGGTGATGCTCCTTGTTTTTATCCTTGTTTATGGTCGTTGGTAGTAGGTTTTGGTAGTATGGTTATATTTTGGTAGTTGTTTTCGTTGAAACTATGGTTATGGATTTGTATTATTGGCCATAAGGCCGGATTTGTTACTTAACATTGTTGCAGGATTGATCTTGGGAGTCGGGAAATCATCCCGACTCAAGTTACGTGACGACTATGTATATATATGTTAGTTATGACAGGTTTTATAAGGCACTTTGGCCTGTAGGTACTCGACAGAGTACCCCGTACACTATCGAGTAGCTGCAGGAAGGAAAGAATTAAAGCATTCTGATCTCTGGGCCACTCGATCGAGTAGCCAAGACATTCGATCGAGTAGCATGGCACTCGACCGAGTACCACTACATACTCGATCGAGTAGCACTGTTACAGGAAGTTTTCGAAAATTAAAAGTGTGCAATTGTTTTATAATTGCAAGTTTGATGTTTAACGTGGTTGTTAGTACTTAGTAACATCTTTGAACCATTAATTTCATATGTTGGAAGTCGTGCTTGAGTTTTATATGCATATCTGTGTTGGGGTTGGTGTCCTTAACAGTTAGTGCAAGGACTTATAAACCTCTAAAAGGATCAAAGGGCATACTTTGGTATTATTATCAGTTGATCCACGTTTATCAATAACGGTTGGCTTGCTAGATAAGTTTGACGTTATTGTCATACAGATGGCGGTGATCAACTGGTCCCTAAAAGTCACACCTATAGGATACGTTCGAGAGATGTGACGGTATGAAAATACTGTCATGTAGATGCCAAAATTGACTAACCAGTTAGTCCGAGTTATTTGACTAGTAATTAGTCAAATATGTGATGTTGAGATATTATATTTAATACAGATTAAATATCATGGGCTAAGGCGAATTAACCAGTTAATTCGTAAAATTAAATATAAATGATTTATATTTAATTAAATGTATATTGAATATAACTATACAATACTGTTTTTTGTCGGACACGTATTAATAATTTAGCTAACCCGTATTATTAGCTGATGCCTTAATTTCCGATAACCGATAACAGTTTATAATCAGACCGCGTCATATACATTTAGCCATTAGGGTTCGGACTACGAGTCAAATAGAAGAGGAAATGGAAAAGCCCATTTCCTCCCCATGGACTCGGCTTGGCCGAATTAGGAGAACAAAAAGGAGAGCCTCCTCCTTGATCCAGACCTAATCGTCATTAGTAAAAAAGAATTAGGGTTTCAGAGATTAATTTTCTCTCTGAAACTGAGATCTCTCATCTCGAAAAACTCACATCAGTTCTCCCAATATTGCAAGGCAATCGGAGAACACCATCTAGCACAAGGGTATATCTCGGACAGGGTCTTGGGTGCAACTATTAGGAGGGAATCTGGTTTGATTTCTGTTCTTTACGCCGTGCATCAAAGGACCTGAGGTTATTTCTTGTTCCTTATCGTTTCACTTGTATTTATGTTTTATGACAATAATCACATGTTTAAATTTACGTTATAGTCCTAAATTTAAAGGGTAGTATACGGATATTAACCCACAAGTGGTATCAGAGCGAGGCCACGTAAATTTTTTATGTGTTTTTCATAAAACGATTTTGAAACGATTGTTTTTGTCTTAAAAACCGTGTGGCATCAGCTAAATTTTCTCACGGCAGAAATTTTTTTTTGTTTTGGCTGTTGCGTTTTTATGAAACCGTGACATGTTTTACACGGTTAATTCATGTTGTTTTCGTTGATTTATGCATATTGTTGTTTTATACGGAGATTATAACAATATGTCATGTTTTGCAAATTTGTAGAATTGATTTTAATCGGTTTTGATCAAAATTGCATTTGATTTTGTCTCGACAAACTTGTTTCACGAGGGTTTGGAGTTTTTCAGAATGTTTTGTACTCGATCGAACAAGATTTTAATCGATCGAGTGTTTTTTTTCTGTCTTGTTTTGCTCGATCGAGTCCCTGTTGTACTCGATCGACCCTGTTCCAAAACTTTTTGCTCGATCGAGTCCCTGTTGTACTCGATCGACCCCTTTCAAAACCCCTCTGCTCGATCGAGTTGTCCTCGTACTCGATCGAAAGCGATTTGTGATAAAGGTACTCGATCGACCACCAGTTTAGTCGATCGAGCACTTCCTGTTTGGCAACCCTCTCGATCGACTTGCAGTTCAGTCGATCGAGCCCTTTTGTCCCTCGATCGAGCACTTATGTCCCTGGATCGAAGGATTTCCGTTTTAACAGCTTTGAAAATTTATTCTTTTTGTTTTAAATTTTCTTTTGGCTTCAATATGTACTTTATGCAGATATAGTACACTCGCTATGATTGTGAAACGGTTCACACACGTACCATTATGTTATTTTAAAACATATTTAAAGTAACGGATTGTAATGGATTAAAATTAAATGATAGAAGCGGTTTTATCACATGAATTTTAATCATTAAAAGGTGGTTTGGATAAATTTAACATAATTACGGAATTATGTCACGAATGAATTTGTTTTTAGTTGATGCATTTTTATTTATCGTTTATCTTGAATGCCGTGAATGCCTTTTATTACGTATTTAATTTTTGCAAACGATTGTAACTTAGTGTGGCCTTAGTAGAACGTGTTACCGTAATGATGGAACACGGTCTTGGTTGTATTTTGAGATCTCGTATCTCCGTTTTGGATTTTTCACTTGTAATTACAGTTTTAATTAGAATGTAAATAGGTTTATATTTTGTAATTTTAATTGTAATTTTTGAGAAGACCAAAGATGGAGACCGGATGCTCACTCCCGCTACTTGGATCAAGATGTTCTTTTACTAGGATAGGCCACACTAGGACCTTTTTTTACGTATTGCATTCCTTTATTTATTTTTCGTAACGATAATATGCATCATTTTCCGCCTAAAAACCAAACCACCTAATTATTGCATGAAAACTGACACATATAGAGGTCACGAGTTAGTTTTCATTGACATTCGTATGTCACACGATCATGCTAAGCCATCATCTAAATTGATTCATTCACGCAGACGCTAGTTATTCGTTCACTTAAAATGAATTATAATTAAGCTGATGGGATCTTCCTCGTATAAACAAAAATTGAGAACGGTCTTTATAGGTCAAACTCCAATGAATCCCTTCTTCGTCGGTAGGCATACTATGACCCCTTCTACGCCGGGTAAGTTGGAACCGATTGACCTATTTTATCTCAACACTATGGTCACTCGTACGATCCTGTGATCATGGTGGACTATAGATAGGATTTACGGAAATCTATCGACCAAGAGTTCTTCCGGAAGAATTAGCTAAACAGTTGGCTTATCAATTTACAGAAATTGAGTCTTGGGATCACTTGTATCTTTCTTGAGGGAGATCAATTATGCAAGTGCGAGAGTCTACATGTTTAAAATGAATTTTAAAATAGACTTAAATCACCTCGATGAGTTGCTTATTTCGTTTTTGTTTTTCTTTCTTTTTCAGTGTAGATCACGTTTTTTAAAACTGCTAAACAACAAATGGCTGGTTCTCCTGATAACCCAATGCCAAGTGCCACATTGGACCGTGAGTCCTGGCTTCGGATCTTCATGAATCAGATGAATCAGTCTACTCGATCAAGAATGATGGATCAAACTTCGCGGACCGGGAGGCGGCATTACGGAATGCTGCCGCTGCGACGGAAGCTCAAATATCTATTAGAGCCCATCCCGGCAAACCCAGGTCCCACGGCTAGAGCTGCTGAAGTCACCAAGTTTAATGATTTCTGTATGGAAGCGGGTGCGATTAAAAACGTACTCATTTTTGCAATGGAACCCAATTTGCAGAAGCGCTTCATAGCCCATGGTGCATACAAGATTTTCACCACGCTCACTAAGGAATTCTCGAAAGCACCGAGAATCGTGACCTATGAGCATACCACTCGCTTCTTTGATGCGAGACTCCAGAAGGGCCAACCGGTTAGCCCACACATTCTCAGCATGATTGAGAATGTCGAGAAACTGGAGACCTTTAACTGTAACATCAGCGAGAACATTGTTATCGACCGCATACTTCACTCACTCCACGATGGTTATTCGCAATTTAGAGCGAATTACTATATGAATGATTTGAAGAAGACTCCCCATGAATCGCACTCCTCCTCGTACGCACCGAGAAGGACATGAAAGTCAGTGGGAGCATAAAACAGGATGTTCTCGTTGTGTCAAATAAAGGAAAGGGTAAGGGCAAAGCTCAGGCAAACCTAGCAGTAGGTAAGGCGAAGTTCAAGAAGTCGGGCTCAGGTAAGAGTGGTCCTGGTGAGTCGAGTAACTCATCGGTAGCGACAAAGAGCAAGAAAGATAACATGGAATGCCATCACCGCCACATGATCGGGCATTGGAGACGCACGTGTCCCGTTTATCATGAGGACTTAAAAGCGGTCGTGTTAAACCTCTTGGTATGTCTTCTTCTTCTACTTTTATTCATATGATTGAGATTAACCACGCAAGTTACTGGAACTTGGGTACTTGATACTGGTTGTGGTTCTCATCTGTGTAATCATGTGCAGGGGCTCCGAAACATCGAACCCCTCGTAAAGGGTGAGGTGGACCTGCGTGTTGGGAATGGAGCAAGAGTAGCTGCCATCTCCAAGGGGACATATGTGATCCAGCTTCCTAGCGGATTTGAGTTGTCTTTATTTGACTGCTATTATGTTCCTAGTCTTTCAAAAAACATTATTTCAGTTTCTGCGCTTGATAAACTTGGTTTTTCATTTGTAATAGAAAATAATACTTGCATTTTCTCATTACACGATATGATTTACTGACAAGGCGATCTCCATGAACGGAATTTATGTTTTAGATCAGACCTCGGAAATATTACACGTAATGAATAAAAAGTTAAAGGTTGGTGACAAAGATCAAACGTATCTATGGCACCGCCGTATGGGACACATTAATGAGAAACGCGTAAAACACTCATCAAACATGGAGCTATCTCGGCCTTTGATTTTCAATCATTTGGCACGTGTGAATCATGTCTCATCGGTAAGATGACTCGTATTTCCTTCAAAGGTGTTGGAATGCGCGCTGCTGACCTATTAGGACTCATACACACGGATGTATGTGGCCCTATGTCAATCACCGCACGAGAAGGCTATAGATATTTCATCACTTTCACGGACGATTTGAGTAGATATGGCTATGTCTACTTAATGAAGCACAAAAGTGAATCCTTTGAGAAATTCAAGGAATACCAAAATAGGGTACAGAACCTATTAGGTAGAAAGATTAAAACACTACGTTCGGATCGTGGTGGCGAGTATCTTTCTCACGAGTTTGATCAACACCTAAAGGACTGTGGGATTGCCCTACAGTTAACTCCACCTAGAACACCTCAGTTGAATGGTGTGTCCGAACGGAGAAATCGAACACTACTTGATATGGTTCGATCCATGATGAGTCACACGGTTTTACCTGATTCATTATGGGGTTTTGCTCTTTTGTTAGCCGCTCTAATACTTAACCGAAGTCCGTCTAAAGCTGTTGACAAGACTCCATATGAACTATGGAAGGGAACGGTCCCTAACTTGTCCTTTATACGGGTTTGGGGCTGCGAGGCTTATGTCAAGTGGAGACACGAGGATAAGCTCGGCCCGCGATCGGTCAAGACATACTTTATAGGTTATCCTAAAGGAACACGTGGTCATTACTTCTATTCGCCAACCGAACAACGAGTATTTGTTGCGGCTAGTGCGACATTCTTAGAGAAGGAATTTCTCGAGAATGCAAAGAGTGATAGAACCTTCGACCTGTCGGAGATTCCAGAACCAAACACCGAGCAACCATTGGAGGAACCTGTTCCTTCAATCCCGGCTGCGGTGAATATTCCTGAGGAACCTAGGAGGTCGGGAAGAGTCTTTATTCCTCCGGATAGATACATTGGTATGGTCGAGGAACATGACATAGATGACGTTCTACTCTTAACGAGTAGTGAACCCGCAACCTATAAAGGTGCCATGACTAGTTCTGACTCAAAGCTATGGCTTGAGGCCATGCAATCCGAGATGGACTCCATGTATGAGAACAACGTATGGGATCTTGTTGACTTACCTGCTAAGGTTCGTCCCCTTCAATGCAAATGGCTTTACAAGATAAAGCATTCTGTGGAAGGTCAACAAGATATCTACAAAGCACGACTAGTTGCTAAAGGTTTCACCCAAGTGCCAGGTTTGCACTACGATGAGATTTTTGCACTCGTAGTCATGCTGCGTTCCATTCGGATTATCTTAGCGATCGCCGCTTTTCATGACTATGAAATTTGGCAAATGGATGTGAAAACCGCCTTCTTAAACGGCTTTTTGGAGGAAGAGTTGTACATGGTACAACCCGAAGGTTTCATTGATCCAAAGACATCCTAAGAAAGTGTGCAAACTTAAGCGTTCCATTTATGGACTTAAGCAAGCATCAAGGAGTTGGAATCATCGCTTCGACCAAGTGATAAAAGACAATGGATTTACTCGATCGGTCGAGGAACCATGTCTATATATCAAGTCGAGTGGGAGCAAGATTGTCTTCCTAATATTGTATGTTGACGACATACTCCTGATTGGGAATGACATACCTCTCTTAACTTCGGTGAAAGTATGGTTGAAAAACCATTTCCAGATGAAAGATCTGGGAGAGGCACAAAGAATTCTAGGCATCCGTATCTATCGAGATAGAGCACGACGGATGTTCTCTCTCAGTCAGGAGTCTTACATAGACAAAGTCCTAGAGAGATTCAGTATGACTAACTCCAAGAAGGGGTTCCTTCCTATGGCTCCAGGGGTGCATTTGAGCCAGTCTCAGGCACCAGAGACACCGGAAGAGAAAGAGCGCATGACACGGATTCCTTATGCTTCGGCTATAGGATCAATCATGTATGCCATGATATGCACACGTCCAGACGTGGCATATGCATTGAGTATGACAAGTCGATTCCAACAAAGATCCAGGTGAACCACATTGGCTGGCTGTCAAGAACATTCTTAAGTACCTACGGAGGACTAAAGATTGGGCATTGACTTATGGAGGCTCTCAAACACTATGCGCAACCTATTCGCGAGATGCTAGCTTCCAAACGGATCGAGATGACTCGAAATCTCGATGCGGATTCGTTTTTACTCTTAATGGCGCTATGATCAGCTGGAAGAGTTCGAAACAAACTCTGTTACAGAGATTCTACGATCGAGTCCGAGTACTATGCCGCGTCTGAAGCTACAAAGGAAGCGATATGGATGCGTCAATTCTTACATGGGCTCTCTGTAGTGCCTAGTTCGAATGACCCGATCACCATCTATTGCGACAATAGTGGTGCCATCTTCCAAGCTAAGGAGCCAAAGTCTAGCAACAAATCTAGACATGTACAACGGAAAGCTCATCTAATCCGGGATTACGTAGAGCAAAAGGAAGTAGTGATAGAAAAGATTGCTACGAATGATAACATAGCAGATCCTCTCACTAAACCATTACGACAAGATAAGCATGAAGGGCATGTTAATTCCATGGGAATTAAACGTGTTCCTAAGTTGTAGTACTCTTTTATGGATTAGATTCATTCTCTTTTGTACTCTATACGACATCATCGTTTTGATATTTTTTATATATATTTTGTTTTTCATGTGGAATTGTACGACAATTTTGAACACCACAAAGTGAACTGAACAAACATCATATCTTTTTAGTCCTTAATTGCCCACATGAGCTGATAACTCGGCAATTATTTTGTGACGTTGGTTGATGGTGGGTTCAACGAGCCATAAGTCAACCGGTTGACCGACCAATCACGAGGCGATTTATACGGATATTTCGTAGGACACAATTGTGACATCGACGTGGAGTCCTAAATGTTTTATAACATTCGTTGCCCGGTCGTGGATAGGACTTCCATGGTGATCCTTAGAGTCGAATCTCTTGACTATCGACTGTCTCTTGAGACTAAGGCATTTTGGGTGACTTTGGTTTCTTTCTCACGGTCATCCGTAACAGGGGGCCAAGTAGATTTTTTCTGGGTCATTTCATGCCGTGCTTAGATCGGAAGGAGTCGAGTTGAAGGAAATATTCAGCCTTTATCGTACTCGATATTTCTCGGGGCCACTCGAGGAGTCAGAATCGAAATGCATGGCCATGCTCGGATACGGATTCGTTTTATCAGTTAAGTTACTCTCTAGTCGGGGAAACCACTCTTGATACAGATCGATTGTAAAATACGACCTTTGTGGATCCAGATCTGCAAATTGTTTTACATTGAATGGGAGAAATTTTAAATGAATATGAGAATCGGTTATCGCACATACACTTGTTCGGACAAGTGGGAGTTTGTTAGAGCTTGTGTCCTCCAGTTAGTGCGGATAACGTCATTGCACATACACTTGTACGGACAAGTGGGAGCTTGTTGGGGTTGGTGTCCTTAACAGTTAGTGCAAGGACTTATAAACCTCTAAAAGGATCAAAGGGCATACTTTGGTATTATTATCAGTTGATCCACGTTTATCAATAACGGTTGGCTTGCTAGATAAGTTTGACGTTATTGTCATACAGATGGCGGTGATCAACTGGTCCCTAAAAGTCACACCTATAGGATACGTTCGAGAGATGTGACGGTATGAAAATACTGTCATGTAGATGCCAAAATTGACTAACCAGTTAGTCCGAGTTATTTGACTAGTAATTAGTCAAATATGTGATGTTGAGATATTATATTTAATACAGATTAAATATCATGGGCTAAGGCGAATTAACCAGTTAATTCGTAAAATTAAATATAAATGATTTATATTTAATTAAATGTATATTGAATATAACTATACAATACTGTTTTTTGTCGGACACGTATTAATAATTTAGCTAACCCGTATTATTAGCTGATGCCTTAATTTCCGATAACCGATAACAGTTTATAATCAGACCGCGTCATATACATTTAGCCATTAGGGTTCGGACTACGAGTCAAATAGAAGAGGAAATGGAAAAGCCCATTTCCTCCCCATGGACTCGGCTTGGCCGAATTAGGAGAACAAAAAGGAGAGCCTCCTCCTTGATCCAGACCTAATCGTCATTAGTAAAAAAGAATTAGGGTTTCAGAGATTAATTTTCTCTCTGAAACTGAGATCTCTCATCTCGAAAAACTCACATCAGTTCTCCCAATATTGCAAGGCAATCGGAGAACACCATCTAGCACAAGGGTATATCTCGGACAGGGTCTTGGGTGCAACTATTAGGAGGGAATCTGGTTTGATTTCTGTTCTTTACGCCGTGCATCAAAGGACCTGAGGTTATTTCTTGTTCCTTATCGTTTCACTTGTATTTATGTTTTATGACAATAATCACATGTTTAAATTTACGTTATAGTCCTAAATTTAAAGGGTAGTATACGGATATTAACCCACAATCTGTCACAATTAGTGAAGCGGTGATAGTTTCTTGTTACTTAAATGTTGCATCCGCCCTATTACTATCTAATTATCGGAGTTACATCTTCTCATACATTTGTCCATACCCTATTAACATGCTTTATCGACGGCGGCTAGTTATTCCGGTGGTTTGTGTATGATTTCGAATTTAACAAGGATATGCTTAGCGAGTAATGTCCATAACAAATAATATGGTTTTTATTTTATGTTATGATGCAAGTAATAGGTAATGTGTGTTGTAATTTTTGGTGGTGAACTTCGGGGACGAAGTTCCTTTTTAGAGGGGAAGAGTAATGTCGCAAAGTAAAAAGGTTGACTTCGAAATTATGTTTTTGTTTGTTTATAATGTTTTGTTGTTTAATTACAAAATTTTCTAGTACTTTGATCACATTGCTTACATGAAGTGTAAGTGGTTACTTTAGTTCATTAAAGTGAATGTGATGGTATGTTTTAAAGGACGGTCATGAAGAGATAGTTATGGTGCAATGGATCGTAATTGAATCGTGTGGTTAAGTAACATGGTGGTATTAGTTGTGCAACATGAAGTTGATATGAGACATGTTTCGAGTTGATAGTTGTTATCATATGATGAGTGATCGTTGTTCGTGCTTCTCATTACAAGGTTGATGTTTTATATAACATATAGAGTAACAGTTGATGATGATAATGTGTGTATGATAGGAGTAAGAGTCGTTACGAATAGACCGTTAGATAGTGATGATGATGACATGGGGGATGGTATTTCCGGGGAGTAATGACTCGAGTAGGAAGAATGGTGAGGTCGTGTTGTTCCGTGTCTTGTGTGTTGAGATAGGTGAGTTGAACTACGGAGACGAAGTTCTTTTAAGGGGGGAAGACTGTAATACCCGCCCTTTTAGAGACCCTTTGACCAGCGTTGACTGACCCTGGGTGCGGGAATAGTCTTAGAAATGCATGCCAAACTATCTTGAGTTACGTGTTAGGAGTGGTACTCGATAGAGTAGAGGCTACTCGATCGAGTAGCGAGGTTACTCGATCGAGTAGGGGGTCACTCGATCGAGTATGTTGGGTACTCGTTCGAGTATCGAGTTTTCAGCGAGGGTTTTTAATCGCGTTTTGTTAAATCCGCAATTCATTTCCGCCTCATTCTTCCCATCCATCAGTCGCCTCTTTCCCTTCCCTTCACCATAAAACCTCCATGGAAGCCTTTTTAAAGATCCTTGTGTCTTAGGAGAGCGTCACTTGAGTCGGGTAGCGGTCTTTTGCCGGGTTTCTCCTTATAGGTATGTCATAATCATCATCACTATCCTCATCTTTGCAATTAGGGTTTGCTTGGTAGTAATAGATGATCGTGTTGTGCTTATAGGCTTTGCTTGGTTGCTGGTTATGGCATGTGTTGGCATGGATTGGTTGCAGTTGCTTAAAGGTAGGTTCGCCTACTCAGTTTCTGTAGATGGTCTAGTGTGTCGGATGTTGTGGTTGTATTGTGGTTGTTGTATTTTATCGTATTCGTAGTGTGACGGTTCTGATTGTGATTGTGATTGTTTGTCTCTGGTTCTCGAGATGCGTTCTCGGCTGAGTGGAGTCACTTGCGGGAGTGGCTTCACACCCTAGTTTTGCCATCCGTGGAACCCGCCACGGGAGGGGATGTGCACATTAATGGGACAGGGTTATCGCTCGGTATGATGAGCGGGGCTTAGGTGGAAACGGCTGCGGTCCCCTACTGGCAGGACTGGTCCAGTGGACAGTCGGTGACGGAGATTGTTTAGAGTGGGTGCGTTTGTGTGTGTGACTGATTGTGTTGAGTTGTATTGATAGTTGTTGTTGATATTGTTGTATCTCATCTCAGTACTGACCTTGTATGGTTGTCTCGTTTGTTTATGTGTCTGCCGTGATCCCTTATGGCGAGCAGTCTGTCTTAGCAGGTGTTGATATGGTTGATAGCTGGAGTTCGGGCAGGGATGAGTCTTCACGAGATTTGATAGTTATAGCGAGTAGTCTTTGAGTTGTATCTTTGTATCATCAGTTGGTTTTAAATCACTTGTAAACTAACATAATAGTTCTTTTATCGACATTTGATTATTACTTCCTCGGGCAACCGCGATGGTAACGCCCTTATATGCTAAGGAAGGCCTAGTTAAGACTCCTCTGAATATGGGGGTGTTACAGTACACTAGACTCTACTTGTTATCAAAAGTGATACCTCTTCAGGTGAAGTATGTTCCATGGTTTGTGTATGATTTGACCGTCCATGGTCATCAATATGTACACCCCATGTGTGGACACGGGGGGCCCACGGGGTGCTTGGGAAACAAGCGTTTGCATTTGTGGAGTCGCCACCAATTTTTATGGGAAATTGGAACCGTTCGAATACCTCGCGTCATGTCAAGACACAAAGTAGTGGCATGAACACTAAGAACTCGTTACCCTTAGCATTCTATGTCTAGAATGACTCTCGTGGATGCCAATGAACACGGATGTTCACAGAGATCTGGAGTAAGGGGTGAGGGTACGTATTAGGAAGTCCTTTTACTGAACACCTAATCCCGCCCGCCTCGATAGCGGCCTCTACTAATGATTAGGGAAGATCGTTTGCACTCGATATGTTGTCGACTATATGCATGCAATGCAACATCCAACATTTTGATCCTAGCGTGTGAGAATTAACTAAGTCAGTTACAATGATTTAATCAAACATTAACGTTTAGAATTAATTACATGTGTAAACAAGTAAACAAATCATACAAAATAACATAATAAATAAAATGCGATAATTAAAATTACAATAAATTACAATGATTTAATTGATTTACTGTAGATACCTCATTTCTGCACCTCCCGCAAACCACCCGGTGATGATTGGGCCGCATGTTTGGTACGCGGAACGATTTGTGACAGTTCGTAAGTTTATCGTCAAGTGATCGCTCAAACATTTATGTCTACCTCTTAATTGTCATCTACGCGCCGATGCGGTCGTTTTGACAGTAATTAGAGTACATTTGGAGTCCGAGTCGGAATGTTCTGGAATGTTCCGGATATTTCTATTCCATATTTTATAAATCTTTTAGTCTTTGGTAAACTATTTCCCGTAATATTCACACAAAATATTAAGGAAAACCAAATTATTCCGTTATTCCATAAACTAAACACGGAAATCTTTCTTCCGCAGGAGGAAACCACTTGGGAATAGACGCAGCAAGTGCTGCGCCTCTTCCAAGAGACGCAGTGCCTGCTGCGCCTCTTCCCAAGTCCTTTTCTGCGTATTTTTTCGTATCTTTTTATATCTTTTCGAGATTCACTTCCAAAGTCTCTCCGAAAACCCTACTTCCTCCAAGTGATTAGTATATATAGAGACCTTCGGTCTCACATATTTCTCACGCGAGTGTCCGCCCTTCTCCTCCCTTTGCATTCTAGACCACGTTCTTACTTTTTGGCGTCTACGTGCTTGAACTTTCGACCACGTAAGCTCGGATCCTTCTGAGTACCAGTCCCGTTTTGCCTTGACCTAGTTTATTAGTTACGTTTTTAATTAAATATTATTCGTATTATCGCCTAAATTCTGTTCGTTAATTCATTCATTTATTCTTTTCCAAATTATCCGTTTTAGATGTATTTTCGACATAAATCATTAAACCCAATGTAATTATTGTAATTTTCTTTATTGTAATTTTCCTTTATTGTATTTTTATTGTATTTCTTTATTATCACTTGTATGCTTCACATGTAATTGAACTTAAATCCCGACTTTGACATTAATTGTATGATTAAATTACTTGTTCACCGACTTAGTTAATTCTCACATGTTAGGATTAAAACGTTGGATGTTGCATTGCATGCATATAATCGGCAATATATCGAGTATAGATAATTTCCCTAATCATTAGTATAGGCCGCTATTGAGGCGGGCGGGATTAGGTGTTCGATCAAAAGAGCTTCCTAATACGTACCCTCACCCCTTACTCCAGATCTCTGTGAACATCCGTGTTCATTGGCATCCACGAGAGTAATTCTAGACATAGAATGCTAAGGGTAACGAGTTCTTGGTGTTCATGTCACTACTCTGTGTCTTGACATGGCACGAGGTATTCGAACGGTTTCCAATTTTCCAAAATAAATTGGTGGCGACTCCACAAATGCAAACGCTTGTTCTCCCAAGCGCCCCCATGGGTCCATTGTCCACAGTTTGGCGACTCTGCTGGGGATAATACACTTACGTGTAGCCAAAAGGGTGAAACTTGAACAAGGTTAGGGAATAGTTTGTACAAGACAATTGTCGGTTTTCATAACTCGGTCTTCCTAGATCGTTTATTCGGCCTTTTTAGGCCCAACCCCACCCACTCGACCAATCGTCCCGTCTAAACGGTCCTAATTCTTATTTGGGCCTAAGGATGGATAGCGATTGACGTCATCCATACCATGGTGCTTACTCTTGTTTGTATCAAGGACTTTCACTACTTGAGAAAATGGACTAGGAATCGACCTTACTCTTGTTTGGTAAGAGCCTCTCCACAGACTTCGGGTTTGATTGTTCGGTATGGCAACCCACCCTTTAAACCAAAATCCATTTAAAATGCACTCAGCATCCCGTTATAATGCTTGTATATTGTTTGTACCATACGTGATCACCCTTTTCTAAACAAAACCATGACGATTTTTGTAAAATTCAAAATCCTTCTTTAATATGTAAAATTTCGAACTTGGGCCTAATAATATTAGCGCAAAACAAGCCGGAACTCTGTCCAAATTGTCGAGTCAAAATTCGGGCCTCAAAACCTCACTTCGAGTCCACTCCTACAACTACATTAAAGTTGACTAGGACCAACATTCTTCAAATTTTGTCATTTCCTCAAAGCTCACTGACACAAGTGGCACACTCCCACTTCACGAGTCAAAACATTTCTTTTCAAGTAAGTGTTCTAGAGTGGTCGATCGTGTTTTGATTCATCGTCAATCTCTTATTCAGTTTCCAAGATGCCTGGAATAAGCGACGTGAACTTCAATCAACTCCAGGATAGTAATGATCAAATCATAACCGCGCTAGCTCGTCTCCAAGTTATTCAAGACCAAGTGTATGATCGCCTTGACACCATTGAGGGCCGAATATATGCAGTGCAAACGAGGATGCCTCCTCGAGAAAGTGAAATCGTTGATGACTTCGTGAATGACTTCGGAGACGAAAACTCTCCCATGGGTATGACTGCAGCTGAGAAACGACTCCAATACTTAGAGAAGAAATTGATTTATCTTAAAGGGGATGACATTTATAAGGAGAATAATCGCAAGTATGAGGCCGTGAGTTCCAAGTTGCCAACCAACTTCAACATGACGGATATCCCTAAATTCAAGGGGCATGAAAACCCTTTGAACCATATCCGTGCCTTCAAGGATTACATGTCTATCAAGGGCATTAAACCCCAGATGTTTTTAAGGATCTTTCCTTCATCTCTGGACACCATCCCAAAACAATGGTTCTATTCGCTAGATCACAAGAAAATCGCTACTTGGGACGATGCCGCAATCGAGTTTGCTAAACAATATGCGGATAATGCTGAAATCCAAGTCAACATGCGCACTTTAGAGGTTCTTACCCAAAATGACAAAGAGGGTTTCACCGATTTCCTAAGTCGGTGGAGGAAGACTAGTACTCAACTTGTTGAACGTTCGGATGAGGCTACCCTTGTGGAGAAATTCGTGGACAACCTAAAGCCCATCTATGCAAATCATTTGAGGTATCAAAACATCAAGACTTTTAAAGATTTGACCGTACTAGGGACAAGGATCGAAGATGACATTCGTAAAGGGCTCTTGTCCAAAACGATTGGTCGTGGATATCAAGGCTCAACAAGTCGTTCTTACGGCTCTACTAGCAAGACTGATGAAGTTAACCTCCTTGAGCCATCTAAGAAGAGTACCCCTCCAAGGAAATTCATAAATCTAGGGGACACATATTCCAACGCTCTGAAAAGATTGATAAAACTCGGGAAACTTCAACCCATAGGCGCTACGCTTGAACCAGAAAAGAAATCCAAGTTCTGGGATGAGAATTCGTACTGCGAATACCATAGAGGTAAGGGACATGATACAGAAAAATGCTACAAATTGAAAAATGTACTTCAAGACATGATTGAAGACGGTCGCCTACCAATACCACCTGGAGGTAAGCCTAACAACACTAAGAATCCTCTTGGAGTTCTAGTGATTACAAATGAAGAATCTACCATAGATTGTGCACATCTCGTTTCCCCAGTCGAAGATGAAGTTCATGCAATAGAAAATGAAGGGAACTACTCCACCATTTCCCCAACCATCACTGATTTCATCGCATGGGCAAAAAGTGTGGATAGACAAGTCTTGGAACTAGAGAGTGCAGTGGCAACCTTACGTGGCCCCAACGCCACACCTAGAAAATGTGCACCACTAGTTTTCTTTCGAAACACTACAATGCAAGAAGTAGTAGCCATGGTTGATGAACTAGTCGACCAGATTATCCAATTAGAAGCTGAAATCATAAGAATGAGGGAACTTGCTACTATCAATGGAATATGGGCCGACGATGACGAAGATCTGTATCTCACTAAACACTACTTAGTCAAAATCAGTGAGGAAATAGTCCAGAATTGTGAAGATCAAGATGTAGATCACCTTACTCGTTCGGGGCGCCCATACCAAAATACTTCTCAAAATGGTCCCATAGCAAACGGTCCAACCAATGTAATCGCACCAAATAACAATGAAGAAGGCTCTACCGGCCATCTACTAAAGCAACTACAAAAGACAAAGGCTGATCTTTCAGTCTGGCAACTAGTGTCAAGCTCATTCCCACATCGCCAAGCTTTGCTGCAAGCTTTGGCCAAACTAAATGTGGCACATAACTCCACACCCGACGACGTGGTCAACTTGGTCTTCCAAGAATCACCAAAGCTCAGTAATCCTATTACTTTCTCGGATGAGGATTTGCCACCCTTCGGTGCTAGTCATAACTTGGCTCTTTATATCACCGTCATTTGCTTAAAGAAGAATGTGCCAATGACCTGAGTAGATGATGGCTCAGCGGTCAACGTCATACCCTTGAAAACGGCATATAAATTGGGCATGAAAGAATCAGATTGGACTCCTACCAATCAAGGTGTTCGCGCATATGATGGTACACGACGAAAGGTGGTGGAACTTGTTGACCTAACCATAGCCACATGGCCAATTGAACGAAAGGTCAATTTTCAAATAGTGGACATCGAGGCATCCTTCAACATACTTCTGAGAAGACCCTGGATTCACGCTTCTAAAGCGATAACATCCACACTCCACCAGAAAATCAAAATCCCATTAAATGACAAGGTGGTGACGATCACTTCGTCGCCCATCAAGGCAATCATCGAAAAGAAGTCAAGCAATCAAGTCCTTACAGATCCAGTACATGAACTTGGGGCTTTCACATCATAAACGTCATAGAAAGCGAGTTGGCACCATTATACTTCAATCCCTACTCTAACCTAGTGGTCAACCACATACTCAAAACCCAGGATACTTCCCGGGAATGCCTTTGAATCTTATCCAAAGGAGCACCATTGCTCCCTACAAGGAGGGTAATTCACAAAGAATACCCCTTGGATTAGGATACAAACCCACCAAAGAGAAAGTTCTCGAGATGCTCGCTCAAATTCAAAACCGTAAGAATGTGGGAATTCAAATGCGACCCTATCTCCCTACCCTAAATGGATACTTCGTTAGGGAAGGAAGTCAAGAATTCTTTCATGGATTTCCCGAACCTTGGCATTATCTTGAAAGGAAGCTAGCCGGAATCGAGATCTTTCACGATTGCTACTTCATTCCTCCAGAAACGGTTCCTACCGTCAAGACTCGTTAAGCACCTTGCCTAGACGAACAAGCTGTGAGTCTACTATTTGGAGAAGATCGATTTGTTAGAGCTGCGCAGGATGAGATCATTACTATGATACTTCAAGATGATCACTTCAACCCTACCGCATTAATCACAGAAATCAACACCAATCAGCAGAAAGGATGGAGAAAATCGATGAAGTGGACAAACAACCAAGGAAGACTCTTCAAGCTCACTACTGGAGAAAGAGATATGTTCAAACGAGAACCAGAAGACGATGAATTCGAGTCAGAGTCAGAGTCGGAGTCAGAGTCGGAGTCTAGAGAAGTTCCTAGAGAGTCTCCTCCTGTCGTCGTTCCCACTCCCCTCGTTTCTCCTAGCCTAGTATCGAATAGCAACATTAATTCGGGAAATGTCCCAACCGCCGTCCCTTTACCTCCACTGACCACAGATCAGATGGCTTCTTTGTTTCAACTTTTCTCAAATCTTAATATGAATAAATCAGGTTCTGCTTACTCTTCGTGTTATCTTGAATGCAATTCTGTTTACGATGATGATGAGAATGACCCAGACCCTGACTCAATCAAGATACCTCCCTACATAGCCAAAGAAATACTACAAGAGGGGGAAGGGGGACCCGTGATAGAAGATACTGAACCCATCAACGTAGGAACTGAACTAGAACCCCAAGAACTTAGGATAGCGACAACCCTGAGCCCCAACGAAAGGGCCAATTTCATAGACCTCCTACACGAATTCAAAGACGTTTTCGCTTGGTCCTACAAAGATATGCCAGGGATCGACATGGAGATTGCAAAGCATAGAATCCCAATCAAACCAGGGTTTAAACCCGTGAAACAGAAGCTTCGAAGAATGAGGACAGAATGGGCTCTCAAAATCAAAGAAGAAGTCGATAAACAATTCAAAGCCGGTTTCATCAAAGTTTCCGAGTACTCAGACTTGGTAGCTAACATAGTACCCGTACCCAAAAAGGATGGGAGAATCCGTGTTTGTGTTTACTTTAGAGACTTAAACAAAGCAAGCCCTAAGGATGACTTTTCTCTACCACATATGGACATATTAGTGGATAATACAGCAGATCACGCGTTGCTATCCTTCGTGGATGGATACGCGGGATATAACCAAATCAAGATGGCCTTAGAGGACATGCATAAGACCGCCTTTGTCACTCAATGGGGAACCTATTGTTACACGGTCATGCCGTTTGGGTTAATCAATGCCGGAGCTACATACCAACGCACCGCAACTACGCTCTTACATGACATGATGCATAAAGAAGTTGAGGTATACGTAGATGACATGATTGTCAAGTCCAAGGAAAGAGAGGGACATATTGCGAACCTTTGCAAATTCTTCTCGAGGCTACGGAAGTACAACATGAGGCTCAATCCTCAGAAATGCGCATTCGGAGTGACATCTGGCAAACTCCTGGGATACGTGGTTAGCCAACGAGGTATAGAAATAGACCCTTCAAAGATCAAAGCTTTAATCGAAATGCCACAACCTCAAACAGAGAAAGAAGTTGGGGGATTCCTAGGCAAGGTACAGTACATAAGTCGATTCATATCGAAACTCACCATGATCTGCGAACCCATATTCAAGAAGTTAAAGAAAACAGATCACACCATGTGGGATGATGACTGTCAGAAGGCTTTCGACCAGATCAAGGAAATACTAGCCAAACCGCCAGTGCTCATGCCACCTCAACGGGATAAACCTCTTGGTTTATATCTCACGGTAACTGAAACGGCCATGGGCGCCATGCTAGCTCAAACCGTAGGAAAAGAAGAAAGAGCCATCGACTACCTTAGTAAGAAGTTCTTGGAGTACGAGTGCAAATACACACCACTCGAGAAGACATGCCTCGCTCTTGTGTGGGCAACGAAGAAGCTACGCCACTACATGCTTAGCTACTCCGTCAAAATATTCTCCAAAATGGATCCTGTCAAATACCTCTTCGAAAAACCCGTTCTCAATAGACGTCTAGCGAGATGGACTTTGATGCTCTCTGAGTTCGATCTCAAGTATGTGCCTTTGAAAGTCATAAAGGGGCGCGCCGTTGCCGAATTCTTCGCAGAGAATCCCATCAATGATACACAAACGATAGACACGTGGTCATTCCCGGATGAGGATATACTCCAAACAGATGTAGACTCCTGGGACCTCTATTTTGATGGAGCATCGAACTTAAGAGGATTTGGAATAGGAGTGTTGCTCATTTCTCCTGAAGGCGAGCATACACCAATCTCTGTCAAACTCGACTTCGAGGTGACAAATAACGCTGCAGAATACGAAGCCTGTCTCATTGGATTGCAAGCGGCAGTAAGTTTAGGCATCAAGAATCTTCGAGTACATGGGGATTCCTCTTTGATCATCAATCAAGTTACGGGATCTTGGAAAATCCGAAGCGAAAGCCTGGCACCTTATCAAGCCAGAATAGACCAAGTAGCCCAATTCTTCGATCAAGTAACCTACTTACATCTACCTCGAGAAGAAAATCAATTTGCGGATGCTCTTGCAAAACTCGCATCTTTGATTAACATGCTGGATAGTATGGTAGAAATGCCTTTATGCATCGAACGGCGATCAGAGCCAGCTTATGTGCACAAAATCACCGATGAAGAGGAAATTACGGAGGAGCCTTGGTTCCAAGCAATCCTAAACTTCAAACTCAACGGCACCTATCCACCAGAAATGGACAGAAGGGGACAACGCGCCATCCGTTTACTAGCTTCCCAATACGTCCTTATACAAGGAGAGTTATACAAAAGAACACCTCTTGGTGTAATCCTACGTTGTCTTGATCATTCACAGGCACGAAAAGTGATGGAAGAAGTCCATGATGGAGAATGTGGCCCTCACATGAGTGGACCTATGATGGCAAAGAAAATCACACGTTTAGGATATTATTGGACCACGATGGAATCGGATTGCATCAAATATGTGAGACATTGCCATAATTGCCAAATCTCCGGGAATGTGCAACATGTTCCTCCCTCATTGCTTTACACCATGACATCTCCCTGGCCATTTTCTGCTTGGGGAATAGACATCATCGGCAAGATCACTCCAGCTGGAATAGGAGGTCACTGTTTCATCCTAGTAGCAATCGATTATTTCACCAAATAGGTGGAAGCGGCTTCCTACACCAGTCTTATAGCCAAGACACTACTACAGATACAAGCTATAACAACGGTCAAAAACCGTTGTTATATAAAAAAGCGGACGTTGTTAAAGCGTCCGTTGTAAAAGGTTTTAACAACGGTTGGTTTTCTTAAGGAAACTGTTGTGAAAAATATTAACAACGGTTTTAAGTATAAAAACCCGTTGTGGAAAGTGTGACTTAATTTTGGGGGGAAAGTTATAACAACGGGTTGTTTGTAAATAACCGTTGTTGTTTGTTCTTAAAAAATAAAAAAAAAATTAAATTAAATATTACTAGCTATAAATATTAAAGCATCCTTTACTAACATATTAAAGCATCCTTTACTAACATTCATTAATTGAAACAACATGGCAATGAACCCTAATTTTATCAACAATGAAGAATGGCTTACACAAACGATTGAAGATGATGGGAAGGTTCTCGCCGGGCTTCCCGCCGATCAACACCCATTAATCAAAGCATCCCTTGAACTTCAACGGAATTATTGGATTAAGAGGCGTGAAGCAGTCCGGCTTGTCAACAAAGCCTCATCATCATCATCATCATCATCTTCATACCCTCGTCGGCCTGTTACTCGCAACTTGGCTGCAGCCAGAGATATGTTGAGTTGTACTCTTCCAACCTTATCTCCACATGCTAGTCGTGTCCTTGCATATATTCAATCTGTTATTGCAAAATATGAAGCCAATGACCCGGAAGTTAGCGGTATACCAGAGTGGCGTGATTGGTGGCAGGTTGAGAAGCGCTTTTTACGCTTAACCGGGGTTGTTCCGGCTTATTATACATCTTTTGATTTCTGATAATTGCTGTAATGTATTTGGTTTAAAATTAAATGAAATGATCATTTTGAAAGTGTTGAGTTATGCTTGTTTGATTTGCTTCCATTTTTTCAACTCCATAGATCTATCAGTCATCATCAAGATCTGATTATGGCACAACTTCCTAACATATATGGCACAACTTCCTAAAATATATATTAATTAAAAAACAACTCAACCCACACATTAGTATAAATACAATGCATTATCTCAACTAACATGCATTTCCATTATCTCAATATATTCTCCAAACCCTAACTGCTAAAACAAACTTCAAATAAATTAACCCTCTCCTTAATCTTTCAAAACAAACTCCAAACTCCAACAAAATGAATGATATATCATCCTTAAGACTCTTACTATGCTCGATCCGTACTGAAGGACGCCAAAGAAGATGGAAATGAAATAATTAGAAACACATACATGGAAATGAAATAATTAGCAGATGCTGAACGGAACCTAATGGTCGATAAAAACACATACATTGAAATGAAATAATTAGAAAAATAAAATAATGACGATGAAACAAACCTGATAATTACAGAACGTACGTAAAGAGACGATGAAATCAACAGTGACGGCGAGAAGATAAAGCGACGATGAGAAAGAGAGAAAGAGACGATGAGAAAGTGTGTGTTTTGTGTTTGTGTTTGGTCACTGCTTTGGGTTTGTGTTTGTGTATTAAGGTTTGTGTTTTGTGGCTGCAGCAGACTTGTGTTTGTGTGGTTTATAGTATGGAAGGTATTGACAACGGTTATTAAACAACAACCGTTGTGAAATATGTTTTAACAACGGTTGTAGAAAACACCCGTTGTTAAATAAGTTTTAACAACGGGTTTCAAAAATAACCGTTGTGATTACTTTTCACTAACTTTGCGCCAATTTTGCGCCAAATTATTAACAACGGTTGTTCATGTGTGACCCGTTGTTAAAACGAATAACAACGGTTTTTATAACCATACCCGTTGTAATTGATTTTAGTAAAATTCGCGCCATACATTCTACAACGTCTATTGTGATTTTTGTGAATATTCGTTGTTAAAGGGGCGTTGTAGTTGCCTGGATTTATAGTAGTGAGAATGTGGCAAAGTTCATACAAACCAATATCATCTGTCGATATGGTTGCCCACATGAGATCATCAGTGACAATGGATCACATTTCCAAGCTGAGACTGAACAATTGCTAGCCAAGTACTAAATCAAGCATCATCACTCCTCGCTATATAGACCCCAAACCAATGGCGCGGTAGAGGCAGCGAACAAAAACGTTGTCACAATTCTCAAGAAAATGATTGACAACTATAGAGATTGGCCGAGCAAGATACCCATTGCTTTATGGGGATACCGTACATCCGTTAGGACACCCACTAGGGCTACTCCTTTCTATTTTACCTACGGCATGGAGGCCGTACAACCAGTCGAGCAAGAAATACCATCCTTGCGTATTTTACTCGAAAGTCAAATACCCGAAGCCGATTGGAAAAGGGACAGATACGAAGAACTCATCCTCCTGGATGAACGAAGGTTACGTGCATTACATAATGTGCAGACATATCAGGCGCGTATCAAACGAGCCTTCAACAAAAGGGTTAAGCTAAGAAACATCAAAGAAGGAGATTTGGTCCTCAAATCCATTAGGGCTCTTTTACCTGTCAATTCACGAGGAAAATTCAAACCCATTTGGGCCGGGCCATTCCTAGTCAAGTCCATACTTCCAGGGGGTGCGGTTAGGATCACAGACCTAGACGGGAACGAATTTACCAACCCAACAAACCTTGACCAATTAAAACGTTATTATGCCTAGAATAGGAGCAAAAATGCGCCTCGCGTAACCTCACGTGTCGCTCTTGTGGCACGAAATAAACGGCCCCTGGCCAGGCTGAATCACGCTAATGTCATCTTGCTCTTGCATTTTGACAATTTGTCATTCTCATATCATCAAATAAACTAAATTGCATTTTCAGAGTAAGTAAAGCACATGCTTATTTTCTAAAGTTCATTACAAGCTCTTGCTTAGAACAATTATTCTTTTACATTTACTCAAACTACGCGCAAGGGTTTGATTTCATTTTTTAATGAATACGTAGGCAATCCTTCACAGGATACAACCCACTTAATCGCTTTAAATGTAAATAGAAGGACATTTCCAAATGCATTTGAAATTCGACAAGAATAATGAAAAGAAAACCACAACGGTTTCATAACCAATTAACCTCTTTTATTTCATTTCATAATAATAATACGTTACATAATAAAATCATAATAAAAATAAATAGGCTAGGATTCTAAAAACCCCACCTTCTTATTACAATAATAATAATAATAAATAATAATAAAAGACATAGGCTACTCTTCCATTTTCCCTTTACCTTTGTCATTTTTATCATACTTCTTGTCGCGACCTCGAGCCGGACGCTCCTGCGCCACTTCCGACCTAATCACCAATGGTCTCTCTCGTGGTCTCGCTTTGCCATTCTTGCCAACCACCATCTCGACGGCAGAAGAAGTCTTCGGTTTCTTCGAAGGATGAACAACTCGAAACCCGGCTTCTTCCTCTCCCTCGGTCAGGTGCTTCTCCTTCTCCTTTTCCACCTCGTGAATCTTGTAGTCAACTGGTTCACGCTTCCTCAGTCTCTCGCGCTCCTCCGGAGTGGCAGCCTTCCTCCACCGCATATAGGAATCTGACACCCATAGAGCACTGACAGAAGAATTCAAGAACCAAATGTTCCTCTGAGCCCATTTGATGGCCCACTCCCTTCGACTCTCCGTAGTAAGCGCCACGGCAGTCTGCGGGACAGTGTCAAGCTTCGGGATCATCTGCTTCAATCCAACCTGCCTCATCAACCTCTTCGGGAAGATGCATATCATAAACTCCAAGCCGGGAATGCGAACAGCTCGGGTAGAATCTAGGGAAGATACTCCAGTGACAGATTTGAGGTGCCACCATGGTACGATCCATCTAATTAAGGGGCCATCTTCACTTTTCAACTTGTTTTCCCAGTAGTTGCACACACGAGTGAAGTCCACCATGTAAAGTCTGGTCCTCATTGCAATCGAACGAGCATGGTAAGAAGGAACATTAGCTGGGGGCTCGATCAATCGAAGACGCTCCATAAGTCAGACCTACCAAAAGCTGGTGTTAGCGGAAAAAAAAAAAAACGAAAAAACGAAAAAAAAAAAAAAAAAAAAAAAAAAACGAAAAAAGAAGGAAAAAAAAAACAAAACGAAAAAAAAAAACGAAAAAAAAAACGAAAAAGAAGAAAAATAAAGAAAAGTACTCTTTTACCTGCAAAATAATGGGACTTCCCAAATACGGTAGGTCGCGGTTGGCTTTCCTGTTATCCAAGCCCAATAGGATCTCTCCTAAACACAGACAAGCTGAGCTCCTGCGCAGCTCCATTTGCTCAATCAGGCTCAAAAGATGAGGGTCGCCCCTCATGTCCTCGTCAACATGCCCTTGAAGGACATATACATGCAGTAGGCAAAACCCAAATGCCCTTTGCCTTGCAATATAAGAAACAGTAGGATCAGCCTTATTGATGAAGCGATCGATGAAATCCAACATTCGCACTCCTTTAGAGGTCACAAGACGGTCAACATCAACTCTGGCCAATCCAAGCAAGTCTCTAAACTTATTCTTATACCCTTGAGAAGTGGAGGGAATAGAAGGCAAATGTTCCAGATCCCAACCACCAATCGCAGCAATCTCCTCAGGAAATGGGCAAATGTCTCCTCCAGGAAAGGCAAATACGTGATGATTAGGGTCCCAATAGTCAAGACAAGCATCGAGAAACGGTTTGACTACCTTGATCAATTTCAAGCTCAAAAGTGCTCCAAAATTATAAGCACCCATGTCATACTTCTCCATGCTAGAAAACTCATTTGTCCACTCTTTTAGATGAATTTCAAGAGTATTCATGATGTAGGCTTATTTTGGGAGTTTTTGTGTAATAAGACGAAGAAAGACGGAAAAATTATGTGAATAAAACCTCCTTCGACGTCTCTATTTATACTAAAAGTTGTTTCCTAAAATCCGTCGGAACGGACGCACTGGGGAACAGGCGCAGCAGGTGCTGCGCCTCTTCGAAGAGACGCAGCTCTTGCTGCGCCTCTTCTTCAACTCTTTTTCTGTGATTTTCCGCGTTGGATCTTTCCTAAATTCCTCAACGAATAATTTCCTATTCATACGGGTTATTATTTTGGTAAATGCGTCAGGTTACCATATTTCGTGTTTCCTAAATCCGCGGGCAGGCATCTCGAGATGATATCGACATTTCCGTCATTTTGGCACACTTATACATTTCTTTTTAATTTTCTTTTTTCGGGAATCATTTCACCAATTTAATTTAATTTATTCTTTTTTTACATTTTGATATTTAATTATATCATTTTTTCGAACTTTACATTTCTCTTTTGCTTTTTTCCTTTTGGGGAGAATTATTTCACTCTCCATTTCAAACTTATATGTTTTTCTTTTTTTTCTTTTTTTAAGGGGTAACCCTCCCTTCCGTCCGGTCATTTCCGACCTTCCGACCAAATTTTTTGCATTTTTGCCATTTCCGACCAAATTTTTGCATTTTCATTTCTGGTCATACCTTTTTGCATTTTCGAGTCATTGTTTGGCGCTAATTTAGGCCATATGTACAAATATATGATTCTGTGTGATTTCTGTGTAAATTTCGGCAGCATGACGGTGTAAACCGTCATCTACCAAACCTGTTCAAAGCTAACCTGCAGGTACAAACAAAACAACCCAGCAGCAAAGGCACTCAGGCTATCATATATACAACCAAAAAAGGGATATGTACACCAAACTGGGGGCTCGAGCCCCGAAATAAAATCCAAATGTCCGAAAATGTATAAATGTACAAAAATACAGCCAAAAACAAGAAACAACAAGAAAGCTACTGCTCGTCGCCATCTAGCTCAGCAACTCTCGCCTCGAGAGCAGCAACCTCGGCGTCACGAACCTCGAGCTCCCTCAGCAGGCGAGCCGTCTCCTCTCGGGACTGGGCAAGCTCTCGCTCCAGCTCTCGCTCCCTCTGCAAACGACAAAACTGGCTCATGTCAATCATTTCAAGCATAAAGGGAAAACTCAAAAATTAGAAAACGGAAGGTTCATAACTGACGTCCTCGGCCACCAGCAAGTTCCTCGACGGCGATAGCCCGCAGCCGGTTGGCTACCCTCCACAAAGCCACGAACCGGGATGGCGCAACCTGCATTTCAAAAGGAAAATGTTTAACAATTGAACAAACTTGAGCAAATGTGTTCTTACACGAAAACTGTACAGGTTAGAAGACTCACCCTCCGAATCAGATGCTGCCAATCATCCAAGCCAGCATCTCTCACCGCCATGTCAAAGTCACGTAGCTCGGAGATCGTCGTTATCCCCGTCGTGTCGGTGTACTCAAGGGTCTCGGGGTACTCTGGGGGCTCGATGCCCGCCGCCTCGACCTCCTGCAAGATCAGATCACTTTCGTTAACCGATGATCCTTCATCGTATGCTCAAACAATCAAAATGAAAGAGGGAAAAGCACTTATCACAACCGGCCAGTACGCCAACCTCCCGTAGAGGAACGCCGAGTAGTCCTCACCAGGAAGGAGGAGGGCGTAGCCACCAACGCCAGCCAAGTCAGTCTCCTTCTCAGCCTTAGAAGGCTCCCTAAACATCGTCCGAAGAGGATCGATGGGAACCGTCAAGACATCCCGAGAGCACTGCCGAGCCAAGCGCTCGCCCAACTACCACACAGGACCCATCGACGTCCTCAACAGCAGCCGGCTCGAACTCCTAGGTCGAAGGACCTCAGCCATGAAAGGAGGAGCGCCAGCGTACTCCTCCCAAGGCCTAGGCACCCACTAGAAAAGCAAACGAAGGGTCATTCTTATGATCAGTTCTAAAAGAAAGAGAAAGTAAAGACAGACAAATACTTACGCCGTGCAACTGAAGAGCGTTCACCTCTCGCCGACAGACATCGTGGCAGGAACGCCGACTCCTCGTGCGGCACATCACCCAATCCCTCACAACGGGATAGGCCTTCTCCACCGGCTCCGTCCTCTTGGGCGCGAGGCCCGGAAAGTAGGAGTACACCCACGCCTGTAAATTAAGATAATCAGCAACGATCTTTCATGGTTTGACAAAAAAAAAGAGATGATCTTTCATGAGAAGAAGTGAAGGTTCATACCTCCAACAACAGTCCAGGGCCGACAGCAGCAGGAGAAGTCCCCTTCTCCATCAACTCCGGACGAACCATGGCCCTTATGAAGCGGATGAGGACCGAAAAACCAGCAGTGACCCAGTCTCAACGGCCTAGGGAGCTTAGGTCAGCAAGGAAGGGAAGAAGCTTCGTCGAAAGCCTCTCGCCCTTGTCTCCGAGATAAATCGAAGACAAAAACCACCAGAGCCACAAGCGGACTCTCTGCTCTGCAGTGCAGGGAGGAGGAGCCGTCTCCCTCCCCTCGATCACCACCAACGATGGGGTCTTCCCCGCGAAGTAGTCCCGCACGTAAGAACTAGGCACCAAGCCAGGTACCGTAGCCGCCTTCGGTGCCAAGTTCCAGCCGATCAACCTCCTGGCCTCCGCCGAGTCAACCCTCATGGCCGTCTCTGGCCACTCCACCACCTCAGCACCACACGGTAGACCAGAAATCATGTCGTAATCCTCCAATGTGACCCCCACCTCACCAAAAGGCATGTGAAACGTAGAGGTCATGTCCCAAAACCGGTCCAAGAACGCTCGGACGAGACTGAGATTAGCCTGAAGCTTCCTCCTCGCAATATCCCTCCAGGCCTGCACCAAGGCGCCGAACGCTCCCCACTCGATCATGGTCCACTCCTCAGCCGACAGCTTCTCGTAGCACCCCATCGACGTCGTGTAGCCCGAGAACGACCTGATGTTCCCGGCCTCCTATGTTGATTTGAAACAAAAGCTATCTTTAGCTCAAATGAAGAAGAAAAGGAGTGACAAACAGAAATGAAAGAATATAAATGAAGAGTGATGAATCCTATTTACCAAGCTCTTCACCGTCCTGTAGGATAGGTCACCCTCCGCAGCCCAAAGCAGGTGCCTACTGTCTCAGGTCTCAGCCCACGCAGGTGCTTCCCTCAGCTGGCGACCACCTCGTCCAATGTTGGCCCGTCTCGGGGCCTCCTCCTCCTCAGCTTCCCTTCATACGAATTTTCAGAAATTCGTTATGAGTTCGTTATTTTTGTGGGCCCATCCTTGGTGCGCCTCTTCCTTGATGCTATATCACGTATTTGGTCCGTTTGACGTATGTTCTTCACCCGGATCCACATCTTCCAAGCCAACAGCAAATTATCGCCTTATTTTTTACCCAAGACCTAGCTTGTCACAACGAGCATTCCTTCTTTGACAGGTGTTTCGACACGCCTTTATTCTGTTCCCCCAGCGAGAGTACACGGATAGACTTTCCCTCTCGAGACATGGAGATCAACATCGACCTCGAATTCTTCCGAAGTTTGTTTGAAGCTGAACACAAGCACATTTCTCCCAGCGGTTCCAGACTGTGTCCTGCTGTCTTTCCCAAAATCATCGTTTTATTCCCCAGGAGAACCTTCATATCTTTTAGGTAACTCTTTTCAGGATAAACCCTTCAGATCTTTCAGAAACTTACCTTAATCTTTCAGGCAACCCTTTAGATAACCTTTGGGATAATTCTCCCTTCAGATAATCCTTTATTTCTTCAGACATTTCAGGATAGTCCTTTCAGTATCCTTTCAGATAACCCCTTTTCAATTAAGCCCCCTTTCAGTCCTTTAGAGAGAGTTGTCCTTCAGCCTTTCCTTTAGTGAGAGATAGCCTTCAGAGTTAGCCTTCAGAAGTGTTAAGAAGTTTCTTCAGAATCCCTGTGACCCCTAATGCCTTCAGACACCAAGTTATCTTCGGACCAAAGAATTTCGCCGAAGCGTCTTGATCCCCGTTACACCCGGGGTATCTCGGTATGGTCTCTTCTTATGGCAAGCGAGCCTCCTTACGTAGTCTAATGGACTTTAAACGACCCTCCCGATAGTCGACGGACTCTAAAATGTTCCCGACGACAGGTCCTTGGTTCAGACCCCTTGAACCGCCTCGCGTCGCCATAGTCGTCAGGTTGTAATCTTCGATTGACCTGATGGCTATACTTTGACTTTCGCCTTGTCCAAGCCTCAGTCTAAGTGGGGGCTCTGAAGATACCTCATTTCTGCACCTCCCGCAAACCACTCGGTGATGATTGGGCCGCATGTTTGGTACGCAGAACGATTTGTGACAGTTCGTAAGTTTATCATCAAGTGATCGCTCAAACATTTATGTCTACCTCTTAATTGTCATCTACGCGCCGATGCGGTCGTTTTGACAGTAACTAGAGTACATTTGGAGTCTGGGCCTAAACCGTCTTCATTTTCTGACAACCATTAAAATGCCGAGTCGGAATGTTCTGGAATGTTTCGGATATTTCTATTCCATATTTTATAAATCTTTTAGTCTTTGGTAAACAATTTCCCGTAATATTCACACAAAATATTAAGGAAAACCAAATTATTCCGTTATTCCATAAACTAAACACGGAAATCTTTCTTCCGCAGGAGGAAACCACTTGGGAATAGACGCAGCAAGTGCTGCGCCTCTTCCAAGAGACGCAGTGCGTGCTGCGCCTCTTCCCAAGTCCTTTTCTGCGTATTTTTTCGTATCTTTTCGAGATTCACTTCCAAAGTCTCTCCGAAAACCCTACTTCCTCCACGTGATTAGTATAAATAGAGACCTTCGGTCTCACATATTTCTCACGCGAGTGTCCGCCCTTCTCTTCTCCCTTTGCATTCTAGACCACGTTCTTACTTTTTGGCGTCTACGTGCTTGAACTTTCGACCACGTAAGCTCGGATCCTTCTGAGTACCAGTCCCCTTTTGCCTTGACCTAGTTTATTAGTTACGTATTTAATTAACTATTATTCGTATTATCGCCTAAATTCTGTTCATTAATTCATTCATTTATTCTTTTCCAAATTATCCGTTTTAGATGTATTTTCGACATAAATCATTAAACCCAATGTAATTATTGTAATTTTTTTTATTGTAATTTTCCTTTATTGTATTTTTATTGTATTTCTTTATTATCACTTGTATGCCTTCACATGTAATTGAACTTAAATCCCGACTTTGACATTAATTGTATGATTAAATTACTTGTTCACCGACTTAGTTAATTCTCACATGTTAGGATTAAAACGTTGGATGTTGCATTGCATGCATATAATCGGCAATATATCGAGTATAGATAATTTCCCTAATCATTAGTAGAGGCCGCTATCGAGGCGGGCGGGATTAGGTGTTCGATCAAAAGAGCTTCCTAATACGTACCCTCACCCCTTACTCCAGATCTCTGTGAACATCCGTGTTCATTGGCATCCACGAGAGTAATTCTAGACATAGAATGCTAAGGGTAACGAGTTCTTGGTGTTCATGTCACTACTTTGTGTCTTGACATGGCACGAGGTATTCGAACGGTTTCCAATTTTCCACAATAAATTGGTGGCGACTCCACAAATGCAAACGCTTGTTCTCCCAAGCGCCCCCGTGGGCCCATTGTCCACATTTACGTCAAAAATATGTTTAAGACGGACAATTTGAGAAAAATAAGGGAAAATAAATTAGGTTAGAAAATATGGACAGATTAAGGGTGATACTACGATTAATAGTCAATTAATACGTAATTAAGGATTAAGGTCAAAACAAGAAAGGAAGTTCAGAGACAGAATTCAACCCGGAACAGGCGCAGCAATGCTACGTCTCTTGGAAGAGGCGCAGTGGTCACTGCGTCTGTTCCTGAGGTGAGTTCTGGCTGTGAAGTCAGAACTGCATGTTGTTAATGTTCGTTGGTGTATTTAATGGATGATTATTGATATTTGACTCGGATGAAAGTGATTTAGCGTATTATTAACATATGAAATCGTCATAAAAGCGATCAAAACAACTTAAAACGGATTAAGACGAATTAAAACGGATTAAAGACGGGTTATAAACTAACTAAAACTAATTAGGTTACTTACGAAAACGGAAACGAGCTAGACAAACTGGAAATAAACGGTAAAAATATGTACAAAAGACGAATTCCAAAAACTTGATATGAACGAATCGAGTTCCTAAAAATCCGGGTTTGATTTAATGGCGAAAACCCGTAAAAATTGATTATAAAGGATTTAAGTCGGAATTAAAGCAGGATATTTATTAAGAAAATGTATCAAAATTATTATGTATGAAGAAAAGAGAAGAAAATAAGAAAAGGAAGCAAAAGAGGACGAATTAACAGAGAAACGAGGAAGAAGAAGAAAAGCAGGAACTGCGGCAGCCTTTGGAAGAGGCGCAGCAGATGCTGCGACTCTTCGAAGAGGCGCAGCAGTTGCTGCGTTTCTTCTCGACGTCTGTCCATTGTCAATCCGTGAAAACAGTTTAATAAAAGGGTTTTAGAAATCGGTTTTAAGCATACTTTTGACGTAAATCTTATATCTAATTGGTACAAAAATAAAATACAATAATAAAAGATGGGATTTACACCCTCAGACTTACATGTTTGACGAAACGAGATTATCTAAGTTAACGTTTTAGGGATTGCTCGACTCGAATGTATGATGAAAGTGCCCTCGTAAGAGGATTTAGATTAAATTGATTGATTAATTGATGTGTAGTTGGTCAAATTGTTCGGTCATGCAACGTGACCGGTACTAAGAATGATCTGAGCTTACGTGGTCGATTGATCAAGCACGTAGACGTTAAAAGCTTAGAGCACGGTCTTAGAATGCAAAGGGAGAAGAGAAGGGCGGATACTCTCGTGAAAAATAAGTGGAACGAAGGTCCCTATTTATACTAGAAAATACGGAGAGTTATGGAATGACTCAAACTTTGGAAACAAATCACGGAAAAATATGAAAACATGCAGAAAAGAGCTGGGGAGGAGGCGCAGCAGCTGTTGCGGTCCTTCGAAGAGGCGCAGCAGGTGCTGCGTCCTTTCCCCAGAGGTTTCCTCCTGCGGAAGAAAGAATTCCGCGTTTCTTTTATGGAATTGTTGTGGATCTCAACTTCCTTATTCCCTAAAATAAGATTTTCGGGATATATTTTACCAAAAGGATATAAAATTTAATTATGGAATAAAAATATCCGGAATATTATAGGACATTCCGACTCAGCATTTTAAACGGTTTATTAGAAAATGAAGCGGTTTTTGACTCGGACTCCAAATATACTCTAATTACTGTCAAAACGACCGTATCGGCGCGTAGATGACAACCAAGGGGTAGACACAAGTATTTAAGCTATCACTTGATGATAAACTTACGAACTGTTATAAATCGTTCCGCGTACCAAACATGCGGCCCAATCATCACCGGGTGGCTTGCGGGAGGTGTACAAATGAGGTATCTACACCATGGCCAACAACGCCTTCTGTTGAGGCTTGTGTCCTCCAGTTAGTGCGGATAACGTCATTGCACATACACTTGTACGGACAAGTGGGAGCTTGTTGGGGTTGGTGTCCTTAACAGTTAGTGCAAGGACTTATAAACCTCTAAAAGGATCAAAGGGCATACTTTGGTATTATTATCAGTTGATCCACGTTTATCAATAACGGTTGGCTTGCTAGATAAGTTTGACGTTATTGTCATACAGATGGCGGTGATCAACTGGTCCCTAAAAGTCACACCTATAGGATACGTTCGAGAGATGTGACGGTATGAAAATACTGTCATATAGATGCCATAATTGACTAACCAGTTAGTCCGAGTTATTTGACTAGTAATTAGTCAAATATGTGATGTTGAGATATTATATTTAATACGGATTAAATATCATGGGCTAAGGCGAATTAACCAGTTAATTCGTAAAATTAAATATACGTGATTTATATTTAATTAAATGTGTATTAAAATAATTATACAATACTGTTTTGTCGGACACAAACTAATAATTCAGCTAACCCGTATTATTAGCTGATGCCTTAATTTCCGATAACCGATAACAGTTTATAATACAAACCCGTCATATACATTTTAGTATTTAACGAACCGGACCTCGAGTTAAAACCAAGAGGAAGTGGAAGCCCACTTCCCCTTGTGGGTCACGGTTTTGGCCGAAATAGGAGAACAAAAGGAGACCTCCTCCTTCTGTTAAACCTAATCATCATTTGAAACAAAAATTAGGGTTTTGAAGAGTATTCTTCTCTGAAAAACCTGAGATCTCTCATCTCGACAAAACTCACATCAGTTCTCCCTATATTGCAAGGCAATCGGAGAACACTGTTCTAGCACAAGGGCATATCTCGGACAAAGTCTTGGGTGCAACGATTAGGAGGAAATCTGCTTAGATTTCTGTTCTTTACGCCGCAATTTAAAGGACCCGAGGTTGATTTCTAATCTTTATCGTTTCCTTGTTATTTTCGTTTTATGACTATAAATTACATATGAATTTTACGTTATAATCCTTAATTCGAAGGGTAGTATACGGATATTAACCCACAAGTGGTATCAGAGCGAGGCCACGTAAATTTTTATATGTGTTTTTCATAAAACGTTGTTGAAACGATGAATTTTGGTTAAAATTTTGTCTCGGCAGCCATTTTTTAAACTCGGCAGAAATTTTTTTTTTAAAAAATTTGCTGCGTTTTTGGTTGCTTTGGGGACCGTGTCTTGTTTACACGGTTGCTCTTGTTGTTGTTTTGTCTCGAAAACCAAACCGTGCCATGTTTTACACGGCTGTTTTGTTTCATGTTGTTTTTATATGTTGTTATTTTATACAGAGATTATAGCAACATGTCAAGTTTTTGTCAATTGTTAAAATTGTTTTGATGCGTTTTTGATCAAAATTACAATTGATTTTGTCTCGACAAACAGTTTTCACGAGGGTTTTAAAAGTTTCAGCCACTTTTGCATTCGATCGAGCGTATTTCTACTCGATCGAGTGCTGTTTCTGTCTTGTTTTTGATCGATCGAGTCCCTGCTGTACTCGATCGACCCTGTCTCAAAAACCTTTTGCTCGATCGAGTCCCTGTTGTACTCGATCGACCCCTTTCTAAACCCTGCTGCTCGATCGAGTTGTCCTCGTACTCGATCGAGTAGTTTTGCTGATATGGGTACTCGATCGACCACCAGGTTAGTCGATCGAGCACCTCCTGGTTAGCATACCCCTCGATCGACTTGCAGTTCAGTCGATCGAGCCCTTTTGTTCCTCGATCGAGCACTTGTGTCCCTGGATCGAGGGATTTTGTCTTTAACAGCTTTGAAAATTTGTTTCTTTTGATTTAAATTTTCATTTGGCTTCAATATGTACTTTATACGGATATAGTACACTCGCTTAATAGTGAATCGGTTCACTCACGTACCATATAGTTGTTTTAAAGCGTCTTTAAAATGACGGATTATAATGGATTAAAATTAAATGATAGAAGCGGTTTTATCACATGAATTTTAATCATTAAAAGGTGGTTTGGATAAATTTAACATAATTACGGAATTATGTCACGAATGAATTTGTTTTTTTTAGTTGATGCATTTTTATTTATCGTAATTTATGAATGCCGTGAATGCCTTTTTATTACGTATTTAATTTTTGCAAACGGTTGTAACTTAGTGTGGCCTTAGTAGAACGTGTTACCGTAATGATGGAACACGGTCTTGGTTGTATTTTGAGATCTCGTATCTCCGTTTTGGATTTTTCACTTGTAATTACAGTTTTAATTAGAATGTAAATAGGTTTATATTTGTAATTTTAAATTGTAATTTTTGAGAAGACCAAAGATGGAGACCAGATGCTCACTCCCGCTACTTGGATCAAGATGGAACATCAAGACAAGCTTTTCGGGTCCAACGGTGGATTCCAAAGTTGTATTATGTTCTTTTACTAGGATAGGCCACACTAGGAAATTTTTATTTACGTATTGCATTACTTTATTTATTTATTGTTACGATTATTTGCATCATTTTCCGCCTAAAAACCAAACCACCTAATTATTGCATGAAAACTGACACATATAGAGGTCACGAGTTAGTTTTCATTGACATTCTCATGTCACACGTTTTAAAGCCATCATCCAAATAAATTCATTCACGACAGACGCTAGTTATTCGTTCACTTAAAATGAATTATAATTTAGTTGATGGGATCTTCCTCGTATAAACTAAAATTGAGAACGGTCTTTATAGGTCAAACTCCAATGAGTCCCTTCTTCGTCGGTAGGCATACTATGACCCCTTCTACGTCGGGTAAGTTGGAACCGATTGACCTATTTTATCTCAACACTATGGTCACTCGTACGATCCTGTGATCATGGTGGACTATAGATAGGATTTACGGAAATCTATCGACCAAGAGTTCTTCCGGAAGAATTAGCTAAACAGTTGGCTTATCAATTTACAGAAATTGAGTCTTGGGATCACTTGTATCTTTCTTGAGGGAGATCAATTATGCAAGTGCGAGAGTCTACATGTTTAAAATGAATTTTAAAATAGACTTAAATCACCTCGATGAGTTGCTTATTTCGTTTTGTTTTTCTTTCTTTTTCAGTGTAGATCACGATCTTAAACTGCTAATAACAATATGGCTGGTCACTTGAACGACCCAATGCCAAGTGCCACATTGGACCGTGAGTCCTGGCTTAGGATCTTCATGAGTCAGATGAATCAGTCTACTCGACTGAAGAATGACGGATCCAACTTCGCGGATCGGGAGGCGATTACGGAATGCTTGCCGCGGTGACGGAAGCTCAAATATCTACTTGAGCCCATGCCGTTAAACCCAGGCCCCACGGCTGGAATAAACGAGATCGACAAGTATAACGATTTCGCTTTAGAAGCGGGTGCGGTAAAGAACGTACTTATTTTTGCAATGGAACCCAATTTGCAGAAACGCTTCATAGCCCAAGGTGCAAACAAGATTTTCACCACGCTCACTAAGGAATTCTCGAAAGCACCGAGAATCGTGACCTATGAGCATACCACTCGCTTCTTCGATGCGAGACTCGAAAGGGCCAACCGGTTAGCCCACACATTCTCAAAGATGATTGAGAATGTCGAGAAACCGAGACCTTTAATCGTAACATCAGCGAGAATATTGTTATCGACCGTATTCTTCACTCACTCCACGATGGTTATTCGCAATTCAGAGCGAATTACTATATGAATGATTTGAAGAAAACTCCCCATGAATTGCACTCCCTCCTCGTACAGACCGAGAAGGACATGAAGTTCAGTGGGAGCTCGAAACAAGATGTTCTCGTTGTGTCAAACAAAGGGAAAGGTAAGGGCAAGGCTCCCAAGCAAACCTAACAAAGAGGTAAGGCGAAGTTCAAGAAGTCAGGTTCAGGGAAGAGTGGTCCTGGTGAGGCGAGCAACTCATCAGGCATGACAAAGAGCAAGAGTGAAAACATGGAATGCCACCATTGCCACAAGACTGGGCATTGGAGACGCACATGTCCTGTTTATCATGAGGACTTAAAGGCAGGTCGTGTTAAACCTGTTGGTATGTCTTCTCTCTCTTCTACTTTTATTCATATGATTGAGATTAACCACGCAAGTTACGGAACTTGGGTACTTGATACTGGTTGTGGTTCTCATCTGTGTAATCATGTGCGGGGGCTCAAAACATCGAACCCCTCGTAAAGGGTGAGGTGGACCTGCGTGTTGGGAATGGAGCAAGAGTAGCTGCCATCTCCAAGGGGACATATGTGATCCAGCTTCCAAGCGGATTTGAGTTGTCATTATATGACTGCTATTATGTACCTAGTCTTTCCAAAAACATTATTTCAGTTTAAGCTTGATAAACTTGGTTTTTCATTTGTAATAGAAAACAATGCTTGCATTTTCTCATTACACGATATGATTTACTGACAAGGCGTCTCCATGAACGGAATTTATGTTTTAGATCCGACCACGGAAATATTACACGTAATGAATAAAAAGTTAAAGGTTGGTGACAAAGATCAAACGTATCTATGGCACTCGCCGTATGGGACACATTAATGAGAAACGCGTAAAACACTCATCAAACATGGAGCTATCTCGGCCTTTGATTTTCAATCATTTGGCACGTGTGAATCATGTCTCATCGGTAAAATGACTCGGATTTCCTTCAAAGGTGTTGGAATGCGCGCAGCTGACCTATTAGGACTCATACACACGGATGTATGTGGCCCTATGTCAATCACCGCACGAGAAGGCTATAGGTATTTCATCACTTTCACGGACGATTTGAGTAGATATGGCTATGTCTACTTAATGAAGCACAAAAGTGAATCCTTTGAGAAATTCAAGGAATACCAAAATAGGGTACAGAACCTGTTGGGTAGAAAGATAAAAACACTACGTTCGGATCGTGGTGGCGAGTATCTTTCTCACGAGTTTGATCAACACCTAAAGGACTCGTGGGATTGCCCTACGCTTAACTCCACCGAACACCTCGGTTGAATGGTGTGTCCGAACGGAGAAATCGAACACTACTTGATATGGTTCGATCCATGATGAGTCACACGGTTTTACCTGATTCGTTATGGGGTCATGCTCTTTTGTCAGCCGCTCTAATACTTAACCGAAGTCCGTCTAAAGCTGTTGACAAGACTCCATATGAACTATGGAAGGGAACGGTCCCTAACTTGTCCTTTATACGGGTTTGGGGCTGCGAGGCTTATGTCAAGTGGAGACCTCGAAGATAAGCTCGGCCCGCGATCGGTCAAGACATACTTTATAGGTTATCCTAAAGGATCACGTGGTCATTACTTCTATTCGCCAACCGAACAACGCGTTTTTGTTGCGGCCATGGTCGACATTCTTAGAGAAGGAATTTCTCGAGAATGCAAAGAGTGATAGAACCTTCGAACTGTCGGAGATTCCAGAACCAAACACCGAGCAACCATTGGAGGAACCAATTCCTTCAATCCCTATTGCGTGAATATTCCCGAGGAACCTAGGAGGTCGGGAAGAGTCTCTATTCCTCCAGGCAGATACATTGGTATGGTCGAGGAACATGACATAGATGACGTTCTACTCTTAACGAGTAGTGAACCCGCAACATATAAAGGTGCCATGACCAGTTCGACTCAAAGCTATGGCTTGAGGCCATGCAATCCGAGATGGACTCCATGTATGAGAACAACGTGTGGGATCTTGTTGACTTACCTGCTAAGGTTCGTCCCCTTCAATGCAAATGGCTTTACAAAATAAAGCATTCTGTGGAAGGTCAGCAAGATATCTACAAAGCACGACTAGTTGCTAAAGGTTTCACCCAAGTGCCAGGTTTGCACTACGATGAGATTTTTGCACCCGTAGTCATGCTGCGTTCCATTCGGATTATCTTAGCGATCGCCGCTTTTCATGACTATGAAATTTGGCAAATGGACGTGAAAACCGCCTTCTTAAACGGCTTTTTGGAGGAAGAGTTGTACATGGTACAACCCGAAGGTTTCATCGATCCTGAACATCCTAAGAAAGTATGCAAGCTTAAGCGTTCCATTTATGGACTTAAGCAAGCATCACGGAGTTGGAATCATCGCTTCGACCAAGTGATAAAAGAAAATGGATTTACTCGATCGGTCGAGGAACCATGTCTATATATCAAGTCGAGTGGGAGCAAGATTGTCTTCCTAATATTGTATGTTGACGACATACTCCCGATTGGGAATGACATACCTCTCTTAACTTCGGTGAAAGTATGGTTGAAAAACCATTTCCAGATGAAAGATCCGGGAGAGGCACAAAGAATTCTAGGCATCCGTATCTATCGAGATAGATCACGACGGATGTTATCTCTCGATCGAGTCTTACATAGACAAAGTCCTAGAGAGATTCAGGATGACTAACTCCAAGAAGGGGTTCCTTCCTATGGCTCCGGGGTGCATTTGAGCCAGTCTCGTGCACCGAGACACCGGAAGAGAAAGAGCGCATGACACGGATTCCTTATGCTTCGGCTATAGGATCAATCATGTATGCCATGATATGCACACGTCCGGACGTGGCATATGCATTGAGTATGACAAGTCGATTCCAACAAAGATCCGGGTGAACCACATTGGCTGGCTGTCAAGAACATTCTTAAGTACCTACGGAGGACTAAAGATTGGGCATTGACTTATGGAGGCTCTCAAACGCTATGCGCAACCTATTCTGCAGATGCTAGCTTCCAAACGGATCGAGATGACTCGAAATCTCGATCTGGATTCGTTTTTACTCTTAATGGCGCTGCAGATCACCGGAAGAGTTCGAAACAAATCTGTTACAGAGATTCTACGATCGAGTCCGAGTACTATGCCGCGTCTGAAGCTACGAAGGAAGCGATATGGATGCGTCAATTCTTACATGGGCTCTCAGTAGTGCCTAGTTCGAATGACCCGATCACCATCTATTGCGACAATAGTGGTGCCATCTTCCAAGCTAAGGAGCCAAAGTCTAGCAACAAGTCTAGACATGTACAACGGAAAGCTCATCTAATCCGGGATTACGTGGAGCAAAAGGAAGTAGTGATAGAAAAGATTGCTACAGACAATAATATAGCAGATCCTCTCACTAAAGCATTACGACAAGATAAGCATGAAGGGCACGTCAATTCCATGGGAATAAAACGTGTTCCTAAGTTGTAGTACTCTTTGATGGATCAGATTCATTCGCTTTTGTACTCTATACAACATCATCGTTTTGATATTTTATATATATTTTGTTTTTCATGTGGATTTGTACGACAAATTTTGAACACCACAAAGTGAACTGAACGAACATTATATTTTTCAGTCCTTAATTGCCCACATGAGCTGATAACTCTGGCAATTATTTTGTGACGTTGGTCGATGGTGGGTTCAACGAGCCATAAGTCAACCAAATTGATGACCAATCAATCAGAGGCGAGTTATACGGATATCTCGTAGGACACTATTGTGACATCGACGTGGAGTCCTAAATGTTTTATAACATTCGTTGCCCGGTCGTGGATAGGACTTCCATGGTGATCCTAAGAGTCGATTCTTTGACTATCGACTGTCTCTTGAGACTAAGGCAGATTTTGGGTGACTTTGGTTTTTTTCTCACGGTCATCCGTAACAGGGGGCCAAGTAGATTTTTTCTGGGTCATTTCATGCTGTGCTTAGATCGGAAGGAGTTCGAGTTGAAGGAAATATTCAGCCTTTATCGTGTTTGATATTTCTCGGGGGCCACTCGAGGAGTCAGAATCGAAATGCATGGCCATGCTCGGATACGGATTCGTTTTATCAGTTAAGTTACTCTCTAGTCGGGGAAACCACTCTAGATACAGATCGATTGTAAAATACGACCTTTGTGGATTCAGATCTGCAAATTGTTTTACATTGAGTGGGAGAAATTTTAAATGAATATGAGAATCGGTTATCGCACATACACTTGTACGGACAAGTGGGAGTTTGTTGAGGCTTGTGTCCTCCAGTTAGTGCGGATAACGTCATTGCACATACACTTGTACGGACAAGTGGGAGCTTGTTGGGGTTGGTGTCCTTAACAGTTAGTGCAAGGACTTATAAACCTCTAAAAGGATCAAAGGGCATACTTTGGTATTATTATCACTTGATCCACGTTTATCAATAACGGTTGGCTTGCTAGATAAGTTTGACGTTATTGTCATACGGATGGCGGTGATCAATCTGGTCCCTAAAAGTCACACCTATAGGATACGTTCGAGAGATGTGACGGTATGAAAATACTGTCATATAGATGCCATAATTGACTAACCAGTTAGTCCGAGTTATTTGACTAGTAATTAGTCAAATATGTGATGTTGAGATATTATATTTAATACGGATTAAATATCATGGGCTAAGGCGAATTAACCAGTTAATTCGTAAAATTAAATATACGTGATTTATATTTAATTAAATGTGTATTAAAATAATTATACAATACTGTTTTGTCGGACACAAACTAATAATTCAGCTAACCCGTATTATTAGCTGATGCCTTAATTTCCGATAACCGATAACAGTTTATAATACAAACCCGTCATATACATTTTAGTATTTAACGAACCGGACCTCGAGTTAAAACCAAGAGGAAGTGGAAGCCCACTTCCCCTTGTGGGTCACGGTTTTGGCCGAAATAGGAGAACAAAAGGAGACCTCCTCCTTCTGTTAAACCTAATCATCATTTGAAACAAAAATTAGGGTTTTGAAGAGTATTCTTCTCTGAAAAACCTGAGATCTCTCATCTCGACAAAACTCACATCAGTTCTCCCTATATTGCAAGGCAATCGGAGAACACTGTTCTAGCACAAGGGCATATCTCGGACAAAGTCTTGGGTGCAACGATTAGGAGGAAATCTGCTTAGATTTCTGTTCTTTACGCCGCAATTTAAAGGACCCGAGGTTGATTTCTAATCTTTATCGTTTCCTTGTTATTTTCGTTTTATGACTATAAATTACATATGAATTTTACGTTATAATCCTTAATTCGAAGGGTAGTATACGGATATTAACCCACACCTTCTACCTGGTAAGGTCCTTCCCATTTGTTGGCGAATTTGCCTGCCTTACGATTCTTGGTGTTTTAGAACACTTCACGGAGAACCAGGTCTCCTACCTCCAGGAGCCTGATTTTGACGTTCTTGTTATTTCGGCGACTGACTTCTTGTAGGCAGCCAGACGTATCTTTGCACTTGCTCGCATCTCGTTTATCATGTCCAGGCACCTGACCATCTCTGCACTGTTCAGTTCGCCTGTCATACATCCATACCTGTGAGTTGGAACTAGAACTTCTGATGGAATCACTACTTCCGCGCCAAACACCAGGCTGAAGGGTGTCTAGCCTGTCACCGTCTTTGGTGTCATTCTGTCTGACCATAGCACTAGTGGCAACTCATCTGCCCACTTTCCTCCTAACTCCTGTAATCTCCTTCTTAAGTTATCCATCATAATCTTATTGCTGTATTCAGCTTGCCCGTTGGACTTTGGAGTCCTGGGTGCTGATTTTTTCAGAGAGATGTTCCACCTGGCATAGTATCCTTCCCCGTCGTTTGAGATGAATTGTGATCCGTTGTCACATATGATTTCTGACGGGATACCAAACCTGCAGATGATATTACGCTTGATAAAAGAGATGACATGTTTGTCTTTTACCTCTGTGAATGCTTCTGCTTCTATCCATTTGGAAAAATAGTATGTCATTGCCAGCATCCATAATCTATTTCCTGTGGCTCTAGGTAGAGGGCCCACGATGTCCATTCCCCATGTCATAAATGGCCAGGGGGAAATGATGGGATGCAAGGGCTCTGCTGGCTGATGGATCATTGGCGCTGAGCGCTGGCAGGCGTCACATTTCCGAGCATATTCTGTCGAGTCTGCCCTCATTGTGGGCCAGAAGTAGCCTTGTCTAAGGGCTTTGTTTGACAGACTCCTGCCCCCTGCATGGTTTCCACATTCGCCACTGTAGAGGGCATGCAACACAGTCTGTGCTTCAAGTTTATCCAGGTTTTGAGGTCTCTTCCCATATGTGTGTGAGGGACATTGTCCCACATCGGTAGAATAATAGTGAAGAGGCTAGCTTATAAGTTAGTGGGCTACTCCTCTTATCACCAATTGGTTTTAGGATGGAACCTTACTTGCTTGTGGGCCGGTCTAATGCACCTAATTTTATAAGCCCGCTGCGGAGGACTCAACAAGTGGTATCAGAGCCGACGGTTCGGCTTGGGATTGCAAGGTGCGATGTGGTGACGGTGCTCGAGATGGCGCGGAGTAGCGTCGTGGTTGCGGAGTAGCACCATCGTTGGACTCTCTCCCTTGGTTGGCCAGAGATGCGGAGTAGCATCGTGCGGAGTAGCCTGGTCGGCTCGACACGGGGTTGTGTCGGGTGCGGAGTAGCGCCAAGTGAGGGGGAGTTTCGGTACACACACATGTGAAAGGGGGATATTGTTGAGGTCTCTTCCCATATGTGTGTGAGGGACATTGTCCCACATCAGTAGAATAATAGTGAAGATGCTAGCTTATAAGTTAGTGGGCTACTCCTCCTATCCTCAATTGGTTTTAGGATGGAACCTTACTTGCCTGTGAACCGGTCTAATGCATGCACCTAATTTTATAAGCCCGCTGCGGAGGACTCAGCAAGGAGTCTATCACACCCGAAATACTCGAGAGGGGGGGTGAATTGAGTATTTAAAAATTATGCCTACTTTTTATTTTATATCAAGGTAATTAATTACTTAAAGTTTATTGATTAAACTTTAACTAATTAACTAAATGATTATGAACGTAATGAAATGACGGAAATGAAAACTGCAAGGACACACGATATTTGAAGTGGTTTAGCTTCACACGTCGAAGCCTACGTCCACTATTCTCGATTAATAATTTTAGTACCTTACTCCGGATTACAAAATTATCAACCCAACTCGTATAGTTAAATCTAACTATAACTCAATTTGAATATCACTAGATATTCGATTTTGACTATCTTAAGTTACTAAGAAAGCACTTGATTGTTCTTCTAAGTTTTCACACAATTGAACGAGTAAGAAAAAATATGAAGTACTATTATCTTATGACGTAATCTTAAGAAAGATAAGCAAATTAAAGAGCACGACTTTTCGTAATATTTTCAAAAGCAAAACAATAAAACAATTAAGAATTAAACTCAGATATGTTTGCAAGGATTGTTGTATTTCAAAAAGCTTAACTTAAAACAAGGAATGATCATGTGTATTTATAGTAAAAGAGAGAACTAGGGTTTGCACGAAACCCTAGGATGCCGCGAGATAGGTGGCATGCTTTGCATGAGATAAATCTCTATCTCTTTCCAAATTCAATCCAAGATATTATAGTTTAGGTAAACAAGATAAAAGTGAATCTTATTTGTTTTCTATAACTATATATTTAAGATGTTTAGATAAGTAAACAAATCAAATCATATATTATTAAGATAGGAAAATATCTTATATAAATATAAGCTAGATTTGATTAGATAGATTACTTATACAAAACAACTTACACAACCCATCGGTTTACAGCCCACGGCCGAAACCCTAGGCCCGTGTCCATCTTAGATGAAAAACTCTCTTCTTGGATTAGGGTTAGGTTAAATAGACTAGAAAACCCTAGGTAGCATGACGACCCATAAGTCGTTTTACTAACCAATAGAGAAATGCAAGTTATCAATTATAACAACCCAGAATTCATCTCTACTATATACACAAATGATTTCGAAATATGTTTAAAGAATTTTATCCTTTGAAAAATGATTTTAAAACTATTAAAATCGTGCTATTAAAATGCTACCTAAAGTTATAGTAGAAACAGCTATAACTTTACGTTTGGTAAGTAAAGTTATAGGTGAAATAGCTATAACTTTACCTTCCCAATATTCTTATCTTAAGATACCGTCATTAGATGAAGACCTATACTAGCTAATCTTCCTGGAGATCTTCAGTGATAGGATCTTCTCGTTATCTTGACCAAAAGCTCTTCATCTTGAGCTTTGTTAAAGACTTGATCTAGCCTTTTGCTTGAGTGATCATCATACTTGAAACTTGTTACAGTAAATATGACGCTTTAAGAATCTTCAATGTTATAGCTCAAGCTGCTATAACATTACTTGAATGATGCCTCACAAATCTTCAATGTTATAGCTAATAATGCTATAACATTACTTGCTAAACTTGTAAACCTAAGTTAATCTAACAAAGACTAAACAAACGATTACGAGCAAGAGTATATATAAAACGAAGCACACACTTGTCATTATCAAAACTTAATCATATATCTATATGGTCCAACACCAGGCACCGTAAGTAGGGTCCTGCCAGCGACTTTCTAAAAAGCACATTGTCAATTAGTATGAATCTGGAGGCTTTTATTTTAAAACCCCTTATCTCCTTCTTGTCATCTGGCAGCTTGCCATGTCTCAACCAATCTAAGTATGGCGTCCGCCAGTCCCAGTCATCTGTCTGGTCAGCTGACTGATCATTTGGCTGGACAGCTGTCTGGCCGTCTGTGGTTGGTAGAACTGCCGCTTCATCTTGCTGATCTTCCAGTTCTCCTTTATCTGCTTCTTCTAATTTTTGGATAGATGGTTCTAGTATGTGTGCGATGGGGATGTTAGCCAGCTCTGTTGGCTTGAAGGTTGCCCCCAGAGTTGCTAGGGCATCTGCCTCCACATTCTGGTCTCTGGGGACCTGCTTGAGTTTGCAATCTCTGAATTTTTGTTTGAGCTCCTTTGCCACTTTTAGGTAGGCGATCATATTTGAGTCCCTAGCTATCTATTCATCATTCACATGGTTAACTATCAGTAAAGAGTCACTGAATACCTGTAGGTTTCTGATTCCCAACTCTAGAGCTAGCTGCATTCCTAGTATTAGGGCTTCATACTCTGTTTCATTGTTAGTTGCCTTAAATTCACATCGCACTAATTGTGCTATCAAGTCTCCCCGTGGGGACCGCAGGATTAGCCCTACACCTGCCCCCCTTTGGTTGGAGGCTCCATCAATGTGCATCTGCCAGACTTCTACCTCCTTGTTCCCTTTGAGGGTTAGGATCTCCTCGTCTGCCAGATTCGGAATAGCTGGAGTGAAATCTGACACAAAATCTGCCAGTGCCTGCGACTTTATCACCGTTCTTAGATCATACCTGATGTCGTACCCACTAAGGTGTACGGACCATTTTGACATTCTGCCTGACAGCTCAGGCTTTCTCATTACAGATTTGCCGGATGAAACTCCAAAGGTGCATTTGCATGGGTTTAGTTTTATTTTGTATTCTCTGAGGGTGCTGAATGTTTCTGCCAGATGCTGCATGTGATCCTTGGCTTTCTTTGACTTTACCACCATATCATCAATATATACCTCCATGGTTCTTCCTATTTGCTCTTTAAACATCCAGTTGACCAGCCTCTGATACGTGGACCCTGCGTTTTTCAGGCCGAAGGGCATGACGTTGTAGCAGTATATTCCTCTCTGAGACATGAATGTTATCTTCTCCTGATCGGCTGGATCCATTTTGATTTAATTGTAACCGCTCTAGGCGTCTAAGAATGTTAACATTTCATATCCAGCTGTCGCATCCACCATTGCGTCAATGTGTGGCAGTGGGAAGGGGTCCTTGGACATGCTTTGTTGAGATCGGTGAAGTCCACGCATACTCTCCATTTTCCATTCTTCTTGGGCACCACTACCACTATTGATAGCCACTCTGGATACTTTACCTCCCTTATCTTGTTTGCCACTAGCAGGCCGTCTACTTATTGGTTGATCACCTTGTTCCTTTCAGCTGCGAATTTTCTTCGCCTCTGCTGGATGGGCTTGCATCCCCGGTCTACGCTGAGTTTGTGTGTTATGATGGATGAATCTTTTCTTATCATGTCATCATGGGACCATACGAAACAATCCATGTTGGCTTGCAAGAATTTGATTAGGTGCTGTCTGAGGTCTCCTGTGCATCCAACCCCTATTAGCACGGTCCTTTCTGGGTACAGCTTGTCCAAGTTGATCTGATCTAGCTCCTCGGCTGGAGGCTCAATGTATTCGTCCTGGACATGTTGTTTCTGTAATTGTTATGCTGGAGGGTTGGCAGTGCATTTTAATGCCTTCTTGTAGCAGCCTTTAGCTTCCTCCTAGTCTCCTCGGATTGTCTCTACTCCCCATGGAGTGGGGAACTTTACACATTGATGATATGTTGAGGGAACTGCTTTCATCAGGTGCACCCATGGTCTTCCAAGAATAACATTGTAGGTAGATGGTCCATCTATGACCAAGTACCTTACCTGTTTATTGACTCCTTCTGCATAGGTTGGGATCACGATTTCTCCCAATAAGTTAGATGTCTCTCCACTGAACCCTACCAGCGGGATGGTTTTTTTCTGCAAGTCTTTCTCGTTGAACCCCATGTTTTCTATGGTTTTCAGCATGATTAAGTTGACCGAGCTGCTAGTATCTACCAGGACCTTTCTAACTGTGCAATTTATCATTGATAGTGTTATGATAAATGCATCATGATGTTCCTGGCTGTCGTGTATATCCTCATCGTCAAAGGCGACAGCAGGCAGGTCGATGTGAGAAACCCTGCAGGAAGTCTCTGGTCTGTCTCCCTTAGTTTCAGTAGCGCGCCTTTTGGCTGCTGAATATGTCAATCCGCTTAAGTCTGAGCCGCCTGTTATCACGTTTATTATCTTGGTGCATGCACGTGGTGCTGTGGGCTTTGCAGAGCCCACCTTATCCTGCTGCTTGCCCCCACGTGGTAATAGGTGGCTTAACTCCCCCTGTTCGTACATGCGCCTAATCTCCCTGCGTAGAGTGTAGCAATCTTCCGTGTTGTATCCGATGTCACGATGGAACTCATATTTTTTCTTACTGTATTTTCGCCATGACTGTCCTTCTACCGGTGGTCTGGGCCACCTTACCCCGTCTCCCATCTTCCTGAGTGCTTTTAGGATTCCTCCGACGCCAGTTGTGAATCCATATTCTGCCAGTGTGGAGAGTTGCTGATTCTCTTCTCTGCTGTCGATTCTGTTGACTCCTCTACCATATGGCCTGTACCTTTCCTTCTTCTTACTGGTGGTCTGTTTTCTATTTAACTTTTTAATGGCTGATGTGCTGGATACGCTTGGCGTACTTGGTATGCTGGCTCTAGCTAGGATGTCTTCTTCCAATCTGATCGCGGCTGCCGCTTTCTCCTGCACCGCTTCAAAGCTATGACAAGGGTGCATAGTCAGCTGCTTATACAGGTCTGACTCATGGTGTAGGCCCCTTCTGAAGGCTTCCACTGCTGTTGACACGTCGCATTCCCGTACTGCCACCTTCTCATTATTGAACCTGGTGTTGTATTCTCCGATGGTCTCATTTGCGCCTTGAACAGTTCTGTACAACTCACCTGCGTGCTTTTGTGGTTTCCGGCTAGGGGTGGGCATAATCCGGTCCGGACCGGAAAAATGGACCGGTCCGGACCGGAATCGAGTGGACCAGAACCGGAATTAAAAATTCCGGTCCGGTCTCCGGTCCACCATTTTCCAAGATTCCGGTTTCCGGTCCGGGACCGGAATTTTCCGGTCCGGACCGGTCTGGACCGGAATGCCCGAAATTATTGTTATTTTCATTTTTTTTGTTAATATTGTATTTTTATTCCGGTCCAATCCGGTCCAATGGACCGGAATTTTTGGACCGGAATTTGAAAAGTGAGTAATTCCGGTCCAACCGGTCCGGTCCGGTCCTGGACCGGAATTTTTGTAATCCGGTCCGGTCCCGGTCCATGAATTTTGCCTATTTCGATCCCGGTCCAAACCGGTTCCGGTCCGGTCCGGTTTTGGACCGGTGCCCAACCCTATTTCCGGCTACTTACGAATTGGTGAGTAAATGTGTTCACCAGGTCGGCAAACGTAGATATTGATCTGTTAGGCAGACTTACGAGCCATCGGAGTGCTAGTCCCGACATTGTGGATCCAAACCCCTTGCACATACAGTCTTCTTTTACGTGCCCGACGGCTGTTACTATCATCATTTTTTGCTTGTATTGGCTTACGTGGTCAAAGGGATCTGTTGTGCCATCAAAGAGAGTCATGTTCGGATTTGTGAATCCCTTCGGCATGGCAACGATAGATTTTGCATCCACGTATGGCGAGTCAGCATAACTATCGGGTGCTGCTTTCTCGAGTGGAGGTGGAAGTCCTGGGACCCTGCTCAACATCTCCCTCAGCTCTAGATACTGCTGGTTGGTTAGGCTTCCTGAGTCTGAGTTGCGTCTGTCAGCTATCTGCTGATTCAGAGTGCTGCTCCCAGGCCCGAATTCCAGAGGATTCTGATGCGGCGTGCTTCCTAGTGGGGCTGTAGTCACGAGCGTTCCCTGGTGCCAGCTTACCTGCGGACTACCTGTGGATCCTGCACCTGGTGTTTGGTTAGTTATCACGAGGTTACTAATTGGGATGTTACCTGTTTGTGTTTCCACACGGTTGGCAGGCTGGCAGCTGTCTGGTGTGAGGTATCCAAGTCCTTGTGGGATTATCCTTTCTCCTGTTGGTACTGCTGTCAGATCTAATCTTGTTACCAGTTCGGTTGGTATCTGCCGAGGTTGACTCCTGCTGCCTGATGCCCCCTGGGTGAGATCTACTACTGGGCCCGACCTTCATTCTCCGCGCTTGCTGGTTTGCTGGATTGTTGTCTCAGGATGTCTATCTGCGCCCAGAGTTCCCTGTTCCTCTTCCTTGCCTCAACTTCTGCCTTCCTCTAGTCTTCTCACATACCTTCCATGACCTTCTGCAGATTTTCCATGCCACTAAGCAAGGTTTGTGTTGGACTTTGCGGTGGAGTGAGGCATGAACTTCCCGTTCCTTTGTCTGATCTGGATTGTGCTGCCACATCAGGAGTTTTGGGAGGCAGCGTGACTTTTGTCACAGATGTGGTTCTTGGTGTGTGTCCGGATGCCTGGGTTTGAGCCGCCGATGCTGGATTTTGGATAGGATTTGGTAGTATCGACGGCTGACCGCTCCCTGACACAGCTGCTGATGTTTGTTTGTCAATTATGTGTCTGAGTAATTAATGATTGACGACCACAATGCCCCACGGTAGGCATCAAACTGTTTTGGTAATTTTGTACCGAATTAAGTTAAGTAAGGTAAAGGCGGTCTTACTCGTTGTATGTTGATTGAATTGTTAACGATAATGCTAAATAAGGAAATTAAGAAGTAAGTAAAGGTTAACGCAAGAGATTTGGTGACGCGGAAAACTCAATGTGAGAAACGACCACTGGAAGGAACGGTACCCTTCCAATGATTGCACTAGCTTTTAGTATGAGAATGAGTACAATGGTGACGGCTCGACAGACTAGCTAGCACAATGCGTTATGTGTGTATGATAGTTCTTGAATGAATCTTCTTCCTTATCTCCTTGACTATTTATAGGGTAGGAACCCTAGTTGTGTCCTACTCCTTTTATGGCAAGTAATATTAGTCCTACCATGCTTCTTTCCATAATTGCGACCATGTATTCTATTCTTCCTGATCTCCCTAAAATCTCCCTGAATTCTCCCTGATGATTCCACAACTCGCGGGTTTCTTCTTGTTCACGGGCCTTTTACGATCGCTAATCTTACTCGGCCCAATATGCTCAGCGAGTCTTGATGGGCTTACTCCCTATTAGGCCAATATGCGGAATTTGGCCCAAACAGTAGATACCGACCATACCGTTGAATCGTATCTAATATTTTTCTATCGATATAATAAATGTTTTTCGGATGTAAATAATATTTGAAGTATGCACGTGGTGATAAGACTTCAAAGATATTTCTATGGGAGGGTTGATGGAGAGGTCTGTAAATAATTTGGAGATGACTATACTGAGGTATTGAGTTTACAACCTTATAAGGCGTTATTGAAGATTTTTTCATACGGAATTTATTATATACGGATGGTTTCAACTTCTATACAATATTATTAAAAGGGGAACTTAAAATGCCACGTATACAATGTCACTTAGCATTAACAAAAAGCCAAGTCACTTACTACACATGACATGACAAATTTTAATGTGACATGGCGAATAAATATGACATGAATTATTAACTTTTTATTACATGACATTAATTTAAATATATTATTTTCCAAAATTTATGTAAGCCTTACTAATTTACATCAAAGTTTCATAATTTATAATTAAAATTGAAATTTTTGTAATAAAATATGTTAATAGATTAATTAAAACTTTTCATATTATTTAACACTCATCATTTTTGTTAAGTGTTTTTTTCCTATTTAATTCATTTTTTTAATAAAATAAATTAGTAAATTGATTAAAACTCTTCATAATACTTAACACCCACCAAATTAATTAATACTTTTTCTATTTAATTAATTTTTATAATAAAATATGTTATTAAATTGATTAAAACTCTTCATATTGCTTAACCCCCACCATTTTCATTAACATTTTTTCTTAGTTAATTCACCTCTTGAGTTTCTCGGCATTCAATTATATTATTCAACAATAACACAAAATAAATTAAAAATAAAATTTAAATATTGGAATCTATGATTGTGTAATGGCTATAAAAGTTTTAATAATACATATAATACTTTATATTCACTTCATTTATTTATTTAATACCTATTTTCCATTTAGCCATCAGTTTCTTAGTTGTGGCCTATATATTTTATGGTTTAATTTATTTATTTGATTATGATGAGAACATATATTTGTTTTTGGTTTTATGAATTTTTTGCTTTATATCTGAATTCATGTTTTCCATTTGGTTTTTAAATGATTTACAAGTGACAATGATTTACAAGTGACAATGTTATTATTCGTTTGCCAAGTTGTTGTCATGTTAATGTTTTTACTCTTTGGTCAATATCATTTATTTTTATTATATAAACTTTAAAGTATCATGAAATGTATGTGACTGCAGATAATAAGCGAAACGTCGTGTGGGTAATTTGAAGAGGGAAGAAATACAAAAGGCACAAAAATGAGGTAAAATCAAAGGTAAAGAAAATGTAAGGTATCAACTCATAAGTTATGAATGTATTGTTTATTAGTAGATAATCTCAAATAAAAGAGCACATATTTTGTGTCAAATGTCAATGGGTTGGAAAGTTTCTGGAACAATTTTGGATATCAATTTTGTTCAAATAACGATAATTTATTTCATAATCTCATATTTGTTTTCGTAATTGACACAAAAAATTAAAATATTTGTCTTTGTAATTCAAACTATTTATATTTTTTAAGAAAGCTGTAATTGTCTTGTACTATATATCGTAATTTGTGCAAGAATTTGTTACACATTTATATTCAAAGTTAAACATTGGTGCTCAATTTTACTTTTAAAAATAAACGTCAAAATTCTAATAAAACATAATTATTTTGTTGGGTAATTCGTACTAATTACTGAGTTATTTTTTTTTCATAGGGATGATTCATTGGAGAACGAAGACGATATGTAGAAGTGAAATAATAGGATTGATTAAACAAATATATATTGGAGTTAATTACAAGATTGACGACATCAACGTGAATGACTAATAATTTTTTTTTTCAAATGTATGATTTATTTTGATATTTGTTGGGTTTTTACATCAAAAGAATTATTTAATTTATTGATTTAGATCTTTACGTTAATATGTCAATGCCCGTTATTTAAGTACACGATCTATCATCAATTATGCATGAGGCGATCTTACTATGTGGTTTGATATTTTACAAAATTATAATTTCTAGAAACACTAAAAACATCACACTAAAAACAAAACATCCCGTGAATTTCACGGGTCACAAAACTAGTTATTAACATAACAATAAAAAATATTGCATCTTTTAATTTTTATTAATACTAACCGTGTTTTAAAATAACTCTTTTATATGATTGGTATTACATATTTTTATTATAAGTGTACCTATTTCATCCTAGCCGTGACAATTGTATTGGTATATCACTAGTTTAGACCCCGTGCAATAAATGCACGGTATATAGAGTTTTTTTTTTTAATAAATTTATTATATAATAGTGATATCTTATTAATTGTTTATATTTCTCTTTATGTTTTGAGAAAAAAATTGCAACTGACAATTAATCAAAAGAATTGAGTAAAGTGCTGAAATATATTTTAAACAAAATATTTTTTATACCACAAAGCTAATGATTTCAATTTTTGTTTTCTCTTAAGTTTTTTTATCACGAAAATAATAATAGCGATTTAGAGTTTTGTTTTATACGTAGTATTAGTCAAATCATTTTCAAATAATAACATTAATTAATAAAAGATTTAGCAATTAATAGTTTTATATAAATTTTATTTATATTTTAATTAAGAGATTATAGTTTAGAGTTCAGGGAATAATATAATTTTATAAAAAAAGATTAGTTTTAATGAAAAGATAATAATTTAATAAAATAAAATATAATTTGTAGTTTCCTTATTTAGTGAATGTAATAAATTTTAATTTGTTTCCTTATTTAATAAGATGTTTTTTGGAGGGAAAAATTGAGAATACACATATTCATTTAGTAAATAGGGGATTTTATATTATACATGACCAACTAATTACTTTTGATACCATTTTGACTTTAAATATTAAAATACTCTTACAATGAATTTACTCTGAACAGTCTCTAAGAAGATTTAGATCATGTTCATTTAGATTGAAATTGTCTAAACTGAACAGAAGTGAACATAACTTAATGACACTAAACTAAAGCGAAATTAATTCGAAAAATTTAGGCTTACTCAATTTTGTATCTCCTCTTCAATTTTCTTTTCCTGTATATATAATTTGGGTCTGGAAAATTATTGATGTCATTTTATGCATTTATATTCTAAATGAATATACTTCTTTGTTTCTGTTACAAAAATACATATGACTAGAATACATTGGATATAAAGTGGAATACTAAGTTGTTTATTGAAGGTTAGAGATGGCCACTCTAGAGGGTCGACCTTGCCCAACCAACGAGTTCGGCTTGATGGTTGATTAACTAGTGGCATGGCCTGCCTTACCCGCCGTCCGCCGAGTTGCCTGACTCAATCCGTTCTTAAACTAAACCGTTTATGGTTGGCCTCTCCAGTCTCCAGATACGTCTTGTCTCTGCGCCGCCAAAAAGCAAAAATAAATTATTTGGTCAAGCCCGTACGGTCAAACTCAGCCACGGGTTGGTTTATGGCCATCCAATATGGGACCGAACTTAGCATATGTGCTATGGCCATCTCTTTTGAATGATGAGTATGTGATTACAAACCATAAGGACGGGTCCCTTGATTACGATATATCACAAACGTCAAGTATCACCCGATTTCCTTGGAGTCATTTTAGTTTCTCATACATCTTAAACTTTTTTTTTTTTTACTCCTTTATAGCAAACAATAATAATTTAATGAGTCAACTTTATACCTAAAGTAACTTATTATAAATACATGGATTAATCGTAAATCTAGTTTTTCAATTCTATAAAACAAGCAATTAATAAAGGTCTTGATAAAGCACTTTTAACTCATGATTTTCTTAACAGACAGATGTCAGCTAACTTAGTAAAGTTTTGATAAAGCACTTTTAACTGCTGACACAAGTTTAAACCACATCAGCATCATTTTCGCCTTTATAACTCACTTTATACCAACAAAAAACATACTCCCTCATAGTTTGCCTAGTGTTCCCTCTTTCCTTATTTATGCTAGTGTTTGGGCTAAAAATAGCATAATAAAGAAGGCCCATTTGATGAAATAAAGATTACGAAAGAAGTGATAAGGAGGAAAGGAGCCCGTGGTCAGGAAAAGGGGAAACGGGCTTAAGAAGGATCAAGAGCCCGTCATAGAAGGTGCCCGTGTTAAGGAGGAGTGTCAGGGAGAAGTTAGGGAGAAGTTAGGGAGAAGATAGGGAGATCGGGGAGAATTGGCAAGGGAGTCCGGGTTTGGAAAGAAGTCCTTATGGAAATAATATTCCCTTTCCATATTCGAGGTAGGATATATCTAGGGTTCTTACCCTATAAATAGCCAAGGGGAGCAAATCAAGAAGTGCATTCACTCATCCGTACATTCATTCGAGATTATACTCAAGACAACCGCACTTACGCACTCTCATCAACATCACGGCATATCACTCACAAATATATACCCATCTGAGATCTTGCAGGCCAGACACCTAGCGCCAGCAAGATTAGTATAAACGTCACTATTGTAATCATCCTCCAATTCATATAGTGCAATACTTGGCAGGGTACCGTCCCTCCCGCGGTTGTTACCACATTGGGTTTTTCGCGTCACCAAAATCTTACGTGTCAATTTACATTACGAACTTTATTTTCCTATTTACTCAACGACGTACGAACAAACATACATTCAACCAACTAATATAGACTACATTGACCTTAATTAATCGATTTGGGTAAAAATACCTAAATAGTTTGGCGCCCACCGTGGGGCATTGTGGTCGTCAATCGTTGATATTCTAGATATACAATGGAAAAGCAAGTATCTGAAGCTATGTCAGGGAGGAGGCAACCATCGCCACCACCACCGTCTACCCAAAGTCCAACATCGACAGTGGCCATGCAGACTCCCGGACATACCTCAAGAATCATACCGACAACAAAAGCCTCTCTACCTCCCAGGACCCCTGCTGTCTCAACTCAGATCAGATCAGACAAAGGAACATCAAGCTCAGGCGTCACTCCGCCGCCTGGTCCCCACGCAAATCCTCGCTCGCCGGCGTGGAAAATCTTCGAAAGCTATGGAAAACATGAGAGAAGACCAAAGGAGAGCAGATCTTTGAGGTAAGAAGGAGAGACAGAGAGCTCGGGCACAAATTGATCTCCTAAAGCAAGAAATCCAACACTCCGGCGAACAACAGGCGGTGAAGGAAGATCTCCCTTGGTAGATCGACACAAGGAGTGCAGCGCAGTGATACCAAATTAAATAATTACAAGATTGGATTTGGCTACGATACCATCGGATGGAAGGATAACCCCACGAGGGTTAGGATACCTCACACCGAGATAGCCGCGGCACCACTAGCTACGTAGGGATATAAACAGTGGCCTCCCCGTCGCCAGCCCCCTGCAAAGAATCGATCGTACACCAGTAGCAGATCCGAGTCAAACCAAAAGTGAAACGCAAAGCAGGGGACAATCGTTACCGCAACCCCCTCGGTCACGGAGCTTATCGAATCTTCAAGAACCCGGATCGGGAGGAAATATGCGGGGACAAATGACAAGTGGACCCCAGATTCACCAATATAACTAATCGCGAAGATTTGGAACTAAAGGAGATCTTTGAGCAGGTTCCGGGGCTACCACCCCCACTCGAGAAAGCGGCTCTGAGACGCTTATGCCGACTCACCATTCGTGGACACCATATCCATCACAACCATGCCAAAGGGATTCACAAACGCAAATATGCCTCTCTTCGACGGCACAACAGACCCCTTTGATCATATCAGCCAGTATAAGCAGAAAATGATGACGGTAACAGCTATAGGATAAGTTAAGGAGGCCTGCATGTGCAAAGGATTCAGGTCCACCCTAACAGGACCGGCACTTCGATGGCTTGTAAGCCTGCCCAATAGGTCGATATCTACATTCGCTGAATTGGTGAACGCATTTACTCAACAGTTCGCAAGCAGCAGAACGCCACAGAAGCACGCAGGAGACCTGTACAGAATCGTCCAGGGGGCAGGAGAGAGCATTGGAGAATACAATACCAGATTTAACAATGAGAAGGTAGCATGACGAGAGTGTGATGTCTCAACAAAGAAGAGAAGCCTTCGTAAGAGGCCTCCACCACGACTCGACCTATAAAAGCAAAATGACTATGCATCCCCGCCATAGTTTCAAGCAATCACGAAAAGGCACTGCCGCGATCAGACTGGAGGAAGATATCCTAGCCAGAGCCAGCTTACAGAGCACACCGAGTATTTCTAGTACTTCAGCCGTGGAGAAATCAGGAAGAAAGCAAACCACCAACAAGAAGAACGAGAGATACAAACCATATGGGAGGGGAGTCAATAGAATCGAGGAAAACCAGCTACTCCCAACCCTGGCAGAATATGGATTCACTACAGGTATCGGAGGAATCTTGAAGGCACTTAGAGAGATGGGAGATGGAGTCAGGTGGCCTAACCCACCAGTAGGAGAGCAAGCTTGGAGAAAGGATAGCAAGAAGAAGTGCGAATTTCACCGTAATATTGGGCACAACACTGAGGATTGCTATACATTAAGAAGAGAGATCAAGCGCCTGTACGAACAAGGAAAGCTGAGCCACCTATTACCACGTGGGGGCAAGGCGGCGGGATAAGGTAGGCTCCAAGCCGGACCCACCCACATGCACCAAAATTATAAACGTGATAACAAAGCGGCTTAGACTTAAGCGGATTGACATATTCAAGCCAAAAGACATGCCACCGAGATCAAAGGAGACAAAGGCTAGCCAATTCTTGCAGTAGTATCTCACAAAGATCTGCCAAAGAAACTTTGATGAAGGAGATGCATACGATGAGCGAGAACATCATGACGCACTTATAATCACCTTATCAATGGCCAATTGCACAGTTAGAAAGGTCTTGGTAGATACAGGAAGCTCGGTCAACTTAATCATGCTGAAAACCATAGAGAACATGGGATTCAGCGAAAAGGACTTACAAAAGAAGACTATTCCGCTAGTAGGCTTCAGCGGAGAAACAGCCAGCTCTCTAGGTGAGATAATCATCCCCACCTATGTGGGAGGAGTCAACAAGCAAGTCAGGTACCTGGTTATAGATGGCCCCTCTACTTACAACGTCATTCTAGGAAGACCATGGTTGCACCAGATGAAAGCAGTCCCTTCAACATACCACCAGTGCATAAAGTTCCCCACCCCATGGAGAGTAGAAACGATAACAGGAGATCAGGAGGAAGCTAGAGGCTACTATAAGAAGGCACTCAAGTGCACTGCCAGCCCTCCCGCATAGCAATTACAGGAGCAGCCTATCCAGGATGAATACATCGAACCCCCAGCAGAAGAGCTGGATCAGATCAACCTAGACAAGCTGCACCCAGAAAGAACCGTGCTCATTGGAGCAGGATGTACAGGAAGCTTACGACAGCAGCTAGTCAAGTTCTTGCAAGATAACATGGATTGCTTTGCATGGTCACACGATGATATGATAGGCATAGATCCATCCATCATAACACATAAGCTTAGCGTGGACCCAAAGTGTAAACCCATTCAACAAAGAAGAAGAAAGTTTGCAGCAGAAAGAAATAAGGTGATCAACCAGAAGTAGATAGACTCATTGGCAAAGAAAGAAAATAAGGGAAGTAAAATACCCAGAATGGTTGTCTAATGTAGTGGTAGTGCCTAAAAAGAATGGGAAGTGGAGAGTATGTGTGGACTTCACCGATCTCAACAAGGCATGTCCTAAAGATCCATTCCCGCTGCCTCATATTGATGCAATGGTGGATGCAACAGCTGGACACGAGATGTTAACATTTCTGGATACATGGAGTGGATACAATCAGATCAAGATGGATCCTGCAGATCAAGAGAAGACATCATTTATGTCCGAGAGAGAAATATATTGCTATAACGTCATGCCGTTCGGCCTAAAGAACGCAGGCTCCACATATCAAAGGCTGGTTAACAGAATGTTGAAAGAATAGATAGGAAGAACAATGGAGGTGTATATTGATGACATGGTGGTGAAATCAGAGAAGGCCAAAGAAGTAGCAGTAAGTGCTGTCCTGGTCAGAGAGCAAGAAAAGGAGCAGAAGCCGGTATACTACGTGAGCAAGTCTCTCCTGCCGGCAGAGACCAGTTACACATCTCTTGAAAAGTTAGTACTAGCATTGGTAGTAGCATCTCGCAAACTGCGTCCCTATTTTGAGTCACACATCATATATGTTGTGACAAACTACCCGCTAAAAGCTATCATGAGGAAGCCTGAACTTTCAGGAAGAATGTCTAAATGGTCTGTACACCTCAGTGGATACGACATCCAATACGACCCTAGAACAGCAATCAAATCACAAGCACCGGCCGACTTCGTGTCGACTTAAGTCCACCATCCGAATCGCGTATACGAGATCCTCACTTTAGAAGGAAGCAAGCAGACAGAAGTCTGGCAGATGCATATCGACGGAGCCTCCAACCAAAGGGGGGCAGGTGTAGGATTAAGTCTGCGATCACCACAGGGAGACCTGATAGTGCAAGCCGTAAGATGTGAATTCAAGGCAATCAACAATGAAACAGAATATGAGGCCTTGATATTGGGAATGAAGCTAGCTCTGGAGTTAGGGGTCAGACACCTGCTCATATCCAGCGACTCTCTGTTAATAGTCAACCACGTAAATGATGAGTTTATAGCCAGAGATTCGAAGATGATTGCATACCTAAAAGTAGCAAAGGAATTAAAACAAAAATTCGAAACTTGCAAGCTTAAACAGGTCCCCAGAGATCAGAACGTGGAAGCAGACGCTCTAGCAACCCTGGGGGCAATATTCAAACCATCAGAGCTATCCAGCATTCCAATAGCACATCCTAAAGGCAGACGAAATAAACAGGGGTGAACTGGAGGATCCACAAAGCGAAAAGGAAATCCAAGCAGTTACAGAGGAAGGTGAGAGCTCTCGGCCAAACAGGCAGACGCCCGACCAGGTAGCCGATCCGGCAGACGACTGGCGCACACCTTACCTAGACTGGCTGCGCCATAACAAGCTACCAGATGATATGAAAGAAGTGAGAGCTTTTAGAATAAAGGCCTTCAGATTCATACTTATTGATGATATATTATTCAGAAAATCGCTAGCAGGCCCCTACCTACGGTGCCTGGACAAGGAAGAAGCACAGACTGTGTTGCATGCTCTCCACAGTGGCGAATGTGGAAACCATGCAGGGGGCAGGAGTCTGGCAAATAAAGCCCTCAGACAGGGATATTATTGGCCTTCAATGAAAGCAGATGCAGTAGAGTATGCACGAAAATGTGATGCCTGCCAGCGCTCGGCGCCCATGATCCACCAGCCAACAGAGCCTCTGCACCCTATCATCTCTCCTTGGCCATTCATGGCATAGGGCATGGACATAGTAGGCCCCCTACCACGGGACACAGGAAACAGAACCTGGATGCTAGCAATGACAGATTACTTCTCCAAGTGGATAGAGGCAGAAGCATTCACGGAGGTAAAAGACAAACAAGTCATTTCGTTCATAAAACGAAACATCGTTTGCAGATTTGGTATCCCATCAGAAATCATATGTGACAATGGCTCACAATTCATCTCCAACGATACCGAGAGATACTGTGCCTGGTGGAATATCACCTTAAAAAAGTCAGCACCTAGGACTCCAAAGTCCAATGGACAAGCTGAATCCAGCAATAAAATCATTATGGACAATCTGAGAAGGAGGTTACATGAGTTAGGAGGAAAGTGGGCAGATGAATTGACACTAGTGTTATGGTCAGACAGAACGACGCCAAAGATAGCAACAGGTCAAACACCCTTCAACCTGGTGTTTGGCGCGGAAGCGGTCATTCCATCAGAAATTCTAGTTCCCACTCACAGGTATGAAAATATGACGAGGGAACTGAACAATGCAGAGATGACCAGAAGCCTGGACACAATTGACGAGTGCGAGCAAGCGCAAAAATCCGTCCTGGCGCCTACAAACAATCAAGGGCAGGAGTTACAACAAGAATGTGAAAGTCAGGCTCCTGGAGGTAGGAGACCTGGTTCTCCGAGAGGTGTTTCAAAACACCAAAAATCGAAAAGGTGCAAATTCGCCTACAAATGGGAAGGACCATACCAGGTAGAAGGAGTTGTTGGCCATGGTGCATACAGACTGATGACTATGGACGGTCAAATCATACAACGCCCATGGAACATACTTCACCTGAAGAGATATTACTTTTAATAATAAGTAGACTCTAGCTTTCATAATAATGTACTATGAGAAGCCAAATCATTTTTAAAGATAAAATAAAAATCCGGTAGTAGGCATACTGCCAGTTTCACTCTTATTTCTTGCATCTTTAGTTATTTTTAAAACTTTAAACTACTATTGGATGGTGTGGTCTTGCAGCGTCCTGGGACCACAATTGCTCTGGTACTCCATGAGATAGCGACAGGTACTTCACATCATTTTAATAGATTTTCTTATTTTCAGACTTCTCTAAGTACATCACTTTGAATTCTGGTATCTATGGTACTTTGAAAGGATGTCTAGCAGGACTGTCAACTGCCAACGCGGGGTGACAAGGCACACGGCACTCCAACATGCCCAACCTATTTTCTCCACAAGGAGCACCCTCACCAAAGTGACGTGGAACATACGAAAGGGATGGTCGACAAATGAATATGCTTATCCAGTTACCCCTGATACCACCCCCTGGACGTAGTTCCACTAATCGCAATTAATCAGGGCCCCAGCATGCATGCAAAAACGAACATGGAACGTAGGGATATCTGCGCTACCAGAATCCTGCAGCGTCTCCATTTGGTCCTAGAATGATGATAAACTTGCCTCAATGACGCCCATGTTGGCATTAAACGAGATGAACACACCTTGCATCATGAACAAGGTTAAGTAGTCCAAAATCATGCAGATACGCCTAAATCGCCATCCTACCGACACGGCAGCTAGCTTGGTCTGGATCAGTCTTTTCAGGCTGACCAGGCTGGTCTAAATCAGCCTCCTAGGTTGACACGGCCACTCCTCCTAACATTGCGGCATACGCCTAAATCAGCCACCAGGCTGACACGGCAGCTAGCTAAGTTAGAACGTTAGCCTTTTCAGGGTGACAGGACTCGCCTAAATCAGTCAAGCAGACTGACACGGCACAAACTTCCTAAAAACAGGGAAGAGAAACAACGAACACACGATATGTAAGCTAAAACCTTGTCAAACCATGACAAGGGGCATTTCAAAATATAGGCCAAAGTACGGCCCAAAAAGTTTAACCGCCACCTTGGCGGGGCAACCACAAAAGAACAAGTTTAAAACTTACAAGGTCTGCCGCCTCTGGGCCAGACTGCCAAAAAGTTCATCAAAACATAAAAACTTAATTATCGGTCATATTAATGACCTCCACCTCTGGCATCTCTTCTGCCTGCTGACCGCTCGTTTCAGGTACTGCACCAGCTTGCATATCCTCAGCCGCCATAGCTCCCTGAGCTCCGTCAAAGATCCCGGGACATTCCAAAGACCACCTCCAAAGAAACTGCTCACCAACGCAGAGAATTCACCTCACCAACTTCGGGCATCGACGCTCGGATCGGGTTGGGTGGGGTAGAGCATCTTCACCGCTTCTCCTCTTCCTCTATGGCCTCGCTGGGTGGGAGCCTCCTCAAGGGCAAAGACGCATCCCGCCGATCTTTCCCGCCAGGTGGCATAGGCGACAACGTTGGTGGCCGGGAGATCACTCACCGATCTTCTCCTCGATCGCTTCGTGAGTCGAAAAAAGTCTTTGCACACCGCCCGAGTTCGAGCCACCGATCGGCCCCCTCCTTCAACTTCTTCTTAGTGACAATGAAGCTCGGTCTTCCTCCACCACACGCTCCTTTAGATCAACCCGCTGTTGTGCCGGATCTGCAATCTCCTTCACTCCCGGTTCTTGGCGCCGGTAGCACGGCCGGTGGTCCGCACTATGTTGATCATCTTCCTGTTGTAGAGTGCAGACTGGAGAGTCTGGGGCATAAATAATCAGAAGTCAGCAAGAGAGTTGGGAGGCAGAATTTAAGCAAGAAGCAGATGGACAGGCAGGTAGAAGACGAAGAATACTTACCATGAAGGCGTTGTGCACGTCATTTTCGGCCATCTCCTCTGGGGTGAACTCCGAAAACGTTTCCTCAACAGGAGGAAAGTGTTGGGGTTGGTGTCCTTAACAGTTAGTGCAAGGACTTATAAACCTCTAAAAGGATCAAAGGGCATACTTTTGGTATTATTATCAGTTGATCCACGTTTATCAATAACGGTTGGCCTGCTAGATAAGTTTGACGTTATTGTCATACAGATGGCGGTGATCAAATGGTCCCTAAAAGTCACACCTATAGGATACGTTTGAGAGACGTGACGGTATGAAAATACAGTCATGTAGATGCCAAATCTGACTAACCAGTTAGTCCGAGTTATTTGACTAGTAATTAGTCAAAATGTGATGTTGAGATATTATATTTAATACGGATTAAATATCATGGGCTAAGGCGAATTAACCAGTTAATTCGTAAAATTAAATATAAGCGTTTTATATTTGATTAATGTATATTGAATTTAATTATACAATATCGTCCTTGTCGGACATGTATTAATACTTCAACTAACCCGAGTTATTAGTTGATGTTTTAATAGCCGATAACCGATGACGATTTATAATAAACCGTGTCATATACATTTAGCATTTTTCGAGCCAGTCCACGAGGTAAAATTAAGAGGAAGTGGAAGCCCACTTCCCCATGCATACCCACGGTCCAGCCGAACCAAACAAAAGGAGAGACTCCCTCTCCTTTTGGACGAGACAATTCATTTTACAGAAAACTAGGGTTTTGGAGACATTTTTCTCTCTGAAACCTAGATCTCACATCTCGAAAACCTCACAACAGTTCTCCCAATATTGCAAGGCAATCGAAGAACACCATCTAGCACAAGGGCATATCTCGGACAAATCTTGGGTGCAACAATTAGGAGGGAATCTCGTTTGATTTCTGTTCTTTACGCCGTGCATCATAGGACCCGAGGTTGATTTCTGTCTTTATCGTTTCTCTATTGTATTTACGTTTTATGACAATAATTCACATGCTAAATTTACATTATAGTCCTAAATTTAGAGGGTCTTATACGGATATTACCCCACAAGTGGTATCAGAGCGAGGCCACGTAAATTTTCATTGTGATTTTTCATAAAAAACGATTTTAAAACGACTGTTTTGTCTCGAATACCGTGCCATGTATACACGGCTGATTCGTTTTTGTTCTTGTTGAAACCGTGACATGTTTTACACGGTTTTATCATCTTGTTTTCGATTTGTTTTTATGCATATTGTTGTTTTATACGGAGATTATAACAATATGTCAAGTTTTATCAAATTGTTAAATTTGTTTTGATGCGTTTTGATCAAAATTGCAATTGATTCTGTCTCGAAAAACTGTTTTCACGAGGGTTTTGTTTTCCCAGAATTATTTGCACTCGATCGAGCATGTTCTTACTCGATCGAGAGGTTTTCTGTCATGTTTTTTTGCTCGATCGAGATGTCCTCGTACTCGATCGAGCAGATTTGCTGATAAAAGTACTCGATCGACCACCAGTTTAGTCGATCGAGCACTTTCTGATTGGCTATCCTCTCGATCGACTTGCAGTTCAGTCGATTGAGCCCTTTTGTCCCTCGATCGAGCACTTATGTCCCTGGATCGAAGGATTTCTTTTGACAGCTTTGAAAATTTATTCCTTTTGCTTTAAATTTTCTTTTGGCTACAAAATGTACATTATACGGATATTGTACACTCGCTATGATTGTGAAACGGTTCACACACGTACCATTAAGTTATTTTAACATGTATTTAAAGTAACGGACTGTATGAGATTAAAATTAAATTGATAGAAGCAGTTTTATCACATGAATTTTAATCATTAAAAGGTGGTTTGGATAATTTAACATAATTACAGAATTATGTCACGAATGAATTTGTTTTTAGTTGATGCATTTTAATTATCGTTTTGTTGAATGCCTTGAATGCCTTTTATTACGTATTTAATTTATTTTTGCAAACGGTTGTAACTTAGTGTGGCCTTAGTAGAACGTGTTACCGTAATGATGGAACACGGTCTTGGTTGTATTTTGAGATCTCGTATCTCCGTTTTGGGATTTTTCACTTGTAATTACAGTTTTTAATTAGAATGTAAATAGGTTTATATTTGTAATTTTAAATTGTAATTTTTGAGAAGACCAAAGATGGAGACCGGATGCTCACTCCCGCTACTTGGATCAAGATGGAACATCAAGACAAGCTTCTCGGGTCCAACGGTGGATTCCAAAGTTGTTTTATGTTTTGTTTTACTAGGATAGGCCACACTAGGAATTTTTATTTACGTATTGCATTCTTTTATTTATTTTTCGTAACGATAATATGCATCATATTCCGCCTAAAAACCAAACCACCTAATTATTGCATGAAAACTGACACATATAGAGGTCACGAGTTAGTTTTCATTGACATTCTCATGTCACACGTTCTTTTTAAGCCATCACCCAAATTGATTCATTCACGCAGACGCTAGTTATTCGTTCACTTAAAATGAATTATAATTAGGTTGATGGGATCTTCCTCGTATAAACAAAAATTGAGAACGGTCTTTATAGGTCAAACTCCAATGAGTCCCTTGTTCGTCGGTAGGCATAATATGACCCCTTCTACGTCGGGTAAGTTGGAACCGATTGACCTATTTTATCTCAACACTATGGTCACTCGTACGATCCTGTGACTATGGTGGACTATAGATAGGATTTACGGAAATTTATCGACCAAGAGTTCTTCCGGAAGAATTAGCTAAACAGTTGGCTTATCAATTTACAGAAATTGAGTCTTGGGATCACTTGTATCTTTCTTGAGGGAGATCAATTATGCAAGTGCGAGAGTCTACATGTTTAAAATGAATTTTAAAATAGACTTAAATCACCTCGATGAGTTGCTTATTTCGTTTTGTTTTTCCTTTCTTTTTCAGTGTAGATCACGAATTTTTTAAACTGCAAATAACAAATGGCTGGTTCTACTGATAACCCAATGCCAAGTGCCACATTGGACCGTGAGTCCTGGCTTCGGATCTTCATGAATCAGATGAATCGCCTACTCGATCAAGAATGATGGATCAAACTTCGCGGACTGGGAGGCGGCATTACGGAATGCTGCCGCTGCTGACGGGAAGCTCAAATATCTATTAGAGCCTCTCCCGGCAAACCCAGGTCCCACGGCTAGAGCTGCTGAAATCACCAAGTTTAATGATTTCTGTATGGAAGCGGGTGCGATTAAAAACGTACTCATTTTTGCAATGGAATCCAATTTGCAGAAACGCTTCATAGCCCATGGTGCGAACAAGATTTTCACCACGCTCACCAAGGAATTCTCGAAAGCACCGAGAATCGTGACCTATGAGCATACCACTCGCTTCTTTGATGCGAGACTCCAGAAGGGCCAACCGGTTAGCCCACACATTCTCAGCATGATTGAGAATGTCGAGAAACTGGAGACCTTTAACTGTAACATCAGCGAGAACATTGTTATCGACCGCTTACTTCACTCACTCCACGATGGTTATTCGCAATTTAGAGCGAATTACTATATGAATGATTTGAAGAAAACTCCGCATGAACTGCACTCCCTCCTCGTACAGACCGAGAAGGACATGAAGTTCAGTGGGAGCATGAAACAGGATGTTCTCGTTGTGTCAAATAAAGGAAAGGGTAAGGGCAAAGCTCGTGCAAACCTAGCAGAGGTAAGGCGAAGTTCAAGAAGTCGGGTTCAGGTAAGAGTGGGCCTGGTGAGTCGAGCACCTCATCAGGCACGACAAAGAGCAAGAATGATAACATGGAATGCCATCACTGCCACAAGACTGGGCATTGGAGGCGTACATGTCCTGTTTATCATGAGGACTTAAAGGCAGGTCGTGTTAAACCTGTTGGTATGTCTTCCTCTTCTTCTACTTTTATTCATATGATTGAGATTAACCACGCAAGTTACGGAACTTGGGTATTTGATACTGGTTGTGGTTCTCATCTGTGTAATCATGTGCAGGGGCTCCGAAACATCGAACCCCTCGTGAAGGGTGAGGTGGACCTGCGTGTTGGGAATGGAGCAAGAGTAGCCGCCATCTCAAAAGGGACATATGTGATCCAGCTTTCCCAAATGATTTGAGTTGTCATTATATGACTGCTATTATGTACCTAGTCTTTCGAAAAACATTATTTCGCCGCACTTGATAAACTTGGTTTTTCATTTGTAATAGAAAATAATACTTGCATTTTCTCATTACACGATATGATTTACTAAGAAAGCGTCTCCATGAACGGAATTTATGTTTTAGATCCGACCACGGAAATATTACACGTAATGAATAAAAAGTTAAAGGTTGGTGACAAAGATCAAACGTATCTATGGCACCGCCGTATGGGACACATTAATGAGAAACGCGTAAAACACTCATCAAACATGGAGCTATCTCGGCCTTTGATTTTCAATCATTTGGCACGTGTGAATCATGTCTCATCGGTAAGATGACTCGTATTTCCTTCAAAGGTGTTGGAATGCGCGCTGCCGACCTATTAGGACTCATACACACGGATGTATGTGGCCCTATGTCAATCACCGCACGAGAAGGCTATAGGTATTTCATCACTTTCACGGACGATTTAAGTAGATATGGCTATGTCTACTTAATGAAGCACAAAAGTGAATCCTTTGAGAAATTCAAAGAATACCAGAATAGGGTACAGAACCTATTGGGTAGAAAGATTAAAACACTACGTTCAGATCGTGGTGGCGAGTATCTTTCTCACGAATTTGATCAACACCTAAAAGACTCGGGGATTGCCCTACGCTTAACTCCACCGAACACCTCAATTGAATGGTGTGTCCGAACGGAGAAATCGAACACTACTTGATATGGTTCGATCCATGATGAGTCACACGGTTTTACCCGATTCGTTATGGGGTTATGCTCTTTGTCACCGCTCTAATACTTAACCGAAGTCCGTCTAAAGCTCATGACAAGACTCCATATGAACTATGGAAGGGAACGGTCCCTAACTTGTCCTTTATACGGGTTTGGGGCTGCGAGGCTTATGTCAAGTGGAGACACGAGGATAAGCTCGGCCCGCGATCGGTCAAGACATACTTTATAGGTTATCCTAAAGGAACACTTGGTCATTACTTTTATTCGCCAACCGAACAACGCGTTTTTGTTGCGGCTAGTGCGACATTCTTAGAGAAGGAATTTCTCGAGAATGCAAAGAGTGATAGAACCTTCGACCTGTCGGAGATTCCAGAACCAAACACCGAGCAACCATTGGAGGAACCTGTTCCTTCAATCCCGGCTGCGGTGAATATTCCTGAGGAACCTAGGAGGTCGGGAAGAGTCTCTATTCCTCCGGACAGATACATTGGTATGGTTGAGGAACATGACATAGATGACGTTCTACTCTTAACAAGTAGTGAACCCGCAACCTATAAAGGTGCCATGACTAGTTCTGACTCAAAGCTATGGCTTGAGGCCATGCAATCCGAGATGGACTCCATGTATGAGAACAACGTGTGGGATCTTGTTGACTTACCTGCCAAGGTTCGTCCCCTTCAATGCAAATGGCTTTACAAGATAAAGCATTCAGTGGAAGGTCAACAAGATATCTACAAAGCACGACTAGTTGCTAAAGGTTTCACCCAAGTGCCAGGTTTGCACTACGATGAGATTTTTGCACCCGTAGTCATGCTGCGTTCCATTCGGATTATCTTAGCGATTGCCGCTTTTCATGACTATGAAATTTGGCAAATGGACGTGAAAACCGCCTTCTTAAACGGCTTTTTGGAGGAAGAGTTGTACATGGTACAACCCGAAGGTTTCATCGATCCAGTACATCCTAAGAAAGTATGCAAACTTAAGCGTTCCATTTATGGACTTAAGCAAGCATCAAGGAGTTGGAATCATCGCTTCGACCAAGTGATTAAAGAAAATGGATTTACTCGATCGGTCGAGGAACCATGTTTATATATCAAGTCGAGTGGGAGCAAGATTGTCTTCCTAATATTGTATGTTGACGACATACTCCTGATTGGGAATGACATACCTCTATTAACTTCGGTGAAAGTATGGTTGAAAAACCATTTCCAGATGAAAGATCTGGGAGAGGCACAAAGAATTCTAGGCATCCGTATCTATCGAGATAGATCACGACGGATGTTATCTCTCAGTCAAGAGTCTTACATAGACAAAGTCCTAGAGAGATTCAGTATGACTAACTCCAAGAAGGGGTTCCTTCCTATGGCTCCAGGGGTGCATTTGAGCCGCCCTCGGCACCGAGACACCGGAAGAGAAAGAGCGCATGACACGGATTCCTTATGCTTCGGCTATAGGATCAATCATGTATGCCATGATATGCACACGTCCGGACGTGGCATATGCATTGAGTATGACAATTCGATTCCAACAAAGATCCAGGTGAACCACATTGGCTGGTCAAAGAACATTCTTAAGTACCTACGGAGGACTAAAGATTGGGCATTGACTTATGGAGGCGATCAAAAGCTATGCGCAACCGATTCTACGCAGATGCTAGCTTCCAAACGGATCGAGATGACTCGAAATCTCGACCGGATTCGTTTTTACTCTTAATGGCTGCAGATCACCGGAAGAGTTCGAAACAAATCACATAAAGAGATTCTACGACCGAGTCCGAGTACTATGCCGCGTCCTGGCTACAAAGGAAGCGATATGGATGCGTCAATTCTTACATGGGCTCTCTGTAGTGCCTAGTTCGAATGACCCGATCACCATCTATTGCGACAATAGTGGTGCCATCTTCCAAGCTAAGGAGCCAAAGTCTAGCAACAAGTCTAGACATGTACAACGGAAAGCTCATCTAATCCGGGATTACGTGGAGCAAAAGGAAGTAGTGATAGAAAAGATTGCTAGAGATGATAACATAGCAGATCCTCTCACTAAAGCATTACGACAAGATAAGCATGAAGGGCATGTTAATTCCATGGGAATTAAACGTGTTCCTAAGTTGTAGTACTCTTTTATGGATCTGATTCATTCTCTCTTGTACTCTATACGACATCATCGTTTTGATATTTTATATATATTTTGTTTTTCATGTGGAATTGTACGACAATTTTGAACACCACAAAGTGAACCGAACAAACATCATATCTTTTTAGTCCTTAATTGCCCACATGAGCTGATAACTCGGCAATTATTTTGTGACGTTGGTTGATGGTGGGTTCAACGAGCCATAAGTCAACCGGTTGACCGACCAATCACGAGAGGCGATTTATACGGATATTTCGTAGGACACAATTGTGACATCGACGTGGAGTCCTAAATGTTTTATAACATTCGTTGCTTGGCCGTGGATAGGACTTCCATGGTGATCCTAAGAGTCGATTCTTTTGACTATTGACTGTCTCTTGAGACTAAGGCATTTTTTGGTGACTTTGGTTTCTTTCTCACGGTCATCCGTAATAGAGGGCCAAGTAGATTTTTTCTGGGTCATTTCATGCCGTGCTTAGATCGGAAGGAGTTCGAGTTGAAGGAAATATTCAGCCTTTATCGTGTACTCGATATTTCTCGGGGCCACTCGAGGAGTCAGAATCGAAATGCATGGCCATGCTCGGATACGGATTCGTTTTATCGGTTAAGTTACTCTCTAGTCGGGGAAACCACTCTAGATACAGATCGATTGTAAAATACGACCTTTGCGGATCCGGATCTGCAAATTGTTTTACATTGAGTGGGAGAGATTTTAAATGAATATGAGAATCGGTTATCGCACATACACTTGTACGGACAAGTGGGAGTTTGTTGGAGCTTGTGTCCTCCAGTTAGTGCGGATAACGTCATTGCACATGCACTTGTACGGACAAGTGGGAGCTTGTTGGGGTTGGTGTCCTTAACAGTTAGTGCAAGGACTTATAAACCTCTAAAAGGATCAAAGGGCATACTTTTGGTATTATTATCAGTTGATCCACGTTTATCAATAACGGTTGGCTTGCTAGATAAGTTTGACGTTATTGTCATACAGATGGCGGTGATCAAATGGTCCCTAAAAGTCACACCTATAGGATACGTTTGAGAGACGTGACGGTATGAAAATACAGTCATGTAGATGCCAAATCTGACTAACCAGTTAGTCCGAGTTATTTGACTAGTAATTAGTCAAAATGTGATGTTGAGATATTATATTTAATACGGATTAAATATCATGGGCTAAGGCGAATTAACCAGTTAATTCGTAAAATTAAATATAAGCGTTTTATATTTGATTAATGTATATTGAATTTAATTATACAATATCGTCCTTGTCGGACATGTATTAATACTTCAACTAACCCGAGTTATTAGTTGATGTTTTAATAGCCGATAACCGATGACGATTTATAATAAACCGTGTCATATACATTTAGCATTTTTCGAGCCAGTCCACGAGGTAAAATTAAGAGGAAGTGGAAGCCCACTTCCCCATGCATACCCACGGTCCAGCCGAACCAAACAAAAGGAGAGACTCCCTCTCCTTTTGGACGAGACAATTCATTTTACAGAAAACTAGGGTTTTGGAGACATTTTTCTCTCTGAAACCTAGATCTCACATCTCGAAAACCTCACAACAGTTCTCCCAATATTGCAAGGCAATCGGAGAACACCATCTAGCACAAGGGCATATCTCGGACAAATCTTGGGTGCAACAATTAGGAGGGAATCTCGTTTGATTTCTGTTCTTTACGCCGTGCATCATAGGACCCGAGGTTGATTTCTGTCTTTATCGTTTCTCTATTGTATTTACGTTTTATGACAATAATTCACATGCTAAATTTACGTTATAGTCCTAAATTTAGAGGGTCTTATACGGATATTACCCCACAGAAAGAGCAGCTGATCAATCTCCGGCCAGTAGGGCACCTTGTCCACGTTCCCAAAGCCCTCTGGGAAGTGAGCAATAATGCCTCCGCTGGATGGTGGAGGATGGCGAGATAACGGGTTAACTTCCAGGGGCTCACGTGCAGTAGAACTGGAAACTGTGGGAGGAGTCTGGAAAGAGGCGGCCGGAGCACTCCTCTTGGAGGCAGAGGCCACATCAGGGCTGGCAGAAGGTCTCTTTCTTTTAGCACTTTGGAGGATGAGTTCCAATGGATCAACTTTTGAACCTGCAAGCATATATAAGTCTCAGACGACGGGATGATTAAAACGTCAGCAGAAATAGCATGCAAATAAAAGTGGTTGCAGAAATCTTACCGGAAGACATACTGTGAGCTGATTGGGGAGGATTGGAGGAGGAAGCAGGTGAAAAACCAGGAAGCAGGTCTGGGAACTTTCTCTCGGACTCGTAAATGCTTTGAATGACTTCTTGTCGCAGTGGGATCTTGGCGCCGATACGGGTAAGGTCACGGGGTCCGCACGAAGACGATGAAGTAAGCTAGTAAGCAAATGAGATAAAATAAATCAAAGCGACAGGAGGCTACTTACTCAAGTCGAACCCATTTCTCGAAAATATAATCGGCGGGAGGCTGGATGGAGTCCTTCCTCACGTAGAAGAAGTCCTCAAACCATTTCTCATCACGGGATTTTGACACGTGTCTGAAGGGAGCCTCTCCATGGCCCCGGAATGAGAACTGACCCCTGCCTAGGGATCTGATGATGTACATGTGAGCCGGACGCCCGAGTGACGGATTTGCAAGATTTCACCGACCGGCCGAGAATAGAGAAGAACTCTCCATATGGCAGCGAAAATTTGTGCCATGGCGAAATTATTGGTAAAAATGAAATCTTGGACGAGTTTAGGGAAAGGAAAACGGAGGCCATATTTAAACGGGTACAAGTAGAAACAAACTCACCCCGGACGGAGGGCGTCAGCTTTCTGTCCCGGTTCAGGGATGACGATATCCACCCCGTCACCAAGACCAAGTAGACTCTTGATCATAGGAATGTCGGCCGGAGTTAGGGCGGAGTCACAATCATGTGGATGTTTAAAAAGTCCCCGAGAAGGGAAAGTGGGGTCAAGATTACGGTCGGAGGGTGTAGGGGTTGACGAGGATTGTCGAGTTTTACCCATGGTGACGAGAGAAAATGAAGATTAAAAGAAGAAGAGAAGATGGATTACCCGGTGATGGAGACGGGAAAGGGAAACAGTGAAGCCGACAAGGAATAAAAGAGAAGGAAGATTGAGGGTTTAAGAGAGAAGAGTTTTTGAATTGATTTAAAGTGATTAATGAGAGTGGAAGAGGGACGTTGGGGTTATAAAGAGGAGAGAGGGAGTTGGGTGCGGAGAAAGAGGAGTAGGGCGGCTGGAAATGATGGATTGCATGGGAAGGAGTAAAAAGACGGCATAGGGTTTAGTATTTGGTTACGTGAAATTCCTTGCTCGATACTTGGAAGCGTACTTCACAAGAAATTTGGGGCAAACTGTTTGGGCTAAAAATAGCATAATAAAGAAGGCCCATTTGATGAAATAAAGATTACGAAAGAAGTGATAAGGAGGAAAGGAGCCCGCGGTCAGGAAAAGGGGAAACGGGCTTAAGAAGGATCAAGAGCCCGTCATAGAAGGTGCCCGTGTTAAGGAAAGGAGTGTCAGGGAGAAGTTAGGGAGAAGTTAGGGAGAAGATAGGGAGATCGGGGAGAATTGGCAAGGGAGTCCGGGTTTGGAAAGAAGTCCTTATGGAAATAATATTCCCTTTCCATATTCGAGGTAGGATATATCTAGGGTTCTTACCCTATAAATAGCCAAGGGGAGCAAATCAAGAAGGGCATTCACTCATCCGTACATTCATTCGAGATTATACTCAAGACAACCGCACTTACGCACTCTCATCAACACCACGGCATATCACTCACAAATATATACCCATCGGAGATCTTGCAGGCCAGACACCTAACGCCAGCAAGATTAGTATAAACGTCACTATTGTAATCATCCTCCAATTCATATAGTGCAATACTTGGCAGGGTACCGTCCCTCCCGCAGTTGTTCCCACATTGGGTTTTCCGCGTCACCAAAATCTTACGTGTCAATTTACATTACGCATTTTATTTTCCTATTTACTCAACGACGTACGAACAAACATACATTCAACCAACGAATATAGACTACATTGACCCTAATTAAGCGATTTGGGTAAAAATACCTAAACAGCTAGTCGAATTTTGTTCCCTCTTTCCTTATTTAGAGACCTTTATTTGGTACAAATTCAATTATGTGGGGTTGGGTGTTTTGTTTCTTTCAAATTCATTTCTTTATTTATGTGCCAAAAAGTACCGGGAACATTAGACAGACTAGGAGGGTGTATGATCTAAACCTAAGCCAACACCTAACTTCGTAACTCGTACTCAACCCGAACTCGAAATATACCCACTCATATTCCAATTAAAAATTCAAGTTACCGATAAACTTACTCATCCGACTCGTATGACATGTCTCTTTCAAGACACTCTCCCTTCAGGCCTATTTTCTGGAGTATCATTCTCTTCAATCCCATTTCATGAAAAACTCACTTCTTTCTCATCTGTTCATCAAATCACGCTTCATTACCTCTCAAAGATCCAGCTTTTCTCTACACTCCATACGCTTTCATAATCATTCAACATTACCCAATTCATGGAACACCAGCACTTCCACCATGATCATCACAAACCCAATTCTTCAATCAATGCAAAAATGCGCTACAATGTCACAACTTAAGCAAATTCAAGCTCAAATGACACGTAAAGGTCTATTCTTTCATGTTTTTCCTGTTAGTAGAATCATTGCTTTTTGTGCTCTTTCTGATCATGGTGATATTAATTATGCTCATTTGATTTTTGATCAAATTTTGTCTTCTAATGTTTACATTTGGAATACTATGATTAAGGGTTTTTGTAGAGCTGGAAATTATGCAATGGGTGTGTCGTTTTTTCGTAAAATGGTTAGAGATGAGGTTGAATTCGATGGAAGGAGCTTTGTTTTCGCGCTTAAGGCGTTTGCAGGGGTTTCGGGTTTTCGGGAAGGGAGAGGGGTTCATTGTATGGTTTCGAAATTGGGGTTTGGAGAATATGTGTTGGTGGGAAATGGGTTAATTCATTTTTATGCAGACGGCGGGTTTTTGAGTTTTGCTCGACAAGTGTTTGATGAATGTCGTGAGAGGGATGTTGTGACTTGGACTGCTATGATTGATGGGTATGTTCAGAGGAATTGTCCTGATGAGGCTTTAAGTCTCTTTGGTTTGATGTTGTGTGGTGAGGTGGTGCCTAATGAAGTTACGATGATCACATTGTTGTCGGCGTGTGCTCTTAAGGGGAATTTGAAGCTAGGAAAGATAATTCATAGTTATATAGAGAAAGTTGATGTCGAGTGTACTTTGAATTTGATGAACTCTATGTTGGATATGTATGTCAAATGTGGAGGTTTAACAGCTGCTAGAAGGTTGTTTGAACTAATGGAACGTAGGGATGTGTTTTCTTGGACTAGTATGGTGAATGGTTATGCGAGGCATGGCGAGTTAGAAATGGCTAGGAGGTATTTCAACGAGATGCCTGTGAAAAATGTTGTGGCATGGAACGCAATGATTGCTGGCTATTCTCAAAACAATCAGCCGAAGGATGCCCTAGAATTGTTTCAAGCTATGGTGGAAGGTGGTTTAGTACCCATTGAGGCAACCCTAGTCAGTGTTCTCTCTGCTTGTGCTCAGTCTAGTTGCTTGGATTTGGGTCGACGGATTCATAGCCACTATATCCATCAAAACCGAATCAAACTCAGCCCCTCGCTGGGAAATGCATTGATAGACATGTATGCTAAGAGTGGCCAAATTGACATGGCTGAGGAACTCTTCAATGAGATGCCTAAAAGAGACCTGGTAACATGGAATACCATGATTGTGGGTTATGCCGATCATGGGAATGCAAACAAGGCCTTAAACCTATTTGACAAAATGAGAGATTTGGGGATCAAGCCTGATCATATCACTTATATTGGCATCCTTTCAGCTTGTAGTCATGCCGGTTTAGTTTCCATAGGGCGTAAGCACTTCTTGGACATGGAACAAGTTTTCGGATTGTTAGCAAAGGTGGAACATTATGCTTGTATGATTGATTTACTGGGTCGGGGAGGATTGCTAGGTGAAGCTTTTGACATGATAAAGGCGATGCCTATGGAACCTGATGAAGCTGTATGGGGTGCATTGCTTAATGCATGTAGGATGCATGGAAATGTCGATCTTGGGAAAATTGCTGCTGAAAAATTGATCGATCTAGATCCAGAAGATAGTGGTACATATATGCTTCTTGCCAATATATTGTCTAGGGAGGGAAGGTGGGAAGATGTGAGCTCAACTAGAAATATGATGAGAGAAAAGGGTGTCAAGAAGACCCGAGGAAGTAGCTCTGTAGAAGTGGAGGGCGAGTTCCATGAATTTTCAGTTGCAGATGATTCCCATCCAAGATCAGAAGAAATATACAAAGTATTGAAGGAAATCTTTATCTTGTCAGATTTGGAAGAAGACTTGTTTCAGCATGTAAGTTTTGCTGAGAACGAAGATATGGTACAAAATGGCTGACACACATCACTTGAAGTTGCATTCTTTTTGCAAGGATACTTCATGACAAGCTTTCTGGTTCGATATGCTTGTATGAAGTGGAATCTCCTTCAGGAATTTCACCCAAGAGAGATTCATTATGAGTTACTCTGGTGATTGCATTTCGAACGACATGCTCTTGGACCTATTGCTGCGCAAATCTATCAGTGGATGAAAGATTAGTTCAAGTATGCTATGGGGTCAGTTAATGTCTTTTTTACATCTGCTCCTACAAATGATTCACAGTTTCGACAACTAATCAGATAAATCAGCATACATTTGGAGGGTTCTTTATTCTTTCTCTTTGACAGATTGCAGATGGATTGCGGTTTTGCTGGCATGGTGGAGCTTGACATCAAGAATGGCCTTTTCCGCGGGAAATATGGGTTGACAGACTCACATTGTCCTTTTTAGTTTAGCATATTCTGGACCGAGTAGAGGACAGTTAGGGTTAGTTCACCCACAAATTCCCTCCCAACGAGTTTGATAGAGTGGTGATTGATGTTGGCGCGTGTTATGAGTTTTCGGTCGAAGTTAGGGACATAATTCAATCACAACGGAATGAAAGTAATTTTTGGGTGGTTTGTTCTAATTTTGTTGTGTGTTGGAATTTCCCAGCTTTAGGAAAATAATTTTCATGTAAGTTTGTGGATTTGTTTAGTATGTTCGGGGTTGTGTTCCTATTTGAAGATTGATGACAATGGAAACATATTCATTCTTCTTGTTTGTGTTGTGAAAACTATGAACTATGATACTAAGAAATTCTTTGCTCTAAATATAGCTGATTATGAAATTGAATTTAGTTGAATAAATGTCGAAGCTTTACTGTATTAATTTTATTCCAAGTGATACAGCTAGAGGTGGCAATGGGGCGGAGTTCGGTTATGTCGAGTCATCGTTGGGTCGGGTCGTCATTTGGTGACAAATCGGGGCCAGATTGGGTTTGGGCCAGTACCGGGTTAGGTTATAACATACTCATGTAGTCATGTTATCTTATGTATCTATACAATCTATATCTATCTATCTATCTATCTATCTACAATAAGTCGCCCTTATGACAAGTCAAATATCACCCACATGGGTAGATAAGACAAAAATTAAAGTGTCTAGGGAGTTACAAATGATTTGTCTTATCCACTCATGTGGGTTTTACTTGACCCGTCACAAGGATATCGGCCGTCACAAGTGAGAATTTGTGATCTATCTAGCTATCTATCTATCTATCTATCTATCTATATATTAATCCTCTAAGTTTGCTGCTGACATGGCAGCATAATAAACTAGCAAAGATAACGTGTCAGCCTATGGTAAAAATAACATATAATATCCTAGCAAATATGATATATGGGCAAATATGGTATATAGCTAACGTTTGATATCTTTGAATTCAATTCATTCATTTAATTCTTTTCCAATGTGCTAAAAAAAACTCTTTCCTAATGTGCTCACAAAAAAAACGTCCACCATCTGATCAATTTCAAAATCACTTAGTTGTGAATGGCTATTAAAATAAGTGCAAAGATTCTTTCCTAATGAGCTTCCAATTTAATATCAAAACGAAATATGAGTATATTTCTATGATTATGGTAAGAATATGACAGTACATTTCCTATATATATTTGGTTGTATATTTCCTATATTCATAAACTTCATATATATTTTGAATATCTTTCCCATTCTTACACAATATATCTTTACAAAAACATAGAAAATATCTTTAAGAAACATATAAAATATTTCCTATATATATTTCGGTGTATATTCATATAAATTTTGAAAATCTCTCTCATCCTTACACAATATAAATACGAAAATCTCTCCCATCCTTACACAATATAAATATCTAAGCAAAAATAGATTATAAACTAATTTACTATAGGTCTATACTCTATAGCTATATGATATTCTTTCAAACAAAATTACGGAATATATTTATATAAGCAAAATTACAGAATATATATTTCTAAAACTAATTTATAACCGAAATTAGGGAATATATTTTAAATTCCTATATTGATGGTACTCTTTCCAAAAACAAACGTACTCCTAACCATGATAAATCTACAAACTACAGTAATGGTTAAAAAACAAATACTCCATCAGTTATTGTGGTTGTCATTAATTATTAAATTAAGACGGTCTTATACTGTAAGACGGTTCTATAATGTGGAAAGACAACTTATTTGTTAACATTAAATGATTTTTTTTAATAAAAATGGACCGTCCCATGGTGTGAGACCCTCTTATTTTATAATTTTTAACTCATTAAATAAAAAGATAATTTTTTATTAATTTAATAATAAAACTGAACGTTTTTTTATTAACAAAAATGGACAGTTTCATAGTTGAGGTTGTCTTAACCTATAATTTATGAATTCATTTTACAAGCATTATTATTATTATTTTCCGATGACTTTTTAATGTGTATACGAGGGTAGAAGGGCGGGCTCATTTGAAATAATTTTACGATAAATTTTTACACCATTTAAGTGGGGTTATATATCTTTTATGTTGTCTATAGATCTCAAACGGGTTGGGCGGGTCGGAACATACAGGTCAGGTATGGTGGGTTCAAATACGGCTTATGGGTCGGGTTATTAGGGGCAAAGTGCGGGTCAACAATTAGTATCTAACGCCTTTTATAGATCGGAAAAATATTTTTTAAAAACTAAAGTATATTTAATATTAATATTTTAATCATATCATATTCACCCATCTACAATAGGTGGGTAGCATTACAACTCAAAAGTATTTGATCATGAGTTTCTTAGACAAATAATATTTTAATCATATTCAATGTTTAGTTTTTAAATTATTTTTTCAAATATATTATATAATAAATATTAATATTTTTATAAAAATTATATTAGTTTATCTTTGACTCAACGGGTCGACGTGTTTATGTCGGGTTTTACTTAAATTAACGGGTCATTTCGGGTTCCATATCGAACAGGTTACTGCTCGAGATTTTCGGGTTTTAACCTGGAAAAATGGATGAGGTCGGGTCGGGTCGAAATTTGACAGGCTTATATCTTAGTCATGTCTTAAACTCATAACTTATCATTTAGTTAAAATAATGTGGATACGAATTGTACAAATAACTAACTCTAATTTGTTGTATTCTACATTTATATAGTATTGATTTTTTTTTTTTTAAAAAAAAATCGATTTTCTTATGACTTTAAGTTTATTAACAATGTATGGAGTATTAGCGTAAAGGTAATAATCATCTAACTACGGAATATAAAACAGACCGTGAATTTCACGGGTTTAAAACTAGTATATATATATTAATCCTCTAACTTTCATGTTGGCATGGCATCTTATAAGTGAAGTAGTGATGACATGGCAAGTATCTACGTAGACACGTAGTAATATGTACTCCGTAATACTGTAGTAGGCATTTAAGCTTTCTCCCGTGGACCCGTATTACGTGCATTGACCATAATCCTCTTATCAGATCTCCTCCCGGCCCCTATCAACCTCATACTACTCACAAGCAACCACCTATCAACGATTCACTCCAACCACCATCAAATTACAACCCCAATTCCCCAAACGACCACCATCGCCAGAGTTTGTAAGTGCCTAACCTGTGCAAAACCTCCAGTGGAGCAACCGCCAAACCAGACCACTACCTGCAACCACTATCGGAGTTCCGTCATCGAATATCGACAATCATCGCAACCAATAAAAACCCAACTAACCAACCACCACCGTCAGAATCCAGTACCAACCACCACAATTCTGCCCACCGACTATGACAGCCATCACGACCAATGGACAGTTAACCTCATCATTGAGTTTCCACGGTCGACCACCAACGACCTTACTCAGCCCGACACCAAAACCACTAGCCACTGTGGACCTAGACAATCAGATCTACCATCACCGCACTACGCACCAATACCCACCACTAAAATACATCAATTGATTCATCCGTCTTCTAGGTTCTAATACAGTAATACATCATTTATACGATATAATCCAACCATCTTTTAACATCATTTTATCATGTTTTTGGAGATAACAAATGAGATTTTAACAATATGAACTCTTTTTTCTTCACCCTTTTACTTTTAGATTACACGGAGCAGCTTTTATTTTTCATTTTTTTTAACGAAAAAAATTGCACTCTAAATATATTGATACCTTTCTTTAATCAACAATGGTTTATATTTAATAGTTGTCCAGAAATCAATGTCTTTTGAAACGAATTTACCTTTTTCTTAAAACGAATTTATGTATTAAGAGAGAATATATTTGTTTCCCAAATTATAGAATAAGACGGTTTTATATAGTAAGACGGGTCATTTTTTTTTTATAAAAATCTATTCATTTAGGGGGCGTTTGGTTGGGGGGAATAAGGAAAGGGAAAGAGAATAAAAATGGTTGATTCCTTTTATTGTTGTTTGTTTGACACAAAGAAAGGGTAACACATACCCCCTACCCCCAAAACCATTCTCATTCCTCCCCCCTTGGGTAAGTCCATAACCCCATAATCCCTTCTTCCTCCTACTCCCTATTTCCACCACTCCACCAACACCCACCACACCCTCTCACACCGTCAACCACTGCCACCTACACCCTACACCCACCACACCGACACAACCACCACCAGGGACGCCGACACAACCACCAACAACGATGCCGCCTATCCACGCTACCCCATATCCTAAACCACTAAACACCGCATCAACACCTTCAGTAACTCTCTCACCCCACCAACCACCACCAACACCTTCCTCGGCCACACCACTGCAACCGCCCGACGCCAGGCACACCAGATCTGGTGTTTTAAGGGGTGGGGGAGGGGTTTTCGAAGGGTTGTGGTGGATTTTTTAGAATGAATAAGGTGTTTGGGGTCGGGATTGTGGCGTTTGTTGAGGGCGTGAGGCGCGGTGATTAGGTTCATCGTGGGGTACCGTGAGGAAGATCGTCGGCGCCGCTACTTGTGGTGGTGTCGGTGTAGATAATGGTGGCAGGTGGTGGGTAATGGTGGTGGAGGTGGTGGATGTTGGCTTTTAATTCCCTTTTCCTCTAATTGTCAACCAAACACCCAAGTATAATATGGGTGATTCCATTCATTTTCCTCTTTTACCCTTTCTTGATTTCATTCTCTTACCCTTTCCCGTACCAAACGCCCCCTTAGTGTTAACAAATTTGTCTTTTTACACAATAAGACGATCTTACACCATGAGACGATATCACTTAATAATTATTGTATTTGTATATTTGGATATCACAATCACACATTATATATGAAAACGAAATTATATATTAATATCTAAGTTAAGACGGTCTTATACTGTGATACTGTTCTATAATGTAAAAAGCAACTTATTTGTTAGCATTAAATGAATAGTTTTATTTTTTTATAAAAATGGACCGTCTCACGGTATAGACCCTCTTATTTTATAATTTATGACTCATTAAATAAAAAGACAATTTATTTATTAATTTGATATTAAAATGAACGTTTTTTTAGTAATAAAAATAGACAGTTTCATAGTTGAGGTAGTCTTAATCTATAAATTATGAATAAAATTTACAAGCATCTTTATTTTATTTTTCGATGACTTTTTAATGTGTATACGAGGGTAGAAGGGCCGGCTTCATTTGAGATTATTTTCCCGATAAATTGTTACACCATTTAAGTGGGGTCATATATCATTTATGTTGTTTATATATCTCAAACGGGTTGGACAAGTCGGGTACGGTGGGTTCAAATATGGGTCGAGTCATATGGGTCATGGCCTCATGGCTAGGGTTATTAGGGGCAAAGTGCGGGTCAACAATTAGTATCTAACGCCTTTTATAGATTGGAACAATATTTTTTAAAAATTAAAGTATATTTAATATTAATATTTTAATGTTTAGTTTTTTAATTATTTTTTCAAATATATTATATAAATATTAATATTTTAGTAAAAAAATTAATTTATCTTTGACTCAACGGGTCGACCTGTTCGAGTGGGGTTTCACTTAAATTAACGGGTCATTTTAGGTTCCATATCGAGCGTGTTATGGCTCGAGATTTTTTAGGTTTGACCCTGGAAAAAACGGGTGAGGTCGGGTCGGGTCGAAATTTGTCAGGTCTACATCTCAGTCGTATCTTAAACTCAGAACTTATCATTTAGTTAGAATAATATAAATACGAATTGTACACATAAACAACTTTAATTTGTTGTGTTTTACATTTATATAAGATCGACTTTCGTATGACTTTAAGTTTATTAATAATATATGGAATATATATTAGCTTAAAGGTAATCATCTAACCACGAAATATAAAACAGCCCGTGAATCTCACGGGTTAAAAACTAGTATTGTTAAAAGCTAACAAAAGTGATAAAAAGTGAACCCCATTCTCTCTCTAACCTAGAAAGATGGATAAACCAAACAAAAGAAAAAAGAAAAAGAGATTAGCCAAATGTTGTCGTAGGAGTTTGATCTCTTTGTTCAAAAATTTAATCCCTTCCTCTTCTGCTCCCATCTCATTTAAGCATTTTCCAGATCTGCATTTTCACGAGTTTGATCTTTTTGCTCCCAATATCATTTATTTAGGTATTTAGGACAAATTTTTTACCAATCATAAGTGTAATTTTCATCTAATCACTACCCAAAGCTCTTTGTGTGTTTCACACAGTTTCAGATCTTACAAATTTCTCTCTTTTGGGGGAGATTATTGTTGAGAACTTGAATTTCGACCGTTTGAAATGGATTCGGGGTTTTCTTCCTCAGATTATAGCCGAGTCTTTGTTTGGGCGTGTTGCTGTTGTCGGTTCCATTAATGGTGTCAATGCCAATATTCCTTTTTCAGCACTTTCTGCGCTCTCGATGTGGTTGTGGAGTAGCGAGACCTCATCCTCTCGTCTATCGCTACCGCTATTGCTCTACGGATCTAAGACAGTTTTGTTTGTGTTAATTTGGGGTTGGTTTCTTTTGTTTTTTTTGAAGTAAGTTGTCTTTCCCCTATCAATCTATCTAATTTTGAGGGTTCCATCTATTTGCTTTCCCTCTTTTTGCCTACTTCTTCAGTTTCTTCATATGTGGACTTTGATTTGCTCTCCAATTTAGCACTGGAGAGCGTTTATGACTTTATAGTCTACATCTGTTGAGTAAATGCCAATGTCAGGAGTAAAAGACTTCTTTGTTGAGCCATGGTTTATGCAAGAATTGAATGTGATTTATGTTATTAATTTATGAATGAAAATACAAGCATGATAGTTGGTATATACAACTACTTTCTGGTTAATAACCAGAGTACAAAGGTGCTAGTCATATTCTAGTCAATTTATAGTACAATATAACATACTCTATGTTTAACCTATTGCATCCTTTTTCTTTCTCTCACGTTTCCCTTGTACTTTGGGACAAGACTCATGTTGTTTTCTTGGTTCTCTACACTCTCCCTCAAGATGAGAGTGGAGGCTTGATGAAACTCCCATCTTGGACAATAGGTACTCATGTTGAGACACGTGACAGGACTTGGTGAAGATGTCAGCTACCTGTTCTTTTGTATTGACATAGAAGGTAGTGAGGATTCCTTGCTGTATCTTTTCTCTAATGAAGTGACAATTCACTTCGATGTGCTTTGTGCGCTCATGGTAGACTGGATTAGCTGCAATGGCTAAGGCTGCTTGGTTATCACACTTTAGTTGAGCAGGACCAAGGTGTTGCAGTGCTAAATCTTGAAGGAGCTGAAACAACCATGTGACTTCACAGGTCATTATAGCTATGGCCCTATACTCAGCTTCAACAGAGGATCTGGAGACTACAGAATGCTTATTAGATTTCCATGAAATGGGAGATTGACCAAGGAAAATGCAAAACCCTGTAGTGGATTTGCGATTGAAGGCACAAGAGGCTCAATCAGAATCACAATAAGCTGTGAGCTTAGCTGCTGAACTACTGGCAAAGAGTACACCCTGTCTTGGAGCAGATTTGAGATATTTCAGAACTCTTCTTGCTGCTTGCATGTGGCCAGAGGTGGGAGCTTGCAGAAATTGACTTAGTAGCTAGACTGAGAAGGCAATATCTGGTCTGGTTATGGTTAAGTAGATAAGTTTGCCCACCAGTTGTGTGTATGCTTCAGGTTGTGGCAAAGGGGTGCCCTTGCCAGGTTCTAATTTAAGAACTGTATTGACTGGTAACTTCAGAGACTTAGAGCTATCTACATTAAAGGTTTTTAGCAGATACATGGTATATTTCCTCTGAGAGAGAAAGATACATGATGTGCTCCTTTCAACCTCAAGGCCTAGGAACTATTTTAATTCCCCTAAATCTTTCATGTGAAAAGATGAGTTCAGTTGATCTTTGAGAGCTTGAATAGCAGATGGATCATCTCCTGCAATGACCATGTCATCCACATATACAAGGACAACAATGGTGCTTCCATAATGCTGTCGTACAAAAAGGGAGTGGTCAGCATGGGACTACCTAAAATTGCATTGCAACAGGACCTATGAAAGCTTGTAAAACCACTGCCTAGGAGCCTGTTTCAGTCCATAAAGGGACTTGAGTAACTTGCAAGCTTCATGTACACCTCTTCTTCTAGATCCCCATGCAAAAATGCATTGGCCACATCCATCTGGCAGGTGGACCAGTCTTTCATAGAAATCACAACAAGAAGTGCCCTGACTGTGGACATCTTGGCTACAGGAGCAAAGGTTTCCTCACAGTCTAAACCATACCTCTGTCTGAAACCTTGTATGACCAGTCTTACCTTGTGTTTCTCTATGGAGGCATCAGGATAGTACTTGGTCTTGTAAACCCATTTACATCCTATGGCTTTTCTGCCCCTTGGGTAGGTCAGTAAGAACCCAGGTTTGGTTAGTGGGCATGGCTTGTAATTCTGAGTTCATGGCATCAATCCATTTCTGTTCTTGAATAGCATCTTTGAAATGAGTTTGATCAGGAGTAAAGGTGTCAAATGTGGCATTGCCTGCAAAGGACTTGACAATGTGCAGCTGAGCCACATTGGCAACTGTGGCTGGTGCCATGACAGGATTATGAACCTCATAGTCCTTAGTCCATTCAGGTGCTCTCCTGGTCCTCCGAGGTCTGCATATGGGTTCTGGGACATCTGAAGTACTTGGGATAGTAGTGTCTGTTAACCTAGGCACATAAGCATGAGCAGTGTCTTGTGACTCAGGCATGGTTGTGGGAAGAGATATTGTGGTTGTCTCCTCATACATCTCATGGCCTAGAAGAATGACCTGTTCTGACTGTAAGGTAGACATATGCTGGCCAAAATGCTTAATCTTGCAGGGAAACACAGATTCAAAGAACTTCACATCTCTAGAGACAAAAATAGTCTTCTTGACTATGTCATATACTTTGTAACCTTTTTCTGATAAGGGGTGCCCTATAAAGATGCAAGGAATTCCCCTTGGTTGAAACTTATCCTTATCTCTGCTTGGGTTATACACCATGACAAGACACCCAAAGACTCTAAGCCTGTCATACTAAGGAGGTTTGTTGAGCAGCACTTCATAGGGTGTCAGATTGCTGAGTATTTTTGTAGGCAGTCTATTGGTGATATAGGCTGCTGTGAGAACACAGTCCCCCCCAAAAAGAGAGAGGAAGACCTGAGTTGAACTTAATGGCTCTGCTTATTTCAAGTAATTGTCTGTGCTTCCTCTCCACCACTCTATTCTATTGTGGTCTATTCACACAACTGGTTTGCTGCCAGATACCAGTGGAGAGGAGAAATTTCTTGCTGTCTCCCCCAGTGAATTCAAGGGCATTATCTTATCTGAATATTTTTATACATGTTCCAAATTGAGTTTTGACAAATGCATAAAACTGAGCTAACAGTGTTGACACTTCAGATTTATGTTTCATTAGATACACCCAGGTGGCTCTTGAGTGATCATCAACTAATGTCAGGAAATACCTATTTTTATTTTTGGTTTCCTTTATGTAGGGCCCCAGACATCCACATGGACAAGGTCAAATATGTGAGGTGATCTGGTCAATCTGACAGGAAATGGGAGCTTAGTTTGTTTGGGCATGGAGCAGGTGATGCAAGGTTTGGAGTTGTGTGCAAGTTCAGTACGTGTGATGCAAGAGATATGTTTCAATTTGCCAAGACTAGCATGACCTAGCCTGAGATGCCAAACACTTTCATTGTTTTCATTAAAATTGAGCAATGCATTACATTGACTATCAGAGGTATTACAAGAATGCAAAATGATACTCTCTGATTCCTTCAAATCTTTACTGTCAACAAAATAAGACCTAATCTTTCAAGGTGTAGAAACAGTCCTAGCACTTGCACTAGGTAAAACATTGCTAGTATTCACTAGTACAAAAACCCCCCTTATCGTGTCGCCGTTATCATGGCGGATCTAAGAGCAAACGACATAAAAGAGAAAAAAAATAGGCGGGAATAAAATTTTTATGCTATAGTAACTCTATTGTGGCGGTTTTAATAAGGAACCAACACAATAAAATAAATTATTTGTGGGGGTTCTAAGTCAGAACCGCCACCTTAGGTTATTTGTGGCGGTTATTCGTACAACCGACATTAATAATGACACTAAACATAGTGATAAATAACAACGCTTCTTTATCAAAAACCGTCATCGTAGACGTTTTGTGGCAGTTTTAACTACAATGGACATAGTAATCGACATATAAAAAAAAAAGACTTTCCTGTCACGTAGAGTATCTACCTATACTGATTATATCGCACCTCTTCTCATACCCTAATCCCCAAACCCACGATCCCCTGAGTCCCGATCCCCTCAACAACTGCCTCTCGAACTTGCAATCGCCTCTCCACCGCCTTTTTTACACAATCAACAGCAGGGTTTCCGCTGCCTTTGTTCCCTTCTCTGTGCTCACAACGCGTCTGCCCTCGTTTTCCCTCAATTTCTATGCTATCGACTCCTCGGTCATAGCTACAACATCAAAGGTGCGCCTTACTACTTGTCGACATATAGGATCTATAAATTTGTAAACTATCAATTTCAGTAATATGTAATCCATTTAGATATTAATCTCATATAGACTTCCCTAATTTTAAGATACTACAGTATAATCAGTGGATTTTTGTGAACCATGCATTTTGTTGCTATTTGATTAGTAAAGCCGATTAGAATTAACGGATGATGGATGATTTGGAATTATTTCCTCGCATGGATATTCAATTTACTTTCTTTAGTAGCACAAGTGTGATAGTTTAGATGATAGATCGTTGTGGGAAAATAGAAGAAAGGAATAGCTTGTCATTAAGACGATGATTTAATGCCCAGTTTAATGATATTGTGAGTTTGCGACAAATTTTTCTTTCGGCCACCACCATAATCCATTCTAAGGTTATATGCTAAATTATGCTTTAGGTTTGTGGTTCGTAGTTAAGATTATTCATTTGTTGGTAATGGTGTGGAGTCTGTAGACATATTTTGCTCATTATTTGCTTGATTCTCTGATATTGCTGGGGTTAAAATGCAATGGGCATTTTCCAGTTTGCAGCATTGTAATATATAGTGACTAATGAGTGGATGGAAAAAAGCAAGGATTGCATGGTTAGTTTGTGTTCTCAATAATTTACTCCCTTTGTCTCAATAATTTATTTACCTTAAATTAGAATATATAAAAGGTAAACAAGTGATTATGGTGGAGGAAGTATCCAACACCGAATATATTTAATCAACATCAGCTATCTAAACAATAAAAAATATTTATTTAGAAGTATTAGCTATCTAAACTTATTTAGGGGTGTCTAGAAACACAAAAAATATTGCCAGATATCTATCCTCTAAAAGGGACTTAAACATAAAAATATTGAGGTAAGTCAACATTAACTACTTTTTTTCAATTATTTAATATCATATTCCAAATATAGCTTAATTAATACTGTACTATTTTATATATTTAGTGTCCCCAACAACTAGAAGATTACGAATGTGGTTATTATGTCTTGAAATGGATGTATAACATAACATTCTATTACTCAAAGGGCAACGAGGAACAATTCAAGAAGGTACTTTTTATTTTAAGTGCCATTAAGGCACTAGGGTAATGTTGTTGTTGTTTATTTCCTTTTTAAAAAAAATACCTCATTACTGATTTTCTTAAATGTAGATTATTGCAGATTCAACCATGATGTCACTTGAAGATATAAATGAAGTTAAAGAGGCGTGGACTACAAAATGTTTAGAGAACAAGCAGCGTAGATTAAATTGTTGGATTTTTACTTATTGCTTTTTTGGAAAACATTGATATTGTAATGGCAGTTTCAGACTTATAACCGACACCATAGCATAACATACGGTGGCGGTTTCTAACTTATAACCGACACCATACCATATCCTAAGGTGGCGGTTACAAACTCACAACCGACACCATAACATACCCTATGGTGGCGGTTTTACAACCGACACAAAAAATATATGACCCCAGCAATCACGTCGCTAGAAAACCGCCACTATTTGGCTATTAGAACCGCCATTGTAGGGTATAATTCTACTAGTGATTATTCAATGGGTAGTAGATGCCCATTTCTTCCCTGCCAAATGCTCTAATCCTCCTGGTATGAAAGTCCTGTATGACACACATATGCTCATAAAATGTCACAACACATTTTTTTATCTTTATTGAGTTTTTGTACTGACAAGAGATTGTGTTTTAAAGTTGGAACATAAAGCACTTTGGCCAGTGTCATACCATTTTTCATTTGATAAATACTACAATGAGAAACTACTGAGGTAATACCATTTGGTAGATTGATCTTTGGTTTGGAAATTAATTCTTTACAGTTTTGCAGGAGTCCTAGATCAGAAATCATATGATCTGAGGCTCCTGAGTCTATTATCCACTCAAGAGATTTATTGTTTGGACAGGTTAAAGTGGAGAGGGTCTTACCTGCAAAGTTGGCTTCCATTTCATCCTTTGTAACACCCCCTCATACCAAGGTACCTTACCAAGGACTGCCCTAGCATGAAAGGCTGTTACCATCTCGGTTTCCCGAGGTTAGTATATCAAAGTTACCAATTCCAAACAAACTTTATTAAAGTATAAAGACTTAGTGATTACATGTTTTCAAAATCAACCAAACATTAACTATGAAAGGTCTAACAACTACAGAGAATGTAAGTAAAGTCTGTTGACGGCGGAAGCTAGACTCGAGTGGTGACTCCCCATGACTGTCCCATAGCTAAACATCTGCATTACCTGTCACAATCTGCTCACCATCCCCGAATGGATCACCGCAGGTTTTACAAAACAACAACCGGGGTCAGTTACCGTTCAATCAAGATAAGTGTGGACAAGGCCCTCGGGAACTGCGTCCGCGGGATCCACACTAGGCATAATCGACTCGAGGTTCTTTCGAATCGAATTAAGACAAATTAGAGTCGCCACCAAGTTTTTTGGGAACTTGGAACCGTTCAAGTCAACTTTACACCTTTCGTCGAAAAGCATAAAGCCAATCGACTACGAGTGATTAAAGATAAAGACTTGTACCCTATATCACTCGATTTGAATGACTCTCGTAATCCAATGGTATTTAGACGGATCCACAAACCATAGATCTTGAGTAAGGGGTGAGGGTACGTGTTAGGAAGCCCATAAGGACACCTAACCCCGCCCGTCAATAACGGCCTCTACTAAGTCAAGTATCGGATTTCAAACAAGGTCATAGCTACTACGATATATGATATGCAAACATCGTTTTCAAAACCCTAACATGTGAAGTTTCTATGTCGATTTAGATGCAACTAAACTAATTTTGTCAAAGTTGTAATTTAGCATGTGGGTTGATTGATCTAACAACATATAAACGAAACAAACAAGGCTTGATGAGAATGGGGGAGCCGTTGGGATCTACCCTATTACAACCCATGCATTTCATGCCGACACAACGATAAATTAAAGATACAACTCGATCTAAAATACAACGCTATACACAAAACCGTACACAACACATTACACGGCCAACTCGGCCTAGGGAAACGTGCACAAGGGGATGGCCCACGACTTACATGACTCACGGCCTTGGGTCACTCCTCGTAATGCGTGCTTTCACTTAATCTTATCGAATTAGACATTGGGTCACACGCCAAAGCATGCATTAGCATAAATTGGGCCATGTTGCTTTAAACAACATGCGATTTACCACGCTCCTACATGCATTGGGGCACAACCATCTAACCAAATAAGACTAAGGTTTTTGAAGAAGTTTTGACTCGATAAAAGTAAAACAAACTTGAAAGTTACAACTCGATGAACAAACTATAAATTACAAGCTACGAAACGACAAAGAACGAATGATGTGAAACAAACGAAACAAGAAAGACCAAAGGACACGGCCAAGCCATGGCCACTCTAGACATGGCTACCCTAGGTCCTAGGTCAGGTTCATTAGTTAGATCAATTGATTGCGAAACAAGTTCGAAAGCGGGCTAGAAAACAAGTTAGAAACGACGTTGATCGATTGAAAAGATGTCTTGCAAATGTGTATTCTACACGGCCTAAAGGGGTCAAATTAGGTCAAGGAGTTACGATATTAATGCTACTCATCGAGTGTTAATAGGAAGGTGCTAATCACACACTCCTATGCTAGCGAGAAATCGAGTGAAAAGAGAGATGCGTTCAATTAGGTTATAGAATTGTTAGTTGATTTTTAAAGCTATGTCGATGTACCCTAACGTGTCTAATTAGGTTATTAAATTGATCTAATGTCATCTAAACGAGTTATATGTTAACAATCAGAGGTCATACTAACATGCGAAGGGTCCTAGGGTGGGTCGAATTACACGAAACAAGAAAGGGGTCAAAAGCGAAGAGCGAAGTTAGAATTCGTTTTATTAATGCCCTACCTTGAACACGAGGATATGTAAATGAGACGGGGGTTACGACCGACTGATGTAGCGGATTTATTTTCCATCTCAAGTCAACGCGGGTGTTCATGGTGGTACTTTAACTCATACTCGGACTAAACTAGTTTCATAGTTAATAATAACAATCGATAAACAAAATAAAACAAAACAATAAAAAACAAACATAAAAAAACGAAATAAAAGGGAGAAAGAGGAGGATTTGATGCACCCTCAACCTACATGTATCGTTGACACCGTCTTGGGTCGTAATCCATGGTAGATTTTATCTCGAGAGGCCGTCGTCGACGAAGAAACAAAGCAAACAACACGTTTTTTTGCAAATCTGGACAGCAACTTTCAAACTGCGATTTCTCTCTCGTTTCACGGTGAAAATTCGATTTAAAAGATGTTTTGAAAACTAGAAAGAGAGGAGAACAGAGATCTTAAAACAATCCCTGCTCTTTTTGAGTTATTGGGCACGAAAAACGAGCACAAACAGAACTGGACAGACAGGAAAAGCCGCGAAAACAGAGTGTATAACACTCTGTTTTTCGAGGGAATTCGTGTACTCTCAAAGGAAATTTGGCTCGTAAATCTTTGTCTAATGTGTAGATGGATGTTGTATGGTTAATTTGGAACAAGAAACTCGAATTTTGATGGAGGTTTGAAGGGAGAACGAAGGGTTTCAAAGGGGACACACAAACTGATTCTCAGTTTGTAAGTCGGTTTTGTCGAGGGTTTTTGAGAGGCAATTAGGGTTTGTTTCTGGAGTTTAAAGCTTGTGAGTTACGGTAAGATGTATGGAGAACTTAGAGGAATGAATGTATGGTGAAGGGGGGGTATTTATAAGGAGTTAAGGTAGGGTTTTAGAGGGGAGAGGCAGACGGGCTCCTTTGCGCATAGCTGCTGTCCATCAGCTTTTGTGAGGGTTTGAGAGGCTTTGTGAGGGGTTTTCTTGGTGGTTAAGCTAGGGTAATATGGGTAGGATACTAGGGTATGAGTTAGGGTTAATGGGCACGGGTTTTGGTGGTATTTGGAGCGGGTTTTGGGCTCGGGATTTGGCACGCAAAACAGGGGGGCTGCTCGTGTTTTATGCGGGCTGTTGGGGAGTGTTTGGGATGGGATTTGGGCCGTGGTTAAGGGGGTTCGAACTGGGGTTGGATGGGTAGAGGCTTAGGTTGGTTAGTGTACTCGAGATTCGTGCCAACTCGTAAAGAAAACGGGCTCAAAAACCGAGCTATAATCGAGCTCCAAAACGCGTGTTTAAAACGAGTTTTTTTTCGATTTTTAAATCTATTTTTCAAATCGATTAACACATTAAAATAAATGATTTTTCAAATCAAATACACTCATAAAATTATTTTTCAAATCAAATATTTATTTTATTTTCAATAAAATAAATTTGAGAAAATAAATTCAAAATAAAGCAATAAAATGAATTCACTTTAAAAAAAACATTTAATTTAAATATCATTTAAATTAATAAAATACTCCGTCGACAACGCTCATTCTACATCGTAAAACGAACCCAAATAATGACAGTGACAACTAATAAATACATGTGTCCTATCATCATCGGGTGTTTGTCGGGTTCTCTATAAATTCCAATATCGACGGATACGGGTATCTACAGAGCCCCCACTTTGACTGAGGCTTGGACAAGGCGAAAGTCAAAGTATACCCCATGTCCCTTTCGACCTGAGGATTCTGCGGGTCGTTTATAGTCCATTAGACTTGCGTATATAAGCTCTTGACCATAAGAAGAGATCATACCAGAAACTTCGTTGGTGATTGACTCTTGCTTCTGTTGTGTCAAGTTGTCATCGTTGGTCATCGACCCATAAAACTGCATGTATGGTGGATTGAGCCTTATCCTTAGGCGCCTACGTATCCGTTTCTGACGGAATCAAACCCGCGTCGTAGTTCGGCAACTGCTGACACATGCCCAAAGTTTATCATCTGCTGACATTTGCCCAAAATTTATCAGCTGCTGGCGTTTGTCCAAAATTCGTCATCTGCTGACATTTGCCCAAAATTTATCATCTGCTGGCACTTGTCCGAAATTCATCTGTTGACACTTGCCCAAAGCTTATCATCTGCTGGCAGGTGTCCAAATGGGACGGGACTTTCCGAGGAGGTTGCCGCCGCTTTCATCATTTGCTTTCGATTCTGACGAATTCTTCCATTTCATACTCTTATATTGAATTGAATTATTGGTGGATGTCATCCTTTACATCTTGATAATGGTCTCTGAAGCCAACGGCTTCAGAGCCCCCAGTTTGCAATGGCTCTAAAGTCGAAGACTTTAGAGCCCCCCAGTTGAAGCATATCCTGCTACATTTGAAACACAAAAACCTACTAGCAATAATCATCACATAAGCACATTTGGATCATCGATCCTAAAATTAGATCATTTGAAAGATTGGGTCATCGACCCGAAAATTGAATTTGAAAATTTTGAATAATTGGGTCATCGACAATTTTGAATTTGACATCACTTGGAATGTTGGGTCATCGACCCTTCAAAAATTGAATTTGAAATTTGAATTTCGAAAGATTGGGGTCATCGACCCGAAAAGATTCCACTACTTGGATCATCTATCCATAATTCGCAAAAAGTTTTTGGAATTTTGAAATTTTGAAATTTTTTGAAATCGAACCTTGATGGGTGAGCATGAAATATGACTCAGACACGCTGTATGACTTGTAAACCGCGTGGGCGTAGCCCGCTACCGTAAAACAAAAAAAGAAAATAAAACCGTAAGTGTGCACGGGTTTTAATTCAAATATTGACTTGCTGGGGATAGAAATATAGATTGGCCATTCTGGCGCCAAAAGATGGCAAATGGGGAATCACAAGGCCATCGGACTTGAGACGGAGATATCGTATGGCATGGGCGTGCTCCCAAGGGCACATGGGAATCAAGATCACTTGGCATTGACAAGGTGGATTAAACTCACGGAGCAACAACGTTGGCTTCGCCCCACACTAAACACGATCGATTTTATGAGAACACTTAGATATCACACATCACTCTTGTTGGGAACATTCTGTCACTCTTCTCCTCGCCTCCTTTCTTTTCAGCGAGTTTTTATCATTTCTTGCCACTGCCTTCTTTCTTTTCAGCGGGCTTTTACTATTTTTTCTTCCACGCCTTCTTTCTTTTCAGCGGGTTTTTCATATTTTCTGTTCCCAACACAAACCCACATCTATGTGACTCAGCATCTTTGCCTAAACCATTAGATAAGGCTCATTCCAAGACTAGACACTACTCATCCGAACCTAAATCCTTATCCTAGCCTACATCGAGTGCTAAGATCGACTCAAACAAAGGTGGCTTCATTTGGACTTGGTTAGGACCCGTAAGAAACCGACAAGATGACAACTTGGTTGATGACTGGATTGAATCCCTTATTCTGAAGGACTGCCTACGTATTCGCGTGGAGCGAAATCAAATCCGACGTAGTTCGATCAAGGTGCATAAACATGACATTTTGATTGTGTGTACACCCTCGAAGGTTTCACCTAAGGTATCATGTCGTATCCCATTCTAGCCTGTAAGGTACTGTTAAATCCCGTGTCTGGGGTTAGGTGTAAAAGGCTTGGATCTTTTGGGATATGGAGCTTGGTGATAACAAGTTGGAATGGTTAACCATCATTCTGAAGGTTTGTTTTGTGGTGCTAAGGCCAAGGGCTATGGCTGCTGATGTGGTTGGAATGGGTATCTCGGGTTTGATGAACCACGAGTGCAAATGGGTTGAAAAATGATGTGGGTTCAAATCTCCATATCTGGACCCTAAAGGTCAGGTGTAACAAAGACAAGCGGAATGATTCTCAAAATTCCTGACTATCCCCTTGTAACCGTCTCAGGAAGGACTTAGAGGGTAAAGAGGTCACTACTTACGCTTTTGGGCTTCGCCCATTGAACCTCAACTATGGGTACTTGACTTAAATTCTGGCTTTCGTAACTTCGACATTCAACCAAAAAGCATTCCGCAATAACTTCAACATCTTTTTTCTTTTTTTCTTTTTTTCTTTTTTTCTTTTTCTTTCATCTTTTTTTCATTTTTTTTTTCTTTTTTTTCATTTTTCCAATTTTTCTCTTTTTCTCATTTTTCATTCTTTTTCATCTTTTTTCTCTCTTTGAAAATGATCTTCTATTCATTCTCTTAGTCATAAATGGATACACCTTGAAAACTGGGCTTCGCCAACTAATTTGGGTGGGAACTAACAATTCCTTGTTAGAACGGGTTGATATCTTCTCTCTTCGAGATGGGATGATTTTGTTGGGGAAAAGGCTTGCCTTCCATCATCGATAGGGGAAACAAGGAGCTAGTCCGGGTTTGTCATAGAATCATCTAAAAGCTTGTCACAAACATTGGTTCAGATGGAGGTTTTCTACCACCAGACATGGAATAGGTAAAGGAATCAAACACGGGATCCTAGAGTACCTTACCTTTTGAAACGGGACATACTTCCACCCCAGGGATGCCTTTGAATGTGTTGTGCATTTTATTATGCTTTCAGAATGATTGAGGATTGGAAACAAGACAAATTTGGAAACAAAACTGGAACTTTTTATTGGAAAGACAAATGCTTAACAGACTCGAAGGAACGATTCCTAGGACACACCCTAGGTCATCGCGGGACAAACGACTCAACTTCAAGAAAAGAAAGTCCTAGACTCGACTCGACTAAGATGAGAAAACAGATCCCGACTCATAATTTTTCAAATCTGGTCTTGAGCTTTCCCTTGTTCAGCTGTCAGCTTAGATGCTCGGCTCTTGTCCTTGATCCCTTTGATGGTCGGCCTCCATTCCGAGGTAGTCCTCTGAGGATCTACGCCAGTGATGAAGGTTGGTGAATCGAATTGTCTTTTATTAACTTCGTTAATGAGAGGAGTACATTCTAGAGCAAGACTCCCGACTTGAATTTCATTCTTCGGGTTTGGCAAGAATGCAAAGCAATCCACAAATATTTTCCCGATAAACACCCCTTTCAAGTGACATGGGCGGATAAGATGGGAATAATCGACATTGTCTTCGACAGAAACAAAGTTGGCGTGATCGCCAAATGGATTGGTGATGTTATTGGATTTAACAGTTGGGATCGGGAGTGTTCCATTCTCAATCATGTCTTGGATTTCGTGCTTCAGTCGATAGCACCTTTCAGTATCATGGCCCTTCCCTTGATGGAAAGCACAGTAGGCATTTGGTTTGTACCATTTACCTTGTTGATCAGCGGGAGGGTCCGGAGTTGGACCAATAGGCTTTAGCTTTCCTTGGGCTATGAGCCTTTGGAGAGCGTATGTATAAGTGCATCCGATATCGGTGAATGCCCTAGGTGTTTGGCGATGCGACTTCTTCGATTGCCCTTCTAAGAGATTGATGGCTTCATCAATATGGGTCGTTGCTGGGGCTTTGCCCTTAGACGATGAGGCCCCTTGGTACCCTTTTGGCTTTTCAGCCTCTGCCCTTATGACATCATCTTCTACCTTTATCCCGATTATTATCAATTCTTTGAAAGAGCCAAAATTCTGGTATTTATGAGCATTGCGGTAAATAGGTCGTAGATTCTTTACGAACTTATCTACCATTTCAACTTCGTCAAGGGCTTCTTGGCTAATTTCACGCGCTTCAGCGCCATCTCTTGCAAGGAATTCAGTAAAGCCTTCTTTTTCTTTCCGTGTCATCACCTCCAATGTTCTTATGTTGGTTTGAATCTCGACATTATCGATAGTGCTTGCGAACTCCACCGTAATATCTTCGAAAGTAGGGAAGTTCTTAAGGTCAAGATTGTAGAACCACGCCTTCGGTGTTCATCCGTAGATTGAGCAAAAATTTCGAGAGCATGTCGTGAGCACTCCCTTTAGTGCTAAGTACCCCTTATAGGCCTTAACATGGTGGATCGGATCTTCTGTGCCCTTAAACTTTGGGATATCGGTGAGTACCATGTTTGTGGGCAACTTATCTGAATCGGGGCATAGGCCCTAGCATTTTCATAGTGGATGTTCTTCCCCAGGGGAGAGCTTCGACGGTCTTCAATGAACTTGAACCGTTTCTCCGGATCGATCGGAGGTGGGGTAGATGAAGAGGAATCTTCACCCAACTTGGATTCGATCACATCCATTCTGGCCATCATGAGGTTCACGGCCTCAGTGAGTTTGTTAACAGCATCTTCCATTGCTTGAAGTCGGGTTTTTGGCGGCCTTTCTACAAGAAAACCCCGAACTGAGTCAATATTCAAATGTAAGAGCCCCTGCACACTTAAGGACACGACACCAACTTGACTCAAACAAAGACTCGACTTAAGACTGACTAACCAAAAGGTTCGACTCACGGTTGGATTTAGACCTCGATTCATTTTAGACTCGACAAAATGACATGACTCAAGCTGTCATAGCTCGATTCTAAACTGGACTCGGTGTGACTAAACCCGTGATTGGACTAACATAGCCCATAGGTTTAAGTGAAACGCCCTAAATGGCCTAGCTTGGACGTTTCTGTGGACTATCCTAGACCAATTGGTCGACCAACATGACTCGAATCCCAAGAGGTGAGCTTGGGTGACCCAACAAGGTCGTGTTCTAGATACCTAGGACGAAACACGCCTAGCCACAGATGGCTAGGACCCGGACACGACTCGATGCATTTCATGCTTGGTTAAGGTTCGAGAAATATTTTGGATTGAATTTTAAAAAACGAATGATCGATTTGAAAATGAGATTTGAAATGGGCAGCATGCCGGCTATAAAGGCTTATTTTGGGCCGAAAAATCTAGACCTACTAGGGCAGCATTCCGCGTTTTTAAAACCATGCTATTTTGAAAGTAAGTTGTTCAAAAGTTCGGTTTTGAAATCGATACGGAAAATTTTGAAAAGACTCGGGAAATTCATTTCGCACATTGTCATTCTCATGTTGGAACTTTCATTTGTTTGGGTGGTGTTGGAACTTTCCTCTCTGCGTTCCAGATCTATATCCTCTTGATACAACTCCTGAGTTGCCCCTTCCCCTTGGCTTTTCAGAGTTCTGTAGTGCAGGGAAGTATTAGTGCATTGGATGCCCAACATGATACCCTTCAACCCTCTAGTAATTGCTCAATGAGTTTCTTTTCTTTTAACACTTGTTGCAGAAGGGTACATTCTCTTTATTCCTTTGGTTGGCATAGAAGGCAGAGTTATCAGCTTCCATCTTCACAGAGCTCTTGTAATTCTCTCTGTGATTCTTCTTGTTGTAGGATGGCAGCAGCTTCCTCTACACTTGGAAGAGGAGACATCATCAGGATATTACTTCTTAATGTAGAATAGGATGGATTGAGCCCATTGAAGAATTAAAGCAGCTTTCTCTCATCTCGCTCCTTGAGATGAGCATCCAACCAAGCATTAATCTCTGCTGTCATTTGACTGATTGGAGGCAAGTCATTCATGAGCTCAACATTTTGCCACAAGATTCTGAGTTCTGTGAAATACTCACATATACTCTTGTCTCCTTGTTCCAGGTCATACAGCTCTTTGTTGAGCCTGAATTTGCGGCACCATTGCTCACTGAAAACTGCCTCTGGAGGTAATCCCAGATCTATTTTGCAGTACTGGAGTACATCACATATCTCCTTATCTGCATTTGTAGTAGTGCTGGGGCTCCATATTGTGGAGCATCCATGCTATGAGCTGACTATTGCAGGTGATCCAGGCTGCTTCTCTCATTGGATAATTTGTGGGTTTCTTCATCACTCCTGTCAACATTCTTAGCTTCCTCTTAATGCTAATTGCAATCTCCATCTGACGTTTCCACTCATAGTAGTTGTCAATTCCAGAGAGCTTATTGTCTACCATAATGAGGTGAGCACTCTCAGCTGGATGCAAGAACAATGGGTCAGATGATTCAAGAATGGCACTGGCAGTGGGTACCAGGTTACCAGATGAGGTTGTTATGATGTTGTTGAGTGAGTTCTCGGGAATTATTGTGTTGTCAAGATTTTCCATTCTTTGAATGCTAGTTGATTTCAAAGAGAGAAAGAGAGAAGAAGTTTAGTGCGAGTTCTCCTCACTACAAACTCAGCTTTATATAGAATGAGTTTGCCTCTTGTTCTTGCAGTAAATTCTCAACCAGATTGGTTACCAGTCTCCTCAATCCTGAGGGCTCTGATACCATGTTGAGTAAATGCCAATGTCAGGAGTAGAAGACTTCTTTGTTGAGCCATGGTTTGTGCAAGAATTGAATGTGATTTATGTTATTAATTTATGAATGAAAATATAAGCATGATAGTTGGTATATACAACTACTTTCTGGTTAATAACCAGAGTACAAAGGTGCTAGTCATATTCTAGTCAATTCATAGTACAATATAGCATACTCTATGTTTAACCTACTGGATCCTTTTTGTTTCTCTTCAGAGAAACTTTGGTTCTAGGCTCCTCCCCCAAGTCAAAAGTTATCTTATCAGTATGTTTCCAAACAAGAATGTTTATTTTAGTGTTGACATCAAGATGTCATTTGTTTATTTAATAGATTTCAATTTGATTAGTCTTACTCGTGTGGCTTATTTTTTGCGATGGTCCTTGGATATTTTGATTAGTGAAGGGTATCGGTTTTTTTATGAGGATCAATTGGTGGTATGTATCGATGAACCAAATCCAGCCTTTGGATTTCAACTAACGGATTTTTTTATGGCCTTTGCTAAAGCATTCGTATGGAACATCATTTGCAATTCAGCTGGATGTATCAACCTCTTGTGTTTTGGTAATGTTAATTTGTGTGTTTGTGATTACATTCTGATTACTCTGAATTTTTTCACAAGAAATGTTGTTGGACTTTATTAGCAACTTGATAGTTTTTGCAGTAGACCCCAATTTAATCGTTGTTTCTTTATTTTCCGTTATGAACATATTGTTTGGCTTATCTTTCCTGTGCGACTTGGGAATTTCACAAATTCTGCGTTGGATTAACCTTTGTCTCAGCAAATTGGTTACTATTTTATTATAATTTCCATGAATATTGCCTTTTGAAATGTTAGGGGTACCAAAAGAAAAAATTTATGTGAAGAACAAAATTTCTTTTACTCGTTAAATGGAATTAAAATATTAGCAATCCGTGACACTAAATCTGTTACTAAACCAGAACCTTATTTGATAGCCAATTTAGGATTTAATCAATGCGATTTTATTCCAAGTGTTGGCTTATCAGGTGGTATTTGGTTATTTTGGAAACAGTCTATCTCTTTGACCTTTTCGATTAATGCCTTTTTTAAGTCGAGAAGATTCATTGCGTGTGAAGTGTGTGGTTTAATGAAGAATGTAACTTTTTGTCTTATTTTTGTCTATGCTTCGGCACAAGTTTCTGAAAAGTCGGAATTTTGGAATGAATTCCATAGATTTGTCCTCAATCTCCATTTGCCTTTCATTTTACTAGAAGATCTTAACGAAATAGAGAGTCATAGTGAAAAAGAAGGGGGTGCAAAGGTTACCAATGCGCGTTGTTTAGGTTAAATAATTTTCTTAGTAGTACTAAAAATGCCGTAGATCTTCCGTTTTTTGGTAAGTTTTTTTACTTGGAGAAAACGAAAAAGTGGTGCTGATAATGTGTTTGAAATCCAGGATAGGGCATTAGCCTCTCCAAATTGGCTTAGTATGTATCCTAACATGCAATTTATGAACCATGCATTTACTAGCTTGGACCATTGCCCTATCTGGTGAAGTTTCAGGACCACATTCATCGAAAAGCCCCCCATTTTCGGTTTGAACTTATGTGGGCTCTTCGTGATGATTTTAGTAAGTTAGTCAAGAGTTGTTGGCAATACCAGTTCCATGGACCCTATATGTTCAGTCTTTCTCAAAAATTCAAATTTCTAAAGCATAGGGAAAAAAATGGAGCCAATCTACGTTTGGAAACATTTTTAGACAACTTTCAATTGCCAATAAAAAATTGGAGAATATACAAAAGAAATTAGGTTCTTCCCATGTAATTGACTTAGAAATCGCACAAATGAAATGGTTAAGAAAGCATAACGCTCTCCTTGACTATAAACGAGTATATTGGCAACAAAAAACTCGTATAAACAAAGCAAACTTAGGAGATAATAATACCAAGTTTTTTCAAAATCATGCCACAATTAGACGTAGCAGAAATGACATTAAGCAATTTATTAATAAAAATGGTACTTGTATTATTGATCGAGATCTTATTAAGCAAGAAATATCTTATGGGTTTAAACTTCAGTTTACCAAAAACCAATGTTGTTATTTTGAGAAAAATGAGGATTTTAAAAGTATTAGTGGTTTAATTAGAGATGAAGATAACAAATTCCTTAAGAGCAATGTCACTAAGGAAGAAGTTAAAGAAACCGTTTTTAGTTTAGCTGCAAACAAAAGTCCAGGTCCTGAAGGATTTCCTGTAGAGTTTTTTCAAAAATATTGGGATATAGTGGGAAATTCTGTTACTAAAGCAGTTTTAGCATTTTTTCATTCAGGTAAATTACTGAAAGAAATAAACCATACTTTCATAGCATTGATTCCTAAAATTGATAATCCTCAAACATCAAATCATTTTCGCCCTATTAGTCTTTGTTCAACAATTTATAAAATTATTTCAAAGATATTGGCTACTCGTCTTCATAGTGTCCTGCATAAGATTATACACCGGTTTCAAGGGGCTTTTACACCTAATCACTTCATGAAAGATAATATCCTTTTAGCACACGAAATTTTCAACTCATTTAAACGTAAAAAAGGCAAAGGACGTTGGATTGCAATTAAACTTGATATGGAAAAAGCATACGACCGACTAGAATGAAGCTTCATTGAGGAAACTTTTAAGCAAATGGATTTTAATGATTAGTGGATTTCTTGGATTATGGAATGTATAAAAATGTTTCTTTCTCAATTTAGTAAATGGAACACTAGGAGAAGTTTTTAGACCCACTCGAGGTATTCGACAGGGAGACCCACTTTCACCGTATATATTCATTATGTGCGCCGATTTATTAGCAAGGTCTCTACAAAAAAATAGTGATTGTAGTTTTAGCGATATTGGTATTAGAATTGGATCTGGGGTGGAGAAAATCCAATTTCTTACTTTTGCGGATGACACTATCATTTTCGCTAAAGCCTCTAATCAGAGTTGTAGAACCATTAAGTCTATATTAGATAAGTTTTGCACGATATCAGGACAGTTTGTTAATTTTGACAAATCTACCTTTCAATGCACTAGAAACATTGATCGTTCTCTTCGTGAATCCTTTAGGAGTATTCTTCATATGAACAAGGAAGCTCGTTTAGGTAAGTATTTAGGATGTTCCATAATCGACAACAGAGTGACCAAAAATACGTTCGAAAGTATTATTCAATCTTCTTGCACTCAATTATTGAAATGGAAAGCAAATTCATTATCGCAAGCAGGTGGACTAGTTCTGGTAAATGCTAAATTAGCCGCAAAGGGAACTTTTCATATGCAAAGCTTCCTCCTTCCATTGTCAATCCATAATATATTAGATAAAATTAATAAAGACTTTCTCTGGAATAATAATCCTTCCCGGCACTCCCCTAATTTGATTGGTTGGCATAAAGTTTATTTACCAAATTCGGTTGGTGAATTAGGAATAAAATCTTCTGAAGCATCTAATAAAGCCCTCCAAATAAAACTTCTATGGAAAATCCTTATGGGTAAGGACAGTATATGGGTCAAAGTGATAACTAAAAAATACTTGAGAAATTTCTCACTCTTTGATCATAAGCCTAGTTCAGTCTCTTCTTGGCAATGGCGTAAACTTATGAGTCTTCGGACTCCATTTAGAAAAGGGCCAAGATGGCAGGTAGGTAATGGTAGAAACATTAAATTTTGGTCTGATAATTGGATTTTTTCACACCCACTTACCAGCAATATTGGTGATGATAGCAACCATGATCTTAATCTCTTGATTAAAGATTTCATAACCTTTGATAAACAATGGGATGTTTGTAAATTATCTAATTTAGTAAATAACGATATTGTTAATCTTATTACTAATATTCCACTGCCACATAATGATACCCCGGATACCCTCTGTAACACCCACATACACCAAGGTGCCTTACCAAGGACCACCCTAACATATCAAGGTTCCACCATCTCGGTTGCCCGAGATACAGTATATCAAATTGACCATCAAAGAACAATTATTATAAAATGCCAAAAATGTTTAAAGCATAAGTACAACCGAAATTAAACTCAAAACGTTTACAACCGGAACTATCAAGGAACTAAAGCAAAACTCTCAACGGAAGCTAGATAAACTGGTGACGACTCGACCCCCATGCAAACCCGCGAGCTATCCACAGCTATACCTGCTCAATCAACTGCTCACCATCCCCGAATGGATCACCACAGTTTTGAAAACATTAACGGGGTCAGTCAACTGTATAATCAAGATAAGAATTCACAACACAAACGATACAAACAATTCAATTGCAATATCAATCTCTAACTCCATTATCAATAAATAACTGATTACACACTTAAGTGTGTAGTTCTGCCAGATTACCCATCGCAACAGAAAACCCTCACCGCCAATGAGGAATCCCAGCCGTTCCCGCCTAAGCCCCGCTCATCGCAACGAGCCCACTCAGATCATTAATGTGCACATCCTCCTTGTGACGAGAGCCACAAGAGGCGAACATGGGTTTGGAACCATCTCCCGAACATGGTCCCATCTCAACAATACCAATCTCAATATCAACACAATATCATCTCAACCAATATCAATCCAATACAATATATTAATCAATCAATCAATTACATATATCTCAAATTATTTACACAACCGACTGAATAGGAAAACCCTACCTTCCTAGCGAATCTGAAATCACAAACAACAACGGAAGCTAGAATTGTTCGTCTACGAACTCGTCACCTAGCAATAATCACAACAATACTATATCACAATCATACCAATCAATCCTTTTTCCCCAACCTAAATAATTAGGGCAAACCCTAAAGGATAAACATAAACTAATTAACAAGGTACTAGTGACTTACCAAAGAAATCGATACGGAAAAGATGGATTGAAGACTCACGATCGATCAATTAGCCTTTGGAGTGATTAGGGAGATTAGAGAGGTGATAAGCGTCGTTAGGTTTTGTAAAAATGATTTGTAAATTGATAACTTGTAATTTATAATCTCTAATCACCTTAATCAAAACCGCGGAAATTAGTCCCGTCAGACCGAGTACTCGGTCGAGTACCTGGGGATAATCGGTCGAGTACCTAGGGTACTCGGTCGAGTACCTGGGGTCTTCGGCCGAGTATCTCACTACTCGGCTGAGTGCTCCTGGATAGTAACCTGACCAGAAGTCACACGACGACTTACTCGGTCAAGTTCCACTTACTCTACCGAGTAACTGAGGACCAGAAAACCGTGGTATTACAGTCTTCCCTCCTTAAGACGAACGAAAAACTTTGTCCCCGAAGTTCATACCATACCCAAAACAACATGCAACACCAAATACTCAAACACACTAACAACACCAACTATGATCAACTATAAAACCCAACTATAGTTCACACAAACCAACAACACAACCATACCGTTCTCAAACTATCCCAAAACACAAATTGCGACCATCTCCTACCCCCCTTAAAAGGCAACGGTTACGCCGTAACCAAACATACCTGATAAAAAATGTGTGGGTAGCGCTCTCTTATAGCCTCCTCCAGTTCCCAAGTGGCTTCTTCCACGTTGTGATTAGACCATAGCACCTTAAGCAAGACAGTTTCACCATTCTTTGCCTTACGTACCTTACGATCCAAGATCTCCTTAGGAACCTCTGCATTAGTTAGAGCCTTATCTTACTCGATATTCTAAACCTCAAGTACATGTGACGGATCACTCACATACTTCCGAAGTTGTGATACATGAAACATATTATGGGACCCGATCAAGCGATGGTGGTAAAGCTAGCCGATAGGCTACTTCACCTATCCGATCTAAAATCTCATAAGGACCGATGAACTTCTGGCTCAACTTTCCTCTCTTGTCAAACCTCATAACTCCCCGTATAGGTGACACTTTTAAGAGAACCTTGTTACCTACCGCGAACTCGATGCCCCTACGATGCAAGTCTGCGTAACTCTTTTGTCGATCTTGAGCTGCTTTTATCTTTTGGCGAATCAAGTGTACTTGCTCAATCATGTCTTTCACCATTTGTGGTCCTAAGATCACAGCCTCAGCACTATCATCCCAACAAACCGAACTCTGACACTTCCCGTAATACAAAGCCTCAAAAGGTGCCATCCCAATATTAGAGTGATAATTGTTATTGTATGAAAACTCTTTCAAATCCAGTCTATCCTCCCAACTCCCACCAAATTCCATTCCATAAGCTCGTAACATATCCTCTAGAGTCTTGATAGTCCTTTCAGTTTGACAGTCTGTCGTAGGATGAAATGTTGTACTCATCTTTAAGGTAGTCCCCATCAATTCCTGCAACTCTTGCCAAAACCGTGATATAAACCTTGCATCTTAATCCGACACTATATCCTTTGGTACCCCGTGTAATCGTACCATGTGCTTCATGTACCCCGAAGCTAGCTGAATCTTACTCCAAGTATCTATCATTGGAATAAAATGAGCTGACTTTGTTAAACGGTCGACGATAACCCAAATCATATTGTTACCTTGCTGAGTCCTTGGTAACCCCACGATGAAATCCATAGAGATCGACTCCCATTTCCATTTCGGCACCTCAAGTGACTGAATCTTACCTTGTGGTCTCCGTTGCTCTCCCTTTACCCCTTGACAAATTAAACACCTAGCCATCAACTCTGCAACATATTTCTTCATACTGGGCCACCAAAACGTCTTCTTCAAGTCCATATAGAGCTTGTCACAACTCGGGTGTATCGAATAAGGAGTGCAATGAGCCTCCGTCATGATCAACTTCTTCAGGTCAACGTCACTAGGTAGACACCACCTCCCATCAAAACCAAAACTCCCATCTGTGTGGATAGAAAACCTCGAAACTGTACCACTCGCTACCCTTGACTTCCACTCTTGAACCTAGGGATCAGATTCCTGTTTCCTTTTGATATCATCATAAAGTTCAGGCTCTATTATCAAATCTCCGATGGCATCAACCTTGCGAATCATATGAATCCCCATCTTAGTCATCTCATCCTTTAGTTTTATTAAGGACATAACAGTACATAACGAATGCACACTCTTCCTATTCAAAGCACCTACCACCACATTAGCCTTCCCCTCATGATAGATGATTTCCATATCGTAGTCCCCAATCAGCTCCATCCACCGTCTCTAACGCATGTTCAACTCTTTCTGAGTGTAAATGTACTTCTAACTCTTATGATCTGAAAACACCTTAAAGGTCGCCTCCATAGAGATAGTGGCATAATGCCTCCAAATCTTTAGAGCAAATACCACTGCACCCAGTTCCAAATCATGAGTAGGATAGTTCTCCTCATACGGCTTCAGTTGCCTCGAAGCATAGGCGATAACCTTCCCATTCTGCATCAAAACACAACTCAACCCATTCTTTGAAGCATCGGTATATACCTGAAAGTTCTCACTTCCCTCAGGTAGAGCTAGAACGGGTGTTGTGGTCAAACGCTCCTTTAATGTTTGGAACGCCGTTTCACAACTCTCATCCCAACGAAATCTGGTCTCTTTCCTCATCAAAGCTGTCATAGGTCTCGCGATCTTAGAGAAGTCTTTCACAAACATCCTGTAGTAGCCAGCTAAACCCAAGAAACTCTGGATCTCAGCAACATTCTTTGGTGATTCCCAGTTTGACACTACCTCAATCTTACTAGGATCCACCGACACACCATCTTTCGAAATCACATGGCCCAGAAAAACCACCCTCTCTAGCTAGAACTCATACTTAGATAACTTGGCATACATACGTTTATCTCGCAAAGTCTGCAGTACTTACCTTAGGTGCTCCTTGTGCTCTTCCTTAGTCATAGAGTAGACCAAGATGTCATCAATGAAGACGACCACAAACCTATCCAAGAACGGACTGAAGATCCGATTTATAAGATCCATGAATACTGTTGGTGCGTTAGTCAACCCGAAAGGCATTACCACATACTCATAGTGACCATACCGTGATCGAAAAGCTGTCTTAGGAATATCCTCATCCGCTATCCTCAACTGGTGATAACCCGACCTCAAATCGATCTTAGAAAACGCTCCTACTCTACTCAACTGGTCGAAAAGATCATCAATATTTGGCAAAGGATACATGTTCTTCACGGTGACATGGTTTAACTCTCTGTAGTCGATGCATAGCCTCATACTACCGTCTTTATTTTTCACGAATAAAACTGGTGCACCCCAAGGCGATACACTAGGTCGAATGTACCCCTTATCCAGTAACTCATTCAGCTGCTTTTTCAACTCCTCTAACTCCTTAGGTCCCATGCGGTACGAAGCCTTAGATATAGGTCCCGTCCCTGGATTAAGATCAACACTAGAGTCAATGTCCCTCTTAGGAGGTAACCCTTGTATCTCATCCGGAAAAACATCCCCAAACTCACTAACCACTGGTATATCTGTTGCTGACGGCTTTTGCATCCGAGTATCCCACACGTGGCAAAGGATCAAAGGACACTTCTTTCTCAAATATGACTTCAAAGTCATCACTGCGATCAGCTTCATCTTGGGCTTTACAACAAACCCCATATATGACACTTGGGCTCCCTTAGGCCCCTTTAAAGACTCTTTATTCTGCCGACAATCTATCTTAGCCTCGTACTTACCCAACCAATCCATCCCGACTATAACCTCAAACCCCTCCAAAGGAAACTCTAACAGATTGACGGGTAAGTCTATTTGCCCAACCATCATAGACACCCCTTTATATAACTTAGTACATGACACGGACTCTCCCGAAGGTATAAACATGTTATGTTTTACCAACTCATAATCTCCCAAACCCATAGCTAAGGCATGACTCCTAGACACAAATGAGTGGGTTTCCCCTTAATCAAACAAAATTAAAGACGGCGTGTTATGGACAAGGAAAGTACCCGTAACCACATGAGCATCATCCTCAGCTTCCTGCTTGCCCATCATAAAGATTTTACCACTGTTTTTCTGACCTCCACCCTGAACCGTAGTTGCTGAAGTGGTAGGCTTAGCTGTCGAGTTTTGAGTTACACAGTTGTTCGGACGCTGATAGGACCCTCCATTATTGCGGTTGGAGCCGCCATTGTTGTTTCTTTGACCTCCTTGATTACCCCACGTCCTGGCTGCCCTATTACTATCCAGACTCTGGCTTGGAGCACGCGAGTATTTTCCTTGATATGACCTCGGAAAACATCCTCCTCCCCTTGCAGCGCTCGTACACTCAAACTGTTTGTGACCCGACCCACCACAGTTGAAACATAGAAGATTGGAGTTCTCACTAGTACTCCGGCCGCCTCTTCCCCAAGATTGAGATCCCCCACCATAGCTATATCCCTTAGAAAACGTCCTAGCCTGATTGTGATTGCTCCTCTTGTGGCTTGACTGATTGCCACCCTCACTCTCCGCCTTTCTCTTTTCTACACTCTTTTCTTTGGTCTCCTTGGCCACGTCCACTAGCCTCTCAGCGTGCCCCACCCTTGCATAGACATCTTTGAGATCAGTGATTACCCCAGCTAGTAGCCTTTCCATGATCTTCATTGCTAACCCTCTCTCAAAACGAAGGGCCAAACTCCGTTGGCTCAATTGCATGTCCTCCGCATAGCGTGACAGTTCGGTAAACCGATGGTAGTTATAACACCCCCATCTACCAAGGAGCCTTAACAAGACCTTCCCCAGCAGATAAAGGCGTTACCATCTCGGTTGCCCGAGGAATAGTAATAATCAAATGTCGATAAAAGAACAATTATGTTTATTTACAAGTGATTAACCAAAGTACATGATACAACTCGTGATATCTAACAACTATGTGAAACTGTCTCTGCCATGAGTCATGGTAGACTCGTCCCTCCAAGCACCCAGCTATGATCCAAATATCAACCTGCTAGGACCGACTGCTCACCATAGTGGATCTCGGCAGACACAACACAAGAAGAAAACACAGCAATACCACACAAGGTCAGTAACTAAAGGAACACACATAACCACGCACAAAAAACATACACACATCACCTTCTCCAATCACCCACACACCTCTGACTGCCCGAAGGTCCAGTCCTGCCAAATCACTAATCGCAACCAGTAATACACGCCGCCAGTGGGGGACCGCAGCCGTACTCACCAAATCCCCACTCATCAATCCCGAGCGAAAACCCATGTTCCTTAATGTGCACATCCCCTCCTGTGGCGGGTTCCACAGAGGGTGAATCAAGGGCGTGAAGCCACTCCCGCAAGTGACTCCACTCAGCTGAGGACGCGCCTCGCGAACCAGAGACAAACAAACAACAACCACTACAACCAAACCACACAACCAATCATGACACCAAATACAAACAAGCACTACAACCGACATACTAGACAACCAACAGTACTGAGTAGGAGAGCCTACCTCTAGCAAGCCGCAGCGATTCCGCACACGACTATAAAATGACAAGCAACCACCATAACCACCTATAACAAACAGTATGACCATCTATTACTACTGCCACAATCACAAACGAAAGCAAGGAAGATGATGATAATGATGACAACATACCTACACATAGAACTCCGGCAACAAGACCGCTACCCGACTCGTGCTTCCCATCCCCATGGTGTCTCCACTCTCAAAAGCCCAAAAAGGGTGAAAATAGATGAAGGAATAGAGGTATGACGACAATCTAGGTTTAGGAGAAAAGGAAATGAAATGATTTGGTTTCCACAATATCACGATTTATATTTCCCCGCTGAACTCCCGTTACTCGATCGATTATGTAACTTACTCGATCGAGTGACCTCTACTCGATCGAGTGACTGATCTACTCAATCGAGTAGCCTCCGCTAGATCGAGTCTCCTGAACTTAAAGGGTTACTACGTCACAAGGTTAACTCGCAAGGTTTCCGAAGGTCTAGACAGGTGTCTAAGGTAAGTCAACGACGGTCAACGGGTCCCTAAAAGGACGGGTATTACGGTCTTCGACCCTTGAAAATAACTTAATCCCCGAAGTTCAACTCATCATCCCCCACGACACAAGGTGAAAAGTGAACTAAGGCAACTGACAACCATCCACCCCGATAAGGACAAGCACAAATGTTCGTATATACCACCCATCCATGTACGCCCACCACCCATCATCATCATCTACCTTAGCAACACATCATCCAATATGACCTCCTATCGAGTCATCAAACATTCATTATACACGAGAACAAACTAACTCAACCGTTACTTCCACTTACTAACCGAATTTTATCATTGCACGATTCCATACATCATACACACCATATTCCTCTGATATAACTATTCTATTTTAATCGTCTAACAATTAATCATCCATAACAATTAGTTACTAATTACCAAAGTATAACAATCCAAAGTATAGCCAATCATCGATCAAAGTGTATAACAATAGGTTAATATTCGTTTAAACCATCTCCGCAACATTATTATTATTCAACAATGTAACAATTCGAATTACTATAATTTTCACCTAACGTCACAATACGTGTATTACCTTCACATAACTAAAGTTTGAATTTTAAGCAAACAAAGGGGTTAAGCAACCCAAAAATGGAGTACAACAATACGATGAATTTTACCAACAATTGCTAACAATTACTCAAAATGTGATATGCTTGTCATAATTTGTCATTTTCTCATGCAACATTACACTCTTCCCCTCTAAAAAAGAACTTCGTCCCCGAAGTTCACCTTCAAGAAGAACTACAACCATTACACGAAATGATAACTTTACTCAATACGATGAATTTTACCAACAATTGCTAACACTCGCGTACCAAACACATTGAAATTAGACACCATTTTATACGTGACCATATTGAAAAAGGCAATATAAAACTCGAATTTTGTAGTACTGAAAAACAATGGGCAGACATTTTGACAAAGCCTTTAGCTAGAGAACGTTTTGAGACTTTACGGTTAGAAATTGGTTTAATCGGTGGCACCTAAACTATCATAATTATTTCCTAACCGTATGACTGAGTAGTTTTGACGAGATTGTATGTCTATGTTCGTATTTTCCGTTGCAAGTACACTCTTATATAGTATTTTATTATTTTATGAGAATATTCCGTTTGCTAGTCTATTATATTTTGTGTTGTATACAAACCATAACTATTGTTCATCACATATACATTCTAAGGTTTAGAGCTTCATAAACCAATGAATTCATGATTGGTTTCATTTAGGATGTGAGTAGTACTCTTTACATGGCATGTAACATCAAATTGCATAAGCATGAAATTCATCTCTTATTACCTGTATACACTCGGTTTTGTGGTGGTGACACATGTGGAGAGGCGACCCTTCCTTTACGTTTTACCTACTAACCTCACATTAGCCAAATTTGCCTTGTTTTGACCTATTTATTCTACTACATTCCATATGGCCTACCCTTGTCAAGCTAGTCTTGTTGGTAAGTTTGGAAGTCTTGTTGTCGTCAATTTTATTGCTTTTGTGATGGATATTGGAAGGAAGAAGAAAAAGATGGACTGAAACAAAACAAAAAAGGAAATGAAAAAAAAATACAAAAAAAGGGAGAAAAATGATACTATAAAAGATAGAAAAGCAAGAATCTCTTATTACTCCTATTCTTATCATTTCCATATTACTTGAGGAGAAGTACTTGTTAATGTGAGTGAGTTTGTGTCATACTTGGCATGGTGTATCATCTTTCATGTTGGGTTGGAAAGTGGAATATGGTTACTTTTTATTGTGATCGGTGCTAGCTTGGCTTTTACCTCCACATATCCAAATTATTTTGCCCCTTCTTACCCAATTACCTCTTCTCACATTCATATGTAAGTCCTCGGGATGTGTTTTGGACCTCGCTTGGTTGGAGTGTATATGTACAGTCACTAGAGATATCTATCATGTTAGATTGCATGCATGCTTCTGTAGGTCGCAGTTAGGTGAGTGACTATTTTCCTTCTCTCCTACAAAATCTATACTCAACTTGGTTTGTATTACACACTTTATATGTAGGACTTGCTTATGTTGAAATCGTTCTTGTGCTATAATATATGCTTTAGTTAATATATATTTCTTGCCTCGGTATCATTATTCTAGTCGTTTTATGTCTGTTCTCGTCTTTTCGATGATGTAAAGAGGGGGAAGAAATGACCATGATTTAGTATTTGCCTAAGCTTGCTCCTTGTCAAGACCTATTGTCTCTTAAAGTCCTTAAAGTTTCGGTCTTGTATATAATTGTTTGATCTTGCGTTGATCTTTAAGAAATGACCATGATTTTGTATTTGCCTAAGCTTGCTCCTTGTCAAGACTTATTGTCTCTTAAAGTCCTTAAAGTTTTGGTCTTGTATATAATTGTTTGATCTTGCATTGATCTTTATCTATAAAGATGACGGTATTATATTGAGGGGGAACTTTATACTTAGTTACAATTTTAGAAAACTTGCCATCATCAAAAAGAGGGAATTTGTTGGACCATATAAGATATATGTTTATGTTTTGATGATGTCAAGAGTTATTTATATTTCATATACTCGTTGCGCGTAATTGTTTATTTAGTCTTTTAGATTTTGCTTATTCATTACGAGCATTAAAGAATTGTGATGGAAGTATATCGTGATCAAGCCTCAATCAAAGATCAAGATCATACAAGTTATTAAAGTATTATTCAAGCGTACTTGAGAAGATGAAACTCATTTAAAGATTAATCAAGCTTGGATATTAAAGGAGCCTACATTCGAAGATCTCCTAAGAAGATTAGATTAGTGTAGGTCGTTGTCTCGTAATGGTAACTTAAGAATCCAATTCTTAAGTAAGTAAAGTTATAGCTTCAAAGCTATAACATTGCTTATAAAAGAACTCAATGTTATAGCTCTTCTACTATAACATTGAGATGTAAAGTTTATAAAACAGACGACAAAATAGTTTTTAAATTGTTTTTGGAAAACCGTTTTAAATGATTTAGTAAAAGTATTTGTTTTACAAGGGAGCTTATTTTAATATTGAGTATGGTTTTACTATGATCTTATAATTAGTAATTATGATTGAATCAACTTATGAGTTGAGGCATCTTGCTAATTAGAGTTTCTAGTTTCTACATACTCTAAAAAAACCCTAAACCTAATTTATCTTACCTAGGGTTTTCGTGAAAGATGATTGGGCTTATGAGTCGTTTCTTCCTCATACACGGTTACTCTTTGTACAAGTTAGGGTTTTATGTAAATCTTTACAATATTTGATTAGAGATTTAATATCTCTTTTATATTATTTTGATTTATTCTTTTCTAACTTATAAGATATTATTTTTGCAAAGATAGAAGGAAAAGATTGAGTAAATCTTTAAAATAATATTTGATTAGAGATTTGTTATCTCTTTATTATTTGATTTATTCCTTTCTATCTTATAAAAATATTAGGGATGAATAGTGCAGCGTGAACAGTGCCGTGAACCGTAAAACATGAATAGTAATTTCTTTCTTGCACAATAAGCCTTTGCTTGGAATAAGGATTAAGGTATTAGGATAATATTTGTTAGAGATTTTTTATCTCCTTATATTATCTTCCCCAATCTCCAAGATATTGGTGAGTTGTTAAGATAGGAAGATATTACTCCCTCCGTACCACACCAAAGGTAACGTAGGAAAAAGTGGAGTATTTAAGAAAAAAGTGGAAAAAGTAAGGGTAAAGAGGGAAAAAATAGGTGGGGTATGTAATTGTGGGTTTAATTGTGGGTTAGTAGGTGGGGTATGTAATGGCATTTTGTGTAAATATCAAATGGGTATAAGGATAACTTGTTAATGTTGTGAGCCAAATAAGGAATGTTACTTTTGGTGTGGTACGTCTGTTTATAGTAAGTGTTACCTTTGGTCTGGTACGGAGGGAGTATTTATTAAGGCAAGTCTTGGAGAAGAATTAAGGAAGATTTAACCTAATTCTTTCTTGTTATACAAGACTTCCACACGGCATTTAGGGTTTTTGCTAAACCGAAACCCTTGTTCCTCTTTTACTATAAATACTCCATACTTTACATCATTAAAAGTTAAGACCTCAGAGCATAATTTCAATCTATTTTAAAGATCAAAGAAAATCATTTTGATAAAAACCGTTTTGCTATTTTTAAAAGGTCGTGTATTATTTTATAACTTCTGCATTCATTCTTATTATTATCGTTATAAGATAATAGTGCTTAATTGATTTCTTACTCATTCATTAACGTGAACTTTTAGTAGAATCAACAGTGCTTTGTTATTAGCGTAAGTTAGTCACTCGAGTAGTTAACGGTACTCACTTGAGTTACAACTAGGGTTAGTTGTACGAGTTGGGTTAGTAAATTTGTAATCCGTATAAAGGTACTAAATTTATTAATCGAGAATAGTGGACGTAGGTTTCGATTTGTGAAACTGAACCACTTTAAAAACCGTGTGTCTCTCTTTCGTTCGTTTATTTATTTCGTTCTTGTTCGTTAATTAGTTAATTAATCAATAAACTTTAAATAATTAATTATACATATACAACCGAAAAAGTAGGTAAAAGTTTGTAATCCTCAATTCACCCCCCCCCCCCTCTTGAGTATTTCGGATCGATAGATTCTTCACCTCAAGAATAGCTTCACAAAAGATCATTATCATAAAGATTTGGGGCGAAATTCAATTTGGGGCACTTTTAAGACGGAGTTTTAGGACAAAATTTTGTGTGAAATTAGTCAAAATCAACACCAAACATGATACTAACAACATACCTTCCTCTATTTTCACCCCCTTAGATACTCAAAAGACAAACAAAATCCAATTTATAACCCAAACCCTAGAAATTTCGGTCTAACTATACTCACAAATTGGTTTGATTTTGCAACTTCTAACATTAATAATCAACAAATTAAAGCAATTTTACCAAAATACCACAACTATAAACAAAAATCCATGAGTATAAATCGAATTTTTCAGAAAACTAACACTTTTATATGCTACTAATTGATTAAAAACAAAGAAAGAGAGTAGCAATCTTACTTTGAATGATTTGCAAAAGGATTGAATGGAATAACAAGGGGATTTCAACCACCAATTACCCAAGAATTAGAGAGAAAAAGGGGATTTTAGAGGTTTTATAGTTGATGTATGAGGAAGAATTAGAAAAGAATGAAGGAAATAAGAGTTATGTATCCCGTCCAAATACGGGTACTGTAGCAACCTACTCGATCGAGTAACTCGGTTACTCGATCGAGTGGCCTCTACTCGATCTAGTTGGAGTTGCACGATCGAGTTTTCGCTGGCAGTTTCAACGATTTCGATCTAACAACCCAACTACTAGATCGAGTAAGGTCTACTAGGTCGTGTAGGCACTCGTACTCGGTCGAATAAGGTTAGGAACGAAGTCAAAAGTTTCGAGTTCGGTTAACGGTTCCTGCAAAACAACAACTCGTTCCGAGTCCAAGGTGTATTTGGAACTCGTCACTGATTATTCCATCCAATTACTATCCATTAGTACTAACTCAAATGCAACACAACTATCTCATCCGAAAATTGCACATATTACTCCATCCTATATCAAACATTTTACAAAATAATTCAACTATGACTTGCTTCAACTCACATGAACATATATATAATAGCACATTATTCTACTTTCACTTATGCATATTCAAATTCAACCGTTCAACATGTGATTATACTACATCAAGCATTCCATTCGACAATTTAGCTACCACTTACTACTCATACTTGCTCTAGGTTTTAACACATCAGAACAATCTGACAACCACAAGATAACTCACATAATTATGCCTATTCACAAGGGTATGCAACAACATTCATCCATTAAATTCCACAGCATTACTTGACAATTAATACTAACTAAAGCACATATGAAGATTCACAACCCATTATCACCATCACATTATCAGATGCTCGTATAAAACTCCGAACACATCCACCACCCCCATCATATACACACACACTTCCAGCGATTCACAACACTTACAGGACCCATCACTACTACTTTCACGCACCAGACATTACCACAAACTCCAACACAACTATATCTATTCTACATATCACACACAACTATACACACAATTCCCGACTCAATATTCCCATTTGATGTGGCTGGCTTAAGCATGTTGGGGCCAGGATTTTGAAATGAGGGCGCCTTCTCACCCAAAATCAAGCAACTGCCGGGGCTCCCAACATACATACACCAGGTTCATTTTATTAGACTCACTACGTTCATTAGGCTCATTAGTTACAGATTCCAAAATCGTCTCTCTGATACCACTTTGTAACACCCCCATCTATCAACGAGCCTTAACAAGACCTTCCCCAGCAGATAAAGGCGTTACCATCTCAGTTGCCCGAGGAATAGTAATAATCAAATGTCGATAAAAGAACAATTATGTTTATTTACAAGTGATTAACCAAAATAAAAGATACAACTCGTGACATCTAACAACTATGTGAAACTGTTTCTGCCATGAGTCGTGGTAGACTCGTCCCTCCAAGCATCCAGCTATGATCTAAATATAAACCTGCTAAGACCGACTGCTCACCATAGTGGATCACGGCAGACACAACACAATAAGAAAACACAGCAATACCACACAAGGTCAGTAACTGAAGGAACACACATAACCAAGCACAACAAACATACACACATCACCTTCTCCAATCACCCACACACCTCTGACTTCCCGAAGGTCCAGTCCTGCCAGATTACCAATCGCAACCAGTAATCCACGCCGCCAGTGGGGGACCGCAACCGTACCCACCAAATCCCCGCTCATCAATCCCGAGCGAAAACCCATGTTCTTTAATGTGCACATCCCTTCCTATGGCGGGTTCCACAAAGGCCAAATCAAGGGCGTGAAGCCACTCCCGCAAGTGACTCTACTCAGCCGAGGACGCACCTCGCGAACCAGAGACAAACAAACAACAACCACTACAACAAAACCACACAACCAATCATAACACCAAATATAAACAAGCACTACAACCGACATACTAGACAACCAACAGTACTGAGTAGGAGAACCTACCTCTAACAAACCGCAGCGATTCGGCACACGACCATAAGACGACAAGCAACCACCATAACCACTTATAACACACAGTATGACCATCTATTACTACTACCACAATCGCAAACGAAACCAAGGAAGACGATGATGATGATGACAACATACCTACACATAGCACTCCGACGACAAGACCGCTACCCGACTCATGCTTCCTATACCCATGGTGTCTCCACTATCAAAAGCCCCAAAAGGGTGAAAATAGGCGAAGGAATAGAGGTATGACGACATCTAGGTTTAGAAGAAAAGGAAATGAAATGATTTGGTTTCCACAATATCATGATTTATATTTCCCCACTGAACTCCCGTTACTCGATCGAGTGGCCTCTACTCGATCGAGTGACTGAGCTACTCGATCGAGTAGCCTCCGCTAGATCGAGTCTCCTGAACTCAAAGGGTTACTACGTCACAAGGTTAACTCGCAAGGTTTCCGAAGGTCTAGACAGGTGTCTAAGGTCAGTCAACGACGGTCAATGGGTCTCTAAAAGGACGGGTATTACAGTAGTACTCTGTGACGGTCATGTCATCAGCCATAGAAAAGGAATCAAACTCAGCCCTCAACTTATGGCGAATGTGCTCCGGAACAAAGAGGTCTCTCATAGCCCTCTTGAATCCTGTCCATGGGATTGGAGGTTGACCCAGATTCATGTAGTATGCACAAGCTCCTTCCCTTTCGTTTTGCCACCAAACCCCAGCCTCATCCCTTAGGTAGAATGCAGCCTGTTCTACCATCATCTCCACTAGGCAACGAACCACCTCTAGCACACTTTCCATCTCCCAGTGCCAATTATCATGCAGCTTTGGCTCACCAGTGCTCTCAAAAGTTGTAGGATTGAAGCGAGAAATGGTGGTGCTCAGACGGGATACATCCACTGGTTTCCCTTCCCCTTTTCCCACATTCTTGAGTGCCTCCATGAGCACTTCTTGCTGCCTAATCATTCTAGCAACCTCCTCAAGACTCATCTCAGATGCCTGAAGGTACGCGGCTGATGAGTCATAATTATATACATATTTATGCCTCCCCTTAGTTACTTTTGATACGGTTTTCGTGCTAGTTTACATTAAATACATGCCTTTTATGCTAGAATATCGATACTTCTGCTATTCGATGTTTAATGCAGGAATGATGCATTTGTGGAGCAAAGGAATGAAATGAGCACCGCGGAGTGGGCATGAAGGAATACACAGAGCATGGCACAGGAATATAGAAGAATAAAGGAAGAGAAGTGAAGAAGACAACACGAAGAAAAGAGCTGAAACAGAAAGATACTCGATCAAGCCTAAGCAGGCTCGATCGACTGGAAGTGTACTCGATCGAGTACACTCAGGCTCGACCGAGTACTCACTACTTTGAAGATTTTTCACAATTTCCTTAAGTCGGTTATGTTTTATTATAAATACCCAATTCGTACCCTAAGTTATTTCTACGTCTTATTTTACCTAGTTACGCTACTTTACAATAAATTCTCTCTAAAAACTCTTAGTTTAGTTTATTGTTCTTAGTTCGGATCTAAGCATTCCTCTATTATGGTATTATTGTTAATCTTTCTTCTATTATTAATCATTCATTTATTGTTAATCATTCATTTATTGTTCATCTTTTATACTTTTAATTATGTCTTATAATATTATTATTGTTGTTATTACCGTTAGTATGCGTAGCTAATTTCATAATCTAGGGTGAAAAGGGATCTAGGTTATTAGAAAAGGGTTAATTAATGAATTGATTGTTAAATTGTTCTTGATTGTTGTTCAATTGTTGTCTTACTTCCAATTAATTAATTATTGATCAGAGTTGGTTAATTAGTCTTGCAAAATAGGATTTTCACCAACCGGGTTAAGACTAGTATAGGCCACGATAATTGAATTAGACTGACTTAATAATAGCAATCACATGTTAAGTTTAGATCTAGAAAGACATATTAGAATCGACCGATCATATGACTTTCAACAATATAAATTGCTCAATCAATGAATTGAATCTCATCCTTGGATGACTACCTAGTGAACCCGATCCCTAGACTCTTTAATATTATTGAATTTCTCTTTATTTACATCGCAATTAGTTTTTAAACAAACCAAACAAACCCCCAAGAAAATCGGTTACTTTAAGATGAATCTAAATAATAGCAAACTTGAATAATTAACTCGCCTACCTGTGGATTCGACCCTTTCTTGCCACTTGTAGATACACAGTATCTGTCGAGTCTCCAACAAACACCCGATGATTATCGGACTACAACATGCTTAGGAATCGCAGCGTTTAATCGACAGTCTGGTATAACTATACGTCGGAAAACTCAAAACGATTTTGAAAACAAAACATTTTAAAACTTTTCAAAACTACCTGGAGTGTTTAATGCACGACGACGGGGTCGCAATGACACTAACTAGAGTCAAAACTGACACGGGCCAAAAATCGACTCAAAAATTCAAATCCTGACTCCAACAACGAGTCAAACCGAGTCAAACACAAAAAACAAACTTCTCAAAACTTCCATGTTAAGTATTCCCGGAATACTTGAATGGTCAAGTACAAATCATGTCATCCAAAACATAGGATAGAACAAATCATGATTTCAATTGCGTGATAGTGACAAGACAGCTCGAAGACCCGTGAAATGGCTCGCGCCTCTTCGAGTAGCCCATGCGGCCACGTCGCTCAAAACGCACACAACCACCCATTTTCCTGTAAATACCCCTAAAATGCCACCATTTGAAGGTATGCGAGTGTCCGCCCCCTCATCTCTCCCTTAAAATTCTCGACTCGACTTCTTAAGTCACAAACCGACACGTATTTTCGACCTACCGATCGAAAATACAAGCCCTACACATTGTTTGCTACCGTCATCGCGCATTAAATCACTTGACCGACCATCTCGACCAACTACACCATCACTAAGCTTAACAAAACACTTTTTACATTGCTAAAACGGTTTTCAGCCGAGTTTTCCGACCTAACAAGTTGTTACGCTTTTGTCAATTTCTCGTCTCAAGCCTAGCATGAAAGTATGAGGGTGTAAAAATCCTCTTCTTTCATGTTTTTCATCTGTTTTATGACTATAACATGCTAAAACATACATAACATGATTTAAATATAGGTCAGATGAGACAAAACCGGATTTTGGCCGGAGACAGGGGCTACTTGCGTAGCAGGGGGGCTCGCGCCTCTATGCCCTCTCAGGCCTTAATCCAGCCATGTTTGCTCTCATCTTTCCTCTTTATTTCATTTCCTATTTGCAATCGGTTTTTACCATTTCAAATATTTCAAATCGTTTTCATGATAAACTTTTAACCATAAAACATTTTCACCCTTTTATATTGTATTTGCAAAACGGCTTTCTAAGACAAACGGATCACATTATGCACCATAAACCTAATTCGGTAAATGGATGTTTAATTTCCGTCTCGCATGCAAATCAACACTAAATCCAACTTGACATTAATTACTTGATATTTGGATAAACAACCGACATAGAGAGCTCACATGTTAGGTTTGAACTTGTGGATGCGCATTCATGCATTTACCCGTATTATCAACTTTTGCATTTAACCAGCCAAGATCGATCAGTAGAGGTCGCTACCGCGGGCGGGATTGGGTGTCCGATTAAAGGGCTTTCCAATACGTACTTTCACCTCTTACTCAGAAACTTTGGATAGTGAACGACCTTATCCAGGGCGTACGAGAGTCATTCTAGAGATAGGATGCTAAAGAGGGACGACTCCTTATCTTTAGTACCTATGTCAAACACCGCTTTTTGCCTTGGTTGACCTAGGTATAAAGTGGATTCGAATGGGTTCCAAGCATCCCACAAATGCTTGGTGGCGACTCCGAACATCTCTTGCATCGTTTCGAGACCCTTGCCGAGACAAAACCGACCGATCTAAAGCGATCCGGTCGAAAGCATTTTTACGCCGCCGAGTGTGGCTTTCAAAAGACCGTTATACGTCCAAATATTGGCTTGGCGTGTAGGTGGCCCATGTCCACACCACTAGCTACCAGTTAGTAGTAATTTAGGATTTCTTTTGATAGGGCAACGACTGAAAATAACCTTATCAGGGGCTGATCTCTTTGGCGGCATTTTGAGCTAATATAACCAAGGTAAACGTAAGCACATAGCCTATGTCTCAAAATAAATAACACGTCCGCCAAAGAGGTACTCGGTCGAGTACCTGGGGGTACTCGGTCGAGTACTAACATTACTCGGCCAAGTATCTCACTCCAGTAGCTGACCTCAGATAACACGTAAAACATACTCGGTCTAGTACTCTAGGTACTCGGCTGAGTACGCCCCACTCGGTCGAGTGCCTCACTTACTCCTCCGAGTGGTCATAACCAGTAGCTACTGTCTAACACTCACAAACCCACGCTCCGTCGAGTGCCTGGCTACTCGGCCGAGTATCCCCTACTCGGTCGAGTACCCGCCGTACTTGGCCGAATCATGCCAGAAAACGCTATAACCCGTCAGTAAACATCATGTATACATACCATCTTTCTTACTCATATTTATAGACATTTAAAGGCCATATAATAACATCCATCATGCTCATATCAGTCATAATACTCTATATTCATGCAATCATATAACTTCCAATCCATCCAACATTCTCACAAGAAACATATATAACACATGTAATGACTTCCCAAGACGCCCTGTAGTGACCGACTTAAAGTTGTAAAGGGCTAATTGCGGCTTTAGGACGTCTCCCAAGCCTTTGTGGTAGCTCCAAACAACTCTTACCTGGGTTCATTTTAATTAGACACCCTATGTTCATTTGTTCATTGGTTTTAGGTTCCAAAACATGGCTCTGATACCACTTTGTAGAACCCCCATATACCAAAGTGTCTTACCAAGAACCACCCTAGCCTATCAAGGTGCTACCATCTCGATTGTCCGAGGTAGAGTATATCAAATTGACCATCAAAGAACAATTATTATAAAATGCCAAAACTGTTTAAAGCATAAGTACAACCGAAATTAAACTCAAAACGTTTATAACCGAAACTATCAAGGAACTAAAGCAAAACTGTCAACGGAAGCTAGATAAACTGGTGACGAATCGACCCTCATGCGAACCCGCGAGCTATCCACAGCTATACCTGCTCAATCAACTGCCCACCATCCCCGAATGGATCACCACAATTTTGAAAACATTAACGGGGTCAGTCAACTGTATAATCAAGATAAGAATTCACAACACAAACGATACAACCAATTCAATTGCAGTATCAATCTCCAACTCCATTATCAATCAATAACTGACTACAAACTTAAGTGTGTAGTCCTGCCAGATTACTCATCGCAACAGGTAACCCTCACCGCCAGTGAGAAACCGCAGTCGTTCCCACCTAAGCCCCGCTCATCGCAACGAGCGCACTCAGATCATTAATGTGTACATCCCCCTTGTGATGGAGCCACAAGAGGTGAACATGGGGTTGGAACCATTTCCCGAACATGGTCTCATCTCAACAATACCAATCTTAATATCAACACAATATCATCTCAACCAATATCAATCCAATACAATATGTTAATCAATCAATCAATCACATATATCTCAAATTAATTATAAAACCGACTGAATAGCGAAACCCTACCTTATTAGCAAATCTGAAATCACAAACAACAGTGGAAGCTAAAATTGTTCCTCTACGAACTCATCACCTAACAATAATCACAACAATAATATCACAATCATACCAATCAATCCTTTTCCCCAACCTAAACATTTAGGTCAAACCCTAAAGGACAAACATAAACTAATTAACAAGGTACTAGTGGCTTACCAACGAAACCGATACGGAAAAGACGGATTGAATACTCACGATCAATCAATTAGTCTCGGCCATGATTAGGATGATTAGATAGGTGATAACCGTTGTTAGGTTTTGTAAAAATGATTTGTAAACTGATAACTCGTAATTTATAATCTCTAATCACCTGAATAAAAACCGCAAAAATTAATCCCGTCAGACCGAGTTTGGGGTACTCGGCTGAGTACGATCTACTCGGCTGACCGAGTATCTCACTACTCGGACGAATGCTCCTGGACAGTAACCTGACCAGAAGTCACATGACGACTTACTCGGTCGAGTTCTACTTACTATAATACCCGGCCTTTGTGGGACCCGTACTTAGACCTTGGGACATGTGAGAGGAGGTTTAGACCAATAAGAGAGCACTCAGAAGGGAAGGATAGCCTTACACTAGACCTGAGCCTAGACCGAATGGTGTTACAGCGGATTGAGCGGGTCTACTCGGTCGAGTGAAGGGTACACTCGACCGATTGAGTCCACTCGACCGAGCGGAGTGCTACTTGGCCGAGTGAGTCCACTCGACCGAGTGGACTTGGCACTCGATCGAGTGCCGCTGCTTTTAGAACACGGGATTAATCCCTTTCACCCCTAACCCTAAAATCATTTCCACCTTCCTCCTTATCTCTCCAAACTCCTTTCCCTCTCTCTAAAACCCTCACAAACACCTTCCACTTGGGATTCAAGCTTGTATTAGAAGATCTACCACCTTCCTCTTCTTCTCCTTCACCTAGTAAGTAAATATCTCTCCTTTTCTAGTCTTTAAACCCTAACTTTTGGGGGAATTCATCGTGGGTAATTAATTAGTGTTTATTATGTGTATTTAGGGTAATTAAGGGGTGATAATAAGGGGATTTGTAGTATATATTACTATAGGATGTATTGTGATAGTTATCATGTGATTTGTATAGGATGAGACGGTTTCGGTCCGGATTCGAGTAGCTTAAGGAGATTGCTAAAAGGTAGATTAATCCTACTCGGTTTCAATGATGTGAAGTTATTTATGTTGATGTTGTTGTTAGTCTTGCATAATTAGGGTATTTGTATTATAACATATTTAGTGGTAATCACATTATTAAGAGGATGATTATGATATGTTGATTGTGGTTTGTGCATTGGTCATTATCATACATGTTGGAGGGATTGTTGTTGTTGTTGTTGTTGTTGTTGTTGTTGTTGTTGTTGTTGTTGTTGTTGTTGTTGTTGTTGTTGTTGTTGTTGTTGTTGTTGTTGTTGTTGTTGTTGTTGTTGTTGTTGTTGTTGTTGTTGTTGTTGTTGTTTTCGAGACGTAAGACGGTTGGGAGACCGTCTTACGCTTGAGTCATCTCTTGGAGCTTCCCACTCCAAGAGGGATATGCACATTGATGACGAGTTTGGAGGGACGCGTGTGGTTGAGACGCGTCGTCTAGCAGGGGATCCGGTTGGCTTTCGGACCCGGTACGGCTGGGCGTGTCCCGGTACCTGTTTGTGGTTATCGGTATGTGTGGGCGTATACCAGTACCAGTGTGGTTGTTGGTATGCCTGAGCGTGTCCCGGTACTGGGGTGGTGATCATTTAGTATTATGTCATTCACATTAGTAGTCATATTGCATGTTCACACTTTAGTTGTGTCGTCTTTTATTTGTCCATTGAAACTGACGTTTGTTGTGTCTGTGTATTTATCACCTGTCTCTTTTGGGGTGGCCTGTGTTGATCCATATTATTACCTTTGGTCATATGGGGAGCAGGTTAGGTACAGATTGTTGGATAGTAAGCGGGAGACGGGACGAGCTTGATGAGTCACGAGATGAGTATCGCTAGTTAGATGAGCATAGTAGCCATGGGTTATATTTTATTCATTAGTTTATAGTTTATAATCACTAAACTTATCATTTATAATAAATGTTTCTTTATCGTATCTCCGATTTACTGCCTTGGGAAACCGAGAAGGTAGCATCTCCCAATTATCATGGCCGGGTAAGAAGGGGGTGTTACAAAGTGGTATCAGAGCGACGATTTTGGAACCTAAACTAATGAACCAAAATGAACCTAGGTGTGTCTAATAAAATGAACTCGGCTTGAGTACGATAGGAGATCGGTTTTGGATGATTGGGCGCCCTCATATCAAAACTAGTGCCTATTGTCTCGGTTGGTCACTACGTGGGTGGTTAAAAGTATGGGTGAACGCTATATGGAAAGTTCTATGGTGGCATGATTGCATGGAAGTGTGTGGAAGTTGAATGCCAGGTTGTTAGGAGTACTATGCTTAGAAATAGTAGTATATGTTGGTATACGAATGATGACATTGCTTTTGAATTTTTCACCGTGAGCTAAATAAATGCATGTTAGTGTATTTGTCATATATGATTGGTGAATTATGTTGGTAGAGTAGTCATTAGTACTATGATTTTATACAAAATACGGTAAAATGGGATGACGTATGAGCTAACTTGGGTGAGTCACCGAAAGTCGGTGGACTCCCGAACCTTTTCTTTGTGTTGCATGGATTTCATCGTTCTCATTCGACTCGAAATTTCCAACCATAAGCAACCACTCTAGCGAGTACGAGTTCACACCCGACCGAGTAACCTCTCACTCGACCGAGTGGGCTCTGACACTCGACCGAGTGGATCATTTTCCAGAAGATGGAAACATCCTGGAAAATAGGGCAATCGACCGAGTGAACTCGGCCACTTGACCGAGTGAAAAATTCACTCGACCGAGTAAACTTGCCACTCGACCGAGTGGAGCTGGGATGGGATTTACACGGGTTTGACTCCCTTTTATTCATTCCTTATCTTCTTCACATCTCATTTTCAACTTATTCAAACAACACCAAAATTTCTCTAAAAATAATTCTAAAACTTCATTTTTGTGATTTGCAACTTGGACTAAGTTTTCCACTCAAGTTTCCGTCTCAAATCTCTCCTAATTAGCAATGTAAGTAGACCATTCTTCTCCATCTTAAATTTGTTGAGATCTACACTAATGTGCTTGAGGTGTGTCGATTAATTTCCTGCTTTTACTTAATTCATAGTAACAAATGGTTTTCTACATTATGGTTGTTGCTAAAAATCAAACTTTATGTCAAAAATTTCGGTCATCATCAAGGAAAACGAGATTTTGATGATGAATTTATATGTGGATTTTGGTGATTGTTGTTGTATATAATTGGACAACAAAGGCTTAACCTTTGTTGTTATGGATGGATTTTTTTTGAATATGTGAAAAATTCGCCTTAAAATTTCGTCTTAAATTTTCTAATTCTAGACAAGTCGTGCCCAAATTTTGATTTTTCTTGAGTAAAAGTTGGTTGAATTGCCTTATAAGACTACCATTCTAATTGGTAATATGACATGTGGTCTCAAAATGAAATTTGTCCATCTTAAAATTTGGGTGAAACTCTTAAAAACTTCCTAAGTATCCATGAGCAACTTTGATTTTGTCTTGATTGGTTTGAGAAGTGCTGATAAATTAGGAATTTGATGGTTATTACTACTACACTATGAAGTAAATCCGGAAAGTTTTGTCTTAAAAATGTAAAAGAATTTCTCAAAATCTAACACTCACTATGTCAAAAACTTCGTCTTGGCGCTCACTACATGGTCAATTATTAAGTTGTGAATTGGGGGAGAATTTCATCCACATTCAAAGTTAGTCACAAGTCTCAACTTTCCTTCTATGCCTTGTGTGTGATTTCTCTTGTAGCATGTCAAGGAACACGAGGAGCAACCGTGGGAGAAACAACCGTCAACCCCAACCTGAACAGGAGGCACCACCCGCCTTTACCCATCCAGGATACCCGAGGTTAGAATTTGAGAGTGAACCCCATTGGAATACCTTCCTAGCCCTCACCGAGAGGCGTATGAACGCCACAATGTGTGTGTGTCGGAGAATGCCTTAGAAGCCTTGGGGATATAGGCGCAAGTGCATGATATCTTTAGCGTACTTGGAATGGAGGGATTGTACAACTTAGCGGAAATAAGCTACCGCATCCTTACCTTAGAATTTTTGAGCTCCTTCCTTTACAATCCAAAAGACCACACCGTGAGCTTTCGACTCAAGAACACCTCCTTTTACCTATCTAGTGATGTCTTTGTGGAGCGGCTAGGTGTAGGAAAAAGGACCACCCATACTCTTGACAAGGTGAGGAAGGAAATGAAAGCCACAAAATACATCAACCTTTACACGGGTAACTGATGGGTGATGTCGTCGGGTCATATCCAATCAAACACATTTATAATACTCAACAAACAACTAGTTAGCGGTAAGTCGAGGTCGATCCATGGGACGGTGGTTACTCAAATTATTCAATCTAATTATGGTTATGCTTGGGGTTGTCACAATTATAATGGGTTGATGATTCTAATCTAATAAAAGCAATAAACAAGCAACAAAAGGAAAGATGTAAACAACTGATTAAAAATGCTAGGATATCATGGGTTCATAAGGGATTCATGGGAGTTGATCATACAAACATGTTTCCTACAAGATGCAAGCAATTATTGTTGTGATGGATTGAGTTGGTTTATATCTTACAATCCTAGGGAGGTTTGGGTCCCGGAGCCGAATCGATTAGATTGTACAACACCTACAAGTCGACTTAATCCACCCTACTCAACTATATGCATGGTCTAATGAGACTCGAGTTGGTTTATGTCTTACAAGTCTCATTGAAAAGATAGGTAATGGTAGTAAATGCAAGGATTCATAGGCTTAGCATTTCATCAAACATAACATGTGCATAAGTTGAGATCACAACAAGCAAGCAAATAAACTATGAAAGCATATTAATTTAAGCATGAATCATTCCCCATGTTTATTTCCCCTAATTACCCATTAATCCAAGCTAAGTAACTACTCACTCATGATCAAGTTTAACATGTTAATAAGGTAGTCAATCATACTAACAAAGTCAAACATGATGAACAAGTAAGAAAGATTAACAATAATTAAAACAAGGATTAAGAGAATTATACCTATGGAGATTCCAATAATAATAATGCAAAGAATAATAGAAGAACTTGATGATTGATGGAAGGTTGTCAATCTCCCAATAAACCCAATAATCTTCTAATTACCCAATAATAAACTTGAATTACTTAATAATAAACTTGAACAATGATTAAAGAAAGATCAATGTGTAATTTGTGGAAAGATTAAATGATAATCTATTCTAATCTACTTCTAATCTAATCTAAGGAAGGATTGATTTAACCTAATGAAAACTTGATGGTTTGATTATTGCAAATAGGGTATATATAGTAGAGCATCATTAGGTTAAGCAAGGGTAAAATAGTAATTATACTTTTGAGTTTTAAGCAGGGAAACGCTGGTCTCAAAAGAAATACGCGCGGATTATGGTTCACGTAGCAAGGGAAGGCTTCTTGTCCAGGAATACGCTCGTCCCGAGCGAAATATGGGCGTCCTGGGCTTCAACCCGAGCGGGTTGAAAATGACCCGAGAGGGTTGAGCTGTATCTTGAGCTCGGATTGTAAAACGGACGTTATTTCCTCATCCGGACTCCTATTGGAGTGATTCAAAAGCCTAGATCACTTGATTTTTCGACGCCGTTTCATCTAGCATACTTTCAAAGACAAAGGAGCAACCCTTGGTTTGGTTTTCGAACGATTTCTTCATGCAATGCCTTCCTTCTCGTCATCCTTGCTTTTAACCTTTTGATCCTTCTATATACACTTTATTCCTACATACTTGGCCATCATTCTTGCCTCCTCTTCATACTAGTCCATCTAATATCATCAATAAGCTTCCAAATATGCACGAAAGACGGGAATTTCCGCCTTATTATCTCCTTTTCTACAAAACATATGAAATGCGATAGAAAAGCAAATAGGAAGGTTTTGACGGATAAAATGGCCATAGAATGTTATAATAGTATGCAAAATAGGCTCAATTAGGGGACTAAATGTGCGCAAATAATGATCACATCAAATATCCCCAAACCGAATCTTTACTCGTCCCGAGTAAAGAGGTGACAAAAACTAGACCTTTATTTAAACTAACCTACTAATATAACCGATATGAGACAATTAGCGGGTCTCACTCCGCCCCTTCAACTCACAACAAGACAACCATGAGGTAGGATGCCTTCTTGCAAGGCAAGGTGGGTCTTGCCAAAATGGCGACACATCCAAACATTAAGCACACAAAATCAAATAATGGATGCATCTACAAAAAGAATAGCCACTTCCTCATCAAGTGGCGGAGTCAACTAAAAAGGAACAAATTTAAGAGCATATATTCCTACACAAATACTAGTTCAACAAATCACTAAGGCTAAGAGGATGGCACTAAATCACCTCCAAATGGTGTTAAACTAGACTACTTTCGTCCTCAATTTCCAAATGCTTTCGTCAAGAGCGATCAGATGGTGTGGAATGATGATCCCTATGATGCTAGTAGCATATGACATGACAAGTCTCGAGTTCTCTACAAAAGTAAAGGTCATGGATCGTCCCAAGCTCGACAAAGTGGCTTGACAAAAAGGCTTTTTGGGAATGAAATGCTCAAATCGTTGTAAACAAGGGTGGATATGACTAGTATTCAAAAATTGACCTCATTCAACTTTCACATTTCAAAAATTAGAGATGGGGTTTGTCCCTTCCGTGCTAATGTCCTTTGCTTTCGCCAATCACTTATTAGGCAACCGGTTAACCTCTAGACAATAGCTTTTCGGGGTGATAGTCACTCTGTCTCTGGGCGGTTGAATTCACAACCGTGTGGGGGCCCAATTCAATGGATCCCTCTCCAAAGCACATCGAAGTGGTAAGCCTCCATCAAAACGACTAAAATTCTCAATATTTCAACATTTTAAAACATTTGAGGTTTCCTTAGCAATAAATTGTTTCCACATAACAAAATCTTCGAAATGAGCACTTCAAACTTATTGATAGAAAGTATTTTTGGGTTGCCTTACCACAAGGTCAATCAAGGTCACCTAGACAAGTTAACCAAGTCCACATCGCATCACGGGGTTAGATAGGTGACTCACATGCAAACCCTTGACTAGGCTTTGGGTCATGGGTCGAAAGACACTAGTATGACACAATCTAGGGTGTTTTACAACCATTCTAGTAGGCGAAGTCTTAAGTTGAAAAAGTATTTGTAATGGCTTAGTTGCTCTTGTCAAAGTTCCCAATTAGGCACTTTTAAAAACATTTCATCTAAATGCAACTATATGCTATGATGCAACTATTATATACATCCTAATGCAAGTGATTCTACCAACTAATATGACATATAAACCAAATGCAAGTCCTATGTTCACATTGTTATACCGCATCAATCAAAATTAAGCCACATAGTCATTAACATAAAGAGGAAAAAGAAGATTGGAAAGTTCATACCATGCGGTCTTCAATATCCTCATGTCTCGGATGTGGCGTAGTCGATCAATGTGAACAAGGATAGAACAAACACAATATATACAACAATATATACAAGACTACACTACAAAGGAAATAAACTTGTTTTTGGCTTTTCAAATTTTCAAATTTTTATGGTTTTTCGAAATTTTTCAATTTTTTTGGATTTTTGAATAAGAATTTAAGTTAGAATTCCCCATCCCCACACTAATATGGGCATTGTCTTCAATGGCCAAAATGATGGGAAATTATGCAAACATGATGCATGATTTCTACACTAAATGCAAGCTACACTAATCTACACTACATGATGCATGGTTTTTTTTTTGTTTATGACGGAGAGGATAATTTAGATTACCTCCCGTTGTGTATGCATTTACTTCCCCAAACCGAGTTAGACATTATTTCTAATGTCCTAAGGTTGGGTGTAGTTCATGCACACACAATGCAATGCATGAAACTAATTTATCATTTTGGATTTTCAAAAAGGTGGGAACAATAAAATGAGAACACCTCAATAGGGCCGAGGTGTGAGTCCTCTATGGTGCTAGGACTACTCCAACAATGATCAAGATTAATAAAATACAAGTTAACAAAACACAAACTTCTTTTCATGAAACTTGAAAATTAAAGAGAGGAGATGAGGAAACTTCACCTTAACTTAGATGGGTGCCACACGCCCGCTCCACCTAGCCATGAAGTGATCCTCTAGAGATCGCCGTCATCTCCCTCTAGATCGCTATCCCATATCTCCTTTGATGCATCACTCATACTCGGGTCCATGAATTCGTCCTCTTCACTTTCAAGCTCCACCGTGTCTCCTCCGCAAGAATTGTTGCTCCCCTCCTCTTGTCTCCCGTTTGCCCCTTCATTAGCCCTCTCTGAATTGGGGAAGAGTAAATCCAATTGAGCCCATGAGGGAAATGCTCCTTCCTCACTAATCCTTCCCCTTTGAACCATCTCGTGGTATTGAGGATATAGTGCATAGTAATTGTCCACGGAGGTTTCTTATTGTCAGTAGTGCAAATCTTGTTGGATTCCCGTGACAAAGTCATCACGGGGAAGGATGAAGGGGTTGAGATGGTTGTACGGTTGGTAAGGAAATGGGTAGGGAGGCACTTTGATCTTCTCATCTTGAGTTTGTTGTTCTTGTTGTTATTGTTGTGGATTCGGAGGTGGTGGTGCTTGCCTTGTTTGATTCGGGATGAGGTAGGATGGGATTGGGGCTAAAGGTCCTCTTCTTGGGGAGATACGTGGTAGGTCGGCCATTGGAAGATAAATCGGATCGCTTCCTTTCGTTAACCACTTGATCCGCTTATCGACCCCCTCAAGGGTTATCCAATGATGATGAATAAGAAGACGATCTTCGTTTATCCTTGTGTTTCCCAAAAGAGGAGCATACTCATTATTCTCATTGAATCTCGGATTGAAATGCTTCGCAAGCGTAGTAATGAGTCCTCCATTCACAATGTATTTCATCCCATCATCGTCACCATTCCTAAACTTTGCCCATTTTTCGAGTAGCACGAGAGGTGCATTGAAGTGGTACACATTCCTTCCTTGAATATTGAGGTAGGATTCCATGAACACAAGGTCAAGTTGATTCACTATGGCCGGATCTCGGCGAGCAAGTAGAGTGCCCGAAAGGAATCGATAAGTAAGCCTCAAGATAGGATTTTGGATATGAAAAGCGAGACATTCCTTGGTGTGTATGAAATCCCGGCCGGTCATGGCCCTCCACAAAGGTTCAACACTATACTTCTTTGGCTTCGATGTCGAGGTAGGCGAAACATCGAGACCAAGCACATTTGCGAATTCTACAAGGGTCATCATCCTAGAAACATTCTCCAACCTAAATTCTATGCAAATTGTTTTGTTCAAGGTTGTAATCTTCAAAAAGCTCAAAAATTCAAGCACAAGAGATCGGTAAGTTTGTTCATACATGCGAAAAAGGGTAGAGAGACCAAATACTTCAAAGAGAGCTTCCACTTGGTGATAAATCCCAAGTTTCCTCAAGGTAGCATGACATAAAAACTTAGTGGGAAGAATGTTCTTACTTAGAAGCCGGTGGAAGACTAATCTTTGCACATCATTGACAAATTCCACATTTGAGAAGTCATCAAGCCTTGTAAGATCTACAATCTCTTCATGCTCCCTTCTTAATGTGTTGACATGGGAGGTAGAAGAACTTCCCCTCATCCTTGGTCTTCTCTCATTCCTAAAAGAGGATCTCCTTGGTGCCATTCTTTGATTATTGAGCTGGATTCTTTTGATTTGTGAAAGGATAAGGATGCTCCTTGTGGATTGAGTGTTGCCTTTGAAACCCTAGAAAATTGGGGCTTTTTGATTTTGTGGGTTAAAAGAGTGATTGGGATATGCTTTGGAGTCATAAGGAGGTGGGTTTTTATAATGCAAGTGGAAAGAAGGGTGGTGTGTCACTAATTGTGTGGTGGGGTGTAATTAGATTAAGAAAGGACGAGCCAAATCACCGCAGGAAGAAGGGCGGATTCGAGCAGAAGACGCTCGGATTCTGTCATCGGGACGGGCGGATTCTGGGTAAGACGCCCGGATTCTGTCACAGTTAACTTTCCAAAAACATGACGCCACAAAGACGGGCGTCCCGACCCTAAGATGCTCGGTTTCTTCTGGAGGGAGACGGGCGTATTTTTACAAAGACGGACGGATTCTGAGACAGTGAAATTTCTTGAAATGCACAGACAAAAAGACGGGCGTCTTTCTGCAAAGACGGCCGGATTCTCTGGGACGAGCGTCTTCCTTCCTGAGACGCTCGGATTCTTCTACAGTCCCAAATCTTTCAATTTCACAGCTTAGCAGGACGGACAGATTCTTCCCAAAATGCCCGGATTCCAGCAGGACGGGCGGTTTCCATTGAATTCGCTCGGGTTCAAGCTGCGAATCCTTCCTTTAATTTCCTTTCCTCTTATAAATACTTCCCCACACTTGAAAATTGGTTCCTTCCTTCATTCAAATTTCGTTAGTAACCCTCCCTCACTTACTCTCATGAAAAGAGTTCATGCTTATTATTAAAGAAATGCAATAAAACAATAAATACAAGTTAAAGGGTTAGTATATTTACAAGTGGTGGTTTAGGGAGGACTCCACCAAACTCTCCCTTTTGATGATTCTTTCAAGGATGAGGAGGCCCGAGGTAGGTGACCTCGACTTCTCCAATAAACGCTCCCTCATAGTAAGGCTTCAATCTTTGACCATTGACCTTGAATTTGCTTCCATCTTCCGCCTTGAGTTCGAAATCTCCATATTTTCCAACTTCGGTTATCACATAGGGACCAATCCATCTAGAGTTCAACTTTCCCGGAAAAAGTCGGTAGCGGGAATTGAATAGAAGGACTTTGTCCCCTTTATGCAAGGCCTTTTGTCTAATTCTCTTATCATGGAGCAATTTCGTTCTTTCTTTGTAAATCTTTGCATTCTCATAGGATTGTAGTCGGAATTCCTCCAACTCTTGAATTTGAATCATCCTCTTTTGACCACTCAATTTGAGATCAAGATTAAGTGCTCGGATTGCCCAAAAAGCTTTGTACTCCAATTCGATTGGCAAATGACATGCTTTTCCATAGACAAGCTTGTAAGGGGAGGCTCCTATAGGAGTCTTATAGGCCGTCCTATAAGCCCAAAGAGCATCATCAAGCTTTGTGCTCCAATCTTTTCGGGTCTTGTTCACAACTTTCTCAAGGATTTGCTTGATCTCTCTATTTGAAACTTCAACTTGACCGCTTGTTTGAGGATGATATCCCAAGCCGGTTCTATGTTGGACACCATATTTGGTCAAAAGAGATACAAGTTTCTTCTCATGGAAGTGCGTTCCTCCATCACTTATAATCGCTCTAGGAACTCCAAATCTTGGGAAAATTATCTTCTTGAAGAGCTTGGTGACCGTTTTTGCATTATCATTTGGAGTGGCAATTGCCTCCACCCACTTTGAGACGTAATCTACGGCTACAAGGATGTACTTATTCCCATTGGATGTCACAAAGGGACCTTGGTAGTCGATCCACCAAACATCGAAGATCTCCACCTCTAGAATGCCCCTTTGTGGCATTTCGTTCCTCCAAGAGATATTCCTCGTCCTTTGACAAGCATCGCAATGAATGATGAATTCTCTTGTGTCTTGAAACATTGTAGGCCAATAGAAGCCCGATTGAAGGATTTTTGCAATGGTCCTCCTTGCTCCATGGTGCCCACCGTAGGGTGATGAGTGACACCCTTCCAAGATTCCTTGAACTTCCCATTGAGGGATGCATCTCCGGTAGAGCCCATCACTACACTCCTTGTAGAGGTTTGGGTCGTCCCAAAAGTACCTCTTTACTTCGAATAGGAACCTCTTTCTTTGGTTGTGGTTCAAATTTGGAGGGAGTACCTTTCCAACAATATAGTTAGCATAATCGGCAAACCATGGGGTGATGTGCCTTTCAAGTTGCGTTTGAATGGCCATCAAAATATCGTCGGGAAATGAGTCATTGATCGGGGTTTCTCCATGTACATCATGAAACCGGATCCTTGACAAGTGATCCGCCACTACATTTTTGGCTCCTTTCTTGTCTCTTATTTCCAAGTCAAATTCTTGAAGGAGCAAAATCCATATCAACAACCTTGGTTTTGCCTCTTTCTTTATCAAGAGATGTCGGAGAGCACGGTGATCCGAAAAGACAATCACTTTAGATCCAAGTAAGTAGGAACGGAACTTGTCCAAAGCATAGACAATGGCAAGAAGCTCTTATTCGGTGGTATCATAATTCACTTGGGAGGGATCAAGAGTCTTGCTTATATAATATATGGCATGAAGAGCTCTTCCTACCCGTTGGCCAAGAACCGCTCCAATGGCATAGTTGCTAGCATCACACATAATCTCGAACGGTAGTTCCCAATTTGGAGGTTGAATGATCGATGCCGAGATTAGTGCTTCCTTGATTCTATTAAAGGCTTCAACACACTCATCAGTGAAAAGGAATTGGGCATCTTTAAGCAAGAGTTGAGTGAGGGGTTGCGCTATTTTTGAAAAATCCTTTATGAAACGCCGGTAGAAACCCGCGTGACCGAGAAAGCTTCTCACCCCTCTAACATTCACGGGAGGTGGGAGTTTCTCTATCACCTCAACTTTAGCTTTATCGACCTCGATGCCCTTTTCCGAGATTAAATGACCCAAAACAATTCCTTCATTGACCATGAAGTGGCACATTTCCCAATTTAAAACAAGACTAACATCTTCACATTTTTGCAACACAAGAGAAAGATTATGCAAACATGAGTCAAAGTCTTTTCCATAAACACTAAAGTCATCCATAAAAACTTCCATTATGGTTTCTAAGTAATCAGAGAAGACACTCATCATGCATCTTTGGAAAGTGGCGGGGGCATTACATAAACCAAAAGGCATTCTCCTATATGCAAAAGTACCATAAGGGCATGTGAAGGTGGTCTTATGTTGGTCATCCGGGTGTATAGGGATTTGAAAGAATCCCGAATACCCGTCAAGGTAACAAAAGAATTTGTTGGAGGATAACCTCTTAAGCATTTGGTCAATGAATGGTAGGGGGAAATGATCCTTTCTTGTTGCGGAATTCAATTTTCGATAGTCAATGCACATACGCCAACCGGTGATCATCCTTGTGGGTATTAGCTCATTCTTCTCATTCGTCACCACCGTGGTACCTCCTTTCTTAGGTACCACTTGAATGAGGCTAACCCACAAAGAGTCCGATATGGGATATATGATTCCCGCATCAAGTAATTTCATAACCTCTCCTTTGACAACTTCTTGCATGTGGGGGTTCAATCTTCTTTGAGGTTGGATGGTAGGTCTGTGGTCTTCCTCTAGATGAATTCTATGCATGCAAAAGTTGGGACTTATCCCCTTAAGGTCATCTAGACTATAACCTATAGCCTTCTCATGTTTTTTCAACACATCAAGCAATTTTCCCAATTGGTTCTCATCAAGTCTATCATTAACAATCACGGGTTTGGTCTTTGATTCATCAAGGTAAGCATATTTCAAATTTGGGGGAAGGGGTTTTAAAGTAGGAGTTTGTACCTCACTTTCCTCCTTTGGAGTTTCATTGAGAATTTGCTCCATCTCCATTAGACATTCCATTCTCATAGCATATTCAACTTGTTCTTCATTCTCGTCAATCTCATCACATTCAAGTTCCATGATGGATTCCTCTTGCTCTTGAGCTTGTAAAATATCTTCTAGGATAGATTGCTCATCCTCTATGGGTTGACATGCTTCCACGAGGATGTTATGCACTAATTCGGATTGTGCACGAGTAAGTTCCTTGTTAGCTAGAGCGGCCTCAAAAAGATCCACCTCCAATTCCCAATAAATATTTTTAGCCTCACTTGCTTCCAAGGCTTCCAATGCTTGCATGGGATCTTTGAAGAAAGGTATACTTAAGTGGTCCTCTACAAAACAATCTATAAAGTCCATCTTGCAAAATATCAAACAACTTGAAAACAATCAGAACAAACCTTGAGGAGTTTTACTTCCCCAAGGCAAAGAAAGACACAACTAATAACAATATAAGAAAATCTAAATCAAGTTAACACCGTCCCCGGCAACGGCGCCATTTTGATGGGTGATGTCGTCGGGTCACATCCAATCAAACACATTTATAATACTCAAAAAACAACTAGTTAGCGGTAAGTCGAGGTCGATCCATGGGACGGTGGTTACTCAAATTATTCAATCTAATTATGGTTATGCTTGGGGTTGTCATAATTATAATGGGTTGATGATTCTAATCTAATAAAAGCAATAAACAAGCAACAAAAGGAAAGATGTAAACAATTGATTAAAAATGCTAGGATATCATGGGTTCATAAGGGATTCATGGGAGTTGATCATACAAACATGTTTCCTACTAGATGCAAGCAATTATTGTTGTGATGGATTGAGTTGGTTTATATCTTACAATCCTAGGGAGGTTTGGGTCCCGGAGCCGAATCGATTAGATTGTACAACACCTACAAGTCGACTTAATACACCCTACTCAACTATATGCATGGTCTAATGAGACTCGAGTTGGTTTATGTCTTACAAGTCTCATTGAAAAGATAGGTAATGGTAGTAAATGCAAGGATTCATAGGCTTAGCATTTCATCAAACATAACATGTGCATAAGTTGAGATCACAACAAGCAAGCAAATAAACTATGAAAGCATATTAATTTAAGCATGAATCATTCCCCATGTTTATTTCTCCTAATTACCCATTAATCCTAGCTAAGTAACTACTCACTCATGATCAAGTTTAACATGTTAATAAGGTCGTCAATCATACTAACAAAGCCAAACATGATGAACAAGTAAGAAAGATTAACAATAATTAAAACAAGGATTAAGAGAATTATACCTATGGAGATTCCAGTAATAATAATGCAAAGAATAATAGAAGAACTTGATGATTGATGGAAGGTTGTCAATCTCCCAATAAACCCGATAATCTTCTAATTACCCAATAATAAACTTGAATTACTTAATAATAAACTTGAACAATGATTAAAGAAAGATCAATGTGTAATTTGTGGAAAGATTAAATGATAATTTATTCTAATCTACTTCTAATCTAATCTAAGGAAGGATTGATTTAACCTAATGAAAACTTGATGGTTTGATTATTACAAATGGGTATATATAGTAGAGCATCATTAGGTTAAGTAAGGGTAAAATAGTAATTACACTTTTGAGTTTTAAGCAGGGAAACGCTGGTCTCAAAAGAAATACGCGCGGATTATGGTTCACGTAGCAAGGGAAGGCTTCCTGTCCAGGAATACGCTCGTCCCGAGCGAAATATGGGCGTCCTGGGCTTCAACCCGAGCGGGTTGAAAATGACCCGAGCGGGTTGAGCTGTATTTTGAGCTCGGATTGTAAAACGGACGTTATTTCCTCATCCGGACTCCTATTGGAGTGATTCAAAAGCCTAGATCACTTGATTTTTCGACGCTGTTTCATATAGCATACTTTCAGAGACAAAGGAGCAAGTCTTGGTTTGGTTTTCGAGCGATTTCTTCATGCAATGCCTTCTTTCTCGTCATCCTTGCTTTTAACCCTTTGATCCTTCTATATACACTTTATTCCTACATACTTGGCCATCATTCTTGCCTCCTCTTCATACTAGTCCATCTAATATCATCAATAAGCTTCCAAATATGCACGAAAGACGGGAATTTCCGCCTTATTATCTCCTTTTCTATAAAACATATGAAATGCGATAGAAAAGCAAATAGGAAGGTTTTGACGGATAAAATGGCCATAGAATGTTATAATAGTATGCAAAATAGTCTCAATTAGGGGACTAAATGTGCGCAAATAATGATCACATCAGTAACCGCAATACCGACATTAGCGCCATGAAAATAAATGATGTGGAACACCCTGTTTTGAAAATTTTCCTTCGCCTAATGACCAACCTCCTTTACGGAAGAAAGGACCCTAGTAAACTTAATTCCTCGGAAGTACTACTTCTAAGCTCCTACCTCAATCCATACTATGAGAGGCGTTTTTACTTTAGCCCGTGTCTATGGTATGCTTAGCATTTGAAAGGATGACCAAGTCCGACAAGTGCTCCTTTGATTGTGGTGCCCTAGTGACTAGACTAGTCAAGAACCTCTTGGGTTATGAACCGGGGGCAATTGATAGACCCATGAGTACGGAGGTGCCATACTTCGACATTGCCTACATGAAAGGCAGGTTTTGGGTTGTAGATAATAAAGACAAAAAGGGGTACTCATGGAGAGTGAACAAAGACTTATACATTAAGCTTCCCATAAACGAGAGATTGCCCAAAACCTCTCACTTACCCGAACTAGCCCCACCTCGCCCTCCGGCCCGATTCTACCTCATTCATGAAAGTCTTACTTACACTCTTGATGGTGAAGCGGTACGAGGGGAACCAACCCCGCAACTCCTTTCTGATCCTCCTAGGACTTCTCCACATGCCCCATCGTCCTCATATGTGCCCATGCCCTCGCTGCCCTTTGATCGCCATAGACACTCCACTTACGCCTCGTCCTCTTCTTTTATGCACGAGCCTTCACCGCACCATGGCCCTACCCGACACTCCATGCACATGCCGTCCTTCACCGGAGGATATAACCAACTACCGTCGGCTTATGGTCACCAATACCCCATGACGGACCTAGTTGAGAGAGTGAACAACTCCTTGGTCCTAAGAGATATGCATGAGTTCACCTATAACCAAGGGGTAAGGCCGACCGAACGCCCTAGTTTTTGGTTTGCGGATGGGGACACTTCCGGGGTATTCAAAGCCTATAGTATTCAACCCTCAGATTGGGGTTATAGAGTTCTTCACGGCGATGGACACTTGCTTGGTCCTTGGGCGGGACCTCACTATACCATCGGGAGTTTCTTTAATGATACGCACCAAAGTGGAGGCTACCACGAGAATATGGGTGGTGATTACCAGAGTAATGTGGATAGTTCGTACCGGGAGGAGGTGGGAGGTGTCTCTCACGAGGGTGAGGGAAATGTTTTCTATGGAAACGGGAGTTGAGGTGTAACGTCTAGCTGGGCACCAGGACTTATGGAGTACCATGGCCGCTATGTCAACGCAATTGTGGAAGACGCGACGATGGACACCTCGGGCGATACAAGGAGTGAAGAACTTAGCACACGGAGGGAAGAGTCACTGGTAAACAACCAAGGAGCCCTGGTTCTATGGGTGAAGAGGTTTGGCAAGAGGAGGAAGTCATCTTCTTAGTTTTATTTACTTATGTGGAAACTTGTGTGACCTTGTGTTGGTTGAGTCTCGGACAATTTGCCTTTCTCGCGTTGTAAACTCGGCCATAAGGCCAAAACCTAGTAGATGTTGTGTGGTGAGATGATGTTATGATCACCATTGAGACTCTTTTTCAAGTATGATTGACCATAGGTAAGTTTAGAGACCATGAATGACCGGATTTTAGGACTATCAAGTGACACTCGGCCGAGTGTCGTCTTCACTCGACCGAGTGGCGGTCCACTCGACCAAGTGCCCCATCCCACTCGATCGAGTGAGCCGAAAACAGACCCTGGCAACCTTCTGTAAAAAAAAAACACGCACTCGACCGAGTGACACTCTCACTCGACCGAGTGAAACCCCCCACTTGACCGAGTAAGTCTCCACTCGATCGAGTGGACTGTTCTGTTTCTGTTTTGATGATTTTGAACCGACATGGACTGAGTATTTTTGTGTTGTGCCCCTACCGACCACCCAATAGTTTTATGAACGTAGAAATCCTTAACGAATAAACTGGAATGAGTTGTTTACATTGTTATGTGCCGTTTTATATATTGTAACATGAAATATGTTTAACCGATGGATGAGACCTAACATGCTTAGTAAGGATAATAATGATGCGGCAATTGGTAAGCATAAGTGAGAATTATATGAGTCTTACACGATCGGGTATTGTGGCAACTAGAGTGAGATGATATGACACGAGGATGGATAAGAATACATGCGTAATCACGTGGTTTATGCACAACATGAATTAGTAGGGAATAAGGAATATGGAAGAGAGTGAGTCCCAATAGGCAAGGTAGTCGACCGCGTTATGATTGTTATGTACGGAGTCATGGGTTATACACGTATACCTAGAGTCATAAACTATGCATGATACGACTAAGCCTTAGCCATAAGAGTGGGAATGAATGTTGAGCTTGACTTGTACTCGAACCCATTAGCCTAGACCGAGTGAATAAGAGAATCCTTCTTGCGAGAGATCGAGTGGCGAACTTCGGGATGAAGTTCTCTTTTAGGGGGAGTGAATGTAACATTTAAGAATAATAAAGGACATGAGAACACAAAAGAGCATGTACGATAAAACACTAGCGAGAGAGACGAGCGAATGTGTGAGGAAAAGTCTTGGAGGCAAGGCGCGACACGAATGAGACGTAAGAAAGTGTTAAGGAAAAGTGAGGATGAGGCAAACTTCGAGGAGAAGTTCATTTTTAAGGAGGGAAGATTGTAATACCCAGCCTTTGTGGGACCCGTACTTAGACCGTGGCACACGTGAGAGGAGGTTTAGACCGATAAGAGAGCACTCGGAAGGGAAAGATAGCCTTACACTAGACTTGAGCCTAGACCGAATGGTGTTACAGCGGATCGAGTGGGTCTACTCGGTCGAGTGAAGGGTACACTCGACCGAGTGAGTCCACTCGACCGAGTGGAGTTCTACTCGGCCGAGTGAGTCCACTCGACCGAGTGGACTCGGCACTCGGTCAAGTGTCGCTGCTTTCAGAACACGGGATTAATCCCTTTCACCTCTAACCCTAAAATCATTTCCACCTTCCTCCTTATCTCTCCAAACTCCCTCCCCTCTCTCTAAAACCCTCTCTAAAACCCTCACAAACACCTTCCACTTGGGATTCAAGCTTGGATTAGAAGATCTACCACCTTCCTCTTCATGTCCTTCACCTAGTAAGTAAAGATCTCTCTTTTTCTAGTCTTTAAACCCTAACGTTTGGGGAATTCGTCATGGGTAATTAATTAGTGTTTAGTATGTGTATTTGGGGTAATTAAGGGGCAATAATAAGGGGCTTTATAGTATATATTAGTATAGGATGTATTGTGATAGTTATCATGTTATTTGTTTAGGATGAGACTGTTCCTTGAGACGGTTTCGGTCCGGATTCGAGTAGCTTGAGAAGATTGCTAAAAGGTAGGTTAATCCTACTCGGTTTCAATGATGTGAAGTTATTTATGTTGATGTTGTAGTTAGTCTTACATAATTAGGGTATTTGCATTATAACATGTTTAGTGGTAATCACATCATTAAGAGGATGATTATGATATGTTGATTGTGGTTCGTGCATTGGTCATTATCATACATGTTGGAGGGATTGTTGTTGTTGTTATTGTTGTTGTTGTTGTTGTTGTTGTTGTTTTGGAGACGTAAGACGGTTGGGAGACCGTCTTACGCTTGAGTTGCCTCTTGGAGCTTCCCACTTCAAGAGGGATATGCACATTGATGGCTTAAGTTTGGAGGGACGCGTGTGGTTGAGACGCGACGTCTGGCAGGGGATCCGGTTGGCTTATGGATCCGGTACGTCTAGGCGTGTCCTGGTACCTGTTTGTGGTTATCGGTATGTCCGGGCGTGTCTCGGTACCAGTGTGGTTGTCGGTATGCCTGGGCGTGTCCCGGTACCGGGGTGGTGATCATTTAGTATTATGTCATTCACATTAGTAGTCATATTGCATGTTGACACTTTAGTTGTGTCGTCTTTTATTTTTCCATTGAAACTGACATTTGTTGTGTCTGTGTATTTGTCACCTGTCTCTTTTGGGGTGGCCTATGTTGATCCATAAGATGACCTTTGGTCATATGGGGAGCAGGTTAGGTACAGATTGTTGGATAGTACGCGGGAGACGGGACAAGCTTGATGAGTCACGAGATGAGTATCGCTAGTTAGATGAGCATAGTAGCCATGAGTTGTATTTTATTCATTAGTTTATAGTTTGTAATCACTAAACTTGTCATTTATAATAAATGTTTCTTTATCGTATCTCCGATTTACCGGCTCGGGAAACCGAGAAGGTAACATCTCCCAATTACCTTGGCCAGGTAAGAAGGGGGTGTTACACTTACTCTACCGAGTAACTGAGGACCAGATAACCGTGGTATTACACCCTCCTTTGGAGGTTGTCTGTGGATAGAAATTTCTCTACCAAAACAGCAACATGGTTAGCGCAAGGTTTGTTCGATCAAAGTTTTGGCAAGTGTGAATTTTACTGGATTTGGAAACTAAATATTCCTCTAAAGTTAAAGTTTTTTCTTTGGAGAGCTTGTGTTGACGGACTCCCAATGAAAGGCAGACTCCTTAAAAGTCAAATTAATTTCCCACCTAATTGTGTTTTGTGCAACCATCCTATTGAAAACAAAGATAATTTCTTTTACAAATGCCCCTTGATTGGTTATGTTATCCCAGATATGAATATTATTAGCTTTAACAATTTTTTGTCAAATTTTGATAATATTGCAAGTCAAAGTTTTCTAATGAAACTCAAGTATCTTAAAGATTTAATTCCAAAAGATGATTTTATTAAGATTATTTTTATTTGGTGGAATGCATGGTTTCATAGAAATGACATTATCTTTAATAATGTCCATCTCAATGTCAATAAACTTATCCTCTTACACGGTAATAGCATCAAGTTTTGGAATGAACCTAGATATAAAGATCTCAACAATTCCGAGAAAACGAGTAAGTAAAAAACACTAATAGTAAGGAAGAAATTTGGTGGGAGAAACCTATAAACGGTTTTATAAAGCTAAATTTTGATGGATCGAAAATAGATGGGAATAAAGCCGTTTTAGGATATTCTATAAGGGATCATAATGGTAAAATCGTTTTGTTGGGAGCAAAAAAGTGCGGATCAAATAGTATTCTTGTTGCGGAAGCTCTCGCTTTAAATGAAGGTATTTTAGCAGCTAAATACTTAGGTATCTCCAAGTTAATTGTCGAATGTGATAACTTATGTGTTATTAACTCAATTCGTAGTACTTGACAGATTCCTTGGAAAATTTCTAGTATTATCAAGGATGTGAAATTAGATCTTCATTTATTCGATGAAGTGATAATTAAACATTGTTTCTGATACATGCATTTTATATAGCCTTTTTAGTCTTATTTTGCACGTATGTCTATGCACTTTTGTACTGTTTTGTATTGCAATATGCCCGAATTGGCTACTTTGGTTTGTTTTGTCTGAATTGCATAAATGAACCTAAAAGTGGTGAAACCGTACTCTTTTCGTCCTATTTTGCATGCATATTGAGGAGACGGGAATTTTAGAGCGAGATTATGCCTTGATTTGCGTGGAAGGGTGGTCAACGGAGCAGTCAAGACGAGTTTGAAGCCGACTTGGAGGAAGAACACTCGATCGAGAGGTCTTTTGCATCGATCGAGTGGTTTTGTGAGTTGAAGAGTTCGATCGAGTGGTTTGCTGTGCTCGATCGAAATGCTGGATATTGGGTTTCCTCGATCGAGTGACCTTTTTACTCGATCGAGAGGATTGGCTCTTGAAGTCCTCGATCGAGTGGTTTTATATCACTCGATCGAGAGGTTTTGGATATGACACAGGCTTAATTAACCCGTGTTATGTTATTTCGTGATGGACTTTGTTTGTTCTATTTAAGCCTTGTTAATTAGGTCATCAATTACGCTGTTTTTTAAGCTACTTACACATTATTCATCTCTGAAACTCTTAATCTCTCTTTAATACACTTTCTACTGTAACTTTCTTCCCTTAAACTTTTGCTTAGTGGATTTGATCTTTACGCCGGAATCGCTTGAGATTGTAATCTCTCTTCTCCTTTTAATCTTAATCTCATTATTTCCTTGCTTTAATCCTTATTTTATTGTCTTAATTATTATGCCCTAATTTAGTTTATGTTTAACTATTGTTATTTCATCATGCCTTCAATTAGTTTATTCATTATTATTATTATTGACAACATTAGTAATATGAGTAGCTAATTTCTTTCATGTTGGGATTAGGGAATCCATGGTAGGATTGTGACGATGTAGCGAATAGACTAGATGATTTACTTGTGAGAATCTGTACCCATGGCAATTTAATTATAATACCGACTTAGTTGAGTGCACGCTTCTAAATTACTTTTAATCTGGTTAAATTTACTCCTGGATCGAAAGATTGGACTAAATAGACCTGCTATGAACAGTAGACTACCTTGACAAGGACGAAAGTTAAGTTAGTGGAAATCTAGGATAGAAAGTGGACCGGAAGGACCTTTCATGTATCCGTCTCACAGTAGATTATCTAGGCTATTTGCAGTTGAGTCGATAGACTACCATGGTGAACCGAAATCCTGATATGTTCTCTCTCATTTGATCACCTCTATTATATTTTCTGTCTTTTATTGCTCTTTCTTTACTGCTCTTTCCTTTAAGGCTTTATAAGTTTAGAAACCAAATTTAAACACCAACCCCCCCCCCCCCCCCCCAAATTTAGTGACCTAACTAGACGGACCTTAACAGATATCTTGCCTCCCTGTGGAGATCAACCCTACTTATCACTAGCTTCTCTATTAGTTTTAATTAGGTTTATTTTTGGTACAAAACGACAGTATCAGTTTCCGCGAAGCCAACAAGGTTGCTGACTTTAGGGCTTCTATTACACATTCATGTCCAACTCTTTTGAGGTGGTTTGAAAGCCGGTGGCTTCAACTCACCTCACTCATTCGAAAGGATGAGATAGGTTGGTCCAACCCTAGAGGATCAATATAGTTTTCTTACCTTATAAAAAAAAAGCTAACAAAATCAATAAATTTAATTCCACATTACATAGGAAAAGAATTAATTTTTATTCCACATCACATTTTAAAAATCCATTAATTTTTATTGATTATTTAATTCTTGACAACATAACATGCATGCGATTATTATTGAACCTATAAATAATAAATATAAATAAATATAATTAAAATGCGCAGCTTTTATTATGTGGTTACACGTGACACTCTAAAACTCTCAAATACTATGTATTACGATGTTTGTTAACAAAACAAAACCAATAAAATAAAAAAATTAGTAAACATTGAATAGGGAAGATCAATAATCGAATCGCGAGAGTGATAAACTTTAACTCAATGGCAATTACTACTAATACGCAGGCCACTTAATATCTCAATTAGTAATTTGGACTGGCCGAAAAAGAGTAATGACGGAAGATAAGTAGGTAGTTTTACTCATTAATGATCTATATCATCATTTACTAAAAAATATCAAAATGAATTATTATACTTATACAATATAGTTAAAAAGTTAGAAAAACATTTAATTTTATTCCACGTAGCAATCTCAAGAAGTATCATTATCAATAGTTGCTACGATAAGTCTATAACTAATGAATTTAACGTAATAACTTTGTAAGGCTGTTAGTGTACCCTAATTAAGACAATACAATAAATATTTAAATGGTTTTATTACCACTTAGTAAGCATATAATGAGATCAATGTAATAAAAGGCTGATGAGTCATAATTATATGCATATTTATGACTCCCCTTAATTACTTTTGATACGGTTTTCGTGCTAATTTATATTATTTACATGCCTTTTATGTTAGAACGTTGATACTTCCGCTATTTGATGTTTAATGCAGGAATGATGTATTTGAGGAGCAAAGGAATGAAATGGGCATCGCGGAGTAGGCATGAAAGAATACACGAAGCATGGCATGGGAATCCATAAGAATAAAGGAAGAGAAGTTAAGAAGACAACACGAAGAAAGGAGCTGAAGATGTAACACCCCACGTTAATTGAAGAGGTCCAGTGCTAGGCTTAAATGACTAGTGCTTAAAGGGATTGGAAGTACTACTCATATCAACAAAGTGAACTTTCTTTTCTGGTTATCCATGCAAAAGAACTCCACAGTTAAGCGTGCTTGACTGAGAGTAGCCTTACGATGAGTGACCTCCTGGGAAGGTTCCCGGGATGCGCATGAGTGGGGACAAAATGCGCTGGAAAGGACTCGTGTTGATCTGTGGGCCATGTACACAACCTGGTGAGCTATCATAAGTAACCGCTCCCAACCCGGTTTGGGTCGGGGTGTTACAAGTGGTATAAGAGCAACCCTTCAACCGTCTGGTGAGCCTGTGATCTAGAGTACCTAAGTCATCAACCTAGTGGGGGAGGATTCTGGGTTTGGCTCGGCTGCGGTCAGATGCTGTCAGGTGCAACGAGGACGTTGCGTTCTTCAAGTGGGGATGATTGTAACACCCCACGTTAATTGAAGAGGTCCAGTGATAGGTTTAAATGACTAGTGCTTAAAGGGATTGAAAGTACTACTCATATCAACAAAGTGCACTTTCTTTTCTGGTTATCCATGCAAAAGAACTCCACAGTTAAGCATGCTTAACTGAGAGTAGTTTTAGGATGGGTGACCTCCTGGGAAGGTTCCCGGGATGCGCATGAGTGAGGACAAAATGCGCCGGAAAGGACTCGTGTTGATCTGTGGGCCATGTACA